>NC_090265.1:1272997713-1273620838 GCF_040414725.1 Anabrus simplex
CACAGCGCTACTGAGGACACCTCCGCCACATGCCACACCATCCCGCACTGTTTATTACATTTACCGAGCTGACCACATTGGCATTTCGCCTAAACGGCAGCTAATTACTCATCAATGTGAACATAGACTACATTTCATTACCCAGAAATGTTTAAAAAATACTTAGAAATATGAATACATAATGTATTCATGTACATATTTATTTATTTATTTATTTACTTATATATGAGGCTCCTTGTCTGAATGGTCAGCATTGAGGCCTTCAGTTCAGAAGGTCCCGGGTTCAATTCTCGGTCGGGTCAGGGATTTTAATCGCGTTTGATTAATTCTTCTGGCTCGAGGATTGGATGTTCGTGTTTGTTCCAACACTTCCCTCTTCATATTCAGACAACACATCATACCACACTACCAACCACCACAGAAACACGCAATAGTGATTACGTCACTCCATAGGGTTTGTGTCGGGAAATATGGCCGTAAGACAGTTCTGCCCTACACAGTTCGCGCCCGCGACCCTACAGGTGTGGGAAAAAGCGGTAGAAGACGAAGATTTATGAGGCTATGAATGACACTTCTCTTTCTAGAGGAGCAATCCCTTATGAATTGTCCCTCTCTAGAAATGTTCATACTTAAATACCAATCATCATCATCATCATCATCATCATCACCACCACCACCATCATAATCATCATCATCATCACCATCATAATCAAAATCTTCTTCTTCTTCTTCCTCTTCTTCTTCTTGGTCTTTACCTATCTACTTGTGGTCGCCACTATGCCTGGAATATATGCAAGAATATTTTAAATTGGGCGTAACCTGATAAATATTATTTATGGATTTGAGGAGGAGGCAGGAATGTGAACGAGCTATAATAATAATAATAATAATAATAATAATAATAATAATAATAATAATAATAATAATAATAATAATAATAATAATAATTTCGTGTGGCTATTTCTAGCCGATTGCAGCCCTTGTGAGGCAGACCCTCCGATGAGGGTGGGCGGCATCTACCATGCGTAGGTAACTGCGTGTTATTGTGGTGGAGGATAGTGTTATGTGTGGTGTGTGAGTTGCAGGGATGTTGGGGACAGTACAAAGACCCAGCCCCTGGGCCATTGGAATTAACCAATGAAGGTTAAAATCCCCAACCCGGCCGGGAATCGAACCCGGGACCCCTCTGAACCGAAGGTCAGTACGCTGACCATTCAGCCAACGAGTGGGACAACGAGCTATAATAACGATAGTATTCACAAATTTAGATTATTTTATTACCAGGGCCATCAACGGCGAGTATGGCTGATGTATAAATGTTGTCGGGTCGTTATGGTAACGAAATACTTGGTGATGGTGTATGTTGAAGTTATTTTTTAAACCTGAAAAATCGCGAGGAATAGGTGAAGGAAAGATCACTGGAAAAATTGAGGGAAAGTAAATCATAAAACGGAGCACAGGTTGAAAACCCTAATAGCTCCGAGTCAGAAGAAAATAAATATCATGAACTACGATGTCCTTAAATCTTATCAATAGCATTACACTGACATATTATTGTTAGTTGAGGTGTTCTTTGTTTCATCTGCAGTCACTCATCTCCGTTAGATTACATTAAATACTGATTTAATGACAAAAACTAACCCGTCAACGCCGAGTACACAACAGCTAGTTGTAACTATCACGTGGGAGTCTACACGCTCCAGCGCCTATTTGCCGAGTGGATAACATATAGCAAGAAAGTCTATAATTTCATTCTAATTGCATGTCGGGTGGATAATTCACATTATTATCCCAGAGATCCGCCACTTTCTCGTCTGCCTAATACACGTTACCTTCAATTCCATGAGGGGTTGTTACGTTAACATCCGCTACAACCTAAGCTTCAGGGCCCGGACGGTATCGCTCGTATGAGGACACGAAATTGTCAGGCGAAGGTCGGATCCAGATCCTGGTAACGAATTGCAGTGACGTCACAAGGGCACGACATACTTCAGTGAGTGAATCGTTTCATGATTTTCTTTGTCTGAGGTATAGTAAACTCTACTGTCCTAGATGAGTACGGTACTCAGGCATAGCTTAGGACGGTGATGCTAAAAGATCAGAAGATCTGAGGTTCGGGTCTTGATGTTAGTTGGGTCATTTAGCTGGTGGCTACATTCAGTAAGTCGTGGGTTCAAACTCTCGTTACAGATGCCCGAAGATGGTCTTCCACGGTTTCACACTTCCACAACAAGGAAATGCCGGCGCTGTATCTTAATTTAGACCACGACCAGGAGTTCTTTCCTTTAAACATAGATGTATCTTAATGGCTAGTGGTCATCTGAAAAATTAACGTCACCCAATCGACGGACCCAGGTAGCAACATTGTAACCCACTTTTTTGGGGTTTTAGTTAAGTCAACCACTGAACTATTATCGAAATTTTCTATCATTCGAACCATTAAAAATTGTATGTTTGCATTTGAAAAAGGAAGTCATTCCAAAAATATTAATATTGTAAGAGTAACTAGAGCCCTATTACAGGTATTAACATTGAGTTACAATTAATCTATACTACTCGAAGACTTTCATTGTTGTGTAACATTTCCCACTTTTCAAATACGATTGCTAGGTTTGTTTTATCGTGTTTTCTACACTGCTAAAACATAAGAATCAGGCTTCTCTTGTTTTGGCACCATTTTACAGGTGATTGTCTGCAAATTGCTACTAAAGAAGCCTTCTCTCTTCTTGAGGCGCCTTCTCCTAGCGGAGGTTGGCGGTCCAAGTGATGTTCCAGCATGGAAAGCATCTTCTGAAGTGCAGTTGTGCCATCTTCAGATGTCCTGCAGCCATGAATTCCTCCTCCAGCCGACAGACCTTTTCTCCTGTGTCTTATCGTCAATGATGAATTGTAATAGCTGGTACTTCTCGCCTCTCATAATGTGCACTAGATATTGGGTTTCCCTTTTTATACAGTAAGTAATAGTTCTTTTAGTTTCTTCAAACGATGGCGATATAGAAACGTTTCAAAAGCATCAATTCTTTCTTCTAGATTTTGGTCAAGGGTCCAGCTTTCACATCCAAAGAGGAAAATGGAGAACACATAGCTCCGAATCATTCGCATTCTCAATTGCACACTTAGATCCGATTTTGTAAATACATTATTTCTAAGCCCACTTTAAGTGATACGATGAAGAATTTTAGTTTCCGCGTAAGAAAAATTGTGCAAATGGCACTTAATATCGTCGAAAATAAATAAATAATTAATTTAGATATCTGCTTTTGGTATATAATAATAATAATAATAATAATAATAATAATAATAATAATAATAGTAATAATAATTTTAATATTCTTTATCTTTTAATTATTGAAATAATATTTGACTGAATTACTTACCGAGTCATTGCTTGTGGACTTTTTTCAGTTGTTATTCTATATGATTAACCCGTTCCCCCTTATGGACAATAAATTGTCGTCCAGCAGGAAATGTCCGCCGCACGTTATGGACGTAGATTTATCGAAATGATTTTGATCAAATGTGCATTGTATTCACTGAATGTTTTGGAAAAATTATTTTATTTAAATACTAATAAAATGTGTTTGTATCTCACCTTTACATTTTGAGTTTAGTATCATGCCTCGAAACAAGACATGAAGCATAAGGGCACATTTATGCAGGTAGCGCACTTTGATCTTACATTTTTCCTAATGCCTATTTTCTGACACAACACAAATCGCCGGCTAGCATATTTTTTCTCGTCTGTGGATGGAATAATGGAGATTAAATTACTCTCTTTTAGCCTACCACCAACCAAAGATGCGCATGGGTCGATGCCCCGAACAAATAGCATTTAAATAAACTACCACCAAAAATGAAATCAATATCATTGTCATTGTCTAGTACATCTTCACCAAAATACGTCGTAATTTCCGCGCCATTAACACTCACTATACGTCGCGTTTATTGTTGAAGCCATACTTACAAGTGATCGTGATCCAGTCTAAATATCCATGGCATTTGTATAATGACATGAGCTTTTTGTATTCATCTGTAATTATCATTCCGTTTTAATCCGGTTACCCACCAGGGTTGGCTTTTCACTCGGACTTAGCAAGGGATCCCACCTCTACCGTTTCAAGGACAGTGTCCTGGAGCGTGAGAATTTGGGTATGGGGATACAACTGGGGAGGCGGACCTGTACCTCTCCCAGGTGGCCTCAGCTGTTATGCTGACCAGGGGCCTTGTGCGGGATGGGAAGATTGGAAGGGATAGCCAATGAAGGGGGAAGGAAGCGGCCGTGGCCTTAAGTTAGGTACCATCCCGGCATTTTCCTGGAGGAGAAATGGGAAACCACGAAAAACCACTTCGAGGATGGCTGAGATGGGAATCGATCCCGCTCTACTCAGATGACCCCGTTACAGCGCTCGACCACTTTTCAAATTTCGTGGTAGAGCCAGGAATCGAACCCAGGCCTTGGGCGTTGGCAGCTGATCACACTAACCACTACACCACACAGATGGACATACTTATCACTTATCATTTTATGTAATTTGTAATTTTATAGCGTTGTTTTTCGTTTAAATCGACTTATCCCTTTTGTATTAGGCTTAAAATTGAATGTCAAATAATTAAGTATTGAATATTAAATAATTTAAAGTATATGTTACAGAAGAATAAATAAATAATGTTACCTATGTCGAAACCCTGTGAGCAATGAAACATACTTAAATAATCTTCAAATTCTTGTATATTTTACAAGTATTGTCATTGTAACTCAAATTACTGTATGTGATAGTACATAAATCACACCCTCCAACTGTATTCAGAAGTAAGAGATATTACTGTCATATTCGTATTATTGTTATTATTATTCCATTTGTACATTTATTCTTAATATTTTAAGCTGGAAGCTGGATATGAGTATTTTTTTTTGTACAAAAGGATGGGAACACAGTGCTATGTACAACTCGGGAACTTTGCGTGAGTCATATGGAACTGCCCCAAGTCCGTTAACGTTTCTATTGTCATGGGACCCGGAAGAGGTTCAGGGCGTGGTCTTAGTACGGTACGAGGATATTTTACTCGTGCTTGGATGGCCAGGATCAATCTAGACGTATCATGTGAGAGTAAGGGGAAGCTGAGGTCTATATAGGCATGTAAGAATACAGCGGAAGTTGACTAAAAGCTTTGGTAGTAAGAGGAGAGGTAACTTTTGTGAAATGTACTTGACTTCAAACTTTGGTGGGGATACTTAAAACAGCGGAAGAGAGGAGAAGTAGCTTTTGTGGAACGTGGTCTTATTATGTTTGTGGAACGTGGTTGACCTACAAACTGTAGAGTGCTTAGGCACTTGGTATTGTATAACTAGTTGTGGCTTTGTGTCTTATATGTTAGTGAAAGCTATGGGGTACTGTGTCTCGTAATTTATGTTTTGGAACAGCAACCGTGTGTTGCTGGAGTGAATGTATCTTTAAACCAAGTCAGTGAACACAGTGTTATAAAGGTACAGTATCTGTGTGATATGACAAGTGCCAGGTATGAGTATATGCAAGTTGCGTTAATACACAGAGATAGTGAAGTGTGCTTATCTACATACATGTACTTTGTAATTAATGTTCAACGGACTGACTGCAAATTGTAGCTTGGGCCTCAGTTTTGGTTCCCACTGTTTATTATTATTGTTGTTGTTGTTGTAAATATGGAGTCTTCCAGCAGTATTTTTTGAGTGTATTTTATGTATATTTTGGTGTGTTGATGATGTGCTCATGAATGGATATTATTCAGAATATAGTTAGTTACGTTAGAATCAGTAGGGTTATTGACGAACCTAGGGGCAGTTCCTACATATTTAGTCGCTTTCAGAAGTTTTGGTAAGGCCTGAAGCAGGTGAGCTAGCACGTAACTGTATGTACACGCCCTGGGAGAGAGAATTATCATGCTTGATCAAAATTTGAGGGATTCTTTCTGGTGAACTCTAGCGCTCCTTCTACGGACTTTTCAATTAATTATTGTTTTTCATTTATTTCATTTAAATTATTGTTATTACATAATTATATTTAAAATAAAATGTTCATATTTTAACTTATTTAGAATCTGATTATTGTATCCTTTAATCAATACTTAAAATATATCAGACTTTTTAATATATTGTTGTATTCCTGTCCAACATCAACACTAAATTGTAAAAACAACAGTGAATGGATTCCTTGATTTGTCGGAATTGCCCAAGTATTAAAAGTGCCATACCTCCAAATATTGAGTTTTGAGATACAATGTTACTACTTGGGACCGTCGAAATCTCTAACGGAAGTGTAACCTATCAACCATGCAGGCTGTGATATAAAGTATGGATGGATGGTCAGGCAATGTTATCTAGCAATCGTGCAAGCTGTGATGTAAGGTATGGATGGATGGTCAGGGAATGTTACCTAGCAACCGTGCAAGCTATGTCTTATAGTTGGTGGTCGTCTGAAATTAGCGATACAAAATGTGTGATGCGATGTCACCTACCAACCGTAGATGGATGACCATGACCAATTGACGTGTGACATATTTATGATCTTTGATTTTCCCACAAGGAAAAAATCTGACACCATTTTTTCCTTAAGGTCATAACCGATCATGACAAATTTGGACCATGTTCAGTTAAATTACATACGTGTCCATTTATTATACACTTGGGAATAAGCTTCAATTAACCGCTGAGTCACAAAAAACTATTAAATCGCAAACAAAGCTTTTTGCATTAATTAAATAATTATGTCAGAAAAATATCATAATTATTTAACTCTTCAAACTTGGAATTATCGCTAACTTCACTAATGAGTTTACTAATGAAAACACTCTCTGAATATACAACTATTTTAAATTCTCCTTTGTGTTATATTGGGCATCAGATCGTCCTAACCTTGCCCTTTCATGGATGTGAGCGAATATAATTATTTACCAGAACTGAGTAATCTTTTGCAACTAACGAAAGACATATACGGCATGTTGTGGCATTTACTTTTCTTCATGAGAACAGTCCATTAGAGAGCATTCAATCCCTTAACACTGACGTTTCTTTGTCGTGTATCCCACTTTTTCGCGACTTAAATATCTTCTGAAAACTGGAGACTTCCCGTCTCGCTCAACTTAATATCACGCTCTCTCATTTGGAGGCAAATAAATCACAACTCAACACGTTTTGCGGAGAAATAATCGTCGCCCTGAGCCTATACTTCTGGCTCAACATTTAAAAAAATATCCCTGAGACACACATAAGTATCTCAGTATTCCTTCTCCGTACGACTATTTGGCTTTCGCTAAATCTAAACAGCGCACAACAACCGGAAATTCCGCCTTAAGTCCAATATTTACGTCAACTATGAGACATTCATCAGCCTATTAATTGACCCCGATCACAATCACATTAATCGCTTCTCTAATGAACATTTCACATTATCATTTATGCACTGTAAACAATCTTCTAATCCGGCGAAGTTGTTATTATTAATCTGTTATTCACTACAAGATCTACTTCAGGCAACAGAAAATGCACTGGATGTCGCCAATTTCTGGTCAAAAGTAGTATAGACCTTTGTTTTTTGATAAGATTGACTTTGTATATAATGTATTTAATTCAGTAAGAGTATATATGTATATGTATTTATAGTATTAATGCTTCTGATACGAATAAATATAAATAATTATTATTATTATCCTTAAAATAAATGGTGATGAAAAATGATTATGAGATTACAATCAGTGGACCTAATTCCCCAATGCCTTATTTTCTAATAAAAGGGTAGGAAATAGAGGTGATAATGGAATAAGGCATTTCCTGTAATTCAGATATCTATATACATAGAATTCAATTTATGAGTTAAAATAACACATTAAAATACGCAACACGAACTAAAATAGTCAATGGGATAAAAGCGCAGTCGACAAAAAGTACTCTAAGACAAGAACAATATTACACACAAGAAAAAAGACCACTATCCCTCATTAACGGATGACGAGGTCTGCGGACTGCTCGCGCAGGATGTGGGAGATGGTACGCGGGAGTTTCAGACTACAACAACAAGTTGCTTAACGTCGCACCGACACAGATAGGTCTTATGGCGAAGATAGGAGAGGAAAGGGCCAGGAGTGGGAAGGAAGCGGCCGTGGCCTTGATTAAGGCACAGCCCCAGCATTTGCCTGGTCTGAAAATGGGTAACCACGGAAAACCCTCTTCAGGGATGCCGACAATGGGGTTCGAACCCACTATCACCCGAATCCTGGATACTGGCCGCACTTGAGCGACTGCAGCTATCGAGCTCGGTCCCGTTAAAGTCAATATTTAATGAATATTAAGTTTCATTTCAATAGTAAATCAGATAGACAAATCTTTTGCTTGAGGTAAGTACGGATGAGCTCAGCATATACTTGTTATCGGACTGGCAGCTTCCTTCCGGAGCCTTGAACTCGCACCGCGTGGGCGGGTCCTATCACGCCCTACCTTAAAGTAGCAAGGCTATCATTAGGTACTCTTGTGTACACTCATTTCACACTTCACGCTTAAATATTCGCACACACGTCGCTACGAAATCGTGTTCACGTCACTAGACAAGCTAAACACGTCAGATCCACTTACATATACGTGATTTATACCGGCTAACGTAACCAACTAGCTTTCAAACGGTCGGGAATAAGAATCTGGCAACATAAAAAACTTCCCTTTTTTGTCCCCTTTTTGTTCATTTATCGCAAAGTGATTGTGTTGTATTAGTCGTTCAGAGAACGTAACTTATTTTATTTCATATTTCAAAATCTTGAATTCGATCCCGTCAGAGGTACTTGAACTTCTTGACTTTATGCTCCCAAGGTAAGAACTTCAGTTCTGAGGTCGATAGTATTGAAGTATTTTAAGAATATGAAAGCTCACGTCCCTGTGTTGGAGGAAGACGAATTCGGGGATAGATGTTCCCGCAGATAGAGTACGATGACTGAATAAAAGCCGTTGTTGGTAAATCATTCCAGAAGTCATCATAGCTGGCAAAAGATCGGTGAGTATCGTGTTTACTCTTACAAAAAGCCTACGTCATCGCATGCCTCTGTCCGGAGTGTAAGGAGTGAACAATAAGAATAAGACGAAATGCGAGAGCTCCCTGTTGTTGGTTACTGGTACATAAAAAGGACTTCAGCGGACAAAGTTTCTACAGCCTGGTTCTCTTAAAATCTATAAGAACTGAAAGGACATTGCACAGAAACTATTATTATTATTATTATTATTATTATTATTATTATTATTATTATTATTATTATTATTATTATTATTATTATTATTACTGCCTGGTGCCGTGATAGTTTAGGCGTCAAGACTATACGGCCTGACACCGTGGTTATCTGGTTCGAGTCCCGTTGGTGGAAAGACGTTTCATCATCAGAATGTAAGCCTGCATGATAGGAGAGGTGGTGGTAAAAATGAAAAATGAAATGGCGTATGGCTTTTAGTGCCGGGAGTGTCCGAGGACATGTTCGGCTCGCCAGGTGCAGGTCTTTTGATTTGACTCCCGTAGGCGACCTGCGCGTCATGATGAGGATGAAATGATGATGAAGACGACACATACACGCAGCCTCCATGCCGACGAAATTAACCAATTACGGTTAAAATTCCCGATCCTGTCGGGAATCGAACCCGGGACCCCTGTGACCAAAGGCCAGCACGCAAACCATTTAGCCATGAAGCCGGACAGAGGTGGTGGTACAGAATTTCTAATCACTAGATTGCATGCCAAAATCCTGGATTCCGCGAACATACTACGCTGATGTAGCAGGGAGAGAGGTGATACTCCCACGTGGTGCGTCCCATGTGGCGGGTATCCTAACCGGCTTCCCGGCGGACTAGAGGGCAATAAAATACTTCTCGCGGACCAAACGCACAACCCCATGTGAGTGGGGGACGCAGATGAAGAATACACCCCCGGTATCCCCTGCCTATCGTAAGGGGCGACCAAGGGATGATCAAATTAGAACTATGATACTACTTTTACTTGCGCGCAGTACCACTATGTTAGGTACACAAGAGGTTTGTGATTAGTAGCGACAGTGTGTGCTCAAGATGCATTTTACAGTACCTATGATTCGTACCACTACATGAGTGACACCATGGGTGAGCGACACAACGGTTCTGCCTTGCCTATTATTAGTACCCACTATGTGAGGAACACCACGGGATAATGAGTGAAGAACACCATAGGTTTGCGTTGCCTGTAAATAGCGACACAATGTGCGAAACACCATAGGTCTGTATTCCATGTGCGAATTTCATTACCTGTGAGGAGTACCATACTGTGTGAAATACCGCGAGTCTACGCTACTTTTGATTAGTACCACACCATGACAGATACCATGGTTCTACTTTCCTATCCATAAGTACCATTATGAGGGGCTGATGACTAGGACTTTGGACCCCTTAAGACTGCAAGCATAATCGATTCAGTACTGTGCTATAGAAGCAGTCCCTTGGTCAGTAATACTCTTGTTTTACCGTCACTTTCTGTGAATGTGAGGCATTGCGGGTCGGATCAACTGATTGTTTTAGCTTCATATCCATGCATTCATTCTTCGTCCTCACGTTTTTTATTCTGATCAGTGGAAGATTATGGATTTTTAATTATCCTCACATTTCGTCTCATTTCGTACCATTAGGGGCCCATGACCTAGATGTTAGGCCACTTTAAACAACAAGAATCATCATCATCAAGCCTGGATTCAATTCCAAACCTTTCCGAAGTGTTCATACGGAGTGAGGGCATATGATGCTGTTGATGGCGATTCGTCTGTCAGATGGAGAATTTAAGCCTTAAGCAGACCCCGATGGTGTTATTCGACGGAAGTAGGCTAGGTACCGGCACCCGCTTTCATCCTCTCCCTTCCTACTATCATATATCAAGTCATTCATTTCGTCTCGTTAACTCCTCCGTTGAGGTTGACGTCATGAAGGGCATCTGGTCATAAAAAAATCGCTGCGAATATTTACCTCACTTCATGCCCGACCGTGTAGAGAAACGGGACTAGGGTTAGACATACATCATCACCTTTATTATTATTATTATTATTATTATTATTATTATTATTATTATTATTATTATTATCGTAAATCTATATATTTGTTTGTTAATTCCTGGTCGCAACCGCAACAGCCGTACTGATAGCCTTGGGGTCCTGAAGAGGCGTACTAGGGAAATGAGGAGTGACATAGTTTCCCCGTTGTTTTCCTCACTGAATCTGGTATTATATAACAGTCTACCAAGCCCACTGAAATGCGAACACCTACTGATTCAGTGGGCGATACTTTTACACCATTCATAACAGGAACTGGCTGCTTAAGCAATATCTCACACCCTATTATAGTCACTTCCATATTGTCAAAGCCAAGGAAGAGACTGTGGCAAGCAGGTCATTCTTCTTCTTAGCCTTTACCCACTCACTTGGGGTCGAAACTATACGTGGACTGAACCAAATGCATTTCTTCACGCCAAACCGTATATATTCATTATTGTATGTTTCTGTGAACTTCTGTGTGTAAAATGAAGGCTCCGAGCCAGAAGACTCAACCAGACGCGGCTAAAATTCTGGTCCGGCCGGAAAACGAACCCGGAGCCCTCTGAACCGAAGACCGCAAAGGGGATCATCCAGTCACGTAGCCAGGCCAAGACTGAAACAGGTCATTGAAAGTAACATATTTTTTAAACCATACCAGAAGACTAAGTGCACTATAATAATTATGGCGTGTAGCCTCCGGGAAGGCCTGGTGCAGGTCTTTCGAGTTAACGGCTATAGGCGACTTGTGCCTCTATGAGGATGGGTTCCTACCTAAGATGAATTCTAATGTTGAAGACGGCACATACACCCAGTCCTCGTGCCAGAGGAAGTAAGCAATGAAAATTATAATCTCCGATCTGGCTGGGAATCAAATCAGTGACCCCTTGGGCCAAAGGCCAGCGTGCTAACCTTTTAACTATGGAACCGGACAAAGTCAACTTTTGTCCTCATCCTGAGTGGAGCAGCTCTTTTCAGGTGCACCACCAATGCAGCTGCATGTACCATTTTAACGACATACCATACTTCGTGCCATTCTTCAAACTCTCCCACTTACCGAGTGTCTGGACCTGGTCGGTCTGCGCCGTAGTCTGAAACACCAAGCTCGGTAGCTGCAGTCGCTAAAGTGCGGCCAGTATCCAGCATTCGGGAGATAGTGGGTTCGAACCCTACTGTCGGCAGCCCTGAAGATGGTTTTCATGGTTTCCCATTTTCAGACCAGCCAAATGTTGGGGCTGTGCCTTAATTAAGGGCACGGCCGCTCCCTTCCCACTCCTTTTTTGCTATTTGCTTTACGTCGCACCGACACAGATAGGTCTTATGGCGACGATGGGATAGGAAAGGCCTAGGAATGGGAAGGAATCGGCCGTGGCCTTAATTAAGGTATAGCCCCAACATTCGCCTGGTGTAAAAAGGGAAAACCACGGGAAACCATCTTTAGGGCTGCCAACAGTGGGATTCGAACCCTCTATCTCCCGGATGCAAGCTCACAGCTGCGCGCTCCTAACCGCACGGCCAACTTGCCCGGTCTTCCCATTCCTGGCCCTTTCCTGTCCTATCTTCGCCATAAGACCTATCTGTATCGGTGTGACGTTAAGCAACTTGTTGTAGTCTGAAACTCCCGCGTACCATCTCCCTCATCCTGCGCGATGATGAGCAGTCCGCAGACCTCGTTATCCGTTTTATGAGGGATAGTGGTCTTTTTTCTCGTGTGTAATATTGTTCTTGTCTAGTTCGTTTTTATCCCATTGACTCTATTTTAGTTCGTGTTGCGTATTTTAATGTATTTTAACTCATAACTTGAATTTTATGTATATACTGTAAATATCTGAATGTCCAGGCAATGCCTTATTCCTTATCACCTCTATTTTCTATTCTTTTATTAGAAAATAAGGCTTTGAGAATTAGATCCACTGATTGTTTTAATCTCATAATCATTTTTCATCACCATTTATTTTAAACTCTAGTCAGTGGATATATTTTAATATTTTAATTATCATCTCATGTCGTCCATTTCGTACCACTAGGGGCCGATGACCTTAGATGTTAGGCCCCTTTAAACAACAAGCATCATCATCATCATCATCATCATCATCATCATCATCAAATCTCTCACAGTACCGGGAATCGAAACCGGACGCCCGAGAACAATTAATCGTTGGCTCAGTATTGTGACTCTCTCTAAAGCACTGGTTTCCGACTTGTAAGGGCTCGAGGGCCACTTTGGCAACCTAAGGCATGATAGTAGGCCGCACTATAATAATAATAATAATAATAATAATAATAATAATAATAATAATAATAATAATAATAATAATAATCCAATTTTCGTAAAATTCTGCAAATCTAATAGAGTCGTATCCAAAGGTCAATTGAAATGAAGGTGATCATTTTAATTAATTATACACCCAGAACAATAGCGAACTTTGATGAACAGCACACAGCAATGTTTGTTCTTTCTTTTCACAATTTGCTTTGCGTCGCACCGACACAGACAGGTTTTATGGCGACTAAGTGATAGGTAATGGCTAGGAATTGGAAAGAAGCGGCCGTGGTCTTAATTAAGGTACAGCCTCATTTGCCTGGTGAGAAAATGAGAAACCACCGAAAACCATTTTTAGGGCTACCGACAGTGGGGTTCGAACCGACTATCTCACAGCTGAACGACCCTAACCGCACGGCAACTCGCCCGGTACTCGGCAATGTCAGCTTATAATAATAATAATAATAATGTTATTTGCTTTACGTCCCACTAACTACTGTTTTTAAGGTCTTCGGAGACGCCGAGGTGCCAGAATTTAGTCCCGCAGGAGTTCTTTAACGTGCCAGTAAATCTACCGACACGGGGCTGTCGTATTTGAGCACCTTCAAATACCACCGGACTGAGCCAGGATCGAACCTGCCAAGTTGGGGTTAGAAGGCCAGCGCCTTAACCGTCTGAGCCACTCATGTCAGCTTATTTGAATTAATATTTGAAAAATGGTAAACAGGGTAAAAATACCCCAAAACAAGCGAAAATTAATAATGCAGTCAAAACATAACTTCCAAAAGGAGTATTTATTGGCAGCATGTGTGGATCAGCTGTATCTACCAGTGGACGAATGTATATCTCCAGCTCTGCTGTTGCTAATCTCATAAAGTGAAAGCCAACTTCTGTACTGATTTTCAGTCAATTTCGTAGAAGAAAATAACATTTTCACATATATACGTGCCCCAAACTTTGAAGTCATTTTTAGTTTAAATTGTCTTAAGTTTGGGTGTTTTTCGCTGGATAGCAGTATAAAAAAATTGTGATCTTATTTCTTGTCTAGTCCAAATCGTAAAATCTTCCTTGTGGAGAGAACATTGAGATTCAGTAACATGAGCCTAAACTCTCAGCAATGTATTGCCAAGAGTAATTAGCTAAACATTTCTTCGAAAGTGCAGCACCGTGTACCAGCCAGTACTACCAACAAGAAAAGAATGAAGAACAGAAACTGCCTCCTACATCAATGGAAAAGTATTTTTTAGGTATTCACTGTATGCTTGGTTGCATAATATTTCCATAGCTGAGGCTGGCATGGAGTTCAAGATTTGGAGTGGATTCTGCAGCCATTTTTATAATGGTTGAAAACTAACACTGGCGTTTGTGGGGGTGTGGGGGCCATTTCCCCTCAAATTATGTATTTAAATTTAAAAGTCAAACAAATATAATTTAGATCAAATGATTACATATAAACAGGAAATAATATTGAAGAGTAAATTAGTGCTCACTCGGGTCTGTAATGGGTACGAAAATTAATAATTTTTTGAACGAGCTATGAAATATTTTTCGTCAATTTTCTTCGTATTCCTTAATTTTTTTTCAAAAAGCTTTGGCGGGCTGCAAAATCTGTCTTTGCGAGCCTCATATGACCCGCGGTCCACTTCTTGGAAACCCCTGCTCCAAAGGGTTGCTCTCTTGAAAGTGAATTTCTCTGCTCTCACCCTAAGTAAACGATTCTATAATTTATTAATTAAAGTTCTCAGGCACTTCTCTTAAATACATACCTAGACACCACAATAACACAGGCTAATCTGACAGATTTTGCGTACTCATACGAAGTACTGTGATGTTAAACGTCCTCTAAAGCTGCAGAGGTGCGCTCCTTTAAGCTATTACGCGGTCGTGAGGGAGTGATGGCCCCTAGATGGATGGCGGAGGCAGCCAGTCATCGCCGAAATTACTTGGACCGAGGCCACTGCGACCGCTCTGGCACATCTACCGGCCGACGCCGACTCCGACTCGACTCCACGTCATATGGAGCTACGCCAACAGACAGTATAGATTAATAAACTAGTTCAGCATGTTGACATCTTGGACCTTGACACTCGCTCCTACACAAGTTCCTCGTTCCCGAGAATCGCTTGAGTAACAAACTCACGTAATTACCCTCCTAACCTCGTTTAGTTCCGTTTATAATGTTATCGATTAAATTACTGTTTTGTTAGGTCATCAGCCCGAGGGCTGCTTGGATCCTCAAACACCACCGCCAGAGTATTGCAGTTATAGGGAAACCGCAAACATCGATGGTGGTGCCAAAATGAGGCGTACTAGGTAGGACAAGAAGTGAAGTGGTTTGCCACTGTATTCCCCATTGGGTCAGAAAGTTCTACTGCAGTACGACGGACCCTACGAGTAGCATATTTCAAAACACCTATGACGCACTAGTCGTGTTCCGAATGTTATTAATCAGCTCCAAGCGGGGCTAACATCTAGGTCATCGGCCTCTAATTGTACGAAATGAGACGAAATGGTATGACAATTTAAAAATCCAGAATATTCCCCTGAGCAGATTCGAAAACGTGAGGACGAAGAATGAAGAATGAATGGATGGATATGAAGTCAAAACAATCAGTGGACCCGACCCGCAGTGCACCACATTCCCAGAAACTAGCGTTAAATAATAGTATAACTGACCAAGGGACTGCGTCTAAAGCACAATACTGAACCGATGCTGCTTGTAATCGAAACGGGTCCAAAATCCAGCTCATCGGCCCCTGAAAATGGTACTTACCGCTAGGAAAACAGAACCATGGTGTTTGTCATGTTGCGGTACTAATCAAAAGTAGCGTAGACTCGCGGTATTCCACACATTTTGGTCCTACCCACAGGTAATGAAATTCGCACATGTAACACAGACCTATGGTGTTACGCACATTGCGGCGCCGTTCACAGGCAGCGCAAACCTATACAGACAAAACAAACCTATGGCGTTCCTCAGATAAGTGGACTAACCACAGGGGCCCGCACTATCCCGTGGTGTTCCTCACATAGTGGGTACTAAGAATAGGCAAGGCAGAACCATGGTGTCGCTAATCCCATGGTGTTGCGCATATAGGGGTAAAAATCACAGGTACTGTAGAAGCCGCCAACGTACTCTATTGCTACACAAACCTATTGGGTACCTAACATAGTGGTACTACGTGCAAGTAAAAGCGACCCATGGTGTACCCCGCGTGGTGGTACTAATTACAAGTAGTTTCATGGTTCGAATTTGATCATCCCTTGGTCGCCCCTTTTAGTTGCCTCTTACGACAGGCAGGGGATACCGTGGGTGTATTCGTCTGCGTCCCCCACCCCCAGGGGGTTGTGTGTTTGGTCCGCGAGAGGTACCGGTATTTTATTTCCCTCAAGTCCGCCGGCAAGCCGGTTAGGACACCCTATCCGCCACTTCGGACGCGCTACGTGGGAGTTTCACCTCTCGCCCTGCTACGCCAGCGTAGGAGGTTCGTGGAAACAAGAGGAAAACTGTGCTTAATGGAAGTCTGATGTTTAAAAAAAATCAGTTTTTCGTCGCAGCGACTCTCAGAGCTCGTACTGGAGAGGATGCGACAATGTCTTATTTAAGATACAGCCCCAGCTTTTACCTGGTGTGAAAATGGTAACACCGAGCTCGATAGCTGCAGTCGTTTAAGTGCGGCCAGTATTTAGTATTCGGGAGATGGTGAGTTCGAACTCCACTGTCGGCAGCCCTGAAGATGGTTTTCCGTGGTTTCCCATTTTTACACCAGGCAAATGCTGGGGCTGTACCTTAATTAAGGCCACGGCCGCTTCCATCCCATTTCTAGGCCTTTCCTGACCTATCTGTGTCGGTGCGACGGAAAGCAACTAGCAACAAAAAAATGGGAACACACGGAAAATCATCTTCAGGAAAAAGTTCGAGGCTCCCGCGGCAAGAGGTTACATCATCGCTCTAAATTTATAATTGTGCAATTTATCTGAAGCCTTGAGTTACATAGCAGTATCATAATATCAAGCCCGCCCGATGGCCATGATCATTAAGGCGACAAGTCTATATGATCTGACACTGTAGCTAGCCGGCTCGAGTGCCGTTGGTACCATCAGAATGTTGGCCGACAGGGTAAGACAGGTGGTGGTATACAATGTCTAATCACTAGATTGCGTGCCAAAAGCCTGGATTGAATTCCATACTTTCTGCAGTGTTCATATGGAGTGAAAGCATACAGCGCTATTGATAGTGATTCGTCCGTCGGACGGCGACATACAGCTTTGAGCAGACCACTTGGTGTTATTCGACAGAAGTAGGCTACGTGCCGACACTGGGTTTCACCCTTCCCCAACCCCAGTATTATCATAATCGTCATCCCACATACAGATGTGCAGGTCGCCCATGGATGTCAAATAGAAAGACCTTTACCAGGCGAGCCGAACATGTCCTCAGATACTCCCGACACTAAAAGTCATACGATGTCAGTAAGTAATCACAATATGGAATGTCACGGTTTGCTAGAAACAGACCGGCTGCTTTCTGTAACGCCAATTTTCCGCGCATCCAGGACAGCGACGTGAGACCCTGTCAATTAAAGGTATCAGTCAAGGAGGACATCAAGCCTAAAAATCCTGGTCAAAACCAAAATGAGATGGTGTGGCTCCAGCGACTCAAGAAGTACTTGGAATAAGGTGAAAAGAGATATGACGGGTCGCAGAGAAATGTGCAGTATGTAAACGATCAGTGCTGTCAAATAAATTGATAGTGCAGAACGTACTTGTGCTTCGGCAACTTCACTCTCGTATCTAACGATGTCAATAAATAAGGTATAATGGTTGGGTTGGTGTAGCCGGCCCCGTGGTGTAGGGGTAGTGTATCTGCCTCTTACCCGGAGGCCCCGGGTTCGATTCCCGGCCAGGTCAGGGATTTTACCTGGACCTGAGGGCTGGTTCGAGGTCCACTCAGCCTACGTGATTAGAACTGAGGAGCTACCTGACGGTGAGATGGGGGCCCCGGTCTAGAAAGCCAAGAATAATGGCCGAGAGGATTCGCCGTGCTGACCACACGACACGTCGTAAACTGCAGGCCTTCGGGCTGAGCAGCGGTCGCTTGGTAGTCCAAGGCCCTTCAAGGGCTGTAGTGCCATGGGGTTTGGTTTGGTTTGGTTGGTAGTCCTGGTGTGTGTAGAACTTAAAGGAATCTTACTCCTCTGTGGTGACTGTATATTATATTCATAATTTTACGTAACTAGCTGTATTGCAATATGTAAATAATATTCTGAAGTGAATGGAACATTAGATATTTTCTCCTTTTTTAATGGAGCGCTTGTCGCTGTTCGGCTGTTGAACAATTCGAATGATAGTGGAATCCCACGAATGTTATGGAATGATAAGGTATTTATTTTGAAATTCGATTGTTTCTTTTTTTTTTTTTTTTTCGGAGAACGGATTGGATAATTTTCACTCGACACTCAGCGCTGGATTTGAGCAGTAGCCTCTGCTGCCGGGTGGGCAACATAATTTAGGCCCGGAAAATATTTGTTCTGACGCGGAATTGCAACTTCTTCTTCTTCTTCTTCTTCTTCTTGAAAGGTGTGGTTTTACTCATGTGTTATCGTTCCAGTCACGAACTGACACTTGTTAATGAACAGGAAAACAGCCCATCATAGGAAATGCTGGAAACCGTGATTTCCATGCACCAATCGGTTGCTGCCATATGTCTGCGCGTGCGCATCTCCTGCATCTTCCGTGTACGTCTCTGTGTCATTACGTTTGTGTAAGTGAGTGAGAGGAACGGACGTGTTTAGTAACCAGCTGAATGCAACACAAAATGGTGCTCACGATAAAACAGCTCGTGTTCATTGTCGAGCTACCCCCTGTGGGTGTGGGAGGCAGATGAAGAATGCACCCACGGTATCCCCTGCCTGTCGTAAGGGGCGTCTAAAAGGGGCGACCAGGGATGATCAAATTAGAACCATCATACTACTTGTAATTAGTACCACCACCAGGGAACACCATGGATCGCTTTTACTTGCGCGTAGTATCACTATGTTAGGTACACAATAGGTTTGTGATTAGTAGCGACAGTGTGCACTCAGGATGTATTTTACAGTACCAGTGATTCGTACCACTATATGAGCGACACCATGGGTCTGCCTTGCCTATGATTAGTACCCACTATGTGGGGAACACCACGGGATTGTGCGAATCCCTGTGGTTAGTCCACTTATGTGAAGAACACCAAAGGTTTGCATTGCCTGTAAATAGCGAGACAATGTGCGAAACCCCATTGTCTGTGTTACATGTGCGCATTACATTACCTGTGAATAGTACCATAATGTGTGGAATACCGGGAGTCTACGCTACTTTTACCGGGCGAGTTGGCCGTGCGGTTAGGAGCGCGCAGCTGTGAGCGCGCATACGGGAGATAGTGTGCTCGAACCCCACTGTCGGCAGCCCTGAAGATGCTTTTCCGAGCTTTCCCATTTTCACTCCAGGCAAATGCTAGCACTGTACCTTAATTAAGGCCACGGGCGCTTCCTTCCCATTCCTAGGCCTTTCCTGTCACATCGTCGCCATAAGACCTATCTGTGTCGGTGCAACGTAAAGCAACTACAAAAAAAAAAACAAAAAAAACACGCTACTTTTGATCAGTTCCGCAACATGACAAATACTATGGTTGTACTTTCCTAGCGATAAGTACCATTATGAGGGACCGATGACCTGGGTTTTGGACTCGTCTAGACTACAAGCATCATCGATTCAATATTGTGCTTTATAGCAGTCCCTTGGTCAGTAATACTGGTGTTTAACGCTATTTTCTGGGAATGTGGGGCATTGTGGGTCGGATGCACTGATTGTTTGAACTTCATATCCACTCATTCAGTTTTCGTCCTCACGTTTTGAATTCTGGTCAGTGGAGGATTATGGCTTTTTAATTGTCTTTACATTTCGTCTCATTTCGTGCCATTTGGGGCCGATGACCTTGATGTTAGGCCCCTTTCAACAAGTATCATCATCATCATAATAATCATCATCATCATCATTGCCAAGCATTATGCGACGCTCGATTCGTGTAAAACCTGTGCGGAACTGTTTCCGCAAGAGTTTAAGACTGGAAGTGTTTTGACAATACCTCCAACAAAGACTGCAATGCGAAACTTAATGGTAAAATGGTGTAAAACGAGCTCTGTGGTGAATAAAAACCGTATATATCCGAAAAGAGTTCGAACACCAGAAAACATCACTCGAGTGAAGGAAAGTCTGGAACGAAATCCGACGAAATCTAAACGCCCTTTATCTGTAGAAGTGGGAATTAAGGGACCATTGTGTTGAAACATGATCAAAAAGGACCTCCCTGCTGTGCATGCGTTAAAGCGCCAGACGAACCTTCGCGTGTTGAGTTCTGCCGGTGGTTTCTCAGTGAAGTGGAATCAGGACTTTTGGATCTAAAATTTTTCATTTCTTCAGACGAGGCCATTTCCAGCATCTTCTGTGATGTTCATTAACAAGGCTCAATCCCACGTCAGTTCTATTGTAAATATCTTCCCCGCTAGTTTCATTTTACCCATCCTGCACTGTACCTTTTTGATCTTCGTCTTAGCGAGCTCGATAGCTGCAGTCGCTTAAGTGCGGCCAGTATCCAGTATTCGGGAGATAGTAGGTTCGAACCCCACTGTCGGCAGCCCTGAAAATGGTTTTCCGTGGTTTCCCATTTTCACACCAGGCAAATGCTGGGGCTGTACCTTAATTAAGGCCACGGCCGCTTCCTTCCCACTCCTAGCTCTTCCCTGTCCCATCGTCGCCATAAGACCTGTCCGTGTCTGTGCGACGTAAAGCAACTAGCAAAAAATAAATAAATAAATAAGTAAATAAATAAAAAAAATGATCTTCGTCTTATGGATGCAGTATATTGTAGGTCCTAAGATGTATGCATTTGGACAAATAAACGTTATATTTCGATGATAAATTATTACTAGGTAAATTCACTACTTACTACCATGGTGGTCTTCTGTGATATAATATACCACGCAACAAATACAAAACCTATGCCTAAATTTTTCTTTGTCTAAATGTTGTATAATTCGTATTAGAGTAGGTGGATGTTTGCAAGGAAACATTTATAATTGTCACTTTCTTCGTGTTATCTCAAGCAAAAACTACCCATAGGAACCACTTATTGTTACTTTCTTCCTGTTGCCTCAGGCTAAAACTAGTCTTAGGAATCATTTATTGGTACTTTCTTCCTCGCTGTCTCCAGCTTAAAATATAACTTGGAACCATTTATTGTTACTTCCTTCCTCTTGCCTCAAGCTAAAACTACTCATATATTTACTTACCCGCTTAAAGACATCTCTCCATAAACGGGCCACATCTCATAAGGCAGTCACAAATCCCAGATGAGTTTGGTATTGCTTACTCCGTTTTCTTCGTCTAACTACCGTTGGTGAACGTCTGATCTTTCTTGACACTAGTAAGATCGGATTTGTCAAGACAGTGAGTCTTACATATTCCTACCTTCTTAATCAATATCGATATTCTACGTCAGCTCGAAATGATTCTTCTTTTCGACTCTGTTCTATTTTTTAAAACAACAATAACTATGACATCACTATTTAAAGAAATGAATGTATAAAAATGGGAACGGAGAAATATCTCTAAACTAGATGGAAGGAAATGAAAGTGTATTTGATTAAGCTTGCATAACCTTCTTAACAGCGGTGTCTTTAATATTGTCCAAGTTTAATCGAACTCCGTACAAGGAATGTTCTTAAGAATTGTCCTTGAGGTTAATTAGTTCGCACCGGCTGCTGTTGCTGGACCTTGGCACACATGTGGGTCTAGCCATGACCCTAGGCACGTCATCGCCTATCGTGTGAGGAGTTGCACTCAACCCTATGGCAAGTTAGGTGAGTACCTCGACAGTGGCGATCTGCAGTCTCACCATGCCCACTTTGTTGAACTGCTCAATTCAGTTCAGCTCAGTTCAGATTTTTTTTTTACATGAAAATTATGATCTCATACTTTAGGCCCATAGGTTAATAAGAGTGTGAGTTTAGGGATAGCATACATACATACATACTTCTTCAGTATGGACCTCATTTTGAAATGTGGTGTCACAGAAATAATGGGTAGATCGGTTTATTAATAATAATGGCGTGTGGCCTCCGAAGAGGCCTGGAGCAGATATTTCGATGAATTTAAATGGCGTATGGCTTTCAATGCCGGGAGTGTCCGAGGACAAGTTCGACTCGTCAGGTACAGGTCTTTTGATCTGACTCCCGTAGGCGGCCTGCGCGTCGTGATGAGGATGAAATGATGAAGATGACACATACACCCAGCCCCCGTGTCAGAGAAATTAACCATTGATGGTTAAAATTCCCGACCCAGCCGGGAATCGAACCCGGGACCCCTGTGGCCAAAGACCAGCACGCTAACCATTTAGCCATGGGGCCAGACAGATCTTTCGATTTGACGCCGTAAGAGGCGACCTGCGGGTCTGTGAGGATGGGGCTCAACCTATAATGAATTATAATGATGAAAACATCCATCCCCGAGCCATCGGAATTAACCAATGGAGGTTAAAATCCCCGACGTGGCCAGGAATTGAAATCAGGACCCTTTGAACCAAAGGTCAGCACGCTAACCATTTAGCCATGAGGCCAGACATCGTTTCATTAATGAAGAGATATTAGATCGCGTTGGTGAGAAGACAATGAAATGGCGAAATTTGACCAGGAGAAGGTATATATCGATAGGGTACATCTTGAGATACCCAGGACTTAGTTTACGAGGGGTGTATAATAAGTAAAACCGGTAGGGATACCAAGGCATAAATATGACAAGCAAAGTAGAATAGATGTAGGATGCAGTAGTTAAGTAGCAGTGAAACGTTCATGACATGATGAAGTGACATGGAGAACTGCAACAAACTAGTCCAAACGTTATGTCTTTCAGCTCTCAATTTGCAAACTCCGTGAATTAACTATGTGCACCCACAATCCTCTATGTGCAAACAGCCATTTAATTCTTTATTTTAAAAAAAAAGGAGTCTACCCACCCTCATCTTGATTTCTGTGTGCTTCTCTTAGCCTCCATAGCCGTGTCCATTATTTTTCTAGGCAACCTTTCCTCCTCTTGATATCAGAAGCCGGATTATACGCACAGCTGCATCATCGAATTCTTACCTAACTTAGGATTTGTCTTTCATTTCATACTTGTATAAATGTGAGGTCATTTTGAATGGCCGGGCTGAGTGGCTGAGACGGTTGAGGCGCTGGTCTTCCAACTACAACTTGGCAGGTTCGATCCTGTCTCAGGCCGGTGGTATTTGAAGGTGCTCAAATAGGTCAGCCTCGTGTCGGTAGATTTACTGGCACATAAAGGAACTCCTGCTGGACTAAATTCTGGCACCTCGGCGTCTCCGAAATCCGTAAAACTAGTCAGTGGGACGTAAAGCAAATAACGCTCCTTCGTTATTTCATTCACGTGACACTATTTTGACGAGTAATGCGTTCTTAAACATTGTTTCGGGCAGAGTGATTCGGGTGATAGTGGATTTGAGCCCCACTGTCGGCAGCCTTGAAGATGGTTTTCCGTGGTTTTCCATTTTCACACGAGGCAGATGTTGGGAATGTACCTTCAATAAGGCCACGGCTGCTTCCTTCCCACTCCTAGCCTTTTACTACCCTATCGTCGCCATAAGATATATCTGTGTCGGTTAAACGAACAGCAAAATGTAAAATTTTTAAAAAAGCCTTCGTTACAATGAATGGTGCTTTGCAATGGAAGCTCCCTCTGTGAAATAGTGGTATAATGTTGGGCACCAGATCATAATATTATTATAAACTGTATGGCCTCAGCTACCGTACGCAGGCATTTTCATTTGATGCCGTTTAGACTGTCTGCGTCATTTCATACTATTATTATTTTCTCGATTTTGGCCATCTTAGAACCACGTAAAATAACACTCTGCATTCATTCCCGTTTGTTTCCTGCTTTCTTCCTTGCTTTGCTTATTTCACTGTGTTCTCCTCTCTTCTGTTCGGATGTTATTCCGTTCCTTTCTTCATTTCTTTCTTCTGGAAATCACCGGGCGAGTTGGCCGTGCGGTTAGGAGCGCGCAGCTGTGAGCTTGCACCCGGGAGATAGTGGGTTCGAGACCCACTGTCGGCAGTCCTAAAGATGGTTATCCGTGGTTTCCCATTTTCACACCAGGCAAATGCTAAGGGCTGTACCTTAAATAAGGCCACGGCCGCTTCCTTCCAACTCCTAGCCCTTTTCCATCCCATCGTCCCCATAAGACCTATCTGTGTCGGTGCGACGTAAAGCAACTTGTAAAAAATTGTTGTCTTCTGGAAATCCTTGAAATTTTGTATTAATAACTTAAGCGTTGTTCTGTCCTGTATCATATCTGCTGTTATTTCCATTCCTGTCATATCTCTCTTTATACTTTGCATCCGCAGATTGCCATTCTTACTATTGTAAGCATGATAAAAATTTGTTTTGTGAGTCTGGCATTATCCATAATAATTTTGCGACAAAAGAAAACTCTCCTCTTCCTAATCGTATTAGACATTCCTTCACTTTCTTTATTTTTGTACAGATCTTAATTCTTCCTGTGTCTGAACTCCCTGTTTTCAGTCTTTAATGAGCCCCAGATTTTTCTTAGAATTTTTCTTTTCCTTTTCTCTAGCTCTTCTATTTCTCCTGTTTCTGCGGAGAACATACACTCTGTATCACAGAGACATTCTGGTTTAATTACCGTGATGTAATGCCTGATTTTAGTTTTTGATGGAGATACGCTTATTATTATTATTATTATTATTATTATTATTATTATTATTATTATTATTATTATTATTATTATTTTGTTTGTTTGTTTGCTAGTTGCTTTACGTCGCACCGACACAGATAGGTCTTATGGCGACGATAGGACAGGGAAGGGTTAGGAGTGGGAAGGAAGCGGCCGTGGCCTTAATTAAGGTACAACCCCAGCATTTGCCTGGTGTGAAAATGGGAAACCACGGAAAACCATTTTCAGGGCTGCCGACAGTGGGGTTCGAACCTACTATCTCCCGAATACTGGATACTGGCCGCACTTAAGCGACTGCAGCTATCGAGCTCGGTATTATTATTATTATTATTATTATTATTATTATTATTATTATTATTATTATTATTATTATTATTATTATTGGCCAGATACTTCGATATAACACATTCTTCACGACAATGCTAGAAGGAAAAGTTTTGGGTAAGAACAGAAGAGGAAGGCCGAGGAAGAAATATCTCGATTCCGTGATGGACAGGCTGGATTTGAAAAAAGTATGTTGACCTGAAACGCTCAGCAGAGGAGAGACAAATGTGGTTGCAGTGACAAGGCCTTGCCTTTAGGACATGAATTATTATTATTATTATTATTATTATTATTATTATTATTATTATTATTATTATTATTATTATTATTATTATAAAACAAAATGGCGTCCAGGAATGGAACCATCGGTCCCAGAACACCAGTCGTTATTGTAATATATAATTAGAGGTTGGCTTATTAGATAAAGTTCCGGGAATAAAATTGACAATTGGGCAGTTACTAAATGTATAAAGTAAGTATAGTATTATAGATTATAAGACACACGCGAACTACACAGTGATTTTGCACAAGACGGAAAGCTGCTTGAAACATTAACTGTTCCGTTATCAGCTGTCATAGATGGCCCCGGCATCAATGGAGAGGTGTACTAGGAAAGCAAGAGTGAGGTAGTTTTCTGTTGCTTTCCTCACCGAGTCAGAAGGTGCTCTTATATATCAGTCTGTAAAGCCACCAAAGTCAACGCACCAACTTACCCTATGAGCAACATTTTCACACTAATTCATAACAGGGACTGGCTGCATAAGGAATGGCATTAAAAGCATCGCTCATACCTCAGTCACTTGTATATTGTCACAGTCAAGGATAAAACTGAAACAGGTTTATTAAAGTAACAAAGTTGTTCTAGACGATACTATAAGACATAGTGCACTGTTAACACTAGGCCTACATCTCTCCATCAAAGCCATATCGTAGAACATATCTAATTCTAATTTTAAAAGTGATATCCATGGTTTCCATATTTCATCTTCAAGCAATGGGAAAGGTAATTTCTAAAATGCAAGTTACACTCATTCTGTTCTCGACCTTACCCAGTCAGTTACAATTCCCTTATAAAATATAGTATTATAGATTATAAGACATCCGCGAACTATACAGGAACGTTGTAAGAACCTTCCATTAACAACCACCTTGGTCAATCATTACAATTACACACGACACGTACAGTTCTCACATCCCAAAATAATGAACAGCGCAAATGCTAAGAACCATTTTGGGGCTTTGTCTCTATTATTTTTTGAGTAGAGGCATATTCCTTACGTCATTATTCTCCAGCAAGTGTTGTCTAGAGTGAAACATGTGTAGAGTATAATGAGATCATCAACACCGTCAGTTGGAGAGATCACTTTGTGTTGCTGCATTACTTTCGTGTCACATGACGTAAGTTATATTCTCGTGAAGTAGCTCCTAATTATTGTTTTTTGTTTCTTTGTTAATATCTTATACCACAGCTTGTCTTGTCTAACACGAACATTATCCGAACCAAATCTCTTCTATCTGTTATTTAATATTCTTATTTTTCTGGCTGCTTGACTGAATTGTCAGAGTGATGGTTTTCGCTTCACAGGCTCCCGGGTTTGATTCCTGGCCAGGCTGGGGTTATGAACTACGTTTTGTTATTCTTCTAGCTCAGGGGCTTGTGATTGTGCTTGTGATAATCATAACCTTATTTACACAAGGCATATCACACTGCAAACAACCACAGAAACACGCAATAGTAAATACGGTAGATACATCCCTCCACATGGGGTCTGTATTAGGAAGGGCATCGGGCCGTAAAATTAGGCTTAAGCCGCAATGGTGCCGTCCCCCGATAACCGATAAAAACATGATGATGATGATGCTTGTTGTTTAAAGGGGCCTAACATCTAGGTCATCGGCCCCTAATGGAACGAAATGAGACGAAATGTAATGACAATTGCAAAGTCCAAAATCATCCACTGACCAGGATTCAAAAACGTGATGATGACGTTTTCATGGATTAATTATGAATTTAAGACAATCAGTGGATCCGACCCGCAATGTCCTACCTTCCCAGAAACTATCTGAAAACAATAGTATTACTGACCAAGGGGCTGCTTCTAAAGCACATTCTTGAAACGACGATGCTTGATGTCTAAAGGGGTCCAAAATCCAGGGCAACGGCCCCTCATAATGCTACTTATCGCTAGTAAAGTAGAACCATGGTATTTGTTCATGTTGCGGTACTAATCAAAAGTAGCGTAGACTCACGGTGTTCCACACATTATGGTACTACTCACAAGTATCGACCTATGATCTTTCTCACATAATCCCGCCACTCATAGGCAACGCAAACCAATGGTGTTCCTCACATAGGTGTACTAATCACGGGCGCCAGTATTCCCTGGTGTTCCTCACATAGTGGGTACTAATCACAGGCAACGCAGACCCACGGTGTCGCTCATATAGTGGTACTAATCGCAGGTACTGCAAACCCACAGTGAAGCCACTCTCTGCTGCTACTAATCGCAAACCTGTTGTGTACCTACCCTAATATAGTGGTACTACTCGGAAGTAAAGATGACCCATGGTGTTTCCCGCGTGATGGTACTAATCACAAGTAGTTTCATGGTTATAATACAATCATTCCTTGGTCGCCCTTTTCAGTCGCTTCTTACGATAGGCAGGGGATACTGTGAGTGCATTTTTCGGCTGGGTCCGTCACCTACAGGGGGCAGAGAGAGAGAGAGTGAGAGAGGCAAGGGCCACGAAGTGCGTGAAATTGAAAGACTCCTAAGGCCTCGAATGCTCTAATACCATCGGGGTCGGAAAAGAACAAGAGTTGACCAAGAGAGGTCGGACAGGATAGACGAAAGTGAGGAGCCTGGCACAAGTTAAGCGAAAGCAGTGCTAGGACTCAGCTAAGGGCCCCGTGGTCACCAACCCACGCTCCCAAGAGCCCCTGGGGTCCTTTTAGTCGCCTCTTAGGACAGCGATAAAAAGACCAGGAAAGGGGTGGGAGAGAGAGTGAGAGGGAGAGACACGCGGTGATCGGGGAGGTGAGGTAGGGGGCGGGGGGGGGGGGGCAGTAACCGTTGGGAAGTCGAAGAAATTAACCGTCTAAAGCACATCATTACAAGTTTGCCGAAGTGTGCATTTAATTCTCTCTCGCAGACCTTCTCACTAGGGCTGGTTGTAATAGCATTGCAGCTCTGCATTCGGGAGTTCGAGGGGCTGGTTCCTACCGTCATCTGTCCTAAGAATGGTTTTCCGTTGTTTTCCATTCCCCTGCACTAAGGCGAATCTCGGGACAGATCCTTTTATAGGCCACGGTCGCCAAACCCTTCACCTTCTCCGCACCTCAAATCACCACGTAAAATCTCATTGGAGAGAGAGAGAGTGAGAGAGAGAGAGAGAGAGAGAGAGAGAGAGAGAGGCCGTAACCCTTGAGGTTAGCCCATAGAATGAAAATAGTTTAATGTTTTTGGTTTTACGTTCTGCTAATTCCTTTTGCGGTTTTCGGAGACGCCGAGGTGCCTGAATTTTGGGCCGCAGAAGTTCATAAAAGTGCTGGTAAATGTACCGACACGAGGCTGGAGTATATGAGCACCTTCAAATGCCGCCGGACTGAGCCAGGATCGAACATGCCAACTTGAGCTCAGAAGGCCAGTGCTTTACCGTCTACACTACTCAGCCTGGCGAAAACATTTTACTAGTAGTACTACTAGTAGTAGTAGTAGTAGTAGTCACTAGGTATTCCTAGTGTAGAAACAATAAACAATCTCTTGTTTCAAGACTTTACATTTTACAAAGTGAAGTTAAAATCAGCAGTAAAGTGTTGTTTAGGTCAGAATATTCAGGAATGTGGACATTCCTTACGACTGAAGGGTGGTAGGAGCGTCTGTAGCTAATTGCTCAGTTTTGAGTGCACTCAAGCATTCAAATCTCACCATATATGAGTTTGAATTGACAAATATTTTAAGAAAAGTTTCTCGTGATTACGCAATACTTTTCAGAAACAAATATTTAAAATGCATAATAAATTGCGTATTTTGGAGTTAAAATGAGACTCGCACTTCCGGACGGACGTGCAGTCCTAAGATTCTTGTTTGTTTACACTTGAAACGAGAGCTAGGTTACTTCTTCAATGCAAATATAGGCCTACAAAGAGCTAACGACTGTGCCCCTGCCCTCTTAGTACCGAGAAAACAACAGATAGGGAATCTGCCACTTGGGCGAGTGCCCTAAATGCAGATCAGTATTGATTGATTGATTGGATTGATTGATTGATTGATTGATTGATTGATTGATTGATTGAGAATAATAATAATAATAATAATAATAATAATAATAATAATAATAATCTCTGCGGATCAGTGGTTAATTGTGGACCTCCGAATCCCATGATTGAGGGTTCAAACCCGGCAGAGTTAGTCGACTTTTGAAGGTCGGCAAAATTGTCCCTTCGGCACTCCATATCATGTGATGTCTGGATTTAAAATATTTCTGGTGAGACCTTTGGTATTAACACGACAACATTAATTAAAAATCAGTCATAGATCGCCCAACAGAAGTGTGATTTTTCTGTCATTGTAGAGCAGAATGGAACTTCGAAATTTAAATCTGAAGGGTACAGTCACTGTCATCTCACCAAGAAGGTTGCGATTCGAAATTCGGCCAAAGCATGTGGGATTTTTTAAATAAGATGTTACATCCAGTCTTGTGGCTATCATCACGATCTCATCAGTCACGTAAAACTATAACCTTGCTTACTTATGCTAACTATGATCAGAACTTTCTACATATTCTGACTTGGATGTGCAGTACACTCCGCAGCAAGGATATATTTTGTAAATATTATAGCGGGTACATGCCGGCCCCGTGGTGTAGGGGTAACGTGCCTGCCTCTTACCCGGAGGCCCCGGGTTCGATTTCCGGCCAGGTCAGGGATTTTTACCTGGACCTGAGGGCTGGTTCGAGGTCCACTCAGCCTACGTAATTAGAATCGATGAGCTATCTGACGGTGAGATAGCGGCCCCGGTCTAGAAAGCCAAGAATAACGGCCGAGAGGATTCGTCGTGCTGACCACACGACACCTTGTAATCTGCAGGCCTTCGGGCTGAGCAGCGGTCGCTTGGTAGGCCAAGGCCCTTCAAAGGCTGTAGTGCCAAAGGCGGGGGTATAGCGGGTACATACACGTGGGGACAATGTCAGGAGGGTATTGGAAACAAGAAGATAAAGGCTAAATTGGGAGTTGGCCGTGCGGTTAGGGGACGTGCAGGTGCGAGCTTGCATTCGGGAGATCGTGGGTTCGAACACCACTGTCGGCAGTCCTGAAGGTGGTTTTCTGTGGTTTCTCATTTTCACACCAGGCAAATTATGGGGATGTACCTTTATTAAGGTCACGGTCGCTTCCTTCCAACTCCTAGTCCTTTCCTATCCCATCGTCGCCATAAGACCTGTCTGTGTCGGCGCTACGTAAAGCAAATTGTAAAAATGAAACAGATAAAAGACTAAATTAGGAATAAACTCGATGGATGAAGCTGTACGTATAAACTGGCTTCGATGGTGGAGTCCTTTGAAGCCCGTGGAGGTGGATTGTTGCCTAGGAGAATAATGGACCGGACCATGGAGGGTAACAGAAGTAGGGTGAAATAAAAATGAGGATCGTTATATTCAGTTTGTAATTATTTCATAGATTATATAATGCTGTACCTCTGATTATATGTCAAGTTTCTCTATAGAATTAGAACCCCTATCGACTAGAATTAGTATGAGGTATCAGATCTCCCATAATCGACACACACGAAACACCTCGAATAGAAAATATGATCAATTTATTTTTTGAAGGGGAAAACTATTTAGAACGTATTGATATTTTTTCATGTGCCTATCGCTATTCTGTTTCTCCCGTAAAGACTCACATTGCATACACAAACAGAATGTAATCAGTTTTCACGATTTAGGAAAGATTAAGAGCTGAAATCAGGCAAATGGAAAATTTTTCATTTGCTCAAAAATGTTAAAGTGAACTTTGTTGCTTTTTACGCCAGTCAGTCATTTTGAATGCTTCTGACCTTTCGTAGTCACTGGTGAGTTACATGAACTATCACTCATGAACTTACAATGGGTAATACAAAGGTATGGATAAGCAGAGAAAGATCGTATTATCCTTCTCACAGAACAAGATGCAATACCAGATGTAAGAATGGCATTCACTATATTCAATCCCTTTGTTCGGCGAATAAGTACTGTAAAGAATGCGTTAGTGGTATGATGAGTCGTCAATTCCCACTCTTCGTACGTTCCACCATCTAGGTCTAGGGGGGTGCATCTAGTAGATTTTTCTCCCAGTTTGATTTATGGTTCAGATATAGGATTCTCTAAACTTCGTGTAACGTAACTGTAAATGAAAATGATCTTGGAACCGAAATTCAGTGATTTCCCTAAAGCATCCCGTCAGCCTGTTTCAGAACCTGACTTGGTAATTGTAAGAATATCTGAACTAGTTTCTGAGGATAGGTTTCCCGAAGTTGATTATTTGTAAAGTGTAAGGAATTTGGATACCTTCGTACCTGGAATTTAATTATAGAATCAGAGAATCTCAGAGTGATGATGTAAGATCGCCGAAATGCACGCTGCACAACACGCGTACAGCTCGGTTCGGCATATTATACGCTGGAGTATACGCGGCTTTATGTGGGTTCTTAGATTCACACATACTCAGTATCAGCAAAGCGGATGTAATAATTTGTTTTGTATCCTCGCCTCTGGACTTAGTGGAGAAGTGATAATGAGAGTGATGAATGTCTTATTAGCTTGTGCTTTCAAACCCATCAAAGAAGAGAAAAAGAGAAAGGTAATATTTATGAATTTTTAAATTAAATTACTTCAAAAATACGTTTCTTGCTAAATTAAAATTAATGAAATCTAGGCTATTATTGAGTTAATTCAATTCATAAACGACGAGCATAATTCTGCTGCGGATTAAAGTAATATGCAGGCGTTAACGAAAGATGTAATACGGATAGTATAGTGGACATATTTCATGGCCTCCTCTCTAAATCAATGTATTGTTATTCAAATAACGTAATATGAGAGGAATTTGTTTTATTTTATCTGGGAAAAGGACACAACAATGAAGAATGAAATGGCGTATGGCTTTTAGTGCAGGGAGTGTCCGAGGACAAGTTCGGCTCGCCGGGTGCAGGTCTTTTGTTTTGACTCCCGTAGGCAACCTGCGCGTCGTGATGAGGATGAAATGATGATGAAGACGTTATTCTTTACTTTCCAGACTGAGGCCGCTAACACACTGTCAAATAGCTCCCCAATTATCCTCACGAAGGCTTATTGAACCTCGAATTGACCTAGCTGGGATTGGAATCTGGGACCTCCGGTTAAGAGGGAGGCTCGCTACCCGTAGACGCGGGGCTGACCGAAGGAAACTACACATAGGATAATTGTCGAAATTTGTATGGTTTGTATTGAATATTCTTAAAGGTTTAAAGTGACGAATAATTGCCAGAATTTCTTCCAGAAAGCATATCTCCTAACATGCTACTAAATCTATTGACATGTCTCATTTAATCACTCAAAACTGCTAAGGGACTGGGTCTGGATTCGATCCTCACCGACCGTACTCACAACCGGTCAATTTATGAAATTCAATACAGCCCAGGTTCAAAACACTTCCTCACATAATTAATGTCCTCACACTCAGAGCTACAAAAGTTCGCTGTAATGAAACTAAATTTACCAAAGGGCAGAAAACCCCTAATACCTGGAGCACTTGCTCCCAACTTTTAACCTCAAGCCTCCCAGAGGCACTTTACATACTGGAAAAGAGCTAACACGCTCTCAGTTTTTCACGCCTATTCAAGGCCATATCAGACTTTACAACAACAATGACACGGGGGTATCTTGTACCCAATCTACTGGGCTTTAGCAGGAAAAGAACAGGTTAAGTAAATGGCCCGGAATACCAAAAAGAACGGAGGCGTATACTTGCACTCCTAAATACACATTTTAAAACCTAACAGGCACTAGGCCGATGAAACAGGGGCTATTCCCAAACTATGGAGGTGACTCGTATAAGGAAACATTTAAAACATTAAGGAAAAGAAGAAAATCGGTTACCAAAACGTAGTCACTTCAAACCAATATGAAGGGGAGCTCGAGAGGGTAAATCACTCCCTATCCCCGAATTACAGTTACAAATTTAAGTTTTTACATAAACTGGTAGAAATTTACACATTTGTAAAGATGGGTTACATGGTAAAGGTTTCGGACCCTTCCCGCGGGTTAAACTGCTGAGCTAGCAAGAAATAAAGATGTTAAGCGGCCATTACCTTACTGAAGAACTGCTGCCTGATGTTAGAGGCGCTTCCCGCCTCCTGCTACACGTCCATACACTAGGTTAGATGTTGATGAAGTGGCCGAGAGACAAGAAAATCAGCAGTTTTTATACCCTGTGGGAAGTTTCGAGATCTTTCATGAATAATTAAGACACACCCACAGGCGCTTATTGGGTAGCTTAAGGTTACACATCAAAATCGGAGAAGAAAGACACCATTGGTCAAAAATTAATTACAGAAATTCTGGATTGGCTAAGTTCAAAACTGGCGGAAGGAAAGATTAATATTGCCAACCCACAAATGAAAGAACGAAATTTAGTAAGGACAAAAACTTATGAGTACAGAATTTCTTCAAGAAAGTTCCTTCACTTCGCACCAGGGTGCATGATCACAATTTTTAGGTAGTGACATCTATGAGAGAATGCCCACACTTCTTGATAAATAGTAAACAAAAACAAGTCGAAATTCACACAGTGACATCTTCAGAGCAAAAGTTTAAGTAGGTCCAGTCTTAAGTTCAGTGTTTCTCCAGTAGAGGAGTACTTTAAGACGGAAAATTCGAATGTGCGGCGTAGAGGTGTACCACCCGGTACAATAATAATAATAATAATAATAAAATAATAATAATAATAATAATAATAATAATAATAATAATAATAATAATAATAATAATAATAATAATAATAATAATATAATCATCATCATCATCATCATCATCATCATCATTCAGGCGTTGGCGAGTATAGCGATATCTTCAACAAGGTCGCCTATTACGGGCTCTTATACGGCTGAAGAAACCAAATTCTGGAACCATAAGCTCTGCCACATCAAAACCGCAAAAGTTCCCTGTTGTTATAGAACCTTCTCGAAATGTTCTTTTCTGCACTCTCTTTTGTCCTACTCGTGTCTTCGTCGCCGTTCCTCAAAATGTTGTAGTCCGTCGTGGACAAGAAGTCACCAAATCGACAAATCAGTTGCTACATCTTCCCACTGCCGTTCACTCACCCACGCTTTCAAAAACACTTCCTGATTTGAAGTAACTGTTGATATAGCTCAACTATACACCTGCTGTTCGAGACTGAGCTCGGGAACCCTGAGAAGAAGGCAGGACATTCTCACGAGGAAGTGTTAATAGCCCGTAGTGACAGCTGTGTGGAGGTGGTGGTGGTGGTGATGATGATGATGGTGATGATGGGGAAGGGAGAAAGTGAAACGCGGTGTCAGCACACGGCTTACTCCTGTCGAACAACAACAAAGGATCAGATTAAGGCTTAACGTCACCATCCAACCATTATCAACAGTGACATGCTCTCGCTCCATATCAACAATGAGGAGATTTTCAGAACTGAATCCAGGCTCTAGTGGTTAGAAATGAGAAACAGTATATACAATTGTATACAACAACCCTGCCGGCCAATATTCTGACGGTAAATTTTTCACTAGCGGAACTCGAACCAGCTAACCGCGGTGTCAAACCAATAAAGACTTGACGCCTTAACGATTATAGCCGCTAGGAGGGCTACTATTAAGTTAAAATGGATGCTACTTACCGAAAATATTCAGTACAAATTTCCGCAAACTGAGAGAGAGATGGTGAATGTTTTTTTTTGCAACTTGTGTAAACTAGTTGCCCAGAACTGTCACTAAACACATGCTTACCTCACGCGTCTCTCTCTGTCCCCTTCTACCCTCACTTCCTCATCCCGCAGGGGTCATGAGTTGGGAATCCGACTGTAGTTCTTACTCTAGTTCTGCCTAACGTAACGCAGACTTGTAATTATGATTGAAGGAAGACCATTTTCTTATAACTTGCTTTACGTCCCACCGACACAGATAGGTCGTGTCGCGACGATGGGATAGGAAAGGGCTAGTAGTGGAAAGGAAGCGACCGTGGTGTTAATTAAGGAACAGCTTCAGCATGTGTCTGGTGTGAAAATGGGAAACCATGGAAAATCATTTTCAGGGCTGCCGACAATGGGGTTCGAACCCACTATCTCCCGAATGCAAGCTCACAACTGCGCGCCCCTAATCATTCGGCCAGCCCACTCGGTGAAGGAAAACAACATCTGGACGCTGTTTTACAACACGGTTCGAGACCTCTATTCTTATCACAGGGTTGTCCTCATGCGGCGCTCCGGGATATTGCCTCATTAGTGTCATTTACAAAGGCTTTGGATTAGTGGTTTTACTGACAAATAGGAAGGAAGTTTGTAACTTTTCAGCACTGTTGATAGTGTGAACAAAGCCATAGGACCTCCCAATTTACATGAAAGCCGAACCACGTTTCAGAAATCCCAGAAATTCCAACCGCAGCCGCCTTGGTGACGAAGTACTCCGCTGTCACACCCTCGAAAACCTATAAGACCATCAATGCTTTTTCTCCGCTGGTAGGCAACCTTTTTTTCAAGTTTTTTAAGGTACGATTTAGTACTGTAAAATGTATTATAAATATTCCAGCGGATGGTACTTTGTTACCGAAATGAATTTCCAGTTTTGATAACTCATGAGTCAGTACCCTGAGTTCCCGTTGCATAGGCTTCATAGGCTAGTTCGTAACGGGGAAACAGGAAGTTGTGTTCACTTCCGATTGCTTCTAATACCAGTTTATCTGTTATATATCCGCTCTGCAGCTGGTAGGTTTTAGCAGGTGTTCAGATGAGTTTTGTATTTATGTTAAATCAGTGCAACCATTGTTAAAAACTGGTAAGATAATTAGTTACCGGTACTTTATGCCGATAACTAAAAATAGGAAGGCAAAAGAAGTAAAAGTTGTCCAATCTACATGTGAACCTGTAAAACAGAATAGTAGCACCGAAAATGTACGTGGTGAAGAGGATCACGAAACCAAGACCGAAAATCTACGTGATTGATACGAAGCAAATTTTGATAATGAAGGGCTCGAATGTAGACACTTTTTGCAGAAAATCTACTTCTGCTAATGGCTAATAGCTGCTCCAAGGTTGTCATACTAGAAGCGAGGAGTGATTTAGATACGGCGGATGGTATATCGAAGGATTGTCTATGTTCAAAGTGTGACCTTTATTGCAATAACGTCTTCATGGTGAGTACCTGCAATCTTTTCAGAATAGAAGCACTATATATAGCACAGTACAGAAAAAAATGTAACATCATGGGTACTCGTCAGTGCTGAAGCACGTTGAGAACTCTTTTATCAGTTCTCTTTAATTAATATCTGTGAACATTTTAATGAATGTTCGCAATGAAGGTTTGAACTTTCTAACGTTAGGGTAGATCATAAGATGCACGCATCTGACGGATCGTGACGAAGAGAAGCGGGTTGTACTCCACTACGGTGAATCATCATCAAAGTGCTTGTTAATGTGCCGCTTTTTGCATCACGCCGTGAGAAGCGTGAGTTCATATTCCAACATATCCAAGGAATTTTTACGTCTTTTATCAGCTTGGGCAGATCGTCGCTTTGTGGTTGGTCACTAGCTAAGTGTTCTGCAAATTTATTTTAAAGGACGGGATTTAGTTTCATTACAGCGAACTTTTGTAGCTCTGAGTGTGAGGACATTAATTATGTGAGGAAGTGTTTTGAACCTGGGCTGTATTGAATTTCATAAATTGACCGGTTGTGAGTACGGTCGGTGAGGATCGAATCCAGACCCAGTCCCTTAGCAGTTTTGAGTGATTAAATGAGACATGTCAATAGATTTAGTAGCATGTTAGGAGATATGCTTTCTGGAAGAAATTCTGGCAATTATTCGTCACTTTAAACCTTTAAGAATATTCAATACAAACCATACAAATTTCGACAATTATCCTATGTGTAGTTTCCTTCGGTCAGCCCCGCGTCTACGGGTAGCGAGCCTCCCTCTTAACCGGAGGTCCCAGATTCCAATCCCAGCTAGGTCAATTCGAGGTTCAATAAGCCTTCGTGAGGATAATTGGGGAGCTATTTGACAGTGTGTTAGCGGCCTCAGTCTGGAAAGTAAAGAATAACGGCCGAGAAGATACGTCGTGCTCACCACGCGTCCGAGCTGAGCAGCGGTTGCTTGACTGTAACGCACGGGTTTTTTTTTTTACATATACATACATTTATTGAACATAACAGGCGACTTCGCCCCTATACATGTTCACATGCAGAGAAAAATAAATAATCAATAATAATAATAATAATAATAATAATAATAATAATAATAATAATAATAATATTAATAATAATAAGGATAATAATAATAAGAATAATATCTAGCAGTCATTAGCTGCAGCAGTCCCTCACTCAATGTTCAAACATATTCATCCAGTGTCCTTATTGTGCACTGTACTTGCGTCACATTATTGTTCCTGACCTACACCTAATCAATAAATCAAACAACAACACTCAGCATTTCAGCACTTGCATTCCAGCTAACTTTAAAACAAACAGACCATGCAATCCTGTATCATTACCCAGCTTCACATAACTAAGTACTCTATCCCTATATTCCCTAATCCATTAGAATTTTATCATACTATCCCCTTCCCTTATATACATAACTATTCCACCCCCCTATTCCCCAGCCTACCCTCTAACTCACTCTCCTTCATTTTACTCTCGCATGCCTTTTTTGTCGCACATAAATACCTGTTCAATTCACCCCCTTTTTCCCATTGTTTAATAATCCATCTCAGGATTGCGTTCTCATCCCCTCTCCCCAATATTTCCCGATGCTCGGCACTCAATAATCCATGTCTTAACCCCCTCGTTACCTCACAGTCTCTTAGCAAGTGAAAATCATCATTCACATCTCCGCAAAGTACACATCTTGTCTTATCCCTCCCCTGTATCCACCCTGTATTCCTTTGCAAACCTAAAAGCCACCACATCATCCCATACCGTTTTGACCTATCGACGTATCTAATATTCAACCCTGCTATCTCCTCTATTTTCGTCAAAACCGTCAGCGAATTTCTTAGTCTACTTTCCCCCAATAATTTCTGCCTATGGATATCTCTAATTCTCCTTTCCAGTATATTCATCCCTCTCACTTCTGTCTTCGACCAAACCTCCCCCCACAGGTGTCCTAATCCTATCCTCTCCAAATATCCCTTTATTTTTTCTAACCATCCACCCTTATACATGCTCTTAAATTGCTGTGCATACGCTGCCTGTAATACCCTCCCACCTTCCTGTCTTTTTAAATTCATCCAGTATCTAACTATTCTTTTCACACCCTCTGATTCCAAATCCTCCCCGCACATTAATTCCGCCCCTACATTTGCTGTACACCTCGGTAAGCCCATTACTAACTTAGCAAAACTACTAACAATCCTTCTTAGTTCCTCTCTTTTCTCACCCAGCCCCCAAACTTCTGAGCCGTATAATACCCTCCCAACGATTACCGACCTGAACACAAGTCTCAGTGTTTTATAACTGATCCCCGGGTACTTGACTAGCAAATTTCTGACTGAGGCTAAGGCTGCCAATCCTCTATATTTCACCCTTTTGATCTGGTCACTCCAAGTTCCTTTATCATTAAAAATAACTCCTAGATATTCCAACTTCCTTACCTGTTCCAATCTTTCTCCCTGAATTACCCAATTACCTTCTATCTTTCTTCTTTTGTCCACCTGTACTACTAATATTTTAGACTTATTTCCATTAATTCTCAATCCCCATTTCCTCGCAAATAGCGTCACTGACTTTAAGGCCCTATTCATCGCCCCTGAGGTTAGCGTCATCAATAACACATCATCCGCAAATATCAGTCCTGGTACTTCAAAACCATTAATTACTGGTACAGCCCAATTTTCTGCCCCGAACCCCTCTAAAATATCGTTGATAAATAAAATAAACAGTATTGGCGATAACTTGCATCCTTGTTTTAAACCCACCTTGGACTCTAATGGTCCACTCAGTCTCCCTTCTCCCAATTTTACACAAAACCTGACAACCCTATATATTCCTTCCACTGCCCTCAACATCTTCTCCGAAATCCCTAGCCTGCCTAATTTCTCTAATAGGGCCTCTCTATTCACCTTGTCAAAAGCTTTCTCAAAATCTATTGCTGCTACATAAACCGTACTTCTAGCCATATTCTTATACTTTTCTAAAATAGTCTTTACTATCATTATATTATCCACTGTTCTTTTCTTTTTCCTAAATCCCCCTTGGTAATCTGTCAAAATTTCATTTTCTTCCGCCCACCCGCTTATTCTGTTCGCTAACACCCCAGTATATATTTTACTCAAAGAATCCAACAGAGATATACCTCTATAACTGTTCACATTGTTCCTACTACCCTTCCCCTTGTATATAGGGCATATAATTCCTGTTTCCCATTCCTTAGGGTAATTACCTCCCTCAAATATCCTATTGAATAGTTTAACCATGCCCTCTATCATTATCTCATTTTTACTAATTTCCTTCCAAAACTTGTTATTTATACCATTACACCCCCCGGCCGACTTCGCTCTGGCTCTGCTTATCACTCTCAGGATTTCCTATCTTGTGATTTCTTTATCCAGGTCATAAATTGCCACTCTCCTATTCCTCCAAATTACTTCTTCTCCCGAACCTCTCCATCTTTCATCCCCCTTTTTCCCTAGTAATTCATCAAAGTGCCTGACCCATTGCACTTCCTCAATACTCGTTCTCTCTATATTCCTTCCACCCTTAATAATTTTATTAATCTTATCCCAAACTCTCTCAAAACTATTTGTCTTGCAGTCATTATTTATGGCTTCCATTTGTTCCTCTAACCACGTCTTTTTTGTCTCACAAATTTTCTTTTTATACTCCTTCCTCAATCTACAGAAAAACTCCCTTTCTTGGCTCCCACCTTTCCTTCTATATTCTCCTAACGCGTCCATCACCTCCCTCCGCATTCCTTCACACTCCCTATTAAACCATTCTTCTCCGTCTTTCTTATTTCCCTTTCTAGCTTTCGCCTTCTGCGCTATCATCTTTATTGGATGTAGCAACAATTCCAAGGCTTTATCAGTATTATTCTCTTCTAACGCCCCTTCCCACCCATATTTCAGAAGATGTAACTTCTCTTTTACTACCCTATTCCTATCCCGGCCCACCTTCTCTGTCCATTTATACTTATTATAACCACTCCCTCGTTTATCATTTGTCTCATCTTCCTTCATTGTACACTTCTCTTCCTCCCTTTTCAGCATAACCCTCACCGGGAAATGGTGTGATTCAATCCAGTCTCTTATTTCCATTCTTACAACTTCCTCAATCATCCCCTCCGAACTTAAAACCATATCTATCACACTACCACCCTTCTCAGTAACATATGTCAATTTCCCCGTCCTGTCACCCTCTATCCACCCATTCAGAATATACAAATTTCCCACAGCACACATCTCTAGGAGCTTCTCTCCATAACTATTTGTAATTTTGTCCTCACTCCTTCTACTTTCCAACAAACACATTCCATCCTCCCTACTATAAACTGGGCTCTGTTCCCCTATTCTCGCGTTCCAATCCCCAAATAACAACATATCCTTCTCACCTGGATACATTCCCCTTATCCTACCAATATCCACCAATAACTCTTCAAAAAAATATTTATTTGCATATGCTGAATTACTAGGGTGGTAGTAAACAAAAGCTAGATTTATTTTCTTCCTCCTTCCCTCACCCCCTCCCAAATTCAATCTCAGCCATATGGTTTCCATCATATCGGTCTCTATATCCTCTAGTCATTCACTAATTTCTTCCCTAATTAGAACTATCATCCCTCCTGGTGCTCGTCCCGTATTCCTCTCTTTTCTTCTATATTTATATTTTATCTCAAACCCCTTCCATGAAATCTCCCTCCCTGTTTCCAACCACGTCTCCAAGAGTGCCACAACATCAAAACTTTCAATTACTTCCCGAATCTTGTTTCCTAATTTGTTCCTTAGTCCCTCAATATTCACACATCCTATTTTCCAATATAGTTATAACTTTCCCTCCCTCCCTTCTAGGTCTCCCCCTCTATTCTTACTTCTAGTAGTTATCGACCTCTCGTCCTCTGTATCCTCCATCCCTTTACGTACTTTTCCCCATATGTCTTTTAAGCTCTTACTTCTGACTTTACTCATAATTTTTTTACCTTCCTGTCGATCTGTCTCCTCTTGACCTTTCATGTTCACTACACCACTACACCCTGCTCTCACCACTTCTTGCTGCTCATCCTCACTCACCCCCTCACTATTTTGGACTTTTGAATCCACCTTCCCTTGCCCTTTCTTGCTCACTGCAACACTACACTCTGCTCTCACAGTTTCTTGCTGCTCACTCTCACCGTCCACTTCACTATCTTGATCTTCTATCTCCCGGCTGCACTGCCCATTCTCTTCTGAGATGCTCTCCTCTCCTGCCACGTCCCTCCTCCTCTTCTTTTCTTCTTTCTTCTTCCCATCTTGCCTTCTCCTCTCACCACCCTCAACCCTCTCGTTTTCGTCCATCTCCTTTAGCTTCGTCACTGAATGTACTCTAACCCATCGTCCGTTTGTCACCTCCAACCTCAGACCTGTTATTCGGGCCTTTAGCCCCTGGTTCCTCGCTCTCCATAGGTGCCTATTCAAGATCTTCATATTTTCACTTCCTTCTCTTCCCATGTCTCTTTTCACCCTTATTTTCTGTCCCTGTAAATTCTTACTGTTACCTACCACAATTTCTGCCATTAGGGTAGATAAAAATTTTACCCTAATTGGCCTCCGACCTTTAGTCTTACCAATTCTCACTACATCATCTATGTCTATCTGACTAAAGTTTATCTTCATTGAATCACGTATAACTTCCACCACCTTAGATATCAGTTCAATCTTGCTCTCTCTCGCCCCTTCCTCAACTCCATATATAAATATGGCTTTCTCCAATCTCTCCTGCCTGTACCCCTCCGCTTCTTTCTTCATCTTCATCACCTCCTCTTTCAGATGTTTCACTTCCCCTCTTAATAACTCGATTTCTTTCTCATTATTGTCCACTCTCCTGCTCGATTCCTCTGTCTTCGTTTCAAGCCACTTCTTCATGTTCCCTATCTCCTTTCTCTGCTCCTCCATCATGTCCTTTATTTCCTGCACCTTGTCCCATTGACACTTTTCCTGCATAACTTCACTTACAACCACCCTGAGTGCGGCCAAATCCTCCGTACTATATTTTCCACTGGTATTTGGGCCTGAGTTTACTTCCACCCCCCCCAATAACCAGTAGCACCGCTATCACTGTCACTACCAGCACCGCTTCACTCATTTTTAATCCGTCCGTACTTATCACCAATCCATTCCTGGTATCCTTCTTCTGCCTTGCCTGCCATTTCCCAATAGCGGCCCGGTACTGTTCAATGCCGACCATGTTTACAGCACGCACTTCACTACGCAACCTCTCTCCTCGACCGCTCGAGCTAGACTCGGCACGGGTTTTGTTTGTTCATTTGTTTGTTGGTCTGTCAGCTTGTTTGTGATTATTTTGGAATAACACACTCACTCCAGGTAGATACCGAAGAATTTCTTATTTCAAGTGACTACGAAATTATCCCAGTATTGGCTTCGGATAGTAAATAACGTATCCATCTTCACGGCCAGCGTTATTCTTTCAGATCCAGTAGAACGTGGTCCGATTAAGATTCACCGGATACCAGGCTCAACATTTGTAAAGGAACCCTCTCGGTAGTAAACCCAATGGACCATGGCGTACAAGCCTGGAAAATATCTTCTCTGTTCTTCTTCTTCTTAATCTGTTTACCCTCCAGGGTTGGCTTTTCCCTCTTACTCAGCGAGGGATCCCACCTCTACCGCCTCAAGGGCAGTGTCCTGGAGCTTCAGACACTGGGTTGGGGGATACAACTGGGGAGGATGACCAGTACCTCGCCCAGGCGGCCTCACCTGCTATGCTGAACAGGGGCCTTGAGGGGGGATTGGAAGACTGGAAGGGATAGACAAAAAAGAGGGAAGGAAGCGGCCGTGGCCTTGAGTTAGGTACCATCCCGGCATTTGCCTGGAGGAGAAGTGGGAAACCACGGAAAACCACTTCCAGGATGGCTGAGGTAGGAATCGAACCCACCTCTACTCAGCTGACCTCCCGAGGCTGAGTGGACCCCGTTCCAGCCCTCGTACCACTTTTCAAATTTCGTGGCAGAGCCGGGAATCGAACCCGGTTCTCCGGGGGTGGCAGCTAATCACACTAACCACTACACCACAGAGGCGGACATCTTCTACTGTTATTGGCTCAAATTAGTTTTACTGTTGAATGATCTGTCACAGAACAATCAGCAATCCAAGTTTCCATATAATTTCTACACATACAAGATCTTGGGCCTCATGTAGGAAATTATCTCCGACTCCTTATTACAATTAATGGTACTACGATAAGGGGCTGCCTGGTCGAGGTGGTAAAGGCGTGATCGGTTCGCTCGGAAGGACGAGGGTTCGAATCTTCGTCAGGAAGTCGTAAAATTTAAGAAACGAGGTGCATATGGCCCTGAGGTTCACTCAGCCTACACCAAAAATGAGTACAAAAAGAGGGAAAGGCGACCGGGCGTAGAGCTAACCACTCTACCCCATCACGTGCCGAGGTTAAGAATGGTGGAAGCCTTTACCTTCCCCTCCTCTAAGGGCCTTCATGGCCTGTACGGAGGTGACTTTTTTTTTTTTTTGGGTACTGCAATACATAGGATAATAACGACATCTTTCTAATGGTATTTAAAATGTAAAAAACAAACGGTAAACTTTTGCTGCGCAGAATCACCCACGATGACCAAGTGGGACAGGAAGAAGAGAGAGAGCGGTCATCAGTAGGATTTAAATGCATCCGCCTCGGTAGTGAATTGATAGTGGCTAACATGACAGTTTTAAGCACACTCAGACCTTCTCATCAATAAACAAAAACTATTATTACTTCAGGAACAAACAGGATGCAAGATGCAATCACGAATTGGGACACATAAGACATCGTAATGCTTACAGAGACCCTCGCTACAGAGGGAATTGACATCCAGGGATTCTACGGCACCCATATCATCGCAAAACAAGGAAGCAGAGGACGCCCTGAAGGTGGGATCAGTTGCTACCTCAAACCACACTTCCAACCAACACGAGTAGTTTTCAAATCACAGTTCACAATGTCACTATCTACCCAACTCATTAACATAATAATAGCCTATTTCAATCCAAATATCGATGCAGAAACCATTATAGACAGCTTAGGAAGAGCCATCGAAGCATTCAACGACAATAAGCCCCTCCTTGTGGCCGGGGACTTCAACTGCCGGATTGACAAAAAAAGAATCAAAACTGACAATGTTGTAGACTTCCTAATAGACAACGGGTTGAGACTAGTGAACACAGAAGATGAGGATACATACATAGGACATAACGGGAAAAGTACAAACGACCTGGTATTCCTCAGTAATCAAGGGATATACCAAGTGGAGCAGAGGATTGCACTCAACAATCCAATCAGAAAACACCTACCAGTCAAGACCTCCCTCCGCATAGGTTTAGATGCACCCATGGAAGTTCCGGAATTACCAACAAGATTCCCTAGAAGATTAGACATGAACCTATGGGAGGTAAACAAAAGAGGCATACCGGAAATAAATACAATGATCAAACTGGGAGACATTGAAGAAGCCACGGCAAAACTGCAGCAAATTCTACTGGCTTCAACTACTAAACCAAACATCCAGAGAACGGCCAAGAAATGGTTTGACAAAGAATGCTACATTGCAAGACAAGAAACTCTGGAATACCTCCATAAAGCCAGATCCAGTAGCAGCCAATGTCACCTACAAAAATACGCTGAGGCGAGGAATGCGTATAAAGAAATACTAAGAATGAAAAAGATAGACCACAAACTACTAGAAGAGAAAAAGCTGATCGAGGAAGCAGAGGAAAAACCCCACCGAATCCTGAAAGGAAGCAAGTCAACACAGAAAACCTCTATAATAAGCCCGCAGCGGTAGACGGAACACTTCCGAGAACTTCTTGGGAACGCATCTTCGAACGAGTTTGAAACAAGAGACATACCGGAACATACACTCCAACCACTCACAACCGATGAAGTATGGAGAATTATCCAAGAATCCAAGGACAAAAAGGCAGCAGGCCCGGACGGAGTGTACAACGAGCACATCAAGGCCACGGCGGCGGACACTGTAAGTGTACTGACGCTACTGTTCAATGAATGCCTGAGAAGCAAGAGGATCCCGAACATATGGCGACAGGCCAACCTAATCACACTGTACAAAGGCAAAGGCAATAGGGATGATCCCAGCTCATACCGAGGAATCGCCCTGGAGTGCAATATCTTCAAAATGTTCTCAAAGGCCATCATGGCCCGCATCAGACCAAGAATAATAGAAGAGATACCACCCAACCAATAAGGATTCATGGACGGAAAATCAACACTACAAGCCATAGGGAAAGTAACAAACGAAATAGACACCGCTCTAGCACAACCATCCACACCACTGTACACTATATGTATCGACTATCAAAAGGCCTTCGACAGCATCGACAGGAAGATACTAATAGGAAAACTGGAAGCAACACTAACACCAACCAACTTGCAGCATGAATTGGAAATCATAAAAGTTATACTTAACGTAAACTACGTGAAAATCCACGATGGGACAACAATCTCAACACCTATAACGCAGACCAAAGGAGTACTCCAAGGAGACCCAATGAGCCCGGTATTGTTCAACCTGATGACAGCCGACATCGCAAGTGCAACAGAACCAGCAGGGGTAAATCGTGTAATGTACGCCGACGACATGGCTCTGCTACCAAGAAACCCCATCGGAATCCGGAAGGCATTCAATAACCTACAAGAATGGGCAGACAAAAACTCATTACGTATCAGCAGTGAGAAAACAAAAGTGATGAAATTTAGAAGAGGAGGAAGACTCGCAAAAGACGACGTCTTCTCAAACGGCAGGGACCAGCTAGAAATAGTATCGTCATTCAAGTATCTAGGTATCACGCTCCAGACTACAGGAGCAACTTTCACACTACACGTCAAAGAAAGAGCGATAGCAGCAACTAGAGCAATGTTCGAAATCCCCAAGCTCCAGAATCTATCAGTGAAAACGGCCGTGGCATTGTTCAAACTTAAAGTTGCCCCGGTAGTCACGTACGGTATACAGTTCGTCTGGCACAAACTAACCACAGCGAATCTAAAAAGGATTGAAAATATCAAAGCCAGATACCTCAAGCTAATCCTCCAACTATCAAAATATACAAAGAACAGACTGGTGTACACCCTGGTGGATGAGCCGTTCTTCCTAGAGGACATAAAAACCTCCTTCAACCTTCCCGACACCGAAGCATCCGCCGCAGTCCTGGAAGAAAGACGACGAAAAGCACAGCAAATCCCGGAAGAATTCTATGAAACTGAGGCAGTGAGAAACGACGAATGGAAAGGGCCTGGCTTCAACCTACACCACACCTTCACCCGATTCGCCGTCCACGGGTTCCACGGAAAGGTATGCCAAACCGCTGGATACCACGAACCAGACGAAGAATGTACCTGCCGGCTCTGTGGTGGAAAATGCCCCAGGTACCACCTCATCAGCTGCACCGCAAGAACATTATCCATTACCGCACTCGCTAAAGACTGGTAAAGAGGAACCGCGTGCACCTACAAGCGGACGAGGCATGTTCAACAGAGTGTTGCAAATTGGGCAGACAGAAGACTTTTCATCACTGTGCCCTGCAAAATGCGATCTCAATACAGTGTCGCAAATTAGACAAGCAAACGGCCTCCCAACACTGTGCGTTCAGAGTTCAGCTCTAAATGTCCTCTCACAGGTGGAACACATGGTCACACGAGCACCACTGTACGGACCTGCTTACAGGCGGAACGGAAGTCGTCCCCACTATGACTGCTAGTAAAGACGTGACAATGACTATCTGACATTGTACCTTTTTACTCTATGGTAATTACCTATGTAATCTAATCATTGTGAATTATTGTGTGTATGGCCATTGGCTGCAATAAATTATTAAACTTAGAATACTACTTACAAAGATTCTGATAATTTCTCAAAGTTCGGTCCTGGCTCAGTCCGGTGGTATTTGAAAGTGCTCAAATACATCAGCCTCGTGTCGGTAGGTTTACTGGCACGTAAAAGAACTCCTCTGGGACTAAATTGCGGTACCTCGGAGTCTCCGAAAAACTGTAAAAGTAGTTAGTGGGATGTAAAGCCAAGAACATTAATAATTTCTCAGAACACCGTACACATTAACACGTCTGATACTTATTTTCTGTTCTGCAATAGAAAGAATAACATAACATTACTCGTTCTTGGCATAAATATCTTAGAGCTGGGGATCATGGGAAAATTAGTGGAACGAACTAGTGTTATGTAACAAAATGTGTGACGGAAGTACAACCTAGCAACGGTGCAGGCTGTGATATAAAGTATGGATGGATGGCCAGGGAATGTTACCTAGCAACCATGCAGGCTATGTCTTATGGTTGGCGCTCATCTGAAATTAGCGATTTAAAATGTGTGACGGAAGTACAACCTAGCAACCGTGCAGGCTGTGATATAAAACATGGATGGATGGCCAGGGAATGTTACCTAGCAACCATGCAGACTATGTCTTATGGTAGACGGTCATCTGAAATTAGCAACCATTGACGGATGGCCATGACCGAGAAACATATGACATATTTATGATCATTTGATTTTTCCATAGGGAAATATGTCACCATTTTATATTTTTACTAGCTGTAGTACCCGGTTCTGCTCGGGCACTTTTTTAATGTTTAATTTTAGGATTTCTTTTAACTGATTGAAGTGATTTTTGTAGATTTCTTTATTGTGACGTCGAATGATAGTTTACGAACATTTTTTGGAAAATTTATATTTATTGGTATATGTTTAATTTTAAATTTTGATTTGAGATTATAATTTTGCGCTAAACTGTTTCCTTGTGATAGCCCAGATTGTCAGGGAGGTAACTGATCCTTTCAAACAAATAATAAAACTAAGTTATTACGATATGTACTTACGCCTCGCGCAATAGATATGATGCAGGGTACACGATTCCTACTGTCACTGGGACTATCACCAATGAGACAAGGAATCCCGAAAACTGTGGACTCAACACAAATATCCGTCAACCCCCATGGCGACGAAGGCTAAACGTGGATGTAATCGGCATCCAGAGTGTCACAATTCATCTCAGCGACCCCGAAGGCCCTGGATTTGACGCTAATATAGGTCGTTTTCGCTTACTTTTACATATCAACCCCTCCTCTGTGGGTGCTTTTTCCAGATAGTAAGTCATGTGTGTATCAAGTTTCGTTGGGAGCTATGCTGGAACATACACACATACATTCATAATCTGGGTCATTTAGGACATTTCCCTTTTTTTCCCCTTTGTTTTTGACCCTTCACACCCTCCATGCCGACGGTGGATGAACTCTGACTTTATCTACATCCAGAGTGTCACTGTTCATCTCAGCGACCGAGAAAACTATGGATTGTGCATTAATATTGATTGTTTTCTGTTATGTTTATATTTCACCTCTGTTCACTCACGCTCGTAGGCCTGCTAGTAGTGTCCTAGACTTAAACTTTTTTTTTTTTTTCAGATATTGAGTCATGTGTGTACTAAGTTTGGTTAAGAGCTATGCTGGAACATACATACATACATACATACATACATACATACATACATACATACATACATACATACATACATACATACATACATACATACATACATACATACATACATACATACATACATACATAATGTCGGTCGATTTCGAAAATTTTCTTCTCGCCCCCTATGCCGATGAGAGCTGAACTTCGTCTTAAATGGCATCCATAGTGTCACTGTTCATCTCAGCAACTCCAAAGACTATGGACTCGACACTGTTTTCTATTAGTTTTATATGCCACCCACTTCTCACTCCCACCCTTACGGGTGCTAGGGGTGTTAACCCCACGGTATTTGCCTCCAGATAGTAAGTCATAAGTGTACCAAGTTTCGTTGAAATTGCTTCATTGGTTTAGGAGGAGATGTGGAAAGGTTCTTCAAAAACATGGCGGCATTATCCCATACTCCTATAGGCTATACACATTTCTTACAGGACTGTAATGATACACAGTAAGTCGCTGTCCTATAGCGACAATCTGTCCAAAAACGTCGATCCAAATCTTGGTGCGACTTTGTAATTAATTACTATTAATTGAAAATGAAAACCTACAACCTGTTTTCCAGTCATTGACCAGGTCAGGGATGTAATGAATGAAACATATATAGGCTGTTATTACAATGGGGTCGCCACTCCCAAGGTGATTTTATATTTATGAGTGATAAATGCTATGAAATGATAATGGAGAGTGTTGCTGGAATGAAAGATGACAGGGAAAACCGGAGTACCCGGAGAAAAACCTGTCCCGCCTCCGCGTTGTCCAGCACAAATCTCACATGGAGTCACCGGGATTTGAACCACGGTATCCAGCGGTGAGAGGCCGACGCGCTGCCGTCTGAGCCACGGAGGCTACTATTAATTATTTATTATTATTAATTACATAAAATTACTTATCACAAAATCGACCTATCGGATTTCATTCAAACCACTTCCTAAACCCTCTCAGGAGTAACAAGTAAACAAATTTGAAATTTTCAGCGAAATCGGTCCAGTAGTTTCTCAGTCCATTCGAACGGGACAAACAAATATTCATTTTTATATTATGTGTAGAATAGATAGGCTACGAGTGTGCAAAAATTAAATTTGTCGTGACAAAGCACGTAAGCTTCGCAGTCACTTAAAATTATGTATTCATCTGTAGTACCATGGTTACCGGGCCATGTCTTATATGTGAATGTCTATACTACGAAGTCTCCGGAGACATTAGTTCACTTGTGGCCTCCGGACATGTACATTTTCCAGTCATCCCCAGAATTTATGTTACTATTCCTCTCAAGTCCCGGGCCTCCGGGGGTGGCAGCTAATCACACCAACCATTGCACCACAGAGGCGGACTACTAAAATGACATTGGCTCAAATTATGTTTATTGTTGAATAATCCGTGTTGGAAGACAAATTAAAACCTGACTTGTAATGTACAGAAAGTACTGTGTTTTGAAATGATTAAATATCGCAGTTAGCAGAAATAGTCTCTATATGCAATACAGCACATTGTTCATTAAATTCTAGTACTGGATAGCGTAGTTCTAGTAGAAGTCAAGCTATTAAAAAGAAATAACAAATACTGTAAGTAATTCTGTTCTGTATTCTGTACTTACAAAACACGTATGCTGTGTACAAACGTCATTAAAGTGTTTTGTAATGCACTGTTTAACATTGCTGCATTTTTCGTAATTTAGGTAACATAATATTTGTATGAAAACACAGTAGCTTATTCAACCAGAAAAATTAGCCATAGTACGGCGCAAGGAACTTAACTTACTGTTATATAATTTAACGTTTCCTGCAGTTACTTGGACATGTTTCACGAGCGTAACAAATAAAAAATGCGTAAGGTTATACTTCCGTAACAGAGGGTTCTAGGCTACTCGAATGCCGTGACTGATACCGGTCGTAAAGAGAGGCTGTGTTGAGCATAACAATAGCAGCGAGCGGTCTTTAACACCGACCATGTCAGCTATTTACAGAGGAAATCGTAAACCACCTTGCATAATACACCGTACTACATCTAGGCTGCGTACTGTACACCGCAGTGGAATCTCTGTTTTCAAAGGGAAATAATAATAATAATAATAATAATAATAATAATAATAATAATAATAATAATAATAATAATAATAATAATAATAATAGTAATAATAATAATAATAATAATAATAATAATAATAATAATATTTTTTAATTTCGTGTGGCTATTTCTAGCCGTGTGCAGCCCTTGTAAGTCAGACCCTCCGATAAGGGCGGGTGGCATCTCCCATGTGTAGGTAACTGCGTGTTATTGTGCTGGAGGGTAGTGTTATGTTTGGTGTGTGAGTTGCAGGGATGTTGGGGACAGCACATACACCCAGCCCCCGAGCCACTGGAATTAACCAATGAAGGTTAATCGAATTTTAAATAACGGTTGAGTTAATTTCCCATAGGGTGTATTGTTGTTGTTTGAGTCATCAGTCCACAGACTGGTATGATGCATATCTCCATGCCACCCTGTCCTGTGCTAACCTTTTCATTTAATCGAACCCGGGAACCTCTGAACCGAAGGCCAGTACGCTAACCATTCAGCCAACGAGTCGGACATAATAATAACAATATTAATAATTACATACGTATCGTATGCGGCAGAACGAACGATACTGAAATGTTATTTAATTGCGTTGGCACATCATGTGTTCAAAATGTATACCATCACCTGCCATAAACTGCAGAAGTTATTCACATGGGAAAATGAGCTAAATCTTTTCTTTTCACGAATTGCCATTGTGGTAAAAGAATATTTCTTTTTATTATGACCATTTTTCCACCTTTGTAAATACGTTGAATTTTAAATAACGGTTAATTTCCCATAGGGTGTATTGTTGTTGTTGTTTGAGTCATCAGTCCACAGACTGGTTTGATGCAGCTCTCCATGCCACTCTATCCTGTGCTAAACTTTTCATTTCTACGTAACTACTGCATCCTACATCTGCCCTAATCTGCTTGTCATATTCGTACCTTGGTCTACCCCTCCTGTTCTTACCACCTACACTTCCTTCAAAAACTAACTGAACAAGTCCTGGGTGTCTTAAGATGTGTCCTATCATGCTATCTCTTCTTCTCGTCAAATTTAGCCGAATCGATCTCCCCTCGCCTATTCAATTCAGTATCTCTTCATTTGTGATTCGATCTATCCTTCTTACCTTCAGCATTTTTCTGTAACACCACATTTCAAAAGCTTCTATTCTCTTTCTTTCTGAGATAATTATCGTCCATGTTTCACTACCATACAATGCCACGCTCCACACGAAAGTCTTCAAAAGCATCTTTCTAATTCCTATATCAATGTTTGGAGTGAGCAAAATTATTTTCTTAAGAAAGCTGTTTCTTGCTTGTGCTAATCTGCATTTTATATCCTTCTTACTTCTGCCATCGTTAGTTATTTTACTACCCCAGTAACAATATTCATCTACTTCCTTTAAGACTTCATTTCCTAATTTAATGTTTCCTGAATCACCTGCCTTCGTTTGACTGCACTCCATTACTTTTGTTTTGGACTTATTTTCATCTTGTACTCCTTACCCAAGACTTCGTCCATACCATTCAGCAGCTTCTCGAGATCTTCTGCAGTCTCAGATAAAATAACAATATCATCGGCAAATCTCAAGGTTTTGATTTCCTCTCCTTGGATTGTGATTCCTTTTCCAAATTCCTCTTTGATTTTCTTTACTGCCTGTTCTATGTAAACATTGAAAAGGATGGGGACAAGCTGCAACCTTGCATCACTCCTTTCTTGATTGCTGCTTCTTTTTCAAAGCCCTCGATTCTTATGACTGCAGACTGATTTTTATACAAATTGTAGATAATTCTTCGTTCTCGGTATCTGATCCCAATCACCTTCAGAATCTTAAATAGCTTGGTCCAATCAACATTATCGAATGCCTTTTCTAGATCTACAAATGCCATGTACGTGGGCTTGTCCTTCTTGATTCGATCCTCTAAGATCAGGCATAAACTCAGGATTGCTTAACGTGTTCCTACATTTCTTCTGAAGCCAAACTGATCTTCTCCCAACTCAGCTTCAACTTGTTTTTCCATTCTTCTGTAAATGATACGTGTTAAAATTTTGCAGGCATGAGACACTAAACTAACGGTGCGATAGTTTTCACACCTGTCAGCATCGGCTTTCTTGGGAATAGGTATAACAACATTCTGCCGAAAATCGGATGGGACTTTTCCTGTCTCATACATATTACACACTAAATGGAATAACCTTGCCATGCTGGTTTCTCCTAAGGCAGTCAGTAATTCAGAGGGAATATCATCAATTCCAGGTGCCTTGTTCCTATTTAGGTCGTTCACAGCTCTGTCAAACTCTGACCTCAAAATTGGGTCTCCCATTTCATCAGCATCAACAGCCTCTTCTTGTTCCAGAACCAAATTATCTACATCTTCACCTTGATACAACTCTTGGATATGTTCCTACCATCTTACTGCTTTGTCTTCTTTCCCTAGAAGTGGCTTTCCACCTGAGCTCTTAATATTCATACACCTAGATTTCCTTTCTCCAAAGATTTCCTTGATTTTCCTGTATGCAGCATCTACCTTTTCTAGGACCATACAACCTTCCACATCCTTTCACTTCTCCTTTAGCCAGTCTTCCTTAGCTACCTTGCACTTTCTATCCACTTCACTCTCTAATCGCCTGTATTCTTTTCTATCCTCTTCTTTTCTAGCATTCTTGTATTTTCGTTGTTCATCAATCAGGTTTAGTATCTCCTAAGTTATCCACTGATTCTTAGTTGATCTTTTCATCCTTCCTAACATTTCTTCAGCAGCCCTGTTGATTTCACTTTGCATGACTATCCACTCTTCCGCTATTGTGTTTCCTTCAGCCTTTTCGTTTAGTCCTTTTGCAACATGTTCCTTGAAACAATCCCTCACGTTCTTTTCCTTCAACTTGTCAAGATCCCATATTTTTGCATTCTTTCCTTTCTTCAATTTCTTCAGCTTCAGATGGCATTTCATGGCCAACAAGTTATGGTCATAGTCCACGTGTGCTCCTGGGAAAGTTTTGCAATCTAACACCTGGTTTCTGAATCTCTGCCTAATCATAATGAAGTCTATTTGATACCTTCCAGTGTCTCCAGGTCTTGTCCACGTATAAAGCCGTTGTTTGTGGTGTTTGAACCAAGTATTGGCAAGGACTAAATTATGATCAGTGCAGAATTGAACCAGCCGACTTCCTCTTTCGTTCATTTGTCCCAATCCGAAACCTCCTACTGTATTACCTGCTCTTCCTTGGCCTACCACTGCATTCCAGTTTCCCATCACAATTAGATTCTCGTCACCTTTTATATATTGTATTAAATCTTCTATCTCTTCATATATTCTTTCGATTTCCTCGTCATCCGCTGATCTAGTAGGCATATAGACCTGCACTATTGTGGTGGGCATTGGTTTGGTGTCTATCTTGACAATAATTCTTTCACTATGCTGGTCGTAGTAGCTTACCCGCTGCCCTATTTTCTTATTCATTATTAAGCCAACTGCTGCATTTCCTCTGTTTGATTTTGCGTTGATAATTCGGTAGTCGCCTGACCAAAAATCCTGTTCTTCCTGCCAACGTACTTCACTTATACCAACTACATCTAACTTTAGTCTATCCATATCCCTTTTCAGATTCTCTAATCTACCACAACGATTCAAACTTCTAACATTAGACGCTCCGACTCGAAGAATGTCAGTATCCATTCTCCTGATGATCGCCCCCTCTCGTGTAGTCCCCACCCGGAGATCCGAATGGGAGACTAGTTTACCTCCGGAATATTTTACCCGGGAGGAAGGCATCATCAGTACATCATTCAGACAGAGAGAGCTGCATGTCCTCGGGAGTTAGTTACAGCTGTAGATTTCCGTTGCTTTCAGCTAAGCCATGTTGAGTATTATTACAAGGCCATATCAGTCAATCATCTAGACTGCCGCCCTTGCAACTTCCGAAAGGCTGCTACCCACTTTCGATGAACCATTCCTTAGTCTGGTCTCTCAACAGATACCCATCCGATATGGTTGCACCTGGGGCTCGGCTATCTGCTTCATTGGGACACGTAAGCCTCCCCACCGCGGCAAGGTCACATGTTTCGTAGGGTAGGAGGGTGTATTATTATTACTATTATGATAACCCTGATTCGCAACCCCGACAATACAGGAAACAGCAGAGATCGTCCGATCACTTAAAAATAATAAAGCTCCTTGAGAGGATGGAACCACCGCTTAGATGTGAAAACTAAGAGATGATCTCGTAAGTAGAATTCATGCAATCTTATTAGAAATCTGGGAAACTGAAACAATCCCGCAGGATTCGAAGTGCGCATTAATACGCCCATTGCAAAAAAAAAAAAAAAAAAAGACAAGGTGGATCCAAACAACTACAGAGGCATATCCTTACTACCGGTCACATACAAAATTATTCCTAAAGCTCTCTTAAACCGTTTAGAAAAACAGACAGATCACCTTATCTGTGAGTACCAAGCGGGTTTCAGGAAAGATTGATCATGTGCTGAACAAATATGGAATTTGAAGACGATGTGAAGGATCCGTCGAGGTACCAGCACGATCATCTTTGTGGACTTTAAGAAGAAAGTGAGTTACAGAGTGAATCGACGTGATAATACAGGTTTAATCAAGTAGACTAAGTTTCAGAGATATATTAAAGTCTCTACTTACTACTAGAATAGAGAATATTCAGAGAAAATTGATATTTTAGTGTCGAAATATTCTTGTTTGTTGTAAGAAGCCATCTTGTCATAGATTTTAAACACAGTAAGGTCGCACTCCAGTTGTGTGATCTAAGCGCTAACGTGTAGCGGAGAATAAAGAAAAATCAATCCGCCAAATTTGGGTCTAAAAGATGGCGGAGAAGTCTAAGGCGCGTCTCCACAAGGCCCTGACACAACTTGTGAATATAGCGGAAGGAGGCAGTTACCTGAAAAAGGAAGCCAAGGAAACTCTGCACAGAATCGTAAGTAACATCCGAAACTTATTTGCAGAGCTACAATCAGCCTTAGAGGCAAGTGAAAAGGCAGCAAAGAATACTCGAAATGAGGTTAGAACAGGTATAAGTACAGATATAGAAGTAGACGACAGCTACTCAATAGGACAACCAGCCACATCTAGCGACCCGAAGCAAGAAACAGCATGTCGAAACAAGACGCTAGCAACTCCTGTTGGACAATGGAACATTCACAGAAGTCAGGAGGCGACACCAAGTAGCCATTCCACCGACTACTCTGGCAGGAACATAACACAGCCGATACCTAGCGGCCTCCGGGCCGACTCTTTCAGCATAGACAGTAAGAAGTTACGACACGATACTCAACAACCCGCGATAACAAGTGAGTTGGAAATAAAAGTTGAAAATAAACTGGAAGAAAAAATTTCCCAAAAACTAACACAAAAAATGGAGGCCATGATAGAACATCTCACCAACAATCTAAGAAATTTAATAGATGAGAAAATCAGAACCCAAATTACACACTTAGCTGGGTCCGTGACCACAGCAAAAACAACTGAGAATGTACCAAGCGGAACTAAACCGAAAGAAATAACGCGAAAATCTCCCAACCCGCTAACTACACGAAGAGCCTTAATTAACGACAAGAGAGACGAAGAGATCTCAGTAAACAACGACAAAAAGGAAGTAGACTTTGACGAATCAATCGGCGACGAAAACAACCAAACATGGACAGCAAGAAGGAAGCGCCGAGGGAATCAACAGAAGATGACCCCAGTAGTAGTGGGCACGCAGCAACAACCCCAACAAGAAACGGACGCAACAGACGGCCCACTTCAGGCAGCCGTACGCAAAGCGTGGCTCTATATAGGACGCCTCCACTATAACTCCACTCCGGAGAAACTTATCCGACACCTCCGGAAACTAAAGGCGACGGAAATAATAGAATGTGAGGAAATAAAATCCAAAGGAACTCTAAAAGCCTACAAAGTAGGCATACCATTAAACGAGCTTCACAAAATCACAGTTCCAGAAGAATGGCCTGAAGGGGCCATAATTAGAAGGTACAAGTTTTTTCGTCCCCAAAGCAGAGGTGCAGAACTCGAAGCTTAACCTCCTACTATGGAACGTTGAAGGACTTAAAAGTGCCTTAGAATTAACTGAAGGCGAGCTCCTAAGTAGCCATGACATACTCATCCTGACAGAGACTTTCGCGACGGACAATATAGAAATCCCCGATTTCTACTCAAAACATATTCCTGCAAAAAAAGGACCGAGGGGAAGACCTACAAAAGGAATATCCTGCTTCTACAAACCAATGATAGGAAGAACATCTTGCGTCTGTGAACAAGAAGACACCATAATAATGGAGTCCGAGAGAGTGACTTTCGTAGGCTTATACATCGAACCCCTGACCCCGATTGAAGACGACATAGCAATCGTGATGACTGCTCTAGGAAAGACGGCCACGGGAAAAAGTATTATTATAGCGGGCGACCTAAACTGTAGGCTAGATAAGTATGATTGCAGAAGTAGGGAACTACTACAGATGATGGCTGAAGAGGGATTTACACTGGTTAGTAAGAGAGAAGACAACACATACTTCGCACATAATGGTATACGCGAAAATGGAGACAAGCTTACCATCTTTGAAAACAAGATTCAGGAAAAGGACCTAGATGCTGCTGCAACAGCGCTAGAAGACATAATCAAAGCCGCAACCTCCACAATAAACGAGAGAAAGGCAAAGAAATGGTTCGATCAGCAATGCTATACAGAGAGAAAGAGAGTCATATCAGCCCTTCACGTGGCCAAACGCACTCAAAATCAGGACGACCTGATCACATATAGCAGACTCAGAAAAGAATATAAAAACCTTCTAAAGAAGAAACGAGACGATTTCACAGAACTCGAGGCTAGAAGAATGGTGGAAGAAGCAAAAGAAAACCCCTACATTGCTCTAAAGCCACGACAGTCACAGACAATGGGGAAAATAGAGATGCCAATCTGGGAGGCTCACTTCACAAACATCCTAAACCAACAAAGTGTCAACGAAGCTCATGAAATAACAAGACAATACGATGACATCAGAAGATTTACAACAGAGGAAATTAGAAACACTATATCAACATTGAAAAACAAGAAGGCAGCAGGCCCGGATGGGATATTTAACGAGCACATCAAAGCAGCCTCGGAAGTTTTAATCCCAGCAATCACGAACATGATGAACTTATGTCTGTATAAAGGACAAATCCCGGTGAGCTGGAAAACCTAGAAAATTAGAATGATATACAAGGGAAAAGGAGAACCACTTGACCCAAACTCGTACCGGGGTATCGCGCTAGAGAACAACTTTCTCAAAATTCTGACGAATCTTGTGAAGATAAGACTAACAGAGGAAATCGACAACAAGATCCCAGAGGAACAATTTGGATTCAGGAAAAACCGAAGCACCCTACATGCAGTCAAAAACCTCATAGACGACATCGAGGAGGATATAAGATTCCCAAAAGGAAAATTCCACGCAGTATTTGTCGATTTTACAAAAGCGTTCGACAATCTCAACAGGACCTTAACATGCGCCAAACTAGAACAGATGGTGGAACAAAACAAGGAACTAAGCGTCTTGATACACAACATCCTGAGTAAAAACACCATCATAATTTCAGACAACGTAACAACCTCGCAAGAAATTATACAGACAAACGGAGTGTTACAAGGAGACCCCCTTAGTCCCCTTCTGTTCAACGTAGCCACACATGACGTGGTCTAAGCAATAAGAACTTCCGCTCCGTCCCTCAAGATTTATATATACGCAGACGACATGGTGATGGGTTCTCACGATACTAACGAACTCCAGAAAGGAATAAATGCTCTAGGAACATGGGCTGAATACAACGGACTGCAAATAAACGCAGAAAAGACAGTACACATGGTCTTCAGGAAAGGAGGACGCCTATCTGCAAGGGACAAAATTTACCTCAAACATGAACCTCTACAAACTACGAACAGCTTCAAATATCTGGGCGTAACGGTCCAGACAACAGCACACTCATTCAGAATTCACACAACACAACGAGCAGCTGCCGCAACCAAAGCCATCTACGACATCATGCCATTAAGACAACTTTCCCTGGAAACAGCTATAGCCCTCTTTGAAGCCAAAATCGTTCCTATTCTAACATACGGAATAGAGATAACATGGGAAAAGTTACGCTATAAAGACCTAATACGAATGGAAAAAGTGAAAGCCAGATTCTTGAAAGCAGCCCTCGGAATTTCAAAGTACACCAAGTCAAGACTAGCGTACGAACTCGCGAGAGAAACATTTCTAATAGAGGACCTGAGATGGAAATTCAATCTGCCCTGTACAGAGAACTGGAAGAAACTGCGGTTAGAGAGGGAGAAGAAAAAGAAGGAGATATGGCCAGAGTTCTACTCTTCAGAGGCCATGATGAACAGAGCATGGACCGGCACAAACCAGGAGCTGAGACATTTTGTAAATTCCATGGCAGTCCATGGCTACCATCACAAAATATGTAGGTCGAAGACATACCACGACCCGGACTCGATGTGCATATGTGAACTCTGTGATAAACATTGTGACCGACATCACGTACTGTCGTGTAAAAATCGTGTGAAATCAATCATAGACCTCTGTATTGATTAATTATCCTAATACTGCACAACTTGTGCGCAATAAAGTTTATATATAAGAAGGCGTATGATTCTGTGGAGAGAGAGACCGCTTTTGATACTCTAGAAGAACTCAAAATGGACAGGAAGTTCAGAGAACTAATCCGGCAATATTTCATGAATACGACTTCTAAAGTGAAATTCCTTGGGGATATTTCTGAGCTTTTCGAAATATGTAAGGGCGTTCGTCAAGGTGATGGCATCTCCCAAATTCTGTTTAAGTTTTGGACAAGATTGTTAGAGAATGGGAAAGGGACTTCAAAACTGTGAACATCGGAAATTCGGGAAGCAAAGTCAGGGTGAAATGTTCAGCCTTTTCTGATGATCAAGCGATCATTACTAAGACCAGATATGAAACGAGATACGCCGTATAAAGATTACACAATATAACATCAAAGGCAGGCCTCCAGATATCGTACGAAAAAATCAGGACGTGGAAAGTCTACATCAACATAGCAAAACACTTCGCTAGAGATGAAAACCGACACAATTTCACAAGTGTCATCATACAAATACCGTGAATAAATCGTACTACCATCGAGACTAGACAGTAGGGCCAACATAGAAATAGCCGCTAAAGTCCATAAGGCGTACAGACTAACGTGGAATTACTACAAAATGAAAAATCACGACATTACAAATAGTTGTTTTGCCAGAAGCTGTATACGCCTCAGAAACAATATCCCTTGGAGGTCATTCTAAAATCATAGAAATTGAAAAGCAAGAAAGGAAAATTTTCCGGAAAATGTATGGTCCCACGAGAGAAAATGGAATGTGGATTAAGAGACCAGCGGGCCTCTACTCTTTAACTGACAAGTTCACTGATGCCGTACGCAAGAGACGCCTGAAATTCTGTGCCCCTAGGCCTATCTATAGAATGGACAGCAACAGACTCACCAAAATATTAAAGTAATCAACTCAAAGAAGGTCAAAATAAACTGGCTAGAAGAAAATAAGGCGGACCTCCAAGAAAGGAATATCACGGATGACATCATAGAAGATCGTGAAGCCTTGAGTACAATAGTAGCCAAGCACAAATTCGTGGAGAAACCTAAAAAGAAAACTGGTAGGAAGTGGTTCACTGAACGCAAGATGCAACTCAGTGCATTCACGAAGATATTTGGTCAACGAACAAGTTCAAACGCGCTCTCTGAATGGGCATAACGAAGAGACCTAATGCTATATATATTTTTTCTTGCTACAACTTTTGAGAGCAATTACTCGTCTCAATAAATCATTGTTTTGTATTCAACTTGCATCCAAGCGGTTTATATTGTGTTTCATTGTGTGTATTAGCATTAAATAATTATGAACATCAGAGACGCAAGAGTATTTGAAAAACCGTTCTTAGGGAGTTATTGTCAGCGCTGATCAAGCACTTACAGTACATGTCATACGTATTTGGACGGGATTACATCGCGCACATTTCTTTACAATTAAATAACAGTTAATTAATCGTTTTCCTTGATTAGAAAAAGACAATACAGCCAGAATGTTTAAGCATAGAATCATCTTATTCAGTTTCCGAGAAAATGGAGTTGGGAGTGATCTCTGAATGCGTAACGTCGCAAGCCACACGTCTTGGAAGACGAACACTTGAGTTTGCCTCGCTTGCTTCTCCTCCATCCTCAGGGTTCGCCAACATCTACGCCCAAACGTTACCTGTTTTCCTTTCCACCCGGACTTCTTCTGATCACGAACGTGCAACATTGGAGTAGGTGTAAGAGAATTACGTCGCTTTTTCTAAGCAATGTTGATAGCTGTATTTTGAACACCGGTCCCACTAATTTATTTTTCCACCATCGTTACAGTTAAGCCGGGTTTCGGTTTAACGAATTTCGGTTAATCGGGATGGAATGTGTGTTTATTGACGAGGTAGCGGTTGCTTGCTATACCGTGGCTAGCAGAGGAGACTGTAGTTGTCTGCTCGAGTTTACTATACGGCACAGAGATTCAAATGACAACGTATGTTTTTTCCATCCGGAGGTCTTTCCTGATGTCAGCTCTGTGTGAGCGATTGTGTTGTACTGTTACGTGTTGGGAGTGTGATGTGTTGTACATATATTAAGAGGGGTGTGCGTTAAGGAATCGAACTCAGAACCCTCTAAACGTAAGGTTAGCCAAACGGTTGGACTCTCAATTTTACTTTATGCCGGGGTACAACCAGAGGAACCATTGGATTCGCACTCTTCTATAGGCCCCCATGGCCTGTATTGGAGATTACTGGTTGGCTGGCTCAATTCAAAATCGTAACGAATTATCTGTGTACTGTGATTAAAATGTCATTAAGGTACACGAATTGGAGATGGAATTAAAGTAGAAATAAAATGTTTTAAATATATAAATTGTGAAGTGTGTCCAGTGAGATTCAAGGAAGTTTAAACATTCGGCCACCGGGCGAGTTGGCCATGTGGTTAGGGTCGCGCAGCTGTGAGCTTCCATCCGGGAGATAGTGGGTTCGAACCCCACTGTCGGCAGCCCTGAAAATGATTTTCCGTGGTTTCCCATTTTCACACCAGGCTGTACTTTAATTAAGGCCACGGCCGCTTCCTTCCCATTCCTAGGCCTTTCATATCCCATCGTCGCCATAAGACCTATCGATGTCGGTGCGACGTAAAGCAAATAGCAGGGAAAAAAACATAAGGCCAACGTGATTAGACTAACTCGATGTTGGATATATGGCTCGTATAAGATACGAGATCCGACTGTACCATCGCGGATTATATACATCAGGTATACATTTGTAACCGCTATGTCATTATTTTTTTAAAGAAAGATTGTCAACTCAGTAATGCATATAAGCGGATTTTAACGATCGGGTGCCTGGACCACGTTCCCGGAGCTGTGTCGCCAGCCAGATGCCGCTTCCAAGAATCGTGCCCGTAATGTTTGACGCCTTGTTTACGGCCAGTCTGAACCATGTCTGTCGCATTCAAATCGACAGAGTTCGTGTCACACAGGCGCCGAGCATCTGACCTGTAGCCAATTTTCTTTCCCTTGGTACTTAAACTTAATGATATATTGATTCTTTTTTCCTGCTACAACTTTTGAAAGTACTTACTCGTCTCAATACATCATTGTTTTGTATTCAACTTGCATTCAAGCGGTTTATAGTGTGTTTCATTTTGTGTACTTCCTAGACACTGAATAGTCAAGTGCATGGCATATGTTTATATTTTTAGCCCTTGATTCAGAGGAGTTTCTTTGTAACTCCTTGGTTGTATAGTCAGCGTACTGGCCTTCGGTTCACGGGGCCTCGGGTTCGATTCCCGGTCAAGTCCTGCATTTTAACTGTGTATGGTTAATTCCTCTGACTCGGAGACAGGGTATTGGCGTTCGTTTTAATTCACATCTCTTCATCTACGTACAACACAACATACTACAAACCACCACAGAGACACATAATAAACCCCATGGCTCTACAGCCCTTGAAGGGCCTTGGCCTACCAAGCGACCGCTGCTCGGCCCGAAGGCCTGCAGATTGCGAGGTGTCGTGTGGTCAGCACGACGAATCCTCTCAGCCGTTATTCTTGGCTTTCGAGACCGGGGCCGCTATCTCACCGCCAGATAGCCCCTCAATTCTTATCACGTAGGCTGAGTGGATCTCGAACCAGCTCTGAGGTCCAGGTAAAAATCCCCGACCTGGCCGGAAATCGAACCCGGGGCCTCCGAGTAAGAGGCGGGCTCGCTACCCCTACACCCCGGGGCCGGCTAAAGACACATAATACTGAGCACATTTCTCCACATTGGGTTGTCATCAGGAAGGGAATTCGGCCGTAAAATTGAGTCAAAACCACATCAAGTATCGACCCCAGTAAACTGAGAAGAGCCTCGCAAGAAGAAGATTCAGATAAGTTTCTTTGCTGTGTGAATCCTATCAAATAACCTGTGTAACTCTTTTGTCAATTGCAATTACAGTAATTGGGCAAAGGCAGGAATGGAAGTGACCTTGATCTTGAACAAAGCATACACCGGGCGAGTTGGCCGTGCTGTTAGGGGTGCGCTGCTGTGAGCTTGCATCCTGGAAATAGTGGATTCGAACCCCAGCAAATGCTGGGACTGTACCTTAATTAAGGTCACGGCCACTTCCTTCCCACTCCTAGGCGTTTCCTATCCCATCGTCTCCATAAGACCTATCTGTGTCGGTGCGACGTAAAGCCAATTGCAAAAAAAAAAAAAAAAAAAAAAGAAGAAGATTGAACAAAGCACAGTACTACAATCCAGCCCGTCTCATGTGGAAAGCGCTTGGCTTTGATAGGTTATTCAGAAGTGATTAACCGAACGGCTGCTATGTTACTACGTTATCCCACCTACTACATGCATTGCGCTCTGATTGGAATATTTCCCTACATGCACACTAAAAGCTTTCATTTCGTACCCTGATGGGGTACAGAGGTCTCCCAGAAAGTACCGCCCTCTTTCAGTCCGGGGGATGTTTTGCACTGAGTTGAGATGTGGAGAACGGTGAGAGAGGAGCTGCCGAGGCCTTTAAAAGGAACTTTACTGTCAAGGCATTTGCCTCAGCATCATTAGTATTATTATTATTATTACTACTGACTCACGTATATTTGTTATCCATATCTTCTAAACAGACCAGGGCGAGGAACGCAATAAGTGTATCCGTATCGGAATTTTAATTAAGGCTGCCATCCCCCTCCTCAGGGGGGGGGGTCCTACTGTAACAAATTGGTTTGCCTTTTTCGATTAGAAAGGAAAACCACGGAAAAACACTCTTAAGGACAGCCGACGGTGGGACCAGCCCACAGCGTCCCGAATGCACAGCTCGGTTTCAAACCATAGCTACTCGGTGGTACATTAAAATGTAATGTCACTTCCGCCAGACCAATCTTTATTCTTACTTCATAAAAACGGCCTCTGCCTAAGACCTTCCTATTTAAGGACTAGTCCACGAATATGCATGAGTCAAGTTAAACGCCAGAAAGCTGATTGGATCCTGAAATAGCACCACCGAGGCTTATACATTCGTACAATAACAGTAAAATCATTCGTCGGCTCTATAGTGAGGTGAACTACGCAAGATGAGGAGTGAGGCAGTTTGCCATTGCTTTCATGACTGAGCCCGAAAGTGCTATTGCAGCACGACTGACCCTATGGGTAGCATCTTTCACGACGTTTAGACGCACTAATCGTGCTCTAAATCTAATTACGCAGCACCACTCATAGGTCAGAGGTTTCTGAACTCTCACGGACATAAATGAGAATGACAACCAAACACCCTCACCAGGCAGATAATGTTATTAAGGCGACACTACGGAGATAAAAAAATAATATATTTTACTTATGTATATGCCTTTGCTGGCGGGACCTAGTGTTAACACTGCACTAAGTCTTCTGGTATAGGCTAGAGCAATTTTGTTACTTTCATTGATCTGTATCTGTCTTATCCTTGGCTTTGACAAAATGAAAGTGACTAAGGTATGAGCGATGCTAATAATGCCATTCCTTACGCAGCCAGTCCCTGCTATGAATGGTGTGAAACTGTTGCTCATAGGGTCGGTTTGTGCATGCATTTCAGTGGGCTGGGCAGACTGATATGCAATAGCAACTTCTGGCTCGGTGAGGAAATCAACGGGAAACCACCTCACTCCTCATTTCCCTAGTACGCCTCTTCAGTGATGCCTAGGCCATCTATGACAGCTCATGGTGGAACTGTTGAGGATCCAACCAGCCTTCGGGCTGATGACTAAACATACTTATGCATGGATTTTCACGAAACATTGTGGGAATGTCACCTACATAAAAGTAGAGATATCACGAACATTTATTTCATACACAATTAATATTTTCCAAAACACATTTTAGAAATTTTTAATTCCATTTTTTCATGAAATTGAGTTAACATGTTAATGTAAATTCGTAATTAGGTAGATGATACTTGTTTTAAAAGCACTAAGTATCGATTTTTCTGTACAAAATTTATATAAGGTGATATATCATACTAAAGTTTGTGTAATTTTTACGTTCTAAAATTTTGGATTTAAAAATCCCTACTGAAAAGCAAAGCAAAGCAAAGCAAAGTCTTCACCGTACAGGCCATGAAGGCCCTTGGAGGGGTGGAAGGTAAAGGCTTCCACTATCCGTAACCTCGGCACTTGATGGGGTAGAGTGGTTAGCTCTACGCCCGGCCGTCTTTGCCCCCAGGAATTAACCTGGTACTCATTTTTGGTGTAGGCTGAGTGAACCTCAGGGTCATAAGCACCTCCGGAAGTGGAAATCTCATTTCTTAAATTTTACGACTTCCTGACGATGATTCGAACTGACGTCTTCCCGGGCGAACCGAGCACACATTTACCTCCTCGGCCAGGCAGCCCCTTAAAAGTCCCTACTACTTGAAAAAATTCTGCAATCAAAAATTCCATTCGCAGGTTTCTTAATATAGCTGTGATACCATACAAATTTTGTTACATTTGGCAGAATATTATGGGGGGAAAATGGAATTTAAATGTAAAATTGCAGTTGGCAAACAAAGCATTATTACAGTGATAAATTGTTAGAATTCGGCGGAATAACTTCGTGACAAGAAAAAAGAAACTTAATCCTTTCAATTTCAGTCATAAAAAAATTAACCAAAATGACCGGAATATCGATTTTCATCTCCGGAGTGTCAACTTAAATGTTATCGTACTGTCATATTATACTTTACTAAAATATACCTATTCCTAGGTTTTCACAACTTGGCCATAATTACACCATGAGAAAACAGTGTGAAAGCTGTAACTCCAAGTGCTGCTTAGCTTGCGGAGAAGTATGTATATTTTTAAAAGATTCGTCTCTCCCATATTCACGTGCTCAAAACTTTCTGATTTTAGTGTCCTTTTGTGTCCATAACGACACAGAAAATATCAGACAAATTCCTGAAGAAGCGCAATATGTCCCCTGACAAGTAGACAAATAAAACACCTCTCAGCACAACTTATTTGCCAGGTGTCTCCTATTATATGGGATTTCCCGTATTTGAAGGTCTGAAGTACTGTCCCGTTTTAGCAGCATACGGGACGCGCTGTTTCCCATGTTTAAACAACTCACTTTTGCCGTAGTTAAAATGAATGGATGAAAACCATAACGGTATAAGTAGCATTTTGGTCATTCAGAGAAAAAGGCACTTAAACATCTTCAACACTCATATAATGCATGCTATTTGTGTTATACCACCCATCACTACAGTGCAGAATATTACCACTATCACTTGTATCTCTTTGCTGGTGAAAGGATACATCCTCCCGGATTTACATCCTGCACTTAAATTTAAAAAAAAGGGTCACTTATACCCTTATGGTTTTCATCCATTCAAATGATCTATTTACAGTAGCATTTACCGATCCTGAATTTTAGTTCATTATTCATCATCCAGCGATTCTTCACTATGATCGGAACGTGTAGTCGGCGAGCGAAACGCCGGCGCGGAGCCAAAGAGCGGAACTCGCGGGAGCGTGACACAGAACCCCTGGTTTATGTTAACGCAACAATTAACGAAACCCTGCATTCTTTCATTTTCAAATGCTTTTAGCAGTAATTGTTAAAACTGGCAGTTTGTGTTGTGCTGTGGTCGGTTGCGAGTAAGAGAGTTCATACTAGTATTGGTATAATGTGCGATTAAGAGAGATTCAGCACTATTGACAAACGTTAAAAGTGAAGAAAAATACAGGTTTTAAACTTTTAATGTATAAAATGAAACAGAAAAATACTGTAACATTATTTTGTGTGTACATTGTAATTATAGTGCAGCAAATTATATCTCAGTGTTTTCTTGAGCAAATGTCCTTATGTTGTGTCGACATGATCTGTCCCTCACTGGCATTTCAAAAACCTGGCAACACTAGCTTCAACCGTTGGATCGTTATTTTTTCTGTTTGTACAAACACGATACGCGATCTTTCCGATGCTATGCAGCAGCGAAATAACACTTTCAAATTACTTCTACTTGCATTTCAACTATTCCTCTCACAGCGATTTCAAGACAAACGTTAGTACGCATGGCTTAACCTCAAGAAACAAAGACTGCTTCAAGAACATGAAAGGTGGTATTTATTAAACGCTAAATGTGGATGGTATTCAGAGAAGTTACGCTTTACGCACATTTTTTGCGGGCTATCACATTTACAATGTCTATATTCCCGACTTCCCGGTCTAGAAAGCCAAGAATAACGGCCGAGAGGATTCGTCGTGCTGACCACACGACACCTCGTGATCTGCAGGTCTTCGCGCCGAGCAGCGGTCGCTTGGTAGGCCACAGCTCTTCAAGGGCTGTAGTGCCATGGGGTTTGGTTTGGATTTATATTCCCGATCAATCGCAGTTGGAGATTTCTTATAACGTCAATGTTACTTAAATTCATGTAAGAACTTCGATTGCTTCTCATCATCGATACATCATTCTTGAAGCCCATTTTTTCCCAGAGTGATTGCGATCAAGTGCCCAAATTCGTACGAATATATAATTTAATATTCTAAATTCGATGAAATAAAAATAATTAAATATTTTACCTGCTCCAATCAGTATGTTTGCTTGTGCGACTTCAGTGGGAGCTACATTCTGCTATGGCCCGTATCAAGAGTCAGATGTAAAAGAATACTTCGTCCTTAATAAATAAACACAGACAGTTTGCTTTAGACTTGGAAAAAAATATCGATCGGTGCTGTGTCTAAGTCGCAGCCTAATGTTTTGATGTAGAATACATACCTCGTGATAGGTACCGTTAAAATAAGGTATCTACTCAGTAAGGTTTCGAAATTGTATTGTTAACGTCTTATTTCTCAGTAAATGCATCTTCTATCCATGATTTCCACCGATAGAGTTGTAGATGTGCTCGGATCGGGCTCCTGGAGCGAGGAACTGGCTTCACAGCGCTATTAAATCGTACACAATCCAAGTCCCTAGCTGGCACTCTAAAATCAAAATCAGTGATATCTGTTAATAAACTTGAAAACCAAGTACTCTTCGGAAAGTTCAGCATACTTCCATAAGAGTTAACCGCCCTGAGGCGTTTAAGGTTCTGCCTGTCATAAGAGAAAGGTCTTATTGATGGTACAATTAACGTTTTATTTCTTAATTCTCTACAGATTGACATCTTCAAGGCCATGATTCGCATCACTAGTGTTGTGATCTGCTCGCGTCGGGCTCCAGGAGCGTGGAACTGACCTCACAACGCTCAGCTGCCTTAACTTTGAGTCGTTCCTGATAAGCCTTTAGACGATTACAATTGAGGATTTCGGACATTATTGGATTCTGAAAAGTTCATGTAGGGTCCCGAAACTATAAACTTATTCTCCGTCAAAAACATATCGAACAATCAAACAATCATTGATCTGCACTTAGACCTGTTGCGCACGTGACAGATTCTCTATCGGTTGTTTACCTAGTCCTTTCTTAAACGATTTCAAGTAATTTGGGTATTAATCGAATATCTTCGTTGGTAAATTATTCCATTCCCCAGTCCCTCTTCCTATATACGAGTATTTTCCACAGTTCTTGAATTCTAACTTTATCTTACTATTCCTTTATCTTCCCACTTTTAAAAACTCCACTCAACCTTATCCATATACTAATGTCATTCCAAGTCATCTCTCTACGGACAGCTCAGAACATTCCGCTTAGACGAGCAGTTCGTATCCTTAATCCCGAGTTTTCCCAGCCCAAATGTTCCAACATTTTGTTAACGCTACTCTTTTGTCGCAAATCGCCCGAGGTCTACTGTCGTGGTGTACAACGCCGTTGATTAACTCGGATCGTAAGAGTGGACAGATGGGCCACAATGCAGCAGATCACCTGTCAGTGTAATGCCGGACAAAAACGACGTCTGAGCAGCTATACAATCCAGAACCATCTCCTCACCATGGGATACAGAAGCAGGAGTCCCACGAGAATATCCCCCCTCAACAACCATAACAAAACACAACGACTAATATGAGGAAAGGAACATGGCTGTTGGACGCTGGAAGCATGAAAGAAGCATAAATCTTTTCCAATTCTCGAATAGAGTATGAAGATCCCATACACTGGAACTGTACCCCAATTAACTCCTAAATACCCTCGTTGTGGTTTGCCGTACTATTCAGCATTCAGCAGTACGATCTCGCTTGGTTCTATATCTGTAACCTTGAAATCATACATCTCTTACCTTGAAATCATATAAACGGAGTCTAACAACTGTATTCTAGGCTCTCCTGCTTTCTTACTCTTTGCAGTTGAGTTAGAGATACCTGGCTAGTAGCTTGTAGCACCCCGACGGTGGCGATGCGGCATGGCTGTAACTCTACGAGATACCGAAGGCGTATGTTAGCCATACTGATCTATAATCGTTGCACACTCTCACATAATCCACGAAAATAGGTCGGTGCAGGCTCCAGGGCTCGCCTATTCCTCTCGACAGAATCCCATATGTGCTCGATGAGATTGAGATCTGGGTTCTTCGGGAGCCAGGCAGGCATCCTCACATCCGTGGAGTGTTCAACCAGTCAGCCACAATTCAGAAGCGATGGGCTCGAACATTGTCTTTCTGTGGGTACAGGACATCTCCAGCTTTCTGGAGGTGAACAAAGTGGAGAACGTGATCTGCCAGCAGGTACCCGTAACGTTCGTCGGTGAGGGACGTTGTCAGATGTATCAGGGGTAACATTTCACTCATAACCCTACGTGAGGAAACCACCACCACTACCACCACCACGGCCTGAGCCGCACCGTGCCTGCAAGAAGGTTCCATAGGCTCAATGGTTGACGACGTAGTCATAATCAGCCATCGGCGTGTACCAACTGGTACTCCGTCTCATCTGCCCTAGGCGACCTTCTTTCATGCTTTCAGCGGCCAATAGCGATGCCCCTTTCCTCCTATCAGTCGTTGTGTCTCCTTATGGATGTTGAGGAGAGATATTCTCTTGGGACTCTTGCTTCTGTATTCCATGGTGAGGAGATGGTTCTGGATAGTATAGCTAATCAGACGTCGTTGTTGTCCGGCATTACTTTGACAAGTGATCTGCTGCACTGTGGCCCATCTGTCCACTCTTACGATCCGAGCTAGCCACAGCGTTGTACACCACGACTGTAGACCAGGTGGCAATGATATTTCCCGAATCTACGTACTCACGGTACACTCTTAATACGGTTGCCCTTTGAGAACCCAGTGCCTGTACGACTGGACTGACCCATACGTCTGCCGCCAACAGTCTAGCCGCATCAAATACATCCTAAGGTCTCGTGTCCTATCCTGTAGTCAGCTGTCAATTAACAGCCCATACGACGTCGGACGTTCTCACCATTACATGCCACACACTCCTATTTCATTCGCAGAGCCTAGCACAGTGCAATTTCCTAACTACGGCAGCTGTCTCCAGTTTAATTTCTCATGAGTGTATTCTACCAGGTAGAATGAGCGTACCACAGAAGCCATTTTATACAGATAGCTTCATCCATTGAGTTCATTCCAAACTGTGTCCGGCTGACTGAGTGGCCAGTGTCTTTGTCTTGGGTCCTCGGGACCCAACTTTGATTCCTGGGGGCCTCGAGGGATATTAATCTTAATAGGGTAATTCCCAAGGCACTTGTGCTGTCACAAGCATTCCTGCAAGTTACAGATACCACACGCTAACCCATTCTCTACCAAGAAAAGCACGCAGTTTCGCATACACGGCATATGCTATCCACCCTCGTTGGAGCGTCTGTCTTACAAGGTCTACTCGAGGCTAACGATAACAACATGAGCATTATTTGATGATGATGATGGTGATTATATTATTATTATTATTATTATTATTATTGTTATTGTTATGTTCCAAACTGAGTTTTCATCTCTTCAGTGTGGTTATCCTTCTCTAGTTGTTCCCATCCATATATATCAAATCAACAGTCCAAATATTTTTTCATTCGCGAAAAATGTGATGCACAGTATTAGATCAGTGCATGTTAAGAAATACTAAATGCGCCTTGTGAAGTCTCCCAAGACGCCGGTTGGCTCCAGGTGAATCCTCCCGTCAGCTGTCAGATGTTAAGGTCACGGCCAGCTGATTGCCACTCCCACATCACGTGATCTATCTTCCTGACTGGGAGTACAGCAGTCTGTCAGGACAATTACGTATTACGTCAGCGGCAGGCCTTAACCTTCTACCTATCGGCTACACTGACGCTAATGACACTCTATATCCGGCCCTTTGTGCTCCAAGTGGCCTTTTGATCTCAACCTTTTTTTGTGTCTTCAGCATGCTTAAGAACGAGATCATATCCCTCTTTCAACTTATTGCACGAATATTTCTGTTATATCCAGAGTACCATGAGACATACTAGTTTATTATTTGGGGGTCGATTAAATGTTCGCTTTCCAACTGGAAGAAAACACAACCTAAATACCTGAAATGATCAACCTATTCCAGTTTTGTATTCCCGACCAGACATTCAGTCCTCCTACTAGGATTCTTTCTAAGTGATATCACTTTAATCTTGAAAATGCTAATTTTCATAACTTACTCGTTTCATCTCTTTTCAAGCTCTAAGATATTACATTGCGGGTTTTCAACACAGTCTGTCACTGAGACCTAGGTTTCAATTTCAATTTTCAATTTCATTTGTTGTCCATAGAACTTTACAGTTGTAGGACAATATCATGTTATAGTGCCATATTTACAAAAACATAAATTCTTACTTATAAACATACATTAAATAAACAAATTCTGATTTTACGGTTTGTTTATGGAATCCAGGCACCTGTTAAATTATATTTTAATGTTTCTTGAAACTGTCATTCAGATTTATACTTAGCCAGCATTTTTATTGAGTAACGTAACTTTCACTTTCTATTGCGATGTAAAATCATATGGTAATCATTTTTGTTTCTTGTATTGCAATTGTAAATATTACTGTTGCTTATTGCCAATGTTTTATTGTATTTAATAAATTGAACATGTTTATAGATATGTATAATAACAAAGTGTCGTAATAGTATAAGTTATGAAAGATTGTTTGCAAATACTTCGATTCGAAGTGTGGAAAATGATTCTTAGAGCTTGCCTTCATAGAATGAAAAGTCTCTCAAAATATCCATTTGCAACACAACTATCCCATAACTGAGGTGAAGATTTATTACTCTACAGTACACTTACAGTATACTTGAGGACAAAACATGACGGCCTCGCCTCACACCACTACTCTGCGGCGGCCGCCTGGTGTCTGTTAGCGGCTTATAGGATTTACTACGTCTACTGTAGCAGGAGTTGTCTACTGCACTCGACATGACGAAAGGGTAAAGGCTGAGGAAAGTGGTTTGGCAACCTCTCCACACCAAACAAGGATCCATTAGAACTCGTTAACTCAGTAGGGTGCAGGGTGTGCTTGAATGTTGGCTTTCAGCTCGCTTTCAGGAACTGAGACAGTAATGTTTTTCCCACAAGTATAACACATTTGTGTCAACAATTTTTTATAGCCTACGTAATAAAAATATTCCAAATGTTACATTTTTACAAGTGTGATTAACTGGATTCCTCCAAGTCATTAGGCCTGACTTTGAATAATACGTAATATTTTAGCTCAATCTGTTGTTTGAAGGTACGTGGCATAGGCCAAAACTGTTAACTACATTTCCACACAACTGAATTCCTGACTGCTATTTTACACCTTTCAGTAAATTATCAACTTATGTTATGAACAACGATGGTGAAAGATTGTAGCCTTGTCTAACCAGGAAATCATTCTACCATCTATTTACACTTTTGCCCGATTCTCAACATAACTGCCTTTGATTTTCTGTAATAACCTTCTCCGAATTCTATAAGCTCTCAGTATGCTTAACATATTTTCCTTTGATACTCTGTCATATGCCTTCTCTCGATCTGCGAAATATAGACATAACCGTGTGTTCCTCTCGTAACATTTGTCAGTTACTTGGCGTCTGTAGTGTGAAACTAAACTGCTCTTCGTCGAACTTACCATCCATAATTGATCCCACCCTTCTTCCCCAAAAGCTCGTCAACACCTGGTAAACTGATCAATGAAATACCTCAATATCTGTTGCAGTTTTGTCCGCTCCCTTACTTACATGTAAGTGCAATTATTGCCTTAATCTATCAGAGGTTGCATTACTCCCAAACTATCCTGATCCTGTTACTCTAGAAAGGTTTTTCACCCCTGCTTTTATATTGTACTAGGAATTTCCATTTTTTTCACTTTCTTAAGCACAATTCCACTGTTGTCATTGTTCTCCTTCCCATGAACTCGATTGTCCCTTGACTTCAACCGAATGATTACGTTTACGTTCAGAAGATTTTCGAAATATTCCTTCTGGTTGTGTAGTGATTCCCTAGGATCTAAAACGAATCTTCCTGAACCCCCTGTGGGTGGGAGACGCAGACGAAGAATACACCCACGGTATCTCCTGCCTGTCATAAGAGGCGACTAAAAAGGGGCGACCAAGGGATGATTGAATTAGAACCACGAAACTACTTGTGATTAGTACCATCACGCGGGGAACACCATGGGTCGCCTTCACTTGCGAGTAGTCTGCCGCTATGTTAGGTACACAATAGGTTTGTGATTAGTAGCAGCAGAGAGCGGTCCACGATGGGTTTCCAGTACCTGTGATTAACACCACTATTTGCCGAACATCACGGGCTTACGTTGCCTGTGATTTGTACCATTATGTGAGAAACACCACGTGTCTGGGTGTTGCCTGTGATTAGTACGACTATATGAGCGACACCGTTAGTCTACGTGCCTGTGATTTGTACCCACTATATGACGAACACCATGAGTATGCGTTGCTTACGAATGGGGCCATTATGTGAGAAACACCATAGGTCTGCGTAACCTGTGCTATGAACAATACTTGTGAGTAGTGCCATAATGTTTGGAACACCGTGAGTTTACGCTACGTTTGATTAGTACCGCAACTTGAGAAATACCATGGTTCTATTTACCAGCGATAAGTACCATTATGAGGGGCCGTTGGCCTGTGTTTTGAACCCCTTTAGGTAACAAACATCATCGATTCAGGATTGTGCTTTGGAAGCAGTCCCTTGGTCAGTAATATAGTTTCAGGGAAGGTGAGGCATTGCGAGTCGGATTCACTGATTGTTTTAAATTCATATTTATCTATTCATTCTTCATCATCACGTTTTGAATTCTGGTCAGTGGATGAAATTTGGACTCTAAATTGTCTTTGCATTTCGTACCATGACCTAGATGTTGGGCCCCTTTAAACAACAAGCAACATCATCATCGAATCCTCCTGATTTACTTCTTAATGATTTTCGCATACACACTTGATGCATTAGTTTAGCAATCAAGGTTAGAGGATCATCAGTGAAACTTATAATAATTTCTTTATATTGAGGTGTTGTGGCGTTTCGACAACGTTTAAATAAGTCTTCTTCTTTATGAAAGAAGCAGTCCTTTTAATAGCACGTCATATCCTGGCTGTGAGCTCGGTTTTTGTTTGGTAGTTAAGTGGTTCAAGGTTTATATTTAAAAAAATAACTGTTCATATACTGTACTGTACTGTACTGTAAATTATCGAATTCAAGGTCGGATATACAATAATGTCACATCCAGCCTGTAACATACAGCCATAATGTTTGTACCGGTAAAATTATGAACTAGTCCAAATGGTTTCAGGTACAAAGCAATTAAAGTTTCCAATAAAACTTGCGTTTTAATACAGGAGTACAAAGTAGTGAATGTATTGCACATGAGTGCATAATGATTGTCAAGTGTCCAGGAGCAGCTATTGAACAAATTGACCTCTTGAACATAAGCATATTGTATCATCATCATCATCATCATCATCATCATCATCATCATCATCATCATCATCATCATCATCATCATCATCGCAGTGAGATACTTGACATCTGCGGTAGCATACAGTGTAAACATGAGGCTACGTCGTCTGGCTTCTGATATATTATCTCTCTCCATACGATTTATCTTAAAACGGTGTGGATAACATCTTTATTGATCCTGACTCTGTTGCAGAAGTGGAGGAAGAAGTTCATGGCATCTCAACTACGGAATGCATTCTTCGAATGGAGATAATCATCTTCGACGAAAGAAGAAGTAAATAATCTACGAGACGATCAGATACGGGAGTGATGTGATATAGCTAAAATAAGTCTACAAATAGTATATAAATAGTTCGTGTATTGGTCATGCCTGAATACCAAACTAGCATTTATATCAGGGGTGTGCGGTTCATCTCTAAATAAATGTAAAATCAAAATATGTTCTAATGAGCAGCTCAAGTAATACTACAGGGGTGAATGGGGCATGCAAAATTGTATATGGGTAAAGGGCTCATCAGCGTTAAATCAAAGGATGGGGGTGGGGCGGCGCTTGGATGGAAGACTCCCCTATAGGATTGGGAAGACAACATTATCGATCACCATGGGCAGGACCAACTATATGCCAGAAAAAGATAATGGAACTGTTTCCAACAATTTATTCAGCTGAGTTACGCCATTTCAATGCAAGGTTTATCACTGCAATGAGAGGACACAATTTACTTATGAATAGGCCTAAAAATAAACAAAAAAAATCATACAATTTCCATCAGATAATTCTGATTGGTAAAACAATGATAAGCTGGGATCGAACAGCGACTCTTATCGTATGAGACAACCTGAATCGGTCGAACCCCGATCTGTATGGGTCAAACCAATGACCATTTGGAGGTCATGGGTGCGAATGCAAAAGAAACCTCTGAATCGCTTCTACATTCCCCCAGATGAGCTACCCCAGAGCTATTTACCACATCTTGCCTCGAATCCCACCAAAGAAATAATTTCGTTGAAATAGCGTGTGGCTTTCAGTGCCGGGAGTGCCCGAAGGCAAAGTTCGGCTTGCCTGATGCAGGTCTTTAGATTTGACTCCCTTAGGCGACCTGCGCTTCGAGATGAGGATGTTATGACGATGAATACGACACATACACCCAGTCCCAGTAACAGCGGAATTAACCAGTTATTGTTAAAATTCCAGACCCTGCTGGGAATCGAACCCAGGACCCCTGTCACCAAAGGCCAACGCGCTAACCATTTAGCTATGGAGCCGGACAATATTTCGTTAACAAGAGAGGATTCGATGGGTGGACCCTAGCCTAACCGTCCAGATGTACGAGCATGCCGGTATCAGCACGACTGAATGAATCTTATCTTATTATTTATATAATTTACCCCATCTAACCTGGAATTATAGCTAAGAAAGGCTGCCGTTAACAAGAGGGGATTCGACGGAGGTACCATAACCTAGCCGTCAAGATGTACAAGCATGCCAGCATCAGCTCAAAAGAAAGAATCTTATCTTGCTATTTATGTCATCAGTTCAACACATAAACTCCTAGAAAGGTGTTTCTGAAACCTAACATGATCATTATCATTACATTCACCAGCTGTGCTCTTAATCACAAGGCTTTATGAACCTCGGCTCCCACCTAACTTGTTGGCATATACACAGCCTGACTCACGGCAACCACCATTATTATCATGGTTATTATTCTTTCTCTTGACATGTTTAACTTCCTTTAAATTGTAAAAGTTAGCATTCCACCACATTATCATCCCTACAGAGAATTAACCCCTATGATTTCTCGGGTCATGACACTTGAAAATAACCATACATGCAGCTTGGCTTTGTTCGTTCATACTGTACTTGGATGCAATCCCATGCACGCCCCTTAATTCAGTCTTACTGATCATACGTCTCCTGGGCTGGTAATTCAATATTTCCAGTCTCCCGGACGCTTATACGAAGGCGAATCAAAAAATAAGTTTCACTAGCTCGCCGCGAGAGCACGCTGTGTGTCGTGACCGTGACCAATGCAGAGCAAGCAACAGTAACTGCTGATACGTCAGATACGAAGGTGAGTATTGTGTCCCGTCGTCTTGTGTGTGCAGAGCGGGCTAGGCTTATTGGCGCGTCAACTGAATGTTCACTCCAAATTGGAGGTGCGTGCAACGATCAGATGTCTAAGAGCTAAACGCCTCAATTGCACGCACATTCATCGTGAAATCACTGCTGTATATGGTGAGCGCGCAATTTCTCGCCCAGGTATTGTAAATTGGCGTAAGAAATTTGACGCCGACGGGCGGATCTCACGGACGAATATCGCTAAGGCAGGCCCATAACGTCAGTTACCGTTGCAAATGTTGACCATGTGTCTCGCTCCATCGCTAAATGGTTAGCGTGCTGGCCTTCGATCAAGGGTCCCGGGATCGATTACCGGCAGAGCCGGGAATTTTAACCATCATTGGTTAGTTTCCCTGGCACGGGGGCTGGGTGTATGTGTTGTCTTCATGATCATCTCATCACGACGCGCAGGTCGCCTACGAGCGTCGAATCAAGATACCTGCACCTGGCGAGCCGAACCCGTCTTGGGATCTCCCGGCACTAAAAGCCATACGCCATTTCATTTCATTTCATTTGTTGATCGTGAGGATGGGATCATTAGAGAGAATCGGCACATAACACTGCAGGAAATTGCCAGCATTCTGACCATTTCGTATGGCAGTGCGTTCTCCACTGTTCACCAGCACCTTGGATTTCGTAAACTGTGTCGAAGATGGGTCCCGCGTCTGCTCACAGGGGACAATCGTCCCTGGAATTTTTGCGAAGGTAATCTGTTTCTGTGGTGAATCACAACAGGGGATGAAACGTTGGTCCACCACTTCACCCCCGAAACAAAGAGAACATTGATGGAATGGGTGCATACCACATCACCACCACGAAAGGAGGCCAAGGTCCAACCTTCAGCAGGAAAGGTAATGGCGACAGTGTTCCTTGACATGGAGGGTGTGGTGCACGTGGAATTTATGCCGAAAGGCACGACAATCAACTCGGCTTCTTATTGTCAAACGTTGAGCCGGTTGGGTAAGGCAATTAAAGAAAAGCGGCAGGGAAAATTGAGAACCGGTGTGAATTTGTTGGAGGATAATGCAACACATCATACGGCCCGCCAAACATTCTAACTACTGCAACGATTCAAGTGGGAGGTATGTCAACATCCTCCATACAGTCCGCACTTAGTGCCATGCAATTATCATGTGTTCGGTAAGCTGAAAAAGGATCTTGGTGGACGACGATTCCGAAACGATGAGGAGGTAAAAGCAGCTGTCTCTAGGTTACATAGCGCTGGAGATGATTTCTATGCATCCGGAATCGAAAAGTTGGTTGACTGTTCGGATAAATGTTTACAGTGTCTTGGGGACTATGTGGAAAAGTGAACTTACATTGTATGTTGTCATAGCCGTGTTGCCTATGTGTAGGCGGCTTCATTAATGGCCATAATCTGGAAGAATAACTTACTTTTTCATTCGCCTTTGAATATTCTTCATCTTTTTCGTAGATTCTTTATCTCCATGGGAAGGGTATCCTTCTCCCGCTCATACACCAGAGAAATATTTTCCTTAATTATTGAAAATGAAAACCTACAACCTGTTTTCCAGTCTTGGATCGGGTCAGGGATGTAATGAATGAACCATATATAGGCTATTAGTACAATGTGGTCGCCACTCCCAAAGTGATTAATGAATGACTGATAGATGCTATGAATGATAATGGAGAGTGTTGATGGAATGAAAGATAACAGGGAAAACGGGAGTACCCGGAGAAAATCCTGTCCCGCCTTCGCTTTGTCCAGCACAAATCTCACATGGAGTGACCGGGATTTGAACCACGGTAGCCAGCTGTGAGAGGCCGACGCGCTGCAGTCTGAGCCACAGAGGCTCCTCCTTAATTATTATACACGGATTTTCAGACTGTTTCCATTCCCTCGACGACAACAGTACGGCTTAAATTAATCAGACTGCATGTTATTCACTGACACACAACGATGCTTCACTTGTTTCCCTGAGGTTAACCTCCGCGATTGATCTTTTGGTGTGATTTTACATCCCCACAAAATTGAACTCTCCAGGATATATAATTATTATCCCATGGTCTCAAACCACAGTTTAAACAACACATTTTGATCACATTCACATATGGTGGCAGCGTCCTGACAAATTTAATTACCACGATTACTCATTGAAATACTGTTTAGACAATCAGGCTCACGATTTGAGCATAATAATGGTGATCTCTAGTCACTCTTATATTTAAACACTTAAGATCCAATCTTTAGTACTTATCACATTTAGATTTCATAATTTATTCCCGACGGTTGACGCTATTGACAGCCACCGGCAACATCATGGCACCTCAGTTACATTTATTGTTAAAAGAAGCAACCTTCCACATGTACAACACATGTTTAAATTTCACTAGCAGTTTTATATCTTTGGACTTAATACAACAACATGCCTTATTTCTAACAATAACAAAAAATGTAAGCTTGACCAGATCGGTTGTGCAAGTACGCGTAATGCTACCCGCACTCGGCTTCGTCTGGAAGTCATTCTTCAAATGACATCCATGAAACAACAAAAACAAACAAACAAACAAAGAAACAAACAATCAAACAAACAAACAAACAAACAAACAAAGTGGCGCAGAGTAAATCTGTGCAAGAAAACGAATTTCATTATCAATGCTTTAACCCATTATTTACATTTGAATGCGTCCCTTCATCTTATTTAAAACGAAATTATTTTGCCGGGAAGCGGATCATATACTACACTCAAATAACTATTATTAAGAAAATGTTCCCCTATGTTAATGCAGTATCAAGTCTACATAATTATAATATTGTATTCGGGAGATAGTAGGTTCGAACCCCACTGTCGGCAGCCCTGAAAATGGTTTTCCCTGGTTTCCCATTTCACACCAGGCAAATGCTGGGGCTGTACCTTAATTAAGTCCACGGCCGCTTCCTTCCCACTCCTAGCCCTTCCTTGTCCCATCGTCGCCATAAGACCTATCTGTGTCGGTGCGACGTAAAGCAACTAGAAAAAAAATAATTATAATATTAGAGTAAAATGAAATGGCGTATGGCTTTTAGTGCCGGGAGTGCCCAAGGACAAGTTCGGCTCGCCAGATACAGGTCTTTTGATTTGACACCTGTAGGCGACCCGCGCGTCATGATGAGGATGGAATGATGACGAAGACGGCACATACACCCAGCCCCAGTACCAGCGGAATTAACCAATTATGGTTAAAATTCCCGACCCTGCCGGGAATCGAACCCGGGTCTCCTGTGGCCAAAGGCCAGCACGCTAACCATTTAGCCACGGAGCCGGACATAATATTAGAGTACTCATTTTATTCTTCGGCGTGCTAATCGTACTAGGAACTGAAGCCCCGTTCCGTATAGCAAACCATGGCGCTGGTATCCATAACACGGAAATAATTAGTCCAAGGCGCATATTTGACACACATACACATATATCTTATATCTAAACAACGAAGAAACACTTCAAAGATTTTTTTCTACACTTAGGTGACTAATACACTCAGCACATTTACTGTGCAATCTTCATTCCTCTCTCGAACCAAGGAATCTGCGATAACATACGTCGATATCGCATCAGGCGACGCGGCGCGCAATCCACAGTAATCGAACGCGACACTCCCGGAAATGTTTGTGTCTCTGCCGGTTAGTGTTTGTTTCGCTGACCAGATATCTCTCCAAAACACGACTGTGCTTCACTGTCTGAATGTTACGGCTAGACCGTAGCATGTGGGACCATAACCAGTCTCTCCTTCAAGCGAATGTTGGTAATAGCTATCCGCCTGTCTGTTCACTGACTATGGTGTGAATTAATTTAGCGGTGATTCTAGCTCCTTCCTAGCGTGCAGTCTCATGAGGGATAGTATGCCTGACCCTGTTACAGTGTGCAAATGTAGCACGTAATTATGATGGATGAAAGCAGGTTGAGTCTATCTGAACTCACGTACATTGTCTGTGCCATTTACGCACCTGGTGTCCGCCAGTAAATTGTAATTAAGTTAATATCACCCAGTAGATCAAATTATAATACTGCCCGATATTGAAACATTCACTGTCGCTCCTAATATTTCAATACAGTAATTAATTGCGGCGCGAATAGTGGTCCGTTGACAAGTAAGGGTTCACTCCGTGAATGACTGTTCAGAAGTAATGCTTTGTTTGGAGCCTTCGTGCCTCCGGCCTCCGGCCTCTCATCGCTGAGTTCCGTGGTTCAAATCCCGGTCACTCCGTGTAAGAGTTGTGGTGGAGAACGCGGAGGCGGGACAGGTTTTTCTCCGGGTACTCTGGTTTTCCCTGTCATCTTTCATTCCAGCAACACTCTCCAATATCATTTCATTTCATCTGCCATTCATTAATCATTGCCCCAGAGGAGTGCAACAGGCTTCGGCAGCCGGCACAATTCATATCCTCGCCGCTAGATGGGGGATTCATTCGTTCCATTCCTGACCCGGTCGAATGACTGGAGACAGGCTGTGGATTTTCATTTTCAAGTAGTGCTTTGTTTAACGAGGGGTACCCTTTTATGATATTTTTCAATACTTCCGGGTTCACCCGAGGTCTTGACAGGGATAGGAGCTACAGATTTCTCATATCAACTTTTGCAGACTGAGCTGGGTACTGAAGCGTGTCCTACACGTGTGAGACGTGATTTTGACCAGATTGGTGGTGTTTGATTCACAATCGATCGCTGGATCAAAAGTTACGATCAAATTTGTGTCCTCGCCCATTCGCGGGCATATCGGCTTCTTCCATGGCGTCCTTTGTATTTAGCCAATCAGGAGTTAGCTGGGGTTAATTCTCGGAAATTAAAGTTATTGCGGTCTTTCCTGACGATGAACTCTGAAAATTTCAATGGTCACAACTCCGTAATCAGAATAATTTATTTATCATTAATAGTGACTTTAGCCTCCGGCTATATGGCTAAATGGTTGCGTGCTGGCCTTTGGCCACAGGTGCTCCGGTAGGGTCGGGGATTTTAACCATAATTGGTTAATTTCGCTGACACGGGGACTGGGTGTATGGGTCGTCTTCATCATAATTTCATCATCATCATCATCATCATCACCACCACCACCACCACCACCACCACCACCACAACGCGCAGGTCGCCTATGGGTGTCAAATCAAAAGAACGGCATTTGACGAGCCGAACATCTTCTCGGCCACTCCTGACACTAAAATCCATACGCCATTTCATTTCATTTTTTTTCAATGACGTTAGCGGTATCGCTGGTATTAATGTAAGAAACTGCGCGTGTAAATATAATTTTCGTGTTGATTCTTGGAGTGGGCGAGTGTTTTAACATTTTCCCCTCTTTGGGCTGACAAACTTCACGAGGATAGGCCCTGAGGCTCGAAGCGGGCATTTAATTTCATTCTCAGTATTCCAGAAATACGAAATTGGATGAGTGGAGTTGAAGTTTTCGTCTCGTTTTCCGGTTACTGCTAATTTGCCGTGCGGCATTCCTCTAATGTCAGTTTATATACCCTGCCAATCCCTCAGACACAAGCTCCTTAACTGCAAATGCCTTTAACGTTTGGGTTTACCAGTACTCCCTTTTGTTACAGAATGCAGCTATTGTGTGGAGTTCATATTTCGTCATAGCGAACAAACCGTGGACCATGAAACTATATGTCAGCATGCGAGCGTAAAATTGTGATATTCTCATGGTAGATCAAATTACGAAACGAAGCCTAGGCCGTCTCGGTACAGTATCCCCTGCTATCCCAACAAATATCACCTCAGAAAACTTTGAAGTTTTTGGACTTATGGCTGGAGCCAGCGTCATGATTACGTCTTCGTCGATTTTGTATTCTTTATTTCATTTTGCAATTCTCTCTTTGTTTGCTTATTGATTTATCTTCGCCGGTTGAAAAACTTCACGCAGATACTTCATTTTACCTATTTTGGAGATTTTTCCGAATATGGTGTTTGAATGTTGGTTGCTGAATCGTGATTTAGTTCGTTCCGTGTATTGCGTCTTTTAATATAAAATTTGGAGTCCGATTTTTGCCGTCATTTTATTAACATCTCTAGGGAATGGATTTATTCTTGTCGATTGTTTAAGATAATTGGAAGGTAGTCTGCACGGGCTAGGCAATCAAGATTAATTTTGTTTCTGAGAAATCTGACAACATTTACCCATTTAGTTTCATTTTTCTATTTGTGAATCGCTTTTTTCCAGAACTAAACTGAACACGAGTGAGCATAATTCTTCTTCTTCTTCTTCTTTTTAGACCTTACGTTCTGATAAGATCAACATCTATTTCCTGTCGTTGTATTATCGGCACACTTTATCTGGATGCAGTTGTGTACGGGGGTGAGAAGTAAGGAGGGAGCTGTCCCGGTTCTGGTAGTGCTGCCAACTGAATGAAAATGAAATCTGAATTAAATCGAGAATATGATCGATCGATATGAAGTTTCTAAACCGTTATTATCTTAAGCCAACAACTGTGTCAGATACACATTATATAACATTATATAACATTTTTCGATGCGAATCTTGTTCCTAGCATGAATTCTATAGTTTGGCTTTGCTGTGTAAACAAAAACAGTACTAGTACGTAAAGTGTACGCCAGATGTCGCACAACGATGCTTAAGCGATACATAGTTTGTGTTTCAAAGGTTGCCAGTACGAATTTCGAAGATTGCCGAGGTCGACCGATTCAGCACTAGGGTGTAAATGCATCCAGATAAAGTGTGTGATAATATGTTAGGATATTTTGCATTGCTTTAATGTATCCGTTCACTTTCCTACTCACTGTGTGCCTAACTCAGACAACATTCCACATGAAGTCTTCACCATGGCTGACTTCCCATTTACATATCGCATGTTGCAGCTCCTGGTTAATTCCCATAGGGAGGGATTAGTAACTGTGACGTAGTCAGTTAAAAACTTTGATTGTATTGTTTTTCTCGAGAGCATATGAAAGCACAGAATTGGTTACTGTAATAATGGTACACACCATTTATGATCATATCACAGGTACTTCCAATAGTTGACAAATCTGGCGATCTGGTGGACCACGGGAGAAGGAAAACTTTTCTTCTAAAATAGTGGATATGAATCACCACTGCAGTTAACCGTAATTGTGTTGTGAAATATGACTTTGAGGTTGGCCCTCCAACATTGTATCTGCACTCATCTCAGAACGTCATTGACATTATGGGCGCTCATAATTTTGGCATAGAGACGAACTAAAGATGAGTTGCTGTCATAGCCAATAACAGCTTAAACAGAAACAAGATAAATCGAAAATGCAATATATCTCCACTCCTCCTGGCAGTCACGTCATTCGATCTCGATGCATGCAGTCTTGACGTGGTTGTCAACGGTAGCTGTGCAGAGAACGAAGATCATAAAAGCCATACAGTAATGAACGGTGACAAAGTGTTACAGAAGGCATTTATATAACGTAGTTAGGGTATATGCTTACAATGCTGTGCAAATATAATAGACGGACATGCATTGGTATTTATAAAATATTTGTCAGTTTCAAACGTCCAGCAATTCCTCTTTATGTAATATGTCCTGTCCTAGATCATTTTCTTTAAATTCTCTGCTAATCAGAAATATTGCAAGTCATCACCCGAGCACTTTAATGGAATGATGCATCACACTTTTGTCATACCAACAATGTCACCTACCGAGCTCGATAGCTGCAGTCGCTTAAGTGCGGCCAGTGTCCAGTATTCGGGAGATAGTGGGTTCGAATCCAACTGTCGGCAACCCTGAAGATGGTTTTCCGTGGTTTCCCATTTTCACACCAGGCAAATGCTGGGCCTGTACCTTAATTAAGGCCACGGCCGCTTCCTTCCCACTTCCAGCCCTCTACCGTCCCATCGTCGCCATGAGACCTATCTGTGTCGGTGCGACGTAAAACAAATAGCAAAAAAGCAATGTCACCTACTTCAAACTCAGTAACTTGACCGTATACTCTGAAACGGTATCCGTACATGAATAACATCTCTTTAATAGATCCCTGGTAAGGAGGTACTGACAGTTTTTATCAAATATGCGACACAATATTACATATTCAAAATACTATTTCACTTGGGCGAAGCAGCGTTAGAGGTTTGTTTATTTCAGTTGGAAGATGAAAGCGGAGCGAGCTACGGACAAATCGGTCATCACTTCGAGTCCAGACAGGAAAAAATTTTGTAGCATCTTGACAAAACTGGGTTTTTCTGCAGACAACCTGCGTGATATCATCGTGTCTATGATAAGGAACTCACTGGATATTTTGCATCACTATTCATATTAATGTTTTAGTAGAGAATGTTTTACTTATATAGAATTTTTGCTATTTGCTTTACGTCGCACCGACACAGATATGTCTCATGGCGACGATGGAATAGGGGAGGCCTAGAAATGGGAAGGAAGCGACCTTGGCCTTAATTAAAGTACAGCTCCAGCATTTGCCTGGTGTGAAAATGGGAAACCACGAAAACCATCTTCAGGGCTGCTGACAGTGGGATTCGAACCCACTATCTCCCGGATGCAAGCTCACAGCTGTGCGCTCCTAACCGCATGGCCAACTCGCTCGGTTTATTTAAAATTGATTTGGCGGTATTATAAAATAATTTTAATAAAAATGTGTAATGATTTTGTAGCGGTGGTCAGCTGTAGGCCTATATACAGTCAGACAAATTCAATTGTTTTATCTAAGAATGTTACAAATGCAAATACGGTACAATAAGTATGAATTCAGGATGGAATGTCGTTCAGATGCTAGCGACATTAGAGCGAAAGGAACCACTGTATTACCAAGGACTGGCCGACTAACTGAGCATAAATCGAAATGTTTTCGCCTAGATTTAGCACGCTATTTTATCTGCCGACAGAGCCAATGGTAGAGCAGCTGACGTAAACAACAACATGACCGAGATCAATCATATTTTGAACATCTAATACATTACCACTCGATTTACAGCATATGACGTTTCGTCATCTGATCGATTTATAATAATAATAATAATAATAATAATAATAATAATAATAATAATAATAATAATAATAATCCGTGCCCAGTGGGTAAGATCATGTGTAATGGTGCTGCGTCATTTGTCGGCTTATACAGAAGAACTGTACTTCTTTTATGGCTTCCGAGGAATAATAGTGGTTCTACTTGTGGTGTTACAAGTGAGTTAGTGTTATCTTGTGATTTTGTTGTTATATAACAGGGTTTTTGGTTAATATTTAATATGAATTTCATGCCGTAAATGTCCGCCATCTTGGTAAATACGACAATTATTCCATAGATAACACGATCTAGAGGTCACTTCATATATCTAGTGAACATTTTTGATATAACTGCACTCATTTTGTTTCCTTTGTCATCAATTCCATAGAAACCACGAATAAGATATGCAATATTCCTTTTACTATCAGCGTTGCCAAGGCCACACTGCCGGCCACTATATTGTCAGCCATTTTTAAGCCTGGCAATGTGACGCATATGTAATGGACAGCATAGTGCATTATTACCTGGTCAGCTCACGTGGGGGTTTAGTTCCGAACTGAGTACGAACTAAGCATAACCCTGCGTGAGACACTGGGATGGGGCCCACAACCCCGACACGGCGCGTCCCAATGGCTAATAGGGGAAGTCTCCTGTAGATATACAGGACAAGTGTGAATAAGATGTAGTCAAATAAGCACTCGCGGATCAACTGAGGAAACTAGAACTGTGGTCAACGGCTTCGATGGCAGAAGAGGACATATGTCTCAATGGCTGAGAGGGCGGAAGAACCAAAAATAAAATCCACCTCGCGTCTGACTCGGATCGAGCGGTGAAGTGGTCAGCGTCTGTTTACCTAATAGGTACGGTTGTATAGTTATGTTCCAGGAACTAGCAATCCCTGGTCCTAATTTCCCAGTGGAAACACTGGATCAATCTTTGATTACAAGCTATGATGATTCGTGAGAGTAAAATCAGCATTACCCCAGGTGGTAACCAATCCACCCGTCATGAGACGGCTACTGGGTATTCGGATTCTGGGGAACCCAGGCAATCACGAACACAGAGAAAGTCGGAGTTCTCTGGCAAACTAACATCCAAAACCTTCACATACATTGGCATGTTCAATGTAAATACCTTAATCCAACCTGGTAAATTGCACAATCTTGCAACAGAACTAGATCAACAGAAAATTCAGATACTTGCCCTGCAGGAAACGAGATTCACTGATGAGGACACAGCTGATTATGGAAACTACCGTATCTTCAAGAGTAAAACGGAGCGGAGAGTTGGTAAGGGAACTCCCTTACTAGGAATGGCCTTCATGGTACATAAAAGTATTGTAGACTCAATAAAAGAAGTTACTCCAATAAGTAACCAGCTTATGACAATGCGAATCCAATGTGCTAACAAGAAATATACAATAGTGAATGTACATGCACCCACTAACGCGGACAATAAAAAAGAACCGCAAAAAACTGATGCATTCTGGGCTAAACTTCAGAAAATCATGGCGAAGATTCCAAAAGAGGATACAAAAATTTTGCTGGGCGACTTTAACGCACAAATTGGTAAAGAAAAAGAACACCAGAAAACTGTTGGCAAATTCCCTGCTCACAAATTCACTAACAAAAACGGGTTGAGACTCGTTGAACTGTGTCAACAAAACAATCTTAAAATCATGTCAACTTCTCTGAGAAAATCTCCACGGAAACAGAAGACCTGGAGGTCTCCCGTTCCAGGGATCGGTGAATTTCAAATCGATCACATTGCCATCTCTTATCCCATGCAGAGAGAGGTGCACGATGTACAGGTACGCCGAGGAGCAAACGCCGATTCCGATCACTACCTAGTGAGAATAAAGGTAAAATTCACCCCGAAGAAAATTCATCATAAGAGGTCACAAGTACCGAAGTTTGATACGACACAGATTGGAAATACTAATCTGCAAGAAGTGTGGGAAAGAGAACATGCAGGCACCTGGGAGAAATTCCGCAACAAAATCATCCAGAAAGCTCGAGAGCAAATTCCCCTGAAAAAGAATACTAAACACCCTTGGTGGAATTCTGAATGTGAACGTGCCTTGAAGGAACGAAAAGAAGCATTCCAGAAATACAACAGCAAGAAATCACCAGAAAACCAAACATATTTCAATGAAACTAGAAAACGAGTAGCCAAAATCATCAGGCAGGTCAAGAGAAAACACCTGAAGCAACAACTGGACTCGATTGAAGACAACTTTCGTAACTACAATGTACGAGATTTCTACAGGGAATTCGGAGGACAAGTCCGTGGGTACGCTCCTCAAAACCTTGCTTTCAAAAGATCAGATGGAAAACTTGCACTCAGTAATCAGGATAATTGTCAAGAATTAGCACTTTACTTCCCTGATCTCCTCAACTGTCCAGAGCCCCTCACAAGATTCCCTCAAGAACCCCCAAGGCACACTTTCCCAGAATCTCCACCACCGACAGAGGAAGAAATCCGCGGCCACATCCTCAAACTTAAAAACAATAGGACCTCCGGAGAAGATGGCATCATTGCGGAACTTCTGAAAAATCTTGGACCTAACTCCCTCAAGGAGCTCACTCAAATCATTACAGATATCTGGCAATCGGAAGAATTACCTCAGGACTGGAAGTGCGCCCTCATCCACCCATTACACAAAAAGGGAGATAAGACTGACGTAAATAATTACAGGGGCATTTCTCTTCTCCAAGTGACTTACAAAATTCTTTCAGCTTGCCTTTTGAAGAGAACGCAAGAACAACTTGAACAAAGTATTGGCGAATATCAAGCAGGCTTCCGCCCTGGTCGCTCGTGCGCAGAACAAATATTCAGCTTGAAGACAACACTTAAATACAAAGCATTGAGGAACAAACCGGTCATCTGCATTTTTGTTGACTTTAGGAAAGCGTACGACTCGGTTGATCGACAGTCTCTCTTCGTTGTTCTTGAGGAACTGGGACTTGATTCCAAGACCCTCAACCTCATCAAGGCAACACTCACTGACACTATCTCCAAAGTTAAATTCATGGGGGAGATCTCTGAACCATTCCCGATTAAAACTGGTGTCCGACAAGGTGACGGCTTATCTCCGCTTCTTTTCAACCTCGTCCTAGACAAAGTCATCCGCGAGTGGGAAAAGGTATTGAAAGATATGGGATACTGGCGCCCCATACGACTAGAACGACCCAGAGACGGTATTGAGATATCATGCCTCGCTTTTGCAGATGACCTGGCCATACTTACAGATGATGTATTCACAGCCGTTAAACAAATTGAAACCCTTAGCGAATGTGCTGGAAAGGTTGGCCTACAAATTTCCTTTGAAAAGACTAAGTTCTTCTGCTCAAAATTTGACATCCAAAATTTGAACACGACACATGGGCAAATCAACCGAGTACCACACTTCAAGTACTTGGGAGAAATACTTGAACCAACGGGAGGCGAGAAGGCTGCCCAGAAAATTCGCCTACAAAAATTTCGGAAAGCCTACGGTAGGGTTCACAACATATACAATAAAAAGTGCTTGTCCCGCCATGCAAAGATCAGACATTATAATACAGTAATAAAGCCCGAAGTCTTATATGCCAGCGAGACCCTTACACTGAACGGGAAAGGTGACCTAGAAAACATTTTAAAAGAAGAAAGAAGAATCCTGAGGAAAATTCTCGGCCCCCGAAAAACAGAAGATGGATATAGAATGAGGTCACGCAAAGAGACAGAAGAGCATTCCAACATTGCAGCAGACATCCGCAAAAGACGTTTGAAATTCTATGGGCACGTCCACAGATTGCCGGCAAGTAGACTGACACACAAGATTCTCACTTACATAGAACATCTAAAAAACATTCCATGGGTACTAGAAGTGAAGAAGGATCTGGAAAAAGCCCAGATAAACCCAAATGACACCGCGGACAGAAACCTTTATAGGAAAAAAATTAATGGATGGAAAGTGCAACCAGAGAACGAAGTGAAAAAGAAGACTGGAGCAAAGTGGACAGAAGAACGAAAAAGGATCCACGGAGAAAGGATGAGAGCTGTTTGGCAACTCAGAAAACAGAATCGTTAGAGCTTTGCGTGATCCATTGGGTCCATACGCACATAATAATAATAATAATAATAATAATAATAATAATAATAATAATAATAATAATAATAATAATAATAATAATAATGTTATTTGCTTTACGTCCCATTAACTACTTTTATGGTTTTCGGAGAGGCGATGTGCCGGAATTTTGTCCCGCAGGAGTTATTTTACGTGCCAGTAAATCTACCGACACGAGGCTGACGTATTTAAGCACCTTCAAATACCGCCGGACTGAGCCAGGAAAGAACCGGCCATGTCGGAGTCAGAAGGCCAGCGCTTCAATCGTCTGAGCCACTCAGCCCGGCTGATTTAGAACCAATGTGCCAAGACCAATGATAACGATATAGCAATCATATTATCAGTAATAGATAGAAAATCTGTTGTATGAAACCCAGTTATTTATCATGGTTTGGATATTATGAACAGCAGTTCGGCTTCACGACTAAGGTACATATGTCACAGCCTATTGATGATGGTGCCACACCTGAAGTCACGAAGTGGGAAACTGTTTTTTAATATAGATAAAAGGTTACACTAACACCTCATTTTGCTCTATCACTCTCGGATCGTGACTTTCAAGATTTCCGAACTTCCAACTTTACTTTTCATGACTCAGCCGATTTCATCTGAAATTCCAATGTTTACAGCCGGTATCTCGAATCTGATTGTTTGATTTTAGGAACACTATCCCGTTCAGAGTCTGTGAAAACGTAATTAATTAATCCCGATTAAATCTATATAAATAAAATTGTTTCTGTTTGTCTGTTTGTCTGTCTGTTTGTCTGTTCCACCATCACGTCGAAACGGCTGGATAGATCTCAACCAAACTTCATATTTAGAGTATACTGACCCCGGGGAAGGTTTCGATATGCATATCATTTTAAAATCTTTGAAAAGACGGGGGTTTTATAGGAAAAACGGTTTTCCTCCATTTTCTCTTATACTATTATAGGCAAAATATCGAATTTGTCGTATAAGGACGAGACAAAGCTCAATTTAATCCTCTTGACGCAAAGAACAAAACTCGGTAAGCCCTACGGGCCCGAAAACCATGTTTTAAGGCCCTAAAACCAACCGTTACGGAGATATTGGCACCACACTACCCCTGCTCTAGGAATCGGATAAAGAAATGAACTGCCGTAACCATGGCAACGTCAGCTCCAGGATTCTAGAGCAGTGAGATTATGCATGTACGTTTGGGCATAGCTGTCAACCAAAATAGGTACAAATAAGACTTAATATCTGGGAAAAAAATATACTGTTGTGTAAGGGACTCATAGGACTCCTTTGGGCGGGGATGGAAAGGGGGTGAAGAACGAGTGTAAAAATCTATATAAATAAAATTGTTTCTGTTTGTCTGTCTGTTTGTCTGTTCCACCATCACGTCGAAACGGCTGGATAGATCTCAACCAAACTTCATATTTAGGGTATACTCATCCCGGAGAAGGTTTTGATATGCATATCATTTTAAAATCCTTGAATAGACAGGGGGTTTATAGGAAAACCAGAATGGTTTTTCCACCATCACGTCGAAACGGCTGGATAGATCTCAACCAAACTTCATATTTAGAGGATACTCATCGCGGGGAAGTTTTCCATATGCATATCATTTTAAAATATTTGAATATATGGGGGGTTTATAGGAAAATCAGAATGGTTTTTCCACCATCACGTCGAAACAGCTCGATGGATCTCAACCAAACATTGTATTTAGAGTATACTAATCCCGGGGAAGGTTTAGATATGCATATCATTTTAAAATCCTTGAATAGACGGGGGGTTTATAGGAAAACCAGAGTTGTTTTCCCACCATCACGTCGAAACGGCTGGATAGATCTCAGCCAAACTTCATATTTAGAGTATACTCATCCCAGGAAAGGTTCCGATATGCATATAATTTTAAAATCTTTGAATAGACGGGGTGTTTATAGGAAAACCACAGTGGTTTTCCTCTATTTTCTCTTATACTATTGATTTTCTGTAAACTTCGTTTACCGTACGTGAAACGTCTCTTCATTATAAACAACTTTTGTTATGTTCATAATTTACCTTACTCTTCACATGACGGAGAAATTTACAATTTTCTGCTGGTATCATGCTCTGCATTTAGTGACCGACAGACCGACAACGAACCTACAGGTTACCATGGCAACGTCTCTGACTGCATGCCAGTAGGGAAGTAACGTATTGCCATTTTCCTCATCATGCTTTTAAATTCGTGGTTGTTCCTTGGGTAGATGGCAAGAGAGGCATCAATCGGCTCATCTGCGGGATATTGGCGGAATATCGTTGGAGGTTATAACCGCCCTCGAATAGATTAAGTAATAACACCATTAGTCATCTTCATATTTGTTTACCTAAGAATCACTGAACCTAAATTTCTCCTCTGTTAGCGCTTTATTATATCCATAACTCACGGCATTTATTTATTTGTCGTTATCCGGCTGTCCTCAGTTATAATCCATTTTCTATTAGTTTCAACATTCTTAACTGTATTATTTTCTTCCTTAATTACGCCGTATGTACGTGAATGCTAGAAACTACTGGATGCATTTCCACCAAGATTCGTATTTAGAATACACCTGTCCTTGATAGGTTTCAGGGCAAATATTGTTTCTAAATCCCTGAACTAACTGGGGGTTTATACGAAACCGAAACAGTGATTTTGCACTTTGAAAAAAAATACACAACAAAAGTTTATGGAAGTCTACCTACCTTGGTAGAAATTAATGTCTAAACCTTTTTTTCTCATGTGCATCATTTCGATACGAGGATCAATAAGGGAGATATCATTAAAGGACCGTTTTTCTGTACAAGTCCCATCGGACTTAACTCACGAGCGGGTGCGTGTAAAGCGTATTCCTTACAACTTGAAAACTACTGAAGACATTCGAAACAAAATTTATATTTAGCATCCACCTGTCCAAAGGTAGGTTTTAAACGTAAATAACATTTCATGTTCCGGAATGGACTGGCGGTTTATAAGGAACCGAAATGGTGATTTTACTCTTCCACAATATATACAGAACAAGACCAACCTGACTGGAAATCGACCAAACCTGATGGAATTCCACCTCTAAACCTTTTTTTTTCATGTGCATTTTTTCGTCAGGAGGATTAATAAGGGAGATATCATGAATGGTCACTTTTGCAGGTTAAGTCCAGCGGACATAGCCCAAAAGGTGTTTTACATGGAGCAGATTCCTTATCTATATAAATCAAATCGTAACGACTGTGTACCTCTACACTGACTATTTTGGCGAAATTTTCGTACAGCTTTCCGTTTAAGGGGTAATAATAACAATCTCCATAATTTTTGATTTCCTGAAAGTCCTAATTTTTACCCGCCTCGCCCAAAATCCACATTGTGGCATAATCTGCCAGAAGAATAAGAAGATAATTGAAATTTGACAAAATTATACGTTTTAGCCTGTAACGAATGAAAAATCCTATATCATTAAATTTTTCATTTTTTATCCCCGAAGAATATCGAAATATGCAGGCAATTTTAATGATGGTGCAGACCTTCGGAAATTCCTATCACGTAACGGATTGCACAATCTCCGTTCAATTTGGAATGATCTACAACCTTGGTCTTATGACTTTATGCCGTATCTGTATCCCTTTTACGTTTGATTTTTCTCTATTAATCGATGTTAAGTCAATTTGGAATTTTCACATGCATTATTCATACTTTCAATTACTTATATGAAATACAGAATCATCAAACTCTTCACGAAAATTGGCCCACTCAGTAGCCATATGTGAGCCAAATGCTACGTATGTAGCTGTCACATTATTATCCGAAAAGTAATGTAATGTGAGATGATCTTACAAAACCTTTACCCTGTTCCACGTTTCTAAATCTGACCCAAGAATAGATGACATATCATTGGACCAGCCATTTAGGCCACTAAATCCGGCGTGTCTTATGGTATAATCCTTTGTCGATATGACGTACGTTTAGTAGCAGTTAATCTGTAAATGAAGGTCTTCAATATTGTAAACACGCATATACTTTCGTATGTCGATCTATATATATTCACTGATGTCGATTTAGCGATCGAGAAAGGGTCGGTCTGCTATTGTAATCAGTACTCCCCACACCGACTTTGACTGGCAGTAGGAAAGGGTTCCTTCTCCAACTCCTGTGTAACTGTCATTAGTAAGGAAGGCCTACAATTGTAATGAATAGTTCCCTTCTCGATTTGACTTGCAGAAGGTAAGTGAGCATGCAGTTTTGTTTAAAACTCCCCTACCCGATTGTGTTTGGCAGTAGGCAAGGGTGCCCGCCATTATAAAGAAATGTACTCATCTAAAATGTTACTGGCATTAGGCATATTGGCCTGCTATTTTGATGGAAACTCACCAACTTGGTGTGACTGGCAGTACGCTGGCTGGCAGTAGGAAAAGGGGCCTGTCATTATAATGATAACTGCACAACTCAATTTCGAGTGATAGTAGGGTAATTGCCTGCCATTATAATAAAAACTGTAATCTGTCTGGAGGTAGGAAAGGGGGGCTGCCATTTTAACGAAAACTCCCCAAATCGATTCTGTCCGCATAGTAGGCAATGGGGCCTGCAATTATAATGTAAACTTCCCAACCTGATTGTGAATGCCAGTAGGCAAGTGAGCCTGCCGTTATATCACAAATCCGTAACAAACACTTTACATTGGAAACGTACGGGGACCTCCCCATGCTCTTTCTCGGATCTTATTTACTGCATGTACACTATTTACTTCGATATTCGAATACAATGTAGAATACCGTAGCGAAGCACGGGTACATTCGCTAGTAAAAACTAAAGTTGTTACAGACGTGAAAATTGGTATTTAGATCATCTTTAAAAATAAAACGACGCGTTTGGGGGGGGGGGGGGGCGGAGAATCATTTTTGGGGGCGAGTGTGAAAAGGAGTTGAATTCGTTTCATGCGGACACATATCTCAAAAACTGAAGATAATCGGTATTAGGAGATCCTTTACTATTAAAGAAACAAGTATTTTTTTGCCGGAAAATTCACTTAAGGGGGGGCGGGGAGTGTGAAAGTAAGTGAAAAAAGTTAATTATTTTTATGGGAATACTTATATCTCAAAACTGAAGGTAACACACGTGAACATTGGTATTTGAATTCTCCTTTAAACATAAAGGGACACGTTTTCTTTTTGAGGGGGGGAGGTAAATCAACTTAACCGCGGTGGGGTGAAAACGGAGGTGAGACCAATTGATTTTACTGTTCCTAATGTGCTTATAAGGAGCCTCCGTGGCTCAGGCGGCAACGCGCTTTCTTCTCACCGCTGGGTTTCGTGGTTCAAATCCCGATCACTCCATGTGAGATTTGTGCTGGACAAAGCGGAGGCGGGACAGGTTTTTCTCCGGGTACTCCGGTTTTCCCCGTCATCATTCATTCCAGCAACACTCTCCAATATAATTTCATTTCATTTGTCTTTAATTTAATCATTGCCCCAGTGGAGTGCGACAGGCTTCGGCAGGGCTTATTCATTCCATTCCTGACCCGGTTGAATGACTGGAAACAGGCTGTGGATTTTCAATGTACTTATTCTGATCATAAACCGATCATTTTTAATCTCTTCTGGGTTCGTTTTCAAGATCCATCTTTTCCTTTGGAGAGCCTGATTAGATTACAGTAGATTCTTCTGGCATATAAACAAAAATTTAAACATATTTGAAATAAACGATAGATATATGATTGACCGTGCAATTGTTCACCTATGTAATAAGGTCAATAATGCACGGAAGTATGTCATTCGTTTCGCCAGCAGTCCTGCGCACTTGCCTACGGGCGACAATGGTGCTGATCATACTGTCATCAATGACAACGGCAGCAGATGTAATTTACCGCCAAGTAGAGGTTCAGTACCGCCAAGGCACCCAAGACGACACCACGCCGGATCTCCTCAAGGATTTGATCCACATTAAAATGCTTATAGGAAAAGATGACAAAGATTTAGGGACCCAACTGACCGGGTGGAATACCTGGACCTATCAATGGGAAGTACGAAATCGATTGCTGAAGAAAAGATTGAAAAATGGGAGGTACGTTGCCGTAATCTCTCAGAAAACGAGTCAATCGCGAATTTTGGCGGAATCTCTCAGAAAAGGAGTCATATCGCGAATATCGGTGGGTTATATATAAAACGATAAGCATTCAATTATAAATGTCATTATAATACCGTAGCGAAGCACGGGTATCTTGCTAGTATACAATAAATTACCACTGCATACATCACAGGACCCACAGTAACACAGGTTATCGGTCAGATATGACACATACAAGTATACAGCAACAATGGCCATATATGATACGTCAAAAGCTGTTAATACAAACAATATTTAGATTTACATTTTCATGACCCAAAGTTTAAACATGTTAGTACTTTGCGTCCATGACGTGTCAATCGATGCAGTCTGCGAGAACGTTTTAAGTATGTTGAAAACTTTGTTTCATAGTGCTCAAACCCAAAAACGTTGTCGTGAGTCGTAGCTCAGTTAGCACGGGCTGACTTGACCAGTCTTAGGACTTCTGTTCACAAAATAGGCGTCGATCCTGGAAGACGGTGGTACTTGTAGGTGTTCAAGTCCAAGTCGCTGGCTTCCAGCACGGTAAAGAACACCTGTGAGACAAAATTCCGGCACTCTTAAAACCTGTAACAATTGAAGAAATTTAGAACGATTTTTCTTGTTCTTATTATTATAAGGCTTTGATACTGTTACTCCGTTCAGACTTGGCTACTAATTCGAGTCCAGCCTCGGGAATGGACTATAACGTACAGTATTGAATTTGCAATACATTAACATACCAGCTCTACATACACATTATTACACCACAGTAAAAATAGTTAACAGGCTGTTTAGAATCCCCGGCTCAGTCCGGCGTTATTTGAAGGTGCTCATATGTGTCGGCCACTTGTCGGTAGATTCATTGGCACGGTAAAGAACTCGTGCGGGATAACATTACGCCACCTCGGCGTCTTCAAAAATCATAAAAGTAGTTAATGGGACGTATAGCCAATAATAGTGTGGTAGTAGTAGTAGTACTAATAGTAGCTGAATATCAGGAGAGTACTACACTTTTAACACACCCATCATTATTCTTTTTTTTTATCTCTTTCTACTTTAACTGATCTCAGTAGCTAAGTAGGTTAGTGGTCCTTATCCTTGTGTTCTGAAGATAGCAAGTTCAATGAAGTTAGTGGCATGTAAAGTTTCTTCACTGCGATGAGTCCGTGCTGCTGACTTCCACCACATTACAAACGTATTCTGGAAGAAAGTCTCGGCACCATGGTGTATCTTAGGGTCCATACGTATTTAAAAGTCGTTAAACTATTATTATTTTATTATTAGGCCTATCATTATTATTATTGCTATTAATTCCTTTTTACGATTGGCTTTACGTCGCACCGACACAGATAGGTCTTATGTCGACGATAGGATATTAAAGGCCAAGGAGTGGGAAGGAAGCGGCCGTGGCCTTAATTGAGGTACAGCAACAGCATTTGCCTCGTGTGAAAATGGAAAACCACGGAAAACCCTCTTCAGGGCTGCCGACAGTGGGGTTCGAACCCAATATCTCCCTGATGCAATCTCACAGTTGCGCGCCTGTAACCTCACGGCCAACTCGCCTGGTAAACTATTATTATTATTATTATCATTATTATTATTATTATTATTATCATCATCACTATCATCTTTACTTTCTTTCTTATTTCTTTGTTTCTTTGTTTCTTTCTTTCTTTCTCTTTGTTCCTTCAACATTCCTGCGCCCATTCCGTTCGGTTTACTTGAGAATGGGTTGGAAGTGACCTCAAGAGATCAGAATATATTTTCTCCTGACCTGGTCCTCCTCACGTGTATGTATTAAGGTGAGCCTATGTTTATAAAGGATCAGGGGTCAGGGAATAAATAAGCCTCGGAGTGGGTAGTGTCGCTAAGCCAGGCGGCAGCGTGTTGTCGGCTTCATTATGCGTGCATGCGATTTGAATATATTATTAGTTATTCACTATGCAGAGAAAGTAGGAAATGAGAATAGGTTGACAGGTTTCTCTGATTTTTGCCGGAGAATATTGAACTTCACACCTACATCGCTAAAGCGCTGAGCGCTCAGTACACATTATTCTCCATTTATATTTAACTCTCAAATAACGTGAAGCCATTATTAAACGAGCTTAGCTCAGTGGTTGACTTAATTGATGGGTCTATCGTACACGTGCACACGAAAACAAACACACATTGGAGACAAGCTTTCGTTTGGTTTAGGTCTCAGTTGAGGTGAGGAGGATGACAGTTAGCAAATAAAATAGTACGTCATCGTCTATTAACTGTGCCAATGATCTGATTTAGATACGTTCTAACAACACCCTTTCTTCAAATTTCGCTTTTATCAGTCCTTCCGAGGTATGCGTTCCTGTAAAATTTCAGGAATAAATGGTCCGTAAACACGTATTTTAATAAATATTGCAAAATTAGAACTGCCATAATTTTACATTCTCAATCATGATCGTTGACAAACTAAATCAAGGGTCACAATAACTTCTACCGAGCTCGATAGCTGCAGTCGCTTAGGTGCAGCCAGTATCCAGTATTCGGGAAATAGTGGGTTCGAACCCCACTGTCGGCAGCCCTGAAGATGGTTTTCCGTGGTTTCCCATTTGCACACCAGGAAAATGCTGGAGCTGTACCTTAATTAAGGCCACGGCCGCTTCCTTCCCCGTCTTAGCCCTTTTCTCTCCCATTGTCGCCATAAGACCTATCTGTGCCGGTGCGACGTAAAGCAAAAAAAAAGCAATAACTTCTCAAGAAATGAATGCCACAAGTATGTTGATCTTCAAACTGGTTGGGCAACCTCTGGGTAGCATTCAATCTATACCACACGTCAATTCCTGGTTCCTGAAAAAATTGCATCTAGCAACAGACACGAAGGTTAAGGAACGAGTTCGTGAATATTGCAACTCCAGACTGATGAGCACAATTCGGAAGCTATTGTGAAAATAAAGGCATTCTTAATACGTTTTTCACTTTTGGATCAATGTTCATTGTTTTATTTCTATTTCATATAGAGTATATAACAACCATTTGTTAAAAGTAGAAGAATGAGAGTTTCAAAGGCTTGGTATATTTCTATTTGTGTGTGTTTTACGGAATGAGATGCCCAGCCCCGTGGTGTAGGAGAAACGTGCCTGCCCCTTACCCGGAGATCCTGGATTCCACTCCCGCCCAACTCAGGGATTTTTACTCGGATCTGAGAGCTCGCTCGAGGGCCACTCAGACTACGTGATTACGATTGAGAAGTTATCTGGCGATGGTATATTGGCACCGGTCTAGAAAGCCAAGAATAACGGTCGAGAAGATTCGTCGTGCCGACTATGAAATCTCGTAATCTGCAGGTCTTCGGGCTGAGCAGCGATTGCTTGCTAGGCCAAGGCAATTCGGTACTCCTGTGCCATGGGGTTTGTTTTGTTTATGGAACGAGATGATAGAGTTCCAGTAAACTTACATTTAGAAAACAAAGCCCTATTCAGCAGGGAATCGAATCCAGGGTCCTCTGAAATGAAAACTGTGACGTTGACTATTACACCAAAGAGCCAGACATAATAGGTTCTAACAAATACAACATTTGTATTGACCTAATGATGAAAGCTTTAATATGAAGTGGAAAAGAGGAGAAGTGTATAGTGCGTGATGTTAATTTCGTGATCATTGTTACGAACAAAACCCCTGATTTTATAGTACATAGAATCCATATAAGGGTGGTATGGCTTTTCATTCAAAATATCACAATATTAAAACAATCACTAAAATCTACAATAAAATCTACAAACTTGTTTGCCTCAGATTTCTTGAGATTTTTGGCGCGATACAAATATAAATAAAAACCATAATGAATGTTAATTACCTATGTAATCCTAATGTGTAAGAAGTGTTCTCTAAGCTGTAGGGATAGTTGACTAAATAATATGAGTTTCAAAGGAATGAACCCCCTTTGTTTATTCGGATCGTCGTCTGATACCGCAGTCAAATGCTAAAAAATATAGTCTCATTACGATTTAAAAGTTCAAGGCAACTAATAAGTACAAAACATATAAAATACTAGAAGGACATCGGTTGTGCATGTAAGGGTGTTGATAGGTACCCCAGGTCTAGAATAATGTACCATTCTGTCATGGGGAAACTATAGAGCAGTATATCAAGTATACCTGCAACTTGTGAGATTTCCATAGTAATGAATAGTGGTCTATCTTCTGTGCTTGCTTCATGCGCCTATCGACCTGTGTCTCCCCTAAAATTCGCATGATTCTCTCTGTAGATCAGTTGGTTAGGAACTTGCATATAGTGCTCAAAGGAGCAGTATCCAATCGCGGGGCGATCAATTGGCAATAATAATAATAATAATAATAATAATAATAATAATAATAATAATAATAATAATAATAATAATAATAATAATAATAATAATAATTGTTACGGAGATATGCGTGGTAGTTAGAGGTGAAAGAAGGTGTGGGCTGGAATAGGTTTCAACTACAAAATTAAAGTTAATTTAAAACTTTAACAAAGGTTATATTTTCTTTTCAAAATCAATCAATAACAAAGTATAACAGGTACCAAGTAGCAGATCAACAAATTAAGAAATTACAAATTACAGTTCGTTACAAGATTTGGGCTTCGAGCCCCACACTCACAATCCTTGAGCTATGAGCCCAACTTTACCAATATACCAAGTTCAAACAAAGGGGCAGAAAACCCCAATCATGCCAAGGAGCACTTGCTCCCAATTACCATGTTAAGCCTCCTAGAGGCACACAGAAATCAAATTTAGGAAAGAGCAGACCCGCTCTCAAAGTTCAAGCCTATCAAAGGCCACAACGAATTTCACTTCTAATTGCCCTCAAAGCACACATATAATGGTACAGGGGTACCTCGTACCCAATCTACTGGGCCTTCGCAGGAAGGAAACAAAACGGGTTACGTAAATGGCCCAAAATACAAAGTTGAATGGAGGCGATAACTTGCACTCCTACACAAAGTTTTTGTCTTAAAACCTATGTGGCGCTAGGCCGATAATACAGGGGCTAATCCCAAGCTAGGGAGGTGACCCGTATGAGAAAACTTTACTACATTAAAGAAGAGAAGAACGGTTATGAAAACGTAGTCACCTCCATTTCAAAATGAAGGGGAGTTCGGGAGGGTGAAGCACTCTCTATCTCCGCTTTACAATAAAAGATATTTGTAGATTTTACATAGACAGAAAAGTAATTTACATTTTAAAAGATGGGTTACATATTAAAGGATTCGAACCTTCTCCGAGAGTTAAACTGCTGAGCTAGCAAGAAATAAAGATGTTAACAGGCCATTACCTTGTTGAAGAACTGCTGCTTGAAGAAAGAGGCGCTTCCCGCCCCCTGCTACATATTCACACACTGAGTTAGATGTTATACTAGTGGCACGAAGACAAGAAAATCAGCACTTTTTATACCCTCGTGGAAAATTCGAGACCTTTCAGGAATGAGTAGACACACCCCCTCAATTTTATTGGATAACTAAAAGTTACACATCACATCGAAAAAGAAAGACACTATCGGTCAAAAATTAGTGATTGGTTAAGTTCAAAACAGGCGGAAAGAAAGGATAACTGTTGACAACCCACAAACCACAGAACAAAATTTAGTTAAAACAAAACTTAGGAATACAATATTTCTCCAGGAGAGTACATTCCTTTACACCAGGGTGCGTTATCATAGTTTTTGGTAGAGACATCTGTTAGAGATTGTCCACACTCCTTAATCGTTCAAAAACACTCAGTGACATCTTCTGAATAACCGTGGAATTAGTTCAGTAGTTAAAGTTCCAAGTTTCTCCAGTAGAGAAGTTTCAATTGGCGCAAGATTTGAACTTGCGTCGTGGAGGTGTACCGCCCCGTACAATAATAATAATAATAATAATAATAATAATAATAATAATAATAATAATAATAATAATAATAATAATAATAATAATAATAATATAGCCTAAGCTATTAAGTGCAGATATTTCAATTTGACGCCATCTGGTTGCCTCTTCGTTAATTTCAAGGTTCCATTTTACTCAAGGCGTACTAAATGGTAAAATAAACCGAACCTCTCGTGGCCTCTGTGGCTAAGTTTTAATTAATTTTGTCGGGTAAAGACCAAATGTGATGTCCGGTTCCTTGGATGAATGGTCAGCGTCGCGGGGCTCGGTTCAGAGGGTAATGGATTCGACTCCTATCCAAGTTGGTCTTTCATCCACCTTATTAATTCCTGTCGCACGGAAAGAACGGAGTTTGTCTCAGTACACACCTGTTCGTATACATGAAACACACCACACTACCAATCACCACAGGGACATGGAATAGCGAGTAAATCCCTCCAAGTGAATTTGGCGTTTAGGAGGACATACGGCCGTAAAAGTCGGCCAAGCCCAAATGTGTGACACAGTTCCCACCCCCGACTACACCGTGGTGCGGGAAAATCGGCAGGAGATAATACCTGTTTTAGTTGATATACTTCTTTTTAATTCATAATGGGAGTTATTTCAAGAAATCCGTGCTAGAATCGAACAAGCTCGGAACACTTTCAACAAACTGAAGAAGCCAATAAACACCTCGGCATTGGGCTAAGGCTTCGCATGTTGTGATGTTTCGAGCCGTCAACATTCTTCTTTGGTATGGAAGGATGGACACTCAAAATTGAGAAGCGGAAGTTGGAGTTGCACAGAAATGGTGTCCCGACATAAACAAACAACACTGTCCCACGCCAGTACTGAAAAGGAGGGGAAGGGAGTGAACGGGTAGTGCTGAAGGCTCAGTGTGTGTGTAGCTATACATCCAACACTGTGCCTATTTTAGTCACAACAGCCATGTAGCGGGCTGTCTACCTGCAGCAATGCGTTATGCGAAGAGGTGGGGGAACGCCAGGCTTCGTTTATATCGCGACACCATTTCTGTGCATGCGTGTACATATCATGCTCGGCAGGACGTATAGACTCTTGCAACTTGTTATGCAAGGGAGAAAAGTGATGGCACACGCAAGAGTGGCAGAAGAAGGATGTCTTGGCTGCGTAACATCGAAGACTGCTACCAACAAGATACATACTCTCTATTTCATGCGCTAAACGACATATCTATAATTGCCAGGATGACTGCCAACCTTCGTTGAACTGAGAAGTCATGAGGAGGAAAAGAAGAAAATAAGAAGAAGAAGTGGATATACTGGGATTTTAAGAACCAAACTCTTTCAGGAAGAATGTCGGCATTCCGACATGCTGAAAAATGATTGGAAATGAATGGATAGAAGGGAGCAAACAATCCCACTTCGAGGTCGGGAGAAAACAATGTTAATATTAGCCACTGGTGGGAAACCTCGTCCACTGGAGAATGATGGAAAGTGTATCTTTGAGTAGCTTAGACGGCAGAGCGCTGGACTTCTGAGCCAAACTTGGCAGGTTCGACCCTGGCTCAGTCCGGTGGTATTTAAAAGTGGTCAAATACGTCAGCCTCGTGTCGATAGATTTACTGGAACGTTCAAGAACACCTGCGAAAGAAAATTCCGGCACATCGCTGACTCAGAGAACCGCAAAAGTATTTAGTGGGACGTAAAATCAATCTTTCAGAATTCTTTAGGCATGTTCGCGAAAAGGAACCCGTGCAAGTGAGTCTGGTAACCGTTTAACTCTTAAACTAAAACATGTGCTACTGCTAGAAATCATCTAAAATGCGAATTACATATCAAGTTATTTCAATTTCGAGACATTTCAGAGAGAGAGAGAGAGAGAGAAAGATATGCGTCCCGTTTAATTCTGTATGTGTTTCTGTAATGGTTTATTCTCGGGTGTGCATGTTATTAGCCCACAGCATCCAAAGACCAGTGAAGGGGTTGCCTCCTATAGCATCTAGGGGTGCTGATTTTCTGTCGGAGTTGCATTACTTAGCCTTTGGAGAACCTACTCCATTTACTACAAGGGAGCAGCTTTACCAGAGCCCCGTTAGACGCTATTTTCAGGGTTCCTGTAAGGTCTTCACAGCTAGTGCATTGGCCCTGAGGCACAAATGTCCGCACTGTACTTCACCTTGTAACATTAATCACGACGTGGATGAAGGGTTGGACTTACGGGAGACATTTAAAAATGACTACATAATAATTCGAAACCAAAAATGGCAACAAAAAAAACTTAATAAAATAAATTACGGAAAATACTAATGAATTAGAATTTAGAAAATTACAACGGAGAAAGACAAAGAAGAAACTAATAGTTATAAATTTCTCTAGTCTGGGGGCATGATAAGTATTTTATATAAGTTTACAATACGTTGATATGGGACTGAGTGATTCAGGCAGACGAATGCTGCTTTTATGAGTTCAATTTGGCAGATTCCATCCCGCCTCAGTCCGTTGGTATTTGAAGGTGGTCAAATACGCCAGTCTTGTCGGTAAATTTACTGGCACATAAGCGAAATAGAGCGAGACAAAATTCTGGCTTATCGGTGTCTCCGAAACCGTAAAAGTAGTTAGTGGGATTGTCAAACGAATTTCAATATCATTGTTAATACGTATTGAGTGGGGAAGTAAGTTAATTCCGTGCAACCATGAATGTTCGTCCGATGTGGCTGCACATCCGCTGTAAAGCCGAGATCACCAAAACAAAGTGTATAACAACATAGTCAGCTGCTCGTTCGGTTTATAACTGTCATATCGCAAGCATTGGTTAAATTCGGGCTAGTTTAGCGTTTGTCAACATGAATTTAAAGGAGTATTTTAGGCACCTTATAGGCCTACTCCTTTACTACCTCACGGGCAAAACCTCTACAAATCCAGATGAAGATTTGTGCTGTTATGGCGAAGATGTTGTAACTAATCGGACATGCCGAAAGTAGTTTTGAAGATTCTCGTCTGGAAATGTTCTTTAAAGACAAATCTCGTACTGGCAGGTCTGGCAGATTACCGGATCACCCAAGGAAAACAACCATGATCTGAATATATCATCCCGTAATATGAGAAACTATATGAAAAGGCTTGGGTATGTTCTTTACTGTTATATGCTCAATCATTCAATCAACCAATAAATCAATCAATCAATACTGATATGCATTTAGGGCAGTCGCCCAGATGGCAGATTCCCTATCTGTTGCTTTTCTAGCCTCTTCTTAAATGATTTCAAAGAAACTAGGAATTTATTGAACATCTCCCTTGGTAAGTTATTCCAATCCCTAACTCCCCTTCCTATAAATGAATATTTTCCCCAATTTGTCCTGTTAATTCCAACTTTATCTTTATATTGTGATCATTCCTACTTTTAAAGACGCCACTCAAAACTTTAAAAAAGTAGGAAAGATCACAGTATGAAGATAAAGTTGCAATTCAAGAGGACAAATTGGGGCAAATAATGCTTGTGATATCACAGTTATAAGCTAAATAAATAGCTGACTACGTAGTTGTACCCTTGGTTGCGGCTATCTCGGCAAGTTCTCTGCCTTGGCTGTAGAGGTGAATATTTGTTGTTGCGCGGCGTGAACTTATTTTCCCTACCCAATGTGATGCACTAGTTAAAACACAGTCATAAAAATCTGGTCGCTGCTTGTGTCTAAATTTGGAGGGGGGGGGGGTATTAACCTTCTCATCATAATCTATGGTTTTATTTCAGCCACTGTATTGAGTTTTTCAGATTATAATTCATTTTTTCCCAAATTTCGCCCTTTGAGAAAAAAAGATTGTATGGGGATTGCTTAAAGGTAATATTGCAGGCAATATCAAAGTGCGCTTTGTCGGTATGAATACAGTAAGCAGTTGACAGTACAAGTGGCTATTAGAGTTAATCTCGTTGTGGTAAGTGGCACGTGTTACGGCGCTGTCACACCCGCTCCTTATGACATCAATATCACATAAATTGAGTGCGTACTTGGACAGGCTCTATTAACTGTGTGAAGTAGTTCAACAGTTCATACTCGGAAAAAGCAAATCTCGCAAGCTCAACACGTTATATAATTCATCTAGTATGAGTAACGCAGTTTCTTCGGAAATATTTCCTTATAAGATTTATACAACCAAGTAACTAAACTAACATGATCATGTTCCTGGGAACTGAAGTCGTGCGTAATTCATGAGAGTCTACTTCCGTGGCACAAGAATGTCAACGAGACACGGCACAAGAGCTGTTACCAGCTCTAGCATATCCCTTCATAGACTTGGAGTCGAAGTCACGCACCATTAGGCGTGTAGGAAGACAAAGTTGATAGTTTGATTCCGGGACATGGGAACTTTTAATATACAGTGCAGTGTGATTCAGCAGCCCCTTGCAATACCGTTTGCTGCAGCCCAACTAACGTACACATGGTTATAGGGGTGCATTTCCCCTACAGGCGTACTGTATGGTACTAATGTTCAGTGAGCACATTTTGCACATGATTCTAAACCATACCAATGTTTTTTTTTTTTAATCATCCGTTCGCAAAACATGACGCCTTGAAATCATGTAGCAACGTCCTTTTACCATGCAACTATGTTAATGTGTCGAGCCTCGTGACCGGGTGTAACGAACAAGGGAATCAATGCATAAAGCTAGGTAACAGTGCAGAAGTCCGCCTCTGTGGAGTAGTGGTTAGTGTGATTAGTTGCCACCCCCGTAGGCCCGGGTTCGATTCCCGGCTCTGCCACGAAATTTGAAAAGTGGTACGAGGGCTAGAACGGGGTCCACTCAGCCTCGGGAGGCCAACTGAGTAGAGATGGGTTCGATTCCCACCTCAGGCATCCTGGAAGTGGTTTTCCGTGGTTTCCCACTTCTCCTGCAGGCAAATGCCGGTATGGTACCTAACTTAAGGCCACGGCCGATTCCTTCCCTCTGCCTTGTCTATCCCTTCCAGTCTTCCAATCCCCCCGCAAGGCCCCTGTTCAGCATAGCAGGTGAGGCCGCCTGGGGGAGGCACTGGTCATCCTCCCCAGTTGTATCCCCCGACCCAGAGTCTGAAGCTCCAGGACACTGCCCTTGAAGACGGTAGAGGTGGGATCCCTCGCTGAGTCCGAGGGAAAAGCCAACCGTGGAGGGTAAACGGATTAAGAAGAAAGAAAGAACAGTGCAGTAATTAATGTCTTAAACACTGAACCGGATAGCGTATGTACTCTGTTCTCGTCGTACTACCAACGTGTTTTCGGCAGTGTAGCGTAGCGGATGTGGTTAGGTGTTCGCCTAGCAACCTACGGAATGTGCCAGCGGCGGTCCGAATCATGCATTGGTCAGATATTATTTGCATCGGTATGAAGTTTGAATACGTAAACACAAGCCCACGTTTGCCACATTCAAACACTAGAATGACGCTGTTATTCATCTTGTGCCCTGCGCATACTCCGCTGGTTAGGGCCTGAATGTGTTGTAATCTCTGCTGTCATTCGGCATGTTTTCCACAGAATAATACTTTGGCATGCTCCTCATATGTGAGGAAGCAAGACTAAACGCGTGCGATGCACTACGTCTCTACAAGGAACGGTATCCTGACAGGCGACACCCGGCTGCTACGACATTCCGCCGTGTTGAAAGACGCCTAAGTACAACAGGCGTGATTTACAACCAGCACCCAGTCCGCGATAGTCCCATTACATCGGGTGAAACAGAGGAGGCCGTTCTGGAGGCAGCTCGTAATAATCCACACATCAGTACAAGGGCGACTGCACGACAGGTGAACACCAGCCAGTCGTCCGTCTGGCGATTACTGCATGAACATAAATTTCACCCATACCATCTTGAGACCAAGAGCTCCATGGGCGAGACTTCGAAGCTCGAATGGAGTTCTGTCGGTGACTATTAGGCAGGCAGAACAATGATGCAGCATTCGCATCGCATATCTTGTTCTCGGAAAAATTGCTCTTAAACAATAATGGGAACGTCAGTCGCCACAACATACACTATTGGAGTCCGAACAATCGTCATTGGCTGGTGAGGAATCTTGGGGGATCGTCTGATTGGACCTTATTTCTTTGAGGGCCATTGGACGGGCCCACCCTACCTGCACTTTCTGCGTCAGGAACTCTCACTGCTGCTGAAGGATGTGCCCTTACACGATCGTTTGACGATGTGGTTGCAACAGGATGGAGCTTCACCACATTCGACTTTGCCCGTTCGTAACCATATGAACGAGCAACTGCCAGGAAAATGGATAGGACGAGGATGCCCTGTTTCTTGGCCCACCAGATCACCGGATTTAACGCCGTTAGACTTCTGTTTGTGGATATATTTGAAGAACGTCGTTTACACTCAAGCGCCGGAAAACCCCGACCAGCTCCGAAAACTCATCACGGACGCCTACTGAGCAACTACACCTGGAATGCTTCAGCGCGCAAGACGATCTGTTGGACACCGGCCCCGAATGTGCATAAAGCAAAACGGTCATCACATCGAGCATTTGCTGCGATAAAACATTGTCAGAGCAGTTGTGTTCCTATTGCTTCCGGTCTGTATGTGTCCACCCTGCTAACTAATCGGCCCTTCTTAGGACCACAAACACATTCATTTACACCCAATTTGCATGTAAGCGGGTATTGAACTTACATTGCATGCGGCGGGTATTAAACAGATATTTCAAAAGTTTGTTACATTCGCCCCGGACTCGAACTCCCACCTGACATGCAAGCCCGCTCCGCCACGCCTTTACCAACTACACTACGGCTCCGTAAGGCACACTGGGCAGCTTATAGCAAGTATTAGGTTCACTGCGGTCACAGTATCAATTTAGTGTTTTTACGGCGTCTCAGGTTCATATGATCTAGAAGGCACACGCATATCTTCCTGTGTTTAATACGAGTGTAACATTACACGTCTTATCATGGCGAGGCGGTAAATACCAAGATATCCGGATGTGTTGTCTGAGCATACCGGCAGGGTAGATGTTTTCAGAACGGAATGAATATTGTGGATTGCATAAAACTACATTGGAAGGGGCGGCTGAATCACGCTGTATAGAACCTGAATGTTGTTGTCATTGTTGCTGATGTTGCTTCACGTAAGGGGTTTGAGGTATGCTGGTCAACACCTTCGTCCAAATTCAGTCCCCTTTCAGGTGGGGGCGAGCGGGGAGTAATACCGGTATATAAAATTAAAGGAAAATAGTGTCGAATACATAGGGTCGCCGAGGTGAATTGTACAGTCCGGATTTTTAGGATCAGGAGACAAACCACGTGGGGGTAAGACAGCCCAGGAAACCTTAGGGGCGGGGGGGGGGGGGCAAGGGGGCACGATACAAAAATCATCAAAGGTAGTGTTGAACCCATACTTTTCGTGGTCGCTAGGATGAATAGTCAAACTCCGGAATTTTTTTACGTCCAAAGTCAGCCCCCTTCGTGGTAGGGGGCGATGGGAGAGTGATATATAAAAATAATCGAAATGAGTGTCGAATACATAGTTGTCGGGGTCGCTGAGATGAATAGTGAGATTCCGGATTTTTATAAGTCTAAGTTCATCCCCGTTTGGGGTGGGGGCGAGGATGATATATAAAATTAATCGAAAATAGTGTCGAATACATAGTTTTCGGGGTCGGCGAGGTGAATTGTACGCTTCGGATTTTTAGCATCAGGAGACAAACCACGTGGGTGGTAGGACACACCAGGAATGCTCAGGGGCGAGGGTGGGCGAGGGGGTGAGACATATATATCTTCGAAAGTAGTGTCGAATCAATAATTTTCGGGCTCGCTGAAATGAATAGCAACAATCCGGAAGTTTTTAATGTCCAAGTTCGGCCCTCTTCGTTGGGCGGGGGGATGGGGGATTGATATATAGAAATAATAGAAAATACTGTCGAATACGTAGTCTTCGGGGTCGATGAGATGAATTATACACTCCGGATTTTTAGTATCAGGAGACAAACCACATAGGGGTAAGACAGCCCAGGAAACCTTAGGGGCGGGGAACGAGGGGCTGAGATGTACAAATCATCGAATGTAGTGTCGAATCCATATTTTTTGGGGTCGCTGAGTTGAATAGTGACACTCCGAAATTTTTTAAAGTCCTATTTCAGCCCCCACTGTGGTGGGGGAGATGGGAGAATGATATAAAAAAATAATAATCGAAAATAGTGTCGAATCCATAGTTGTCGGGGTCGCTGAGATGAATAGTGGGACTCCTTTGGGATCGGGGCGAGGGGGGATTGATATATAAAATTATTCGAAAATAGTGTCGAATACAAAGTTTTCGATTTCGCCGAGATGAATTGTACACTTCGAAATTTTAGTATCAGGAGACAAACCACGTGGGGGAGGACACCCTTGGAACCCTTAGGGGGGGGGGGGGCGAGGGGTCTGAGATATAAAAATCATCGAGAGTAGTGTCGAATCCATACTTTTCGGGGTCGCTGAGATAAATTGTGAGACCCCGGAGGGTGAGAAAAGGTGAAAAAATAAATTGTCAAAAGTGCCCAAGGTAATAGACGTGTGTGTATGTTCCAGTATGACTTTCAAGTATGACTTACTACCTGGAAAACATACTGTGGGAGTAAGACGCCCCTAGAACCACTTCGGAAGCGGGTGAAATATATAAAAACCTAACCTAACCTAACCCCATGGCACTACAGCCCTTCAAGGACCTTGGCCTACCAAGCGACCGCTGCTCAGCCTGCAGATTACGAGGTGTCGTGTGGTCAACACGACGAATCCTCTCGGCCGTTATTCTTGGCTTTCTAGACCGGGGCGCCATCTCACCGTCAGATAGCTCCTCAATTCTAATCACGTAGGCTGAGTGGACCTCGAACCAGCCCTCAGGTCCAGGTAAAAATCCCTGACCTGGCCGGGAATCGAACCCGGGGCCTCCGGGTAATAGGCAGGCACGCTACCCCTACACCACGGGGCCGGCATGTGAAATATATAATCCATATTAATAAATAGAAGTCAGTTTGGCGCGATCTGTATATACTGTACTATACATATATAAATTAGGGCATAAAAATGAAAACGGACGTCAATTAATGAGACCATTCTAGGCATCCTAGAAACTTAAAACTTGGTACCAGACAACCTGATGACTTCAGGATCCCTAGGAAAACCCAAAATTCTCAGAATTCTCTGAGAGGGACACGTTGGGAGTTTCAAATCTGCATAAGAACACAGTCGGTGATATTTATCCTCAACGATAACCTATAGGCTTCATGGGCTTAAAAGATTCCTGAAAGTCCGAGTTATTAACCCCCTCCCCCATATAAAGATGGCAGCACAATCTCCCAGACGAGTTAGAAAATAGAAATTTGGCAAAATTATAGCTTTTTGCCTGTAACCGATGAAAAATTTACGAGATGTTTAAAAAATAATTTTTTTACCCCCAAAATATATCGAAATATGGAGGCAATTTTAAGGACTGTGCAGACCTTCATTTCGAGGTATTTGGTGGCTAAACGGTAAGTCGTATCACAAAACGGATGGCACAATCTCTGTTCAATTTGGAGTGATGTACAACTTTGGTCCTATGACTGTTTGTCGTATCTCTATCCCTTATGTTAAATTTGGCTCTATTTCTGGATTTACCTAAATTTTGCACTTTGTACACGTATAATTGATGGTTTGATTCACTTATAGAAAAGATGGGATCATCAAATTCTACATGAATATTGGCCCACCCAGCCAAATTCTTTTGAAGTTGTCGCATAAGTATCTGAAAAGTAATTTACTGTGTGAAAACCTTACACAAATTGCACCCTATTCAACGTTTCTAAAATAATCTTGCCTTTAAATAGATGAGATACGAGGAAATATCATAGGGCCAGCCATTTAGATAGCTAAATGAGGCCAGAGTCATCTTTTTATACAATCCGTTTTTCAATATGAATGCACCGTTTAGCAGCAGTTATTCTGTAAATGAGGGTGAACATGCATATACTTCCGTATGTTGATCTACATTTATTATTTAAGTCGATTTGTAGCGATCTAGAAAAGGGTGTGCCTTACATTGTAATTAATACTTTACAAGTCAATAGTGACTCTCAGCAGGAGGGCGTCTGCTGTTGTAATCAGTACTCCCCACATCGACTTTAACTAGCAATAGGAATGGGGTAGTTCCCCAACGCCTGTGTACTAGTGTAATGTATAATTCCCTTCTTAATTTGACTAGCAGAAGGCAAGGGAGCGTGCATTTTTTTAAAAACTCTTTTACCTGATTCTCTTTATCATTAGGTATAGGTGCCCCCGATTATATACAAATTTACCCATCAAAATGTGACTGACGTTACGCATAGTGAATTGCGGCAGACAAATGGACCTGTCGTTATCATCACAACTCTGCAACTCGCACTTTACATTGGAAACAACGTCTGCGGACCTCCTTATGCATTTTCTAGGATAACGCCAAGAGACATGCAAGTTTTATTCACTTCATGTACAGCAATTTACTTCGATATCCGTATACATTGTAGAATACCGTAGCGAAGCACGGGTACATTTGCTAGTTAGTATATATAGAATATAAACTTCCACAATAACAAATAAATGAAAACAAAATTAAGACTAAATAGTGTAGGCCTACAGTATATCATAATAGTAGATCTCAGGTCGTTCCAGATGTTTCGGTTATTCAGATCCTGTGGTAGGCCTTAGAGCATACACATCCACGAAACAAAAAAGATAATGAAAATACATTTTTTTTCACAATCTGATTTACAACGCACGGACACAGATGTCTTATGGTGGCAATGGGATAGAAAAGGGCCAGGGGTGGGGAAGAAGCGACCATGGCCTTAATTAAGGCACGGTCCCAACATTTTCCTGGGGTGTGAAAATGGGTAACCAGGGAAAGCCACTTTCGAAGTTGCCGACTGCAAGCTCACAGCTGCGCACCTCTAACTGCGTGGCCAACTTGCTCGGTAGGAAATATATAATTTCTTTTTATGTAATATTCTGCTTCTTAATCTGTTTACCCTCCAGGGTCGGTTTTTCCCTCGGACTCAGCGAGGGATCCCACCTATACCGCCTCAACGGCAGTGTCCTGGAGTTTCAGACTTTGGGTCGGGGGATACAACTGGGGAGAATGACCAGTACCTCGCCCAGGCGGCCTCACCTCCTATGCTGAATAGGAGCCTTGTGGAGAGATGGGAAGATTGGATGGGATAGGCAAGGAAGAGAGAAGGAAGCGGCCGTGGCCTTAAGTGAGGTACCATCCCGGCATTTGCCTGGAGGAGAAGTGGGAAACCACGGAAAACCACTTCCAGGATGGCTGAGGTGGGAATCGAACCTACCTCTACTCAGTTGACCTCCCGAGGCTGAGTGGACCCCGTTCCAGCCCTCATACCACTTTTCAAATTTCGTGGCAGAGCCGGGAATCGAGCCCGGACCTCCAGGGGTGGCAGCTAATCACGCTAACCACTACACCACAGAGGCGGACTATAAGTAATATTAAATAAGAAATAGATGATAGAGGAAAAGGAAGGGAACAACCTTATGCATGTTATAAGTATTTTGCTACTTTTTTTAACGTCGCACTCACTCATTGAAGGTGTTTCTCGACGGAAGGATGGGAAAGGGCTAGGATAGGGAAGGTAGCGGCCATGGCCTTAAGGTACAACCCCAGCAATTACCTGGTGTGAAAATGGGAAATTACGAGAAACCATCTTTAGGGCTGCCGATGTTGGGATTCGAGCAACACACTATCTCCCGAATGCTATCCTATAAGTAACAGATCACAATTACAATATGGATACTACATATAAATAATACATACTAATGATTGAACGTTGAGCCCTCGGTTCGAAATCTTGTTGAATCATCAACAGCTTTATCATCAACCGTCACAGAAGTTTATAGGCGACTGAATAAGGAGTAGTAGGAAAATGAGTACTGAGGTAGTTTCTCGTTGATATCATTATGAAGCTAGAAGGTAAACGCTGGGGTTGTACCTTAAGGCCATGGCCGCTACCTTCCCTATCCTACCCCTGTACCATCCTTCTACGTATCTGTCCACCAAGCCCATTGAAAAATCTACGAACGACACTTCCACACCATTTGTAAATGGGATTAGCTGGATGAGGAATGGCGTTAGTAACACCACTCATAACTTAGTCACTTTCATATTGTCAAAGCCAAGGATGAGACTGAAACAGACCTTTAACAGTAACAAACATGGCCTAGTTCGGAAGAGACACTGCACCGCATACATTATATCTTACCAGAGATGGATCTGCCGGCCCCGTGGTGTAGGGTTAGCGTGCCTGCCTCTTACCCGGAGGCCCCGGGTTCGATTCCCGGTCAGATCAGCGATTTTTACCTGGACCTGAGGGCTGGTTCGAGGTCCACTCAGCCTAGGTGATTATAATTGAGAAGCTATCTGACGGTGAGGTAGCGGCCCCGGTCTAGAAAGCCAGGAATAACGGCCGGGAGGATTCGTCGTGCTGACCACACGACACCTCGTAATCTGCAGGCCTTCGGGCTGGGCAGCGGTCACTTGGTATGCCAAAGCCCTTCAAGGGCTGTAGTGCCATGGGGGGTTTTAGAGATGGATCTGGTCTTAATGACTTTAGTTCGTCGCCATAAGACCTATCTGTGTTGGTGCGACGTAAAGCAATTAGCAAAAAAAAAAAAAGACTTTAGCATAAATATCTCACATTCTGCTTCGTGCTCTGGCAAACTGTATGTAACATTAGGCTATATGTTTCTAACAGAATAATATTTTTCTTGCAGGTCTGTACTCCCGTGAGATCTCCGACTATGAGGTGGTTACTCCCCGCAAAGTGTCGGCGGACGGTAAGTTCGTATCGCATGATGTGACCCACCATCATTCGCGGGCCAAGCGCAGCATTGCAGACTCACCAGAAGTGCACTACCAGTTACCCGTGGCGGGTGAAGAACTTCATCTACAGCTGTGGCCCAGTCACAGGTTTCTAGCACCGGGGTTGACAGTGGAACGACGTCGAAACGGCACGACAGTCTCTCGTACCCCAGTCGACCTCACATCAACAGGGTGCCACTATCATGGCTCAGTTCGTGGACAGCCTGGTTCTTTGGTCTCACTTTCAGCTTGTGACGGCCTGGTAAGTTATTGTTTACTTTCATTTTCTGATTAATCTCGCAGTTTAACATCGACGTAAGTGAATGATCACTTCTGCGGTATTTTGATATTTGCGGTTAATTTGATTCCGAGATCTTTCTGGACACGCGGGATTAGCCTTCCATTGGTATACGAATGTGAGCCATAAACAAGGAATTGAAAGTTACTTGAAAGTGGGAAAACCTGGAAATAATATTTCGAGCTTCCATTTGGATAGGAATGTGAACGATAAATAAGGAATAGAGCGAGATGAAAGTGGTGAAACCTGGAATAATATTTTGAACTGTGGACGATGCAGCCTTTACATCATTTTTTCAACTGCGATAAACCAAGAGTCTGTGACCACCGTACTTGCACAAGCTAAATGAATAAACGCGGCATCTATTATACTTTTATTAAATAAATATTGTCGAGTCCATATGAATAATTATTTCTGTTCACCGGGCGAGTTGGCCGTGCGCGTAGAGGCGCGCGGCTGTGAGCTTGCATCCGGGAGATAGTAGGTTCGAATCCCACTATCGGCAGCCCTGAAGATGGTTTTCCGTGGTTTCCCATTTTCACACCAGGCAAATGCTGGGGCTGTACCTTAATTAAGGCCACGGCCGCTTCCTTCCAACTCCTAGGCCTTTCCTATCCCATCGTCGCCATAAGACCTATCTGTGTCGGTGCGACGTAAAGCCCCTAGCAAAAAAACATATTTCTGTTCATGTCGCTCATGTTCATTAAATCTCATAATGAACAGCTAACAGTATAATGATGGCAGCATAAATTTTACGTGCTTTTAGGCCAAATGTCCTGTTAGCTGCTGATACTGCAAGGTGTCAGAAGTTAGTCCCGAAGTTCCTTAAAGTATCAGAAGCCAACGACACGCAGTTTGCACATTTAAATGCGTTAAAATTCAACCGACATCAGTATCGCGGCCAATGTTCAGTTCTTCGCAAGGAATTCGTGTGGTTCGAATTCACATAAAATTGAAGGTCCTCTGGCTGTGTTCACGGTAAGAACAGTACAAGTACAGGTCTCCTATTTTAACATAGGATCTGTATAATAGTATGTCCGCGTATCGATGTATATCGGTGAAGGTAAGATATCGATATGATTGGGGCTAGGGATATTTTAGACATGCGATACAGGCAGTTATGTGCTGATAATAGAAGACGTCTGGGAGGGACTTTCTGACGTGGGACTTGCATCCTTGTATGCCGGAATGTTAGGGCTTAGGTGCATTTTACAAAATAATACTTAAAGTTATGTGTCTATAATAGAACACGTTTGAGAGGAGCACATTAGGCACAGGATACATGTTCTTGAGTGTTTGTATTACTACACATCTGGAAATAACGAGCAACCTTGTAGTTTTGCGTGACTATTGACTACGGAGCCTATAGTTTGCCGTGGATTTCGAAGCACAAGAATGTAACATTTCTTTTCAAAAATCCCGCATGGATTTTCCGGGACTCGCACAGCGGCCGCCTTGGTGAAAAGCTCACGCCGGTGTCGCTCGTCTATCACGCCCCTAGATTTTGATATTTGATTAAGATAGATGTCCTGCGACATTCAAATATGTACTATCTCTGCATTCACTGGAGAGAGTGCATTGAAGGAATATGCACTATGAACAGCTGATACCAAGGACGGCATTCTCCAAACCGTGTAACCTCCGAGATATGGTCGGTCTACTGTCGGACGTAAGTTCGGATTTCACGCAAAGGAACCGCTGATAATACTTCATAGACTGAGATATGAGCACTTCTGCACTGTGAGGCGTGGATGGGATATTGAAGTGCGTAATAGATAACGGTTCCAAAATTAGACTAAGACCCATGTCTTGACTCGAAAGCTATAATTGGTATTTCGTTCCCGTTGCTGATGATAATTCCTTTTTAAGTTAACTTGGCCGAAGTAATCAGTTCGTGTTTGTTCCGGTTGAAATGTGTGTTCCTTGATACGATTGACCGTCAGCTGACTGGCGTCATAATCCAGCCAGTTGAGAGCTATATTTGGTCAGGCCTTAGATGTAATAGTAAAAATGACCCTGTGGCTATGATAATAATTTCGTGTGGCTATTTCTAGCCGAGTGCAGCCCTTGTAAGGCAGACCCTCCGATGAGGGTGGGCGGCATCTGCCATGTGTAGGTAACTGCGTGTTATTGTGATGGAGGATAGTGTTATGTGTGGTGTGTGAGTTGCAGGGATGTTGGGGACAGCACAAACACCCAGCCCCCGGGCCACTGGAATTAACCAATTACGGTTAAAATCCCCGACCCGGCCGGGAATCGAACCCGGGACCCTCTGAACCGAAGGCCAGTACGCTGACCATTCAGCCAACGAGTCGGACTGTGGCTATGATAAAGTTTGCTTAATGAATTTCGTCAACATAGAACGAAACCGCTACGTTATATTTATACATTATCTGTTTGTTTGCCTTTTGGAATCAACTGGGATATACAGCAGATTATCCATGTTGTGGAACGGGTAAAATAGGGACGAAAAATATATCGTATCCTCGTCCCGTAGGAGTGCAACTCTTCTCACGCACACCCCCAATGGAGGTAAGCTGCATGTACCTTCTCAACCACATACCAGTCTTCTTCTCATTCTTAATTCTCTGGCAGTACCGGGAAGTGAATCTAGGCCTCCCAGGACGGAAGCTAATACTACTAACCATTACGCTACGGAGACGGACATATGTCGACTGGAATAAGTAATACACCAGGGACATTTTTTTTAAAAAACGAAGCCAGTACTGCCTCTATGGTGTAGTGGTTAGTGTGATTAGCTGCCACCCCCGGAGGCCCGGGTTCGATTCCGGCTCTGCCATGAAATTTGAAAAGTGGTACGAGGGCTGGAACGGGGTCTACTCAGCCTCGGGAGGTCAACTGAGCAGACGTGGGTTCGATTCCCACCTCAGCCATCCTCGAAGTGGTTTTCCGTGGTTTCCCACTTCTCCTCTAGGCAAATGCCGGGATGGTACCTAACTTAAGGCCACGGCCGCTTCCTTCCCTCTTCCTTGCCTATCCCTTCCAATCTTCCCATCCCCCCGCAAGGTCCCTGTTCAGCATAGCACGTCAGGCCGCCTGGGCGAGGTACTGGTCTCCTCCCCAGTTGTATCCCCGAACTAGAGTCTGAAGCTCCAGGGCACTGCCCTTGAGGCGGTAGAGGTGGGATCCCTCGCTGAGTCCGAGGGAAAAACCGAACCTGGAGGGTAAGCAGATTAAGAAAGAAAGAAAGGAAGCCAGTGTTTTTCAGTTAATAACTTATAACTTACCCGTTTTTTTTTAGTCTGTCCAAACGCGAAATATAGCACAACACTCTAACATATTAGAAAAAAATAAACAATGCCCATGTGACACATCAACATCTTCAGGCAGTCTGGGTAACAGTCGTCTTGCAAGGCCGAGGCAATTAATGGACTGTATGTCACCCTTGTATTAATTAATTATTTTCTTTTTTCTTCCTTTCATTCTTTACCTCTTGAATATATATATCATTTGTGCGCCAGACTCTGTGGAGTAGTGGTTAGTGTGATGAGCTGCCACCCCAGGAGGCACGGATTCGATCTCCGGCTCTTCCACGAAATTAGAGGAGTTGTACGAGGACTGGAATGGGCTCCACTGAGCCTCGGCAGATCACCTAAGTAGACGGGATTCGATCCCTACCTCAGCCATCCTCGAAGTCGTTTTCTGTGGCTTTCCTCTTCTTCTCCAGACAAATGCCGGGATGGTACCTAACTTAAGGCCAAGGCCGCTTCCTTCCCTCTGTCTTGTCTATCTTCCTTGCCTATATCTTCCAATCTCCCCATCCCCCCTCAAGGCCTCATTTCAGCATAATAGGTGAGGCCGCCTGGGCAAGGTACTGATCCTCCTCCCGGGTTGTATCCCCGACCAAATGTCTCACGCTCCAGGACGCTGCCCTTGAGGTAGTAGAGGTGGGATTCCTCGCTGAGTCCGGAAAATCCAACCCTGGAGTGTAAATAGATTAAGCAAAGAAGCAAACAAAGTCATCTCCGTACAGGCCATGGAGGCCACTGGAGTGGTGGAAGGTAAAGGCTTCCACTATTCGTAACCTCGGCACTTGATGGGGTAGAGTGGTGAGCTCTACGCCCGGCCGCCTGTGCCCTCAGGAATCAACCTGGTACTCGTTTTTTGGTGTAGGTTGAGTGAACCTTAGGCCCATGTGCACCTCCTGAAGTGGAAATCTTATTTCTTAAACTTTTCGACTTCCTGACGGGGAATCGAACCCATGTCCTTCCGGGTGAACCGAGCACGCCTTTACCGCCTCGTCCAGGCAGCCCTGTAAAGAGATTAAATAAATAATAAATAATTTACTATTTTCTTTACGTCGCACTGGCACCGATAAGTATTTTGGCGACTGTGAAATAGGAAAGGGCTGGGATTAGGAAGAAAGCGCGGTCTCATTGTGAAAATTGGAAAACGCGAAAAACCATATTCAGTGGGGTTCGAATCCACTCTCTCCCGAATGCAAGTTGATAACTACGTGACTCTAATCGCGCAGCCACTTGCCCGGTCCGATTATTTTAAGTAATAATAATAATGTTGTTTGCTTTACGTCCCACTAACTACTCTTTTACGGTTTTCGGAGACGCCGATGTGCCGGAATTTAGTCCCGCAGGAGTTATTTTACGTGCCAGTAAATCTACCGACACGAGGCTGACGTATTTGAGCACCTTCAAATACCACCGGACTGAGCCAGGATCGAACCTGCCATGTTGGGGTCAGAAGGCCAACGCCTCAACCGTCTGAGCCACTCAGCCCGGCATTTTAAGAAATGGGGACGAGGGTAGCTCGTTCTTATACCCTGCACTTACTCCACAATTGCTTCACTTGAGTATTCTCCATGACCTTAATGCCAATTTTATTGGGGTCAGCGCTTGATGGAGATGGCCCAGTTTTATGGCCGGATGCCCTTCCTGACGGCAGCCCTGAGTGGAAGAATCTATTCGCTATTGCGTATTTCTTTAGTGGTAAGTAGTGTGTTGTGTATATATGAAAATAAGTGTATTGAGACGGATACAAACACATAGTCCTCGAACGAGAGAAATTAACTATACTCTGTTAAAAATCCTCGGCCTGGCTCGGAAAGGAACCCGGAGCTCTCTGAACTAAAGAACAAGGCAAGGAGCTGGACTATTACTACACTTGAGTATTTTTTAATATATCTTTCAGTGAGTCATTCTTGTTTCGTGGGTTTTCAACAATGTGTACTACAACCCTGCGTATTTAATGGGTGTAATGTCTATATGGTAACGTGTAACTGGGTAATAGATGGCCAGCACTATGTGTTAAGCACCATCCCGCCATTCCCTGGATTCGAAATCAGGGTAACATTTCAACTCACTTCTTTCAGTTGTATTGCTGATGTTGAGTGCCCTCTATTGTACAGCCTCAAACAAGTGCTAATTTCGGGCACATCCAGGATTCGATCCCCTGCCAACGGGATGGGAAGCTACTTAGCATAAACCTCTATAGCGTCTGCTATATTTACATTTAAGTGGACACATATGCACATATTCCCAAGGCTGCTCTCCAACTGGTCGCCAAAGGTTAGCTCGTTATGGTAACGTTGGCATAACAGTACTTAGCCTACCGGAATAGAACCATATTAATGTGAATTTCTTGCAGCTACCTAGCCTAGCTATTGACATTTGACATTGTTGCAATATTGCTTCTATCCACAGCCTCACCCGTCTTCACAGATCACTGCCTTTTATTCTCTATAAAAATATACCTACACCACTCGGAACGATGGGCCCCTTGAAGATTGACACCTGCTAAGAATCTTTATTCCTGAGTAAATGTTGGTGAACAGAAAAGCTGAAGACAGCCGTACAGAAAAGTTTTCTATTCCTGTGCACCGCACAAATAAAGTTAACAGATCATTATTGTGGTGACTGGTGCCAGATTATGCAATTCCCATCTAGTTCAGGTTAGACACACCAGCTCATTATCAAAATGTATGGTGGTCTGCCGAGACTACCTGCTGAGGACAGCTGGTTGAGTGGTTGTAGTTTGAATGAATGTGTGCTACAGGTTTAGTTGATTTTTCTAGTGGTTTAACGTCGCGCTAACACATCGAAGGTTTTCGACGACGCAAGGTTGTGAAAGGAAATGGACGTGGGCTTAATTAAGATACAGCCCCAGCATTTTCGTGGCATGAAAATGGGAAAATAAACAAAACAATCTGCAAAGCTACCGACGGTGATATTCGAACCCACCATCTCTCGAATGCAAGCTCACATTTGCGCATTTGCGCGCGGCCAACGCGCAGGCCTATATATAGTTCTTATTTTTAATTAGTTATTAGGAATTCTTACGATTGTGCACTGATACTTCCACTTAAGTATTTTGTATACTTTTTATTTACAATTCACTATTTTATTATACTTTTGTGCTTGCTCCTAAAGAATATTTTATTTTTTCTGTAATTTAAATTTTCCTTGCAATTTGATTTACGTTACACTGACACCGATAGGTCATATGGCGACGATGCGATAGGAGAGGGCTAAGAGTAGAAAGGAAGCGACCATGGCCTTAAGGCCTGGTATGAAAATGGGAAACCACGAAAACCATATTCAGGACTGCCAACAGTGGAGTTCGAACTTACTATGTCCCGAATGCAAGCCTATAGCTACGTGACCCAAACCATGCGGCCACTTCTCGCTAATTTTAAGTTTTAAATGTAATTAATGATAATTAATCATGTTACTGGTTTTCCGTCCCTTTAACTATCCCTTATGGTTTTCGGAGACTCCGAGGTGCAAGAATATTGTGCCGTAGGAGTTATAACAACACGAGGCTGACGTATTTAAGCACAATTAAATATTATAAGACTGAGTCACGATCGAATATCTGCCAAGATCGGCTCAGAAGGCCAGCACTCTACGTCTGAGCACTCATCCGGGCTTTAAATTTAACTTAAAATGTATCAGTTTTTAATACTGATTCATTTTGTTAATTATTTTGTTAAATTCAGTTTTACTTCTATTAATTATTTTTTTTATTAATTTGGTATGTACTATGAGATTGTAAACATAATGTAATTAAGTATGTAAGACAGGCCAAGATCCCTAACGTCACCATTGGACAAGGTACTTAAAAAATTAATTAAATAGTAACCGGTACACATGCGGGATCAACCTTCCGTAACACTGCTGTACAGGATAGTTAAGAGCAGTTCCATGGCAAACCGTTAAGTGTTACGAAGGAAATGCTAATGCACATGCAGTTGTTGTTTGTGTCATCAGTTCTTAGACTCGTTTGATGCAGTTCTGCATGCCACTCTGTCCTGTGCTAAACTTTTCATTTCTACGAAACTGCTGCATCCTACATCTCCTCTAATATGCCTGTCATATTTATACCTTGGTTTACCCCTACCGTTCTTACCACGTACACTTTCCCCAAAGCCCAACTTCACAAGTCCTGGATGTCTTAAGATGTGTCCTATCATTCTATATCTTCTTCTCGTCAAATGTATCCAAATCGATCTCCTCTCACCAATTCGATTCAGTATCTATTCATTCGCGATTCGATCAATACATCTGACCTTAAGCATTCTTCTGTAACACCACATTTAAAAACCTTCTTTTCTCTTTCTTTCTGAGCTAGTTATCATCCGTGTTTCACTTCCATACAATGCCACGCTCCACACGAAAGTCTTCAAAAACATCTTCCCAATTCCTATGTCACTGTTCGAAGTGAGCAAGTTTCTTTCCTTAAGAAAGCTCTTCCTTGCTTGTGCTAGTCTGCATTTTATGTCCTCCATACTTCCGCCGTAGTTAGTTATTTTACTATCCAAGTAACAATGCTCATCTACTTCCTTGAAGACTTCATTTCCTAATCTAATGTTTCCTTCATCACCTGACTTCATTCGACTGCACTCCAATACTTTCGTTTTGGACTTATATATTTTCAAAATGTACTCGTTACCCAAGACTCTGTCCATACCATTCAGCAATTTTTCCAGATCTTCTACAGTCTCGGAAAAAATAACAATATCATTAGCAAATCTCAGGGTTTTTGATTTCCTCTCCTTGGATTGTGATTCCCTACCCACATTCATCTTTGATTTCCTTTACTGCCTGTTCTATATAAACATAAAAAGGAGTGGGGGGGAACTGCAACCTTGCCTCACCCCTTTCACTTTTATACCGATTGTAGATAATTTTTCGTTCTCTATGTCTGATCCCGATCACCTTCAGAGTCTCGAATATCTTGGTCCAATCAACATTATCAAACGCCTTTTCTATATCTACGAACGCCATGTACACGGGCGTGTCCTTCTTAATTCGATTCTAAAAGATCAGACATAAACTCAGGATTGCTTCACTCTAACTCCATTCCATTCTTCTGTAAATAATACGTGTTAAAATTTTGCAGGCATGAGACACTAAACTAATGGTGCGGTAGTTTTCACATTTGTCAGCACCGGCTTTCTTGGGAATAGGTATAACGGCATTCTTACGAAAATCGGATGGCATTTCTCCTGTCTCCTATATCTTACACGCAAAATGGAATAACCTCGCCATGCTGGTTTCTCCCAAGGAAGTCAGTAATTCAGAGGGAATGTTATATATTCCAGGTGCCTTCTTCCTATTTAGATAGGGGCCGATGACATCGAAGTTAGGCCCCTTTAAACAACGAGCGTCATCAGCATCATCATCATCACCTATTTAGATATGTTAAGGATCTTTCGAATTCTGACCTCAATATTGGGTCTCCCATTTCATCAGCATCAACAGCATCTTCTTGTTTCAGAGCCATATCATCTACGTTTTTACCTTGTTACAACTGTTGGATATGTTCCTGCCAAATTTCTGCAATGTCTTCTTTCCCTAGAAGTGGTTTCCCATCGGAGCTCTTAATATGCATACACCTAGATTTCCTTTCTCCAAAGGTTTCTTGGATTTTCCTGTATGCAGCATCTACTTTCCTACGACCGTACAACCTTCAACTTGCACTTCTCCTTCAGCCATTCTTCCTTAGCTGTCCTGCATTTTCTCTCCACTTTATTAATTGCCTGCATTATTTTCTGACCTCTTCATTTTTTTTTTGCATTTTTGTACTTTCGTCGTTCATCAATGAGGTCCAGTATATCTTGAATTATTCATTGATTCTTAGTTGATCTTTTCTTTCTTCCGAGCATTTCCTCATCAGCCCTAGAGACGTCATTCTTCACGACTGTCCATTCTTCCTCTCTTGTGTTTCCTTCAGCCTTTTCACTTAGTCCTTGTGCAACAAGTTCCTTGAAACAGTCCCTCACACTCTTTTCATTAAACTTGTCTAGATCCCATCTTCTTGCATTCCTTCCTTTCTTCAATTTCTTCAACTTCAGATGGTATCTCATGACCAACAAGTTGTGGTCAGAGCCCACGTTTGCTCCTGGTAATGTTTTGCAATCCAACACCTGGTTTCTGAATCTCTGCCTAATCATAATGAAGTCTTTCAGTGTCTCCAGGTCTCATCCAAGTATACAGACGTCGTTTGTGGTGTTGGAACCAAGTATTAGCAAGGACTAAATTATGATCGGTGCAGAATTCAACCAGCCGACTTCCTCTTTCACTCCTTTGTCCCAGTTCGAATTCTCCTGCTGTATTACCTTCTCTTCCTTGGCCTACCACTGCATTCCAGTCTCCCACCACAATTAAATTCTCGTCACGTTTTATATATTGTATTAAATCTTCTCTCTCTTCATATATTCTTTCGATTTCTTCATTATCTGCTGAACTAGTGGACATAAACTTGCACTTTTGTGGTGAGCATTAGTTTGTGGTCTGTCTTGACAACAATAATCTTTTCCTATGCTGGCCGTAGTAGCTTAGCCGCTGTCCTATTTTCGTATCCATTATTAGGCCAACTCCTGTTTGATTTTGTGTTGATAATTCTGTAGTCGTCTGACCAAAATTTCTGCTCTTCCTGCCAATGTACTTCACTTATAACAACTGCATCTACCTTTAATCTATGCCTCTCCCTGTTCAGATTTTCTAACCTACAACAACGATTCAAACGTCTAACATTCGACGCTCCGACTCGCAGAATGTCAATATTCATCTTCCTGATGATTGCCCCCTCTCGTGTAGTCCCCACCCGGAGATCCGAATGGGGGACTATATTACCTCCGGAATATTTTAACCGGGAGGGAGCCATAATCAGTACGTAATTCATACAGAGAGAGAGAGAGAGAGCTGCATGTCCTCGGGAGTTAGTTATGGCTGTAGTTTCCCGTTGTTTTCAGCCGTGTAGCAGTATCAACAGAGCTAAGCCATGTTGAGTATTATTACAAGGCCATATCAGTCAATCATCTAGACTGCCGCCCTTTGCAACTTCCGAAAAGCTGCTACCCCCGTTTCGATGAACCATTCGTTAGTCTGGTCTCTCGACAGATACCCATCCGATATGGTTGCATCTGCGGCTCGGTTATCTGCTTCATTGGGACACGCAAACTTCTCCATCGCGGCAAAGTCACGTGCTTCGCAGGAGAGGGCACATGCATTATTTATAGGAAATGTTTCTGGCTTGACGGCTGAATGGTTAATGGGCTGGCCTTTGGTCCAGGACGTCCCGGGTTCAATTCCCGGCCGGGTCGGTGGACTTTTAACCTTCATTGGTTGATTCCGATGGGTCGGGGTCTGGGTGTGTGTTTTGTCTTCTTCATCAAAACCCATCATAGGTAGGGCCTGATCCTCACAGACGTGCAGACCACCTATACGGCGTCTACATGAGACCTGTACCAGGCCTCTTCGGAGAACACATTTGTTTTAAAATGAAATAGGGGATTTGAGTCTAATTCCTGCACTTTACCGATTAGGACAATACGTTGTCCATTAGTTTGGTTTATACCTGGATAAACATGCGGAAAAACACATAGAAACATATATTCCAAGAAAGCTGTTAGACTTCTGAGGAAAATTTATATCGACTTTCTTTGTGGGGAACTGAATTTTTATTACTCAGTAGGCTTCATTTAGACAGCGTATTATCGGGCGATTTGGCCTGGCGGTTAGGAGCGCGCAGCTGTCAGCTCGCGTCCAGGAGATAGTGAGTTCGAATCCCGTTGTCGGCAGCCCTGAAGATGGTTTTCCGTGGTTTCCCCATTTTCACACCAGGCAAATGCTGGGACTGTACCTTAATTAAGGCCACGGCCGCTTCCTTCCCACTCCTAGGCCTTTCCCGTCCCATCGTCGCCATAAGACCTATCTGTGTCGGTACGACGTAAAGCAAAATAGCAAAAAAAAAAAAAAAAAAAAAAAAAGACCGTATTCACTTTGAAGGGTCCCATGAGTACTTTTTCTCTCATTTGGTTCGGTTTTTCTTTTCTTTTTTGTTTTTGCTGTATCCCCCACCCCCACACAAGGCAATAGTGTGTGAAATTGAATCCAGATCCATCTAGTCATTCAGACGTGGTAGTTCCATAAGCATCCATACACATGTTCACATAATTAGCTTTTCAAGTAACCTATCAGTTTGAGATTTGAAAGGCCGCATGTTATGTTTCAATCCAATATTTCCCAATCAATACTGCTTGTATGTAGCAAACCTTTCTCCACGCCATGATTGTTAAACACACTGAATTCTTTTTACATGCAACGAGTATTTTATCTGAAAATAATTTCCCAACTCGTTAGCTGTTGAGGAACGTTTTTCTTCTCCAAGACTGCTGACATGCACTAATTAGCTTACCAGAGTGAATGATCGCTCTAATGGCAAACTCAAACGTTGGTGACCAGGGAACTACTTATCATGACAAGTATTTTCCTACTTACAAATCGCTAGACCTTTCAGTTCTGTTTCGGTCCTCCTACCAATCTTAAATATTTGTCTAAGCTGGGAACTGAGCCCAGAATTACAACTGGATCCCTTCTAATTTCCCATAGTGCATATCACATTAAAACAAGTGCCATATCCATGATCCTAAAAACTCCCTCCATGCATTTACGGTGGTGGAGATGGTGTTGGTGGTAATTATTGTTTAAAGATGTTGAAATATGAAAGTTCTCTTAGCAATAATCAGAGGAAAGAATTCAGGGGTCTAACCTTCTGAAAAATGATGGTGCCGGTAAAAGTAAGGAAGGACCATGAAACTGTAAGGGTAGAAAGAGGAAGAGATTTGAAGAAGGGAGATCGGATAAGAGAAATGGAAGCGAAGAGCTTGACACAAGTGAATGGAAACAATGCTGGACTCAGTGAGGGAACATAAGCCGCCAAAGCAGACTCCCGGGGATTACCCCTTTAAGTCGCCTCTTACTGCAGACACGGGATACTATGGATGTATTCCACCGCCTCCACCGACAGCGGGCCCCAGTTAAGGCAGTGTATTACTGATAAGACACGCTAAACTGGAGTATACGTGTGGTAGGGTGATCAGTTCCTTTCTGCTACTCCTACTGTCTACCCATCGAAGTGTTGACCACGCGTAGCGTTACTTCAGAGATCTCATGGAATTTGCTATATAAACCTGACCACACCGTTTACATGTCGAACTGAAAATTATGAACAACAATTAATACTGATTTGCTACTCACAGACACGTGTATTGTAGCCAATAAATATCAGTATTATTTTATCCTTCAGTATTGAAAGTTGTTCACCCATCATTTGACGTGTTTAAATTGTCTTGTCTCCGTTGCAGCCGATCTTGAAATGGTCGAGTGTTAGGGTTCTACTTCACCTGGTATATACACCCATCGCACTGGGAATCTTCACACTATCTGTCCCTTTCTCCTGCAACTTTACTGTGATTAATAACTTTACTCAGGCTGTCAACTACTGCAGTCACCTTACAGTATCCCCAAAAAACGGGATATATGTTTGGTAGCATTTGGAGGAAGTTCGTGCTCTTCTCATCTATGGCCTATATTATACATATATATATAATGCGAGTTTTGTGTCTACGTGATCAGAATTTAAGACGAATGGTATTTCTGTACCGGTCGCGTTCACAGTAACAAGGAAATACACTTGTTATTTTCCGTCATGTCTGTCTGTCTGTCTGTCTGTCTGTCTGTCTGTACGCGCATCACGAGAAAATGGCTGAAGGTAATTAAATGAAAATCGGTATGTAAAGTCGAGGAATGGGGCACTACAATCTAGCCTATAAATAATTATATTCATGCTGAGCGAAATGGTACTTTAGGGGAAGACATAGATTTTAATTCTCAAATATCTATGTTATTAGTGGTCCTATCGATAAATACTACATAACTTAAGTTATAATTAAATTTCTGATCATTTATGTCTTATACATTTTTAATAAAATGATAATGTTATAGGGCTTTACGTCCCAGTAACTACTTTTACGGTTTTCGGAGATGCCGAGGTGCCGGAATTTATTCCCACAGGAGTTGTTTTACGTGCCAGTAAATCTGCCGACACGAGGCTGCCGTATTTGAGCACCTTCAAATACCACCGGACTGAGCCAGGATCGAACCTGCCAAGTTGGGATCAGAAGGCCAGCGCCTCAACCGTCTGAGCCACTCAGCCCGTCTTATACATGTTTACCGAACCGGCTATGATAGCAGAGATATTAATGAATTTCGATTTTTGTTGCTAAGTTCATATCAACTTCGAACCACGAGAAAAGGTTTGAACAGAATTAAATAAAAATCGGTATGTAAAGTCAGAGTTTCTAGGCTATAAATACTTTTCACGCTGACTGAAATGGTAGTTTAGGGGAAGGCGCCTAAAATTTAATTCCTAAATACCTATGTTATTGGTCCTATCGAAAAGCACTATATAACAAAAGTTATAGAGAATACAGTTTCTGACAATTTACAGGTTTGCCGTGTCGACTATGATAACAGAATTGATGAATTCAGACTTTTGTGGCTTAGTCCATATGAATACCGAGCATTGCTAACATTGAAATATTCTTCATCGTGTTAACTGGCGATAGTTTTTGTCATGATTGTCTTAAGGCGTAAAACCGCGTGGTCATTGGTCAATATCGACATGGAAAATTGTGAAGATGATTGTAAATATGAGAAAAAATCATAATGGAACGATCAGTTAAAGAATAAAACAAGAGGGAGTCTAGATGCCCTAATATCACAGAGTCAGAAGAAAACTGAATGCGAATGCCTACAATATCGAAAGCTCATAAAACTGAACGACAAAAACATTACATTGGCCATTGTGGTGATGTGATGTGATTTGTCTCTTCTGCTGCCACTCATCTCCAATAAATGGGATTACTGCTTCGTCCCAAGTGAAAAAGCATGCCTGAATACCGGCGGGAAGTAGCTGGGGAGTTAGATAACATGTTATAGATTGTCCCGTCATTACAGCTAGTTCATGATATTCTCAACACGCTACTATAAAGGCCCTATCTAGAAATAACAGTTCTTAAGAGAAAGTCATACCTGTGAATTCTTTTATCTGGTTATAGTTGAAAGAGGACTTTTGACCAGTTGAACTTCCACGTAAATGATGGACTCATTAAGGGGACGTAAGGTGAGAACGCCTGGGATACCCTTCCTTAATTGTCCACGTTTCTGCGCCTTAAAGGATAACTGGAAATCTAGGGTTTTCAATAATCTCAATTTGATACGCCTACTTATACGGCGCGCTTTCCAGACGGCAGTGAGCTTGGACAGTATTATTATTAGTACCGGTACGTAATAATAATAATAATAATAATAATAATAATAATAATAATAATAATAATAATAATAATTCCCTACAGCTAGTACTTTCCGAGAAAACATTAAGACATTATCATTTTTTATTTTTTTTATTTCATTTCAATATAGGCACCTGAGCTAAGGCTGTTCTTGGTGCAATACAGATCAATGACAATTACAATGGCGGCTATATTCACCATGTAATTACAAAATAAATTACAGTAAATATATAAAGGATCATGATGTAATAGATAAGATAGAACAAAGCTTCATAAACATGATTACCATACAATTATAAGTGTTTAGTAACATAACTATTTAAAATAGATAAAGTTGGTAATTTTTTGTAATTTTTTGGAAGTGAGTTATAAATATTTATAGAAAAATGCCAAAGAGAATTTTGACCATATCTAGTAGAATGATTCTGACTGTAGTGAATGTTATAAATAATTCTTGTTTCGTTATGAATCTGTAAACTGGTAATTATTGATGTGTTCGAGCGGACTAATTTATTTTGAATTTTATAGATAATAATTATAGAAGCATTTATGCGGATATTTGGAAGAGATAATATATTACAATGCTTATACAAATCTTTAGTCGGTGTCAGAACGGGCAGTTTGAAAATTATATTTAGTGCTCTCTTTATTAAGTACCTCTACCTTTCCAAACAATACTTTATTACAGAATGCCCATACACGTACCATGTAAGAGACGTGAATTTCAAAACGAGCACAGTAAATACTCCTCAACAACCCACGAGATAATTTATATCTCAGTTTACAAAGGATACCAATCACAGGGATAATTTTACCACAAATACAGTAGTCTCCACCTGATTACTGCACGAAATATTTTCATCTATAATCAGTCCTAAGAATTCAACACTCGGCACTATCATTACTCTATGAGGCCTTCGGTTCAAAGGGTACCGGGTTCGATACCCGCCGGGTCGGGGATTTTAATCGCCTCTGGTTAATTCTTCTGGCTCGGGGACTGGGTATTTGTGTTTGTCCCAACACTTTCCTCTTCATATTCATACAACACACTACACTACCAACCACCACAGAAACACGAAATAGTGTTCACATCCCTCCATATAGGATTGGCGTTAGGACGGCCATCCGGCCGTAAAACAGGGCCAAATCCACATGTACAACACAGTTCGCACCCGCGACCCCACAGGTGTGGGAAAAGCGGTGGAAAAAGGAGAAGAGTCTCATTACTCTATGAGTGAAGTAAAGCAGATTTATATCCAAAATTAATGCATATAAAGGTTTGTGAAAAATTATGTAGTTTGTTTTTGTTAGGTTAATAGTTAATCGGTTGGAATTAAGCCATGTTTAAAGTACTGAAATACCCTGCTGCATATTTTGTTCAAGTTCAAGATTGCTAGTGCCTGCATAGAAAATATTAGTGTCATCAGCAACAACCATGAGGCACACCAATTGAGATCTCCTTTACATTACTATGAGCATTATTATACGTTACAAAATGCTCCCTATTAGAGAGGTAATTAACGAACCACTCCAGTGCAATACCTCTAATGCCTGCTACTACAAATTTATATAATAGAATTTTATGATCAACTGTGTGAAAAGCCTTTTTAATATCTATAAATAAACCAGCTGTTAACATACCTGAGTCTAATGCTTTTTGTAGTTTAATAATAATATCCTTAATAGCGTTACTGGTACTCGAGTCAGGTAAGAAACCATATTGAAATTGATAAAAATATTTATTACTAGCTGATGTACCCGTGCTTCGCTATGGAATTCTACATTGTATAAAGAATTCTAGGGGGCTGCCTGGCCGAGGCGGTAAAGACGTGCACGGTTCGCCCGGAAGGACGTGGGTTCAAATCCCCGTCAGGAAGTCGTAAAATTTAAGAAATGAGATTTCCACTTCCGGAGGTGCATACGGCCCTGAGATTCACTCAGCCTACACCAAAAATGAGTACCAAGTTAATTCCTCGGGGCAAAGGCGGCCGGGTATAGAGCTAACCACTTTACCCCATGAAGTGCCGAGGTTACGAATAGTGAAAGCCTTTACCTTCCACCAGTCCCAGGGCCTTCATGGCCTGTACGGAGAAGACTTTGTTTTATACAGAATTCTAGGTTAGGTAGTGTACACGTTGTGAGCAAGAATGTATTAAATTGCAAAGGTCTTAACGTTACCCTACAAACGCGACGGCGATATCACCAAACATCTTATCTCATTTGAAGACTGAGTTAGGAAATTTTCACTGTAATGGTAGGCCCGCTTGCATACCATCAGTCACAATAAGGTTGGGAAGCTTTCATTTTAATGGTAGACACTCACTCTCCACTTGCCTTTTTACATCCTCAGAAAGACTGTCTTACTGGTTTTCCCAACTGAAATGAACAAAAATTACAATGACGTCAGTAGGAATGGCACACTTAAAAGCAATGCTTTCATATGAAATACTCGATCAAGTCACAAACCACACATTTTCTCACTTTTAATGAACAGGTCTAAGCTCCCGATATTACAGTCCAATGTTCCAGACGTTCCAGAGCTGGGATGACCAAGCCGCAGACAGCCGTGATCCGTGAACACACTTCGTCTTTTTTTCGGCGGGGAAGAGGTCGAATAGTGCAGACTCCCAGGGCAGAAACCAAGGCATTTTACTAATCTGTTTCCTAGGACTTCACGATGAGTCGGTAAATACCAATTCACTACACTGGCGACGGAAAAATCTATCTGACTTGGAGGCAAATTTCTCCTCCAAGCCAGAGGAGAAACCCACTCTTCACTGCTAATTTGGAATAAAATGAATGTAGAATCTAATAATAGTCAAGAGGAAGAAGCTTCAGAAACGGCACTTTTCAGGGTTGAATTTTGAGTCATTTAGTGAATTGTGGTGCTATAATTTGAAATAGGCCTAAATTGTTATTCTAGACCAGGCCATACTACTACTACTACTACTACTACTACTACTAAAGTGAACCTCTGCCGTAAGTATGCACACTACTCATTCAAAAACAGCGCGTCAGAGTGGGAATCGAACAACTGGAATACTATGATGAATCGGTGTGTTACGTACCAGCTGTATCAGAAAATTTATGAACCAGAGGAACGGCATGCTAAAGAAAAAAGTTTTCTAACTGCCCGGCTATTTTTCGCCAGTAATCAGTCAGGCTATTATACTCGGTACGCAGCAGTAACCCCATCTATCGGAGTTGAGAGGCAGCATAAGAGACAAAGAACACTGCCACAAACAATGGTCAATGTAATGTTATTGTTCATCAATGTTATGCGCTTTCGATATTGTAGGCCTTCACATTTACTTTTCTTCCGACTCTGAAATACCACTCCTATCATAGTCGGTACGGTAAAACTAAATAAAATATACATGATGGGAAATTGTATTCTCTGTAACATTTGTTACGGTATGTAGTACTTTTCGATAGGACCAATAACATAGGTATTTAAAAATTACATTTTAGGTGCCTTCCCCTAAACTACAATTTCATCCAGGGTGAAGAAAACTTCTGTCTAGCCTAGACTGTTGTTTCTTATTTCTAGACTCCACATACCGATTTTCATTAAATTCTGTCAACCCATTTTCTCGTGGCTCGGCGTTGATATGGACTTAGCAACAAAAATACAAATTCATGAATATCTGTGTTATCATAGCCGGTGCGGTAAAAATGTGTAAGACATAATTAGTCGGAAATTTGATTCTATATAACTTTCGTTATGTAGTTTTTATCGATACGACCACTAATAATATAAATATTTGAAAATTAAATTTTAGGCCTTCCCCAAACTACCATTTCACTGAGCGTGAATACAATTATGTATAGCCTAGATTTTAGTGGCTCATTCTCCGACTTTGCATACAAATTTTCAATGAGATTTGACCACTAATAACGTGAATATTTAAGAATTAAATTTTTGCCTTCCCTAAACTACCATTTCACTCAGCATGAATAAAATTATTTATGGCCTAGATTGTAGCGACTTATTCCCCGACTTTGTATACCGATTTTTATTAAATTCTCTTCGGCCGTTTTCTAGTGATGCGTGTACATTCATTCATACAGACAGACAGACAGACAGACAGACAGACAGACAGACAGACAGACAGACAGACAGACAGACAGACAGACAGACAGACAGACAGACAGACAGACAGACAGACAGACAGACAGACAGACAGACAGACAGACAGACAGAGAGACAGACAGACAGACAGACAGACAGACAGACAGACAGACAGACAAGTAAAAATTGCATTTCCTTGTTACTGTGGGCATGACCGATAGAGAAATACCATTCTTTTCAAATTCTGAGCAATGTACAGACAAAACTCTTATTTTATATATATATAGATTTAACAAAAATCTAATAATCTTTTTAACCACTTGTTCTAGAATCTTAGATAAAGGAGGTAATGCCTAGATTGGTCTGTAATTACTAACATTAAATTTATCTGTGCCTTTATAGACTGGTACAACTCTGGCGATAGAGATTTATTAACTAATTTTGTGATGTGAGGTATAATAAATTTAGAGAGTCTCTTTATATGAATATTACTAATACCAAAGCAGTCAAGACTACAAATATGTTTAAGATTACTTATTGTTTCAATTGCACTTCCATTAGTAGGGTTTAAAAATAAGGAATTAGATGGGCCAGGTTCAAAGTGAGGGTATTTAGTTTGAGGAATTTTCTTAGCTGAAGATATATACATATAGTAGTGAAATAGTCATTAAATATAATAGATATTTGACTTGAATCAGTCACCAACTTATCATTTACTTTCAATTGTATTTCTTCATTATTACTGTTATTAGATGTTAAAATATTACTAATAACTTTCCACTGATTATTGTGCTGTTTAACCTATTGATATACTATTTATTTTATAGATCTTTTCATTCTAGTAACCCTATTATAGTCTTGAATTAACTGTTGTGTAATATTGCCACATCTCATACAAAATCTCATGTGTTGTATTTTAATTTTACAATATAAGTTATACTTTTGTCGGATTAAATTTAACAGCTCTGAAGTAAACATTGGGCAAAGGGTCTTTCTTATTTAGATTTGGACTTTTATTTTTAACTAAAGCAGTACTGTCTTTAAATAATTCATTAATTAATTTGTTATGATATCAGAGCTATCATCATCATTTATAATTAATGGTGTATGAGGCATGTATTTTTCCATACATCGGACGACGGACATAGTATTTTGTAGGCTGCATTACATAATTTCTTTGTGTATTAATTTTGCGTGTAATATCAATATCCAGAAAAATAAATATTGATTTCTGAGATCAGTTATTATATTTTATATTTTCAGACTTTGTGTGTAGAAATGATCTATAAGTGTACTTGTAGTCAATGAAATTCTAGTAAGAAAGACAATGTACATGAACTCTGATTATTACATTCACAGAAATATTCTGAATCTCAGTAGATATATGACTCTGTTCTAATTTAGTTATATTAAAGTCACCAATAGTGTTACAAATGATATTACCATATTTATTCCAAATATATCTTCTAAACATTTTAGAAAATATTTGGAGAATTTGGTATAATGGTTATAATGTATACTGCCACTAAGCGAATATCATTCACGAAACCATTTATCTCGATTAATAAACTACTATATGAAATAGCACTACTGTTAATAGATAATAATACGTTAGCCCTATACGGTTCCTTCATATAAATGACAATTCTACGACCCCTATTATGTGATCTAGAGCATAAGAGATCATCATATCCATTCAATTTAAAATATTTTTTCTTCCTCAGGAGAAACCCATGTTTCAACAATTACTATGGTCTCAGGATATTGTGCTTCCTGTATCGTATAAAGTAAATTACTCCACTTATTACGAATGCTTTGGGAGTTGATGTATAGAATTCTAATTCCATCTTTGTTAGTAAGCTTCTGTAATTCACTCGGTTAGAAATCAAAACCTTCCATATAGAACAACGTGCATTATACATGAACATACTAGTAAGTAGTAAAGTCCTAAGAGGAAGAGCGAGCTAAGACACCATCTATCTTCTGATATGTATATTGCTAGAAGTATAATATTCCCTTACAAAAATTCCCCCTTCCCTTGTCCATACGTACTTGAAGCCTTTTGCTCTAAGGTCTTTAGCTCTCTTAAGAAGACCTTTAGATTTAGCTGTTCGGTGGTCATTGACATAGATAGTATGGTTAGTGGCACTAATATTAAGTGCAGTGGATGAAAGTTGCCTAACATTTTTCTTTCCAACTGTACCGGGCGGTACACCTCTACTCTGTTTATTTAAAAGTTGCGCCAGTTGAAACTCCTCTTCTGGAGGAAGGTTGAACTTTATCTATTCTATTGATTCTCTACTTTCTCAGAAGATGTCACCACGTGGAAAATTTTGAGTTTTTGAACTGTGTCACTTTTGCTGTGTTTTTGTTTCGCTTGAAGTAAGAAGTGTGAACTTTCTCTTCTAGAGGACACTACTGAAGAATTACAATAGTGCAACCTAGTGCGAAATCAAAGAACTATTTTGTTGGAGAAATTTTTATTTCAAAAGTTTGTTTCTTGTTAAATTTCCTTCTGTCATTGTTTAAGTTGGCTGTATACCCCTCTTTTTCCCCTTAGTTTGGATCTAGCCAATCCCGAATTTCTTTAATTAATTTTCCACCAATAATGTGTTTCTTTTTCCTCTATGTAGGGGTTTCTTTTCCCGAACCAATAAAAACTTTGAGGGAGGGTGTTTTATTTCCCCTAACGCCTAGAATCTTCCGCGAGAGGATATAAACTGCTGATTTTGGGGTCTCCGGGCCACTTCTGTTCCATCTTTCAGTGTATTAAGTACTTAGCAGGAGGCGGGAAGCGCCTCTTTCCTCGGCAGCGATCTACTACCAGGTAATGGCCTATTAATATCTTCTTTTCTTGCTAGGTCGGCAGTTTAACTCTCGCGGCGGGTTCGAAGCGTTTTCCATCATGTAACCTTTTCCTAAAATGTAACTACTCTTTTCTTCTTTTCTTGTAAAGTTACATATTGGGATAGAGAGTGCTAACCCTCTCGAGCTCCCACTCACATTCGTTTTGAGGTGAACTTATTTTCTCAAACTTTTCTTCGTTTATGTAATGTAAAGTGTTCTTCTCTAAGTCACCTCTGTAGTATGGGATTAGCCCTTGCGTTAGTGGCCCAGAGCCAGATTAGGTTTTAAAAGCAAAGTGTATTAGGAGTGCAAGTTCGCCTCCTCTCAAGTTGTATTTTAGAGGTCATGTATTAATCTTTTCTCACCTAATAGACCTCAGTAGGTTGGGTATTTTACCCCTGTGTATATGTCCTTTGAGGACAACTTGAAAGTTGAGTTTGGTGTGGCCTGGAAGAGGCTTAACTTTAAGAGCGAGTGGCTCTTTTCTAAAACTGAGAGTTGTATGCCTCGAGGAGGCTTTGCTGTGTAATTTGGAGCAAGGGCTCCAGGGTTTGAGTGGGGTCTTCTGCCCCTTTTGTTGAAATTGGTATATCGTAAAGTTGAGCTAGTTGCTCAAGAATTGTGTTTTCAGGGCTCGAAGCCCAAATTCTTTAATCCCTGTAATTGTACATTTCAAATTGTATTTCGGCTACTAAGTACCTGTTCTATTTGTTGTTACCTAATTTTGAAAAGAAAATATAACCTTGTTAAATTTTAAAATTTAATTTCTCTTTAGTAGCTTGAGACCTATTCACCACCCAGCACCTTCTTTCATGCTTAACTACCACAAAAACGCGGTAACAAGTGGTAGCAGAGCGTGGTTGAATGGGTCTCAATTTAGCCCCTTTTGACGGCTAAACATTGCTTTGATTCGAACTCTAACAATTTTCTCAGTTGCTGGAATTTTTTGAGTTTTTCAAAATTGTTCTGTCATCATGCCCGGCCCTCGCGATGTTCTCCTCCTTAACTACTTGCGCAAAGAGGAGTTGATATATGAGTTAACTATCAGAAACGTTCAATCTGGAGGCACGGTTGCAATAGACACTAACAAGCTTAGAGAGTCCCTTGATTTGCCCATTTCCATCCCCAATTTGGGAGAGAAAGAAATTGATGACTCTCTTTCCACGATTGTCGAGAATATTACTGGGCTTGCATCGGTAGTCAGCTTTTTTGATGAAAACGATCCATCTCCTAATCAAATTAAGCGTGTGCAAGGCAGGCTGTATCACTTTGCAAATAGAGTTAATGATCTGTTGTCTCTAAAGGTGAATGACGTTCAGAGGAAGCAAGCTAATACGCTCCTTGAAACTATTTCTGAATTGTCTAATAAGGTCACTCAATTGCTAACCGGCGAAGCTCCTCCCAAAACTGATCAACCCGCCACGGTGAATGTAGGTAACGAGGAAGAGCCTCCTCAGGGAGAAGTCAATAGGATAACCGTTGCTGCTCAAACTATCTCTGCCCCATCGAACAACGAATCTGAACGCCGTGCGTCATTGAGTAACATCCGCTCTGAATTAACTTCTTTGCCATTGAAACCTTTAACGACTATGTCACCTGGGTTCAGCAGCTTGCCTCATCCATTGGCAATGTTGCTTAGAGGTATCTCTAAGTTTTCCGTCAACACCACCAGTGACGTAATTTCATTTTTAAGATTTCTAGTGGAATTTCAGGATCATGCCCTTGTGTTTTCTCTTTCCCCATGTCAAATTTTGCAAATTATCTATCCTTATGCTATTGGTGTTCTATCTGACAAAATAGTTAGAGCCATCGCTGAGCAATCTTCTATTGAGGATTTCCATGCCCATTTGCTAGCTAACTTCATCCCGGCTAGGGCCAGGTCCTCCCTTATTCAGAAATACTATTATCGGGTACAGCGCTTGGATGAAAACCTGGCAGACTTCATCCAAGATATTAAGTTTTATACTAGGGTGTTTGCTCTCCACTTCCCTGAGGATCAGATCGTGCAAGCTATTGTTGAAGGGATTTCACCACCCTACAGGTCATATTTGTGTTTCGCGGCGTGCCCGCAAACCTTCTCTGAACTGGAAGCATTAGCCGTCTCTGCGGAAGGAGTTAGGTATGCCGATTCCTTGCGTGTGGCGAAAGAACCCCCGCCTTCCTTTAGTAACACTCGGCCTCCACCTCGCCGACCAGTCAATCCCCGTAAATGTTATGCTTGTGGGTCGCCTGACCATCTGCGGAATAAGTGTCCTCTGATCAAGTCAAGTGGGACAAGGAATGGAGCAGGGTCATCACAAGGCTGTTTTAAGTGTGGGGCCTTCTCACATATCGCCAAGAATTGCCCAAACTCAAATAGCACCCCCTCCTGCTCAACTTCTGGTGCAAATTCCAGCTATGCCAATAATAAAAAGTGACTAGTGGCGTCGGCTGAGCCGACTAATCCATCTTCCCGAGACTCAGCCCCTAGTAAACAGGTTGTAAATGCAGAGAACGACCAGCCTTCAAATTCATCTTTTGAATGCCCTAAAGAGTGTCTTAGGATTGCGGCGGATACCCCCGCACCTGTTCCTTTTCTTAAGATTGAGTTAAATAACGAGCCTATAACAGCTCTCTTAGATTCAGGCAGTGTTTGTTCCATTATTTCGGCTGATTGGTATTCTAAATTGAAATCTGTTTGTAAACTCCCTGACTATGACTCATCTCCTGTTAAATATGTTTCGGCTAATTCATCTCCATTAGAAATTCTAGGTTCCTTACATGTCAAAATTCGGGTTTTTAAATTTACATGGAAGATCAAATTGTTTGTGGCCAAGCGTTTGTCTTGCCCCATCATATTGGGAGCGGACTTCATTTCTCACACTGGTCTTGTGCTCGATCTCCAGAGTAGGTCGTGCACATTCAAATTTGCGTCCAATTGTAGAATTCCCTTGTTAAAGTGTAATTCTGTATCATGTTCATCTATTTCGCCAACCCAGGATGAGATGTTGTTAGACCTTAGACATCTACCTGAGGAGCAGGCTGATAGTATTCGGAAACTGTGTCAGTCGTTTCCCGAGGTGTTCTCTGATACTCTTGGTGTTACTGACCTTATTGAATACAAAATTGAGGTTACGGATTCGATTCCTGTCCGTTTTCCACCGTATAGGCTATCTCCACCTAAAATGAAGGCTCTGAAAGAAATCATCGATCAGATGTTGAAGGATGGTATTATTAGGCCCTCTAAGTCAGCGTATTCTTCGCCTATTTTTCTAGTCCCGAAACCCCAAGGAGGCTTCAGGCCTGTCATTGATTACAGGGCTCTCAATCGGAAGGTGGTGTTGCAATCTGTGCCCCTTCCCGACCTTCATTCTTGCTTTTCATGGTTTCGAAAGGCCAAGTTCTTCACTATCTTGGACTTGAATCAGGCCTATAATCAAATTCCCCTTGCCGAGGAGTCTAAACATCTTACAGCGTTTGCCACGGACTGGAATTTATACGAATACAACCGCGTGCCTTTCGGGCTCCCCACGGGGGCAGCTGTGCTCACTAGGCTACTAGATAGGGTCTTCTCCGACATCAAATTTGAGTACTTATATCACTACTTGGATGATGTCGTTGTATTTTCCGAGACTTTTGAAGAACATCTAGATCATCTGCGAGAAGTTCTCAATCGCCTTCGTAAGGCTGGGTTAACTGTCAAGTTGTCCAAGGTTGCCTTTGCTAAGCCCTCTATGTCATTCCTAGGGCATATTGTGTCTCCCGATGGGGTAGCTGTCGATCATTCTAGAACACAGGCCATCCGTGATTTTAAACCTCCTAAGGACATCAAAGGTATCGCTAGATTCATTGGTATGGTGAATTTCTTCAGGAAGTTTATTCCTAACTTCGCTAATAGAGCGGCGCCCTTAAACCTTCTTCGTAGGAAAGGCATCAAATTCGAGTGGGGACCTTCTCAACAAGCCGCTTTCGAAGATCTTAAATTAGCTCTCTGTAATGCCCCTGTACTTGCTATGCCTGATTTCTCGAAGAAATTCATCGTCCAAACGGACGCGTCGTCGTCAGCTGTAGCTGCAGTCCTTCTTCAAGAGACTGAACTAGGGAGGCGTCCCATCGCCTATGCATCTAGGACTCTATCGGTTCAAGAAGCCAAGTATTCCATCTATGAGCTCGAAGGGTTGGCAGTCTTATTCGCCTTAGAAAAGTTCCGTCTCTATCTGGAACATGTCAAATTCGACCTGGAGACAGATAATCAAGCCTTAAGCTGGGTCTTAGGTAGGCCGCGTCGTACTGGTCGTATAGCCCGTTGGGCCATCCGTATTTCTGCCTTCCAATTTGATGTACGACATATCAGAGGTACCGAAAATGTTGTTGCTGATGGACTCAGCCGTATGTTTCATAACGACGTCGAGACCCACGAACAGGTCGATAGTTCATCACCTTCCGAGTCCATACTATCTGGTGTTAATGCCATCTTAACAGGTGCTCCCATGCTTTTTAGGGATATTGAGAAATACCAACGTGAAGATCCGACGCTGGCTCCTATAATGGAAACCCTTTCTTCTGGGGAACATGTTGTCCCTTATGTTCTGAGGAATGGCGTTCTATGTTGCCCTTCGAGGCATGATAAGTTGATGAAAGTTGTTGTTCCAGCGGTTCTTGTACCTATGATCTTCAAATACTATCATGAGACCCCATTGGGGGGGCATCTGGGTATCTTTAAAACTCGTGAAAAGATTCGTGAAATGTTCATCTGGAAAGGTATGGACGGTGAAATCCGTGAACTTGTAAAAGCTTGTAAATCTTGTTTGCTCAGTAAACCCACCATGTCCACTAAAGTAGGCCTTTTGTCTTCTCATCAAGCGTCGCGCCCTATGGTACGCCTGTATATTGATTATGTGGGACCCTTCCCCCAGTCAAAGGGCAATGCCAACAAGTTCATCCTTGTGTGTGTAGATGGTTTTACAAGATTTTCCTGGTTATTTCCGACTAAGCTGGCTACCGCTCAGTCAACCATTACTTGCTTAAATTCTATTTTTGCTTCTTTTGGTCCGTGTCAATATATTGTATCTGATAATGCTAAGGCTTTTACATCTAATTTATTTCGTAAATTCTGTTTTGACTTGTCCATCTCTCATGTAACTACATCTGCTTATTATCCTCAACCATCTCTGGCTGAACGGGTTAACCGTAATCTCAGGTCCGCACTCATTGCCTATCATCATGAAGATCCTTCCAGGTGGGACACGTCCCTGCATTGGATAGCTTTTGCTTTGAATTCGGCGGTTCATGAATCTCACAAGTTTACTCCAGCTTCCTTGATGTTCAAGTTTGTTCCCAACTCGCCGCTCTCTAACCTCTGGTCTTTGAATGACATTCTACCCGAGACAATAGATCCGGATAACATTAAAGATCTTTGGAAGAAGGCTAAAGCCAATCTTAAAGTGTCTCATGAAAAGGTTAGGGAAAGGTATGATCGTGGACGGAGACCCACCCCTTTGAAGGTAGGTGACCAGGTTATGGTCAAAAATTTTGTTCCCGCGGGCAAGCTTGCCCCCAGATTTCATGGGCCTTGTATCATTCTCGATTTTCTTACGCCGGTTACCTTATTGCTAAGTAATCCAGCCACCGAGAGGATATTTAGAGTTCACCTGTCCCAGGTGAAACCGGTGTAATTTCTGTGTTAACTTGCTCCATATTATTTTGAAAGGATATGAAGGTTATATTTTTTTTTTGAGTTTCACTTTTAAGGCATTCTGCCCCTTCTGTAATATTTTGGTTTTAGATGTAAGCCTTATGTAAAACCTGCCCCGACCCGTTAAACTGCCATCCTGTTCTTGCCACGGCCATTACCACGCTCCCGTCTCCTGCTCCACTCTACACTGTGGCTTAATGAATACCATGAATATCTGCACGCCGCTGGCCCCTCACTCTCTCTACAAGCCTGTACCCTCAAAGAAAATAATTGTCCAACACAATTCTGCCGCCTAGCTTTAATGTTTCAGCGCCCCCGCAGCCGCGCAGCGCCGTGCAGCGACTGGGGAGGGGGATGGGCCCCCTCCTCTCCAGCGAGGACGACATGTGCACGGCGAGCCGGAGCTCACCTCCCGGCCAAGGCTGATGTGCGGCGCACGACCTGCTACATGCCCGCAGCCTGTATCTGTTCACCGCGGGCGCGGCGTACTTCAACACCTCTGCTCCCCTCATAGTGCGGGCGAGCGGTATCTCAGGGTACTTGAGGGGTCCGAGCGGCCTCCGTTGGACGCAAGCTGCAACGGCCGGTCTGGCCATCCGACTCAATCTACATCAACTACATGGACAGTCACCATAAGCAATAATTACATTTGGGAATTTAACAACAATATTTGGTGGACATTGCAAAACTTTTCTTCAATTTTAAGCATTAAAGGTTTATCTTCAGAAATTCAACTACTACAACAGAAAAACTTTACTGCACCGGCAACAACAAAATTTTGAAATTGCAACCAAATTACTAAAATCTTATAAATGCTTCCGCAATTAATCTTAATATCAACATCAAAACTTGGACCTTATTTTGGAAACAAAGTTTATGTTCTTCTGTGTTACCCCTTGGAGGAACTTTTGGGGGGGGAGGTCTGTACCGGGCGGTACACCTCTACTCTGTTTATTTAAAAGTTGCGCCAGTTGAAACTCCTCTTCTGGAGGAAGGTTGAACTTTATCTATTCTATTGATTCTCTACTTTCTCAGAAGATGTCACCACGTGGAAAATTTTGAGTTTTTGAACTGTGTCACTTTTGCTGTGTTTTTGTTTCGCTTGAAGTAAGAAGTGTGAACTTTCTCTTCTAGAGGACACTACTGAAGAATTACAATAGTGCAACCTAGTGCGAAATCAAAGAACTATTTTGTTGGAGAAATTTTTATTTCAAAAGTTTGTTTCTTGTTAAATTTCCTTCTGTCATTGTTTAAGTTGGCTGTATACCCCTCTTTTTCCCCTTAGTTTGGATCTAGCCAATCCCGAATTTCTTTAATTAATTTTCCACCAATAATGTGTTTCTTTTTTCCTCTATGTAGGGGTTTCTTTTCCCGAACCAATAAAAACTTTGAGGGAGGGTGTTTTATTTCCCCTAACGCCTAGAATCTTCCGCGAGAGGATATAAACTGCTGATTTTGGGGTCTCCGGGCCACTTCTGTTCCATCTTTCAGTGTATTAAGTACTTAGCAGGAGGCGGGAAGCGCCTCTTTCCTCGGCAGCGATCTACTACCAGGTAATGGCCTATTAATATCTTCTTTTCTTGCTAGGTCGGCAGTTTAACTCTCGCGGCGGGTTCGAAGCGTTTTCCATCATGTAACCTTTTCCTAAAATGTAACTACTCTTTTCTTCTTTTCTTGTAAAGTTACATATTGGGATAGAGAGTGCTAACCCTCTCGAGCTCCCACTCACATTCGTTTTGAGGTGAACTTATTTTCTCAAACTTTTCTTCGTTTATGTAATGTAAAGTGTTCTTCTCTAAGTCACCTCTGTAGTATGGGATTAGCCCTTGCGTTAGTGGCCCAGAGCCAGATTAGGTTTTAAAAGCAAAGTGTATTAGGAGTGCAAGTTCGCCTCCTCTCAAGTTGTATTTTAGAGGTCATGTATTAATCTTTTCTCACCTAATAGACCTCAGTAGGTTGGGTATTTTACCCCTGTGTATATGTCCTTTGAGGACAACTTGAAAGTTGAGTTTGGTGTGGCCTGGAAGAGGCTTAACTTTAAGAGCGAGTGGCTCTTTTCTAAAACTGAGAGTTGTATGCCTCGAGGAGGCTTTGCTGTGTAATTTGGAGCAAGGGCTCCAGGGTTTGAGTGGGGTCTTCTGCCCCTTTTGTTGAAATTGGTATATCGTAAAGTTGAGCTAGTTGCTCAAGAATTGTGTTTTCAGGGCTCGAAGCCCAAATTCTTTAATCCCTGTAATTGTACATTTCAAATTGTATTTCGGCTACTAAGTACCTGTTCTATTTGTTGTTACCTAATTTTGAAAAGAAAATATAACCTTGTTAAATTTTAAAATTTAATTTCTCTTTAGTAGCTTGAGACCTATTCACCACCCAGCACCTTCTTTCATGCTTAACTACCACAAAAACGCGGTAACACCAACCATAAGATCATACATCATACATCTTCCATCAATTTACGAACTTAACTATCATAGATCTAGGTAGAGATTTATTCGATGAAGGAATTCTATGGGCGACGTCAATGTCTGTTTTATTGATTTCGCAGCCAATATCCGTGATTAATTTATATACATCTTCACTTTGTAGCTCTGGCACACCAAGAATTTCCACGTTGTTACGTCGTAAGTACTGATTTAGTTGATCAATCAAATCACAAGTGCTGGGTTTCACAATTTCCAGTTGTAGTTGCAGTTCTTTTATTCTTGTATCTATTTCATTTACTTCTTTTATAAGATATTCAATAATCTTCATATTAAGTCGATGCTACCCTCAATCCTATCAATTACTTTATCGATTAGTCGCTCAAGGATACAATCGGAGAACGTACCTACACAGTATTTCACGAATAGTTGATACTAGATTGTCAATCCCCTTTCAGCGACTCGGATGTTAGTTTCGTCCACTTCAAGACACTTCAACTGACTCTGGGTATCCATCATGCTGCTGTTCTTGTTATTATTGTTACTATTTTGCTTATTTCTTGACATAACCTACAATTAACACTACCACAAAGCGAGAATACGAAATTATATAATCACACAGCACTTTAAAGGTTTGCCAGCAGTACCTGAATTTTCCTTTTAATCGTCACTTGGCAATGTGCACTACTATAATGTAGGAAGCCTTCAAATTCCTTTAATTACCCGTTACAGACACTATTTTAAGAGACAACTATACATCATATAATGTTATAGCCGCCATGTTCAATTACCTAGAGAACAAATTACTTCAGGACACGCACCTACAACTAAAATCATATATTATCACAGATACGTGGATGACGTCATAGTCCTCATCAGTGGGAATATAGAAGAACTCGATGAACTATGCCTCCCAGTCAGTAACTTAAACTACAACGTAAGCTTCACAATAGAACATGAAAGCAACAGATCAATTAACTTCCTGGATAACACCATCACAATCGCAGATGAGATACTCAAATTCAAATTCAACCACCCAACCTCACAAAAAATGGTAACCTTTCGAGTTTTGCTTCATGGAGAATGTAGGATTAAATAAATTCAATTCATCAAGCAAATGACCACAAAAAGTAGATACAAAAGAAAAGTCATGCTTGAAAATGAACACGTAAAACAAGCTATACAGTATTACAGCACACCATTCATTGTAATAGCATCATACTAAATAGTCAGAGACTTCAAAAAAGCAAAATGTAATCACAACTTTCTCAACCATTAACCACCTTCATCAGATCCTACCACACTCGATCAATACACCAGATACATTCACACATACCTTCTTCTTATTATTCTTATTCTCATTCCTCTTCAAGTGTCATAACCGGTTCCCCAGACATTGGCGATCGCCCTTTTGATGGAAGTCCAGTTTTCATGGAGCCATGACATTCGTGGTCTACCAGCTCCTCTCTTGCCTACTATCTTATGAGATGTAGAAGCCCGTACTTTCTACCTCGTAGAACATGGTGTAAATAAACTGTTTTCCTGGCGTTGATGACGTTATCCAGCTCACGCTCAGCTCTGGCTCTCCGTAACACTTCATTATTGGTTTCAAAATCTGTCCAGGCTATTCTAAGCATTCTCCTATGTAACCACATTTGAAAGGCCTCTAATCTGTTCATGGAGGAAGCTTTGACAGTCCAGGTCTCTAATCCATGAAGCAGTGTTGGCCAGATGTAACATCTGAGTTTGAGGTTTAGATTATCATCACAAAAGAATGGTATCATCTTTTGGAAAGATGATTTGAAAATCTCAGTACGGCGTCTGATCTCTTTTTCAGGGCACGATTGTCTGTTATAGTGCTGTTATAGCTGACTTACTCCTTCAATGATTTGATTATTTAATGAAATGGAGACACCTTCCTTGAAGACCTTCAATGGTGTCGCATATAACTGGGGTGTCATCTGCATATCTAATATTGTTTATGACGACTCCATCTACTGTACTTTCACACCTAGCTCAGTATCAATCAAGGCTACTTTGAAGATGTGATCGGTATAAACTGATGTAGATAAAATCACCTGTAAAAACTGTGAATGATTTTTACATGGACAAACAGGAAGAGGATTTGGGCCCATCAGATTTCAAGAACACCTGGCTGCATTTTGGATACATAAGCGTGAAAAATCAGCAGTTATTGCACATCTACATGGCACAGGACATGAAATATCAAATATCCAGAATTCTCTCACCATTTCGCACACACTACCAGAAGGGAAAAAACTGAACACTTCAATAACTCTAGAAAGGTATAGACATCAATTAATAGATCTTCGACACATGTTCAATGATAAAATCGAAAATGACTATTTGAAAACAATATTAAGCTTTAGCAGCAACAGTATATTACTAAGACTGCACACGCCTATAGTTCATCCAATATAGCTGTATTAAATTCATAATGCACGTAGCGCCTACTCTTCAATGCAATAGCATAATATTATTTTTTTGTATGTGTAGCAAGTAGAGGAATAATTTTGTCACGATTTTCACCACCTGACGATGGAGAAAAGTATCTAAAACGCGTAGTAGAGTACATAATTTAATAAAACTTGTGACTGGGAACAGTGTTTATTATTTTATTAAAAGAATTAATATTTCCTTAGTTTTTCGATACAGGCTACTCCAATGGTCACTGGGAGATTACTTCATCAACAAGTAAATTGAAGTCGCATGAATTTGCACGATATTTAAATTATAACCATTATACCTTAAATGCGTACTTCCAAATTACAAGATTACCCAGTACATGTTCAGCAGCCCGTAACTCAGGTTATAACGAAGTGAAGAAAAAGCATAATCGCAGCGAGTGAAATTGGTGTGTTTAGATGATAGGTGGTTGGTAACGGCAACATCGTCCATTGGGCGAGAAGATTCTGTCTGTCTCGTGTGGGTAGTAATTGCTTCCGTGGCGGGCGGGGTGGTCTGAACTGGGCGATGTCCAATTTGCAACTTATTGAAATTATGTACATACCCTTGATTACTGGCCTACAGCGAGGACTATGGAACTTAATAGACCTTCACTTCCTACCCTATTTTCATCATAATGTAATTATATCTGTTTATCTATCTGTTGAGTTATCAGCTCGAAAGTTGATTAGATTCCCAAGTACCACCAATGGAGGTTATGTTCTTAAAGGGGACTCTCAAAAATGGATGGCGGCGCTGTGATGAGGCGTACTAGGCGACGTCAGGCGTGAGATAGTTTGCCATTGTTTTCCTCACTGAAGCGCAGAGTGCTACCGCAGCATGACTGACCCAATAAATAACATCTTTCATGAGATTCAAACACAGTAGTCGCGACCGAATGTTATCACTCGACTCCATCCATACGACAGCGAGCGAGATGGTTGTTGATGGGAACAAGAAGAGACGAAAGCAGAAGGTATTCGTAATGAAGTGATAAAGCACAAATTACTTTGGAACGAAACTGCTGCTTTGAATCGGATTGAAACAGAATAATAACAAATAGACAGGATAAGGGAAGGAGAAAAATACCTGGAAGATAATGATTCGACTCAGAATTTTAAGATTTGAAGAAAGGCGAGAAAGTTCAAGAAGCCAGTGTACTATTTGTTACAAAAAGGAGAAAATGGTTTTGGAATGTAAACAGTGAAGGCCCTAACAGTCAATATAATATAGACGTATGCATTTGCAGTATAATACTATGTTATTATTATTATTATTATTATTATTATTATTATTATTATTATTATTATTATTATTATTATTCGAATCACGATTGAAGATATACTGAATCAAATTGGTGAAAAGAGAATGATTTGGCGAAATTTGACCAGAATATGCGAGAGAATGTTCGGACACATGTTATGACGCCGGGCTGAGGGGCTCCGACGGTTGAGGTGCTGGCTTTCTGACCCCAACTTGGCAGGTTCAATCCTGGCTCAGTCCTGTGGTATTTGAAGGTGCTCAAATACGTCAACCTCGTGCGGGATAAATTCCGGCACCTCGACGTCTCCGAAAACCGTAAAAGTAGTTAGTGGGACGTAAAGCCAATAACATTATTACGTCTTATGACAACTGTTACTTGTTCTGTTTTTTAGGAACGTGTAGGTGGTAAGAACGGTAGGGGTAGACCGAGGTATGAATATGACAAACAGATTAGAGCAAATGTTGGATGTAGAAGTTAAGTAGAAATGAAGAGGTTAGCATAGAATACGTTAGCATGGAGAGGTGCATCAAACAATTCCATACACTGATGAACAAAACAATAATAATAATAATAATATGATGATGATGATGATGATGCTTGTTGTTTAAAGGGGACTAACATCGAAGGTCATCGGCCCAATAATAATAATAATAATAATAATAATAATAATAATAATAATAATAATAATAATAATAATAATAATAATAATAATAATAATAATAGTTTCTTGTCCTTTCAAATGCTCTAGATTTTAAGACCGAGTGAGCTGACTACGTGTTACAGGTCATAGGGAGGTAGTTTGAGTCCCATCGTCAGCAAAACTGAAGATAAATTTCGGTGGCTTCCATATTTTCTCGCGAGGCAAAGACTTATGCCTTAGTTAAGACAACGACCTTTCCTTTCCAGTCCTACCTCTTCCTTATCCCATCGTCATCGAAAATCTATGAGTTAGTATAACGTGAACAAAGATAGACAAAATGCGGAGTAGCAGTTGTGCCTTCACCAGGATTGGAATCTGATCATCTCTTCATACGGATCATGTCATGGCCATGTGACTATGAAAGAAGATCACCATTTTGCGATCTATCAGTCATTGTTGGTAATCTATCATTCTGAGTTTGTAATCAATCATTCTGAAGTTATACAAGAGTTTCTTTTAGTTTTATACATCATCCTTGTAATTATCACGTTTACATTGTCTGCAATCATAGAAATGTCCGCCTTCATGGCTAAATAGTTAGCGTATTGGCCTTTGGTCAAGAGGGTCCCAGGTTCGATTCCCGACCGCGTCGGGGATTTCAACCTTCAATGGTTAATTCCGATGGATCGGGGGCTGGGGGTGTGTGCCGTCTTCATCATTAGAATTCATCATAGCTAGGGTCCCATTCTCATAGACGTGCAGGTCGCCTATATGGCGTCAACTCTAAAAACCTACACCAGACCTATTGGGGGGGCCGCACGCCTTTTATTATTATTATTATTATTATTATTATTATTATTATTATTATTATTATTATTATTATTACAATGTTAGTGTTTTTTGAACGCTTACTTCGTTTTACCGGCCAGGTGACTGAAATCACTTGGTCGGGTGTATTAGTAGATTCTCTCCCATGAAGCTCATTGTTGGAATTCTGTTTAATGCATTGGAGATTCCCATATTGAAACGACAAACCTTCATGGCACGGATTCCTCATACGATCGTAAGGCGTACTGTTAATTTTCTCATGACTTTAAATCACCTGAATCTTACTGGAATGCTTTCTCAGAACTGAGGGTAACTCATATGGATAAAAATGAATGAATAAATGGCTACAATTATAAGTACAGTCATTTTAAATTTCACTTGTTCTGATGACCAATCAATAATCCTCTGTTCGTGCCTTGAAGAGAGCAACATTCGGTGTCATATTAAAGACAAGCTGTAAGTTAAGCTTGTCCCACATATTGAAATGAAGCCCATCAAGTGCACCCGCATGGAATTGAGTTACTGCAGGCTTTCTCCTGTAAATGCGCCTCCCTGCTCGCACGTGGGTGCTACACCCTGATATCTCCTTACTTGTTAGATGATATCCTAAACCTGCTGATGGCACCAGTTGATTCACTCAACCATTCTTGTGAACAAGAGTCAGTGGTATCACTTACCAAGTAATACCGACATTTATTCAGGCTAATCAGGACCTACTCTTGTCTACAAATGTTAGAGAATAGTCTTACAAGATAATGGGAGGAAGTATCTATATATGAAATCATTCGTGCAGTTCTTCGGACAGAAATCTGAGAATGTAGTTCGTTTCCTTTTTTTTAATTCCATTGGTCAAGGGGTGAGCGTGGCATTCACAATGTATTTCTATTGTGGGTAAAATTATATGACATTGAGTCTTGGCATAGCTGTTTCTTGGATTTCCAGGTGCGGGGTAAGACTGTGTCTGGGTAAGTGTGTCCTTAAGTTGAAGTCGTAACCTCGTTCATTTCCCTTAAACCTCCACCTAACCTCCCTCTCCCATACCAAATACTGGGAATAGTACGGAGTCATCTGCATACCAGATCCGGGTCTAATAATTTTATACGATAATTCATTCGAGACCTTGCATTAACGCAAGTTGGCAGTTAGCCTGTTCAAACATTTGCACACATTATTTTTCCTACTATTTCAGCTCTGAGACTTTCACTTATATATTTCATTTTACTTATTAATCATACGATATTTATATATTGCCGTAAATTATAACTCTTTCGTCTTGGTTGTACTGTCAATAGTACTAATCTCATTTGCATGTAAATGTATATAGTATGGGCTATCGTTTCTATCCTTGTTGTGTAAAATGATGTACACTTTATTACCCTTTTTGATAGCGTAAGAAAGGGCCAGGAGCCCTAACCTCACCACGATCAGTGAAGTCATCTAACTACAATGCCTGGTGGTGGTGGTGGTGGTGGTGATTATTGTTTTAAGAGGAAGTACAACTAGACAACCATCCTCTATATAACACTAATCAGAGGGAAAAATGGAAGGGATCGGACACTTCGAAAAATGAAGGTATCGGCCAAAGGAAGGCATGGGCCACGAAGTGCATGAAAATGAAAGACTCCCTAGCCCTCGCAAACCTAATAGTGTCGGGGTCGGAAAAGAACCAGAGTTGACCGAGAGAAGTCGGATAGAATAGATGAAAGTGAGGAACCTGGCACAAGTAAGTGGAAGCAATGCCAGGACTCAGCTAAGGACCTTGTGATCGCCAACCTATGCTCCAAATTTTAGAGCCCCTGGGGCCCCGTTTAGTCGCCTCTTAAGACAGGCAGGGGATACCGTGGATGTTATTCTACCGCCCTCACCCACAGGCAATATAAATTACTGCCGGTCGTCTTACTACAGATAGCCTCGGTTACTATCGTTGTAACGCTAATATAGACTATAATCATTTCGTGTGGTACCTGGCGAGCCGAACATGTCCTTGGACACTCCCGGCACAAAAAGCCATACGCTATTTCATTACCACCCAGACATTTTGGTGTACGAGCAGGCAACACTTTGTTTGTGGCGTATTGATCGTCTAAAGAAAGCTTTTCATTTCAGTTCTTACTTGTCGCCAAGAAGATGGTTTCTTTTCATTTTGTGTCTGTTTTCATTTCAATATGTATGCGTATCGTAGAGCTACGAACATACAAAAAAGTGGCCTTGTTTTGTTATTGGACATCACACAATCTCATAAAGATTTTCGGCGACGATAAGGTAGTAAAAGGCTTCGGACTGAGAGATAGTGGTGTGACATTTTCTAAGATAAAGCCCTGGTATTTTTCTGCGAAGAAATTTAAAACCACGGAAAACTATCATGAGGACTGCCAAGAGTGAGGTTCGAACTTACTATCACCCAAATTCAGACTTACAGCTGCACGACCTACACCAATTTTTCTTTTCTGCGCGTTATGCAGCTGAAGATCTAAGGTATATATTTTAAGATTCAAGCGGCTACTGGATCAGTAAATAGTCTGACCTCTTTCCAGGCCAACTCCCCTCTGCAGTGCGGTTACCTTCCCGTGGCACTGATCTCTGCCAGACCTTTGACTTCATCTGGAAATAGAAAGCTTTCTCAAAACTTTCTGGTTAGTTTATGTGATGAATAAAAGCCTGTGTAATTCTTTAGACTTTTGTCATTCTTTAGGTTCAAAGTGCCAAAGTAAACAAAGTCCGATATTAGTGAACATAATGTGTAGAGTCTGGGATCTCCGAACAAACGAGGGACAGTAAGTGCATACTTGGCTCACGCCGCGTCGGCTGTTAACACATTAATGAACTCACTAATTTAGACTATACAGTACACTTATTTGTAGCTTTGATCTACAAAGTTGCGCGACAAATTGTGTTCATTGTTTCTTTTGACTTGTGGCCCCATTGATATATCTTATATGTAAGAAATGTAAAACAAATGCTATACAACTGAATTTATATGGTTCGAGGAGCCTTTGAACGAGTAGAGAAGACTCTTCATGAAGAAATACCTTCCGTATCAATGTATACAATTTTCGAAGTCAACAAGAACTCGTCGGCTAGACAGGGGTACAAGTTAATAATCCTTCCCACTTCCTTTCAGGAAAATGACGTATTAAGAATCATGCACCGGGCAAGTTGGCCGTGCGCGTAGAGGCGCGCGGCTGTGAGCTTGCATCCGGGAGATAGTAGGTTCGAATCCAACTATCGGCAGCCCTGAAAATGGTTTTCCGTTTTTTCCCATTTTCACACCAGGCAAATGCTGGGGCTGTACCTTAATTAAGGCCACGGCCGCTTCCTTCCAACTCCTAGCCCTTTCCTATCCCATCATCGCCATAAGACCTATCTGTGTCGGTGCGACGTAAAGCCCCTAGCAAAAAAAAAAAAGAATCATGCAACCGTGTTTCACAGTAAAGTCCTCTCTAGGAGAATTTCAGAAACATTGGTACGAATATTAATGTTTAAAAAATATTCATACCAACTTGAGATGATGTTGGTGGTGATTATTGTCTAAAGGGGAAGTACGAGGGCGAATCAGAAAGTAAGTTACACTTCCAAGTTATGGCCGTTAATGAAAGACATAGGCAAACACGGCTATGACAACATACAATGTAAGTTCACTTTTCCACATAGTCCCCAAGAGACTGTACACATTTCTCGGAACGGTCAACCAACTTTTCGATTCCGGATGCGTAGAAATCACCTCCAACGCTATGTAACCACTGGGGGAGATAGCTATTTTCACCTCCTCATCGTTTCGGAATCGTCGTTCACCGAGATCCTTTTCTTAGCTTGCCGAACACATGATAATCGCATCGCGCTAAGTCTGGACTGTATGGAGGGTGTTGTCATACCCTCCCCCCCCCCTCCCTTGAATCGCTGCAGCAGTTCGGACGTCTGGCGGGCCGTGTGAGATGTTGCGTTATCATGCAAAAAATCACACTGGCGCTCAATTTTCCCCGCCGCTTTTCTTTAATTGCCTTACGCAAGCGGTTTGACAATACAAAGCCCAGTTGACTATCGTGCCTTTCGGCATAAATTCCACGTGCACTACACCCTCCAGGTCAATGAACACTGTCGCCATTACCTTTCTTGCTGAGGGTTGTACCTTGGCCTTCTTTCGTGGTGTTGATGCGGTGTGCAGCTGTCTCCAGGTGGTTACATAACGGCTGGTGGTGTTTCGTATCATCTGGAATCGAAAAGTTGTTTGACTGTTCCGGGAAATGTTTACAGTCTTTTGGGGACTACGTGGAAAAGTGGACTTACATTGTATGTTGTCATAGCCGTGTTGCTTATGAGTAGGTATTTTCATAAATTGCCATAACTTGGAAGTGTAACTTACTTTTTGATTCGCCCTCGTACAACTGGGCCAACCATCCCCTCTTAACAATAATCAGAAGAAAATAATGAAGAGATCTGACCATTCAAAGAATGACAGCATTGACAAAAGAACGGGAGGGGCCACAGGAAACATGAAAGTGAAGCACCCCATAGACCTCACAAACCTTATAGAGCCGATGACCTAGATTTTTGGCCCGTTTAAACAACAAACATCATTATCATGCGAACCTTGTACCTAGGAGCAGTGAACTCCGATAGGAAAGATGAAGGCGGGGAGCCTGGTATCATCATCAAGCAAACCTTGAACCTAGAAGCAGTGAACTCCGATAGGAAGAATGAAAGCGAGGAGCCTGGTATCATCATCAAGCAAACCTTGTACCTAGAAGCAGTGAACTCCGATAGGAAAGATGAAAGCGAGGAGCCTGGCATCATCATCAAGCAAACCGTGTACCTAGAAGCAGTGAACTCCGATAGGAAAGATGAAAGCGAGGAGCTTGGCATCATCATCAAGCAAACCTTGTACCTAGAAGTAGTGAACTCCGATAGGAAAGATGAAAGCGAGGAGCCTGGCATCATCATAAAATAAACCTTGTACGTAGAAGCAGTGAACTCCGATAGGAAAGATGAAAGTGAGGAGACTGGCATCATCATCAAGCAAACCGTGTACCTAGAAGCAGTGAACTCCGATACGAAAGATGAAAGCGAGGAGCCTGGCATCATCACCAAGCAAACCTTATACCTAGAAGTAGTGAACTCCGATAGGAAAGATGAAAGTGAGGAGCCTGGCATCATCATCAAGCAAACCTTGTACCTAGAAACAGTGAACTCCGATGGGAAAGATGAAAGTGAGGAGCCTGGCATCATCATCAAGCAAACCTTGTACGTAGAAGCAGTGAACTCCGATAGGAAAGATGAAAGTGAGGAGCCTGGCATCATCATCAAGCAAACCGTGCACCTAGAAGCAGTGAACTCCGATAGGAAAGATGAAAGCGAGGAGCCTGGCGCAAGTAAGTGCTAGGAGACCAATCCGCGCTTCCAAGTTGAAATCCCTCGGGAATTACCCCATTTAGTTCCCTCTTACTACAGGAAGAAACCCCGACCAATGGGGTGAGTGAACTTGAGAGTTTTAATCTTTATTTATAATTTGCTTTACGTCGCACCGAAACAGATAGGTCTTATGGCAACGATTGGAGAAAAAAGCCTAGGAGTTAGAAGGAAACGGTCGTGGCCTTAATTAAGGTACAGCCGCAGCATTTGCCAGGTGTGAAAATGGGAAACCACACAAAACCATCTTCACGGCTGCCGACAGTGGGATTCGAACCCACTATCTCCCGAATGCAAGCTGATAGCTACGTGACCCAAACCGCAAACTTGAGAATTCTTGACATCTACCTATTAAAACGGTTGTTGGATCATTATATATGAGAAATATTTACTTATATACACCACAAAGAAAGTTTGGAATATCAAGGATGCAATGCAATAATAAAGTTACAGAATGTTGTTTAACGAATCACAGAGACACACAACTTGGAAATACAAACTTGTATAAACTCAAATGTTTATTCTTCCAATTTCTAACGCAAATGAACTGTAATTAAAAGGTTGCAATTGTATGTGTTCTTAAAGCTTATTTTTAGTGAATATTGCCCTTTTTTCACTCTGCCTTATTACTGTGTATGGCCTCATCTGGCAGCGTTCAGGTCTCTGACAAGCTGTAGCATGCTTGGAATCAGTACTGTACATTGATGTCATCTTAAGAAAGAAGATCCAATTCCATCTCGACAACTCTAATGAGGTTTGAGAGTGTCTGTGGAGGTTTTGGACGATCAAAAACAGCCGTTTTCAACCTGTTCCATGTATGCTCAATGCAGTTCATGTTCAGTGAATTAACTGGCCAATTTACGTGGTTGATATCCGCCTCCTTCATGAAGTTTCTCACGGGTGTACCTTGATGAGGATGGGCATTTTAGTCAACGGAAATTAATTCAGCTCTATATTGATACTTAAAAGTTTGTACAAAGGGTCGAAGAATTTCATCGGTATACCGCTGGGCAGTTAAGGTCCCTCGAATTGGTATCAAAGGTGTACGACGGCCATTCATAACCCCAGTCCGAAACATTACACCACCATCTTCAAATGCACCTCTTGAACATGCTGGTACGTATCAACGAGCCCTTTACGTCTTCACACTCTTTGTCGTCGTGTATCTGGCTTAAGTGATATCCGTGTTTCATTTGTTAGCATGGCATTATGTAACCCCCATCTTTTCCTCTTAACACGAGTATTATTCTCTAATGGAAGACGTCAATTCGGTATAAATGACCTTAATTGGGGACTATGCAACCGGTTGCGTACAGTTTGTACAGATACTCGGACCCCAGTTGTCCTCAAGAAGTCATCTCATGGTTGAGCAGTCGAAGATTGTCCCCTCTGTGCTGTTACGTGGATATACTGTACTTGACGTGGCGTTGTCATCCTTAGTCGACATTCCTTCTGACTGTCAGTGACATCATTGGTGTCACGGTACCTTTCCTACGTTTTTGACACTGCACTGTGGATAACTCCTACAGTGCGTGATACTGTTGCTTGTGTATCTCCACCATGAATCAATGCCACAAATCTGGTTTGTTCAAAGTGGTACATACGCATTGTACATGAAACGTAAACACTGGCTGAAGTTCGTACTGCACTGTATACACTACTTCCAGCCTTCACCTGAAATGGTATAGTTCACCCCAGGCTCAACACAGACTGTAGGCAGTATTTTAAACTTGTGTCTATACAGTGTTCTCTACCACGTTCAATCACTACACACGCCCAAACACACGGCGTACCTATAAACACATGTTCCAAACTGTTTTAAGATGTACACAAACCCACTACCGTGTGTAAGGCTTGGGAAGTGATCTCATCTTTCAACCTGATCATCAATTTCGATACCACGCAAATATGATACTGATAATTGGGGATGTCGTGCCCGCAAGTCTCCGTGAATGAACTAAGTACCCCCTTAATCCCTTATTTCGCTGCCAGAATTTTTGTTTATTCGTTACCTCCTTAGTTCTATGCATAAGCAGTTTAAAATTGCCAGAAAATTGGACTAAAATTATGGATAGAAACAACCCTTCAGTTGTCTTCTTCTTCCTAGCCTCAATTTATTGAGGTCAATATTTGATGCAGCGTGCCTGCCTCTTACCCGGAGGCCCCGGGTTCGATTCCCGGCCAGGTCAGCGCTGGTTCGAGGTCCACTCGGCCTACGTGATTAGAATTGAGGAGTTATCTGACGGTGAGATAGCGGCCCCGGTCTCGAAAGCCAAGAATAACGGCCGAGACTATTCGTCGTGCTGACCACACGACACCTCGTAATCTGCAGGCCTTTGGGCTGAGCAGCGGTCACTTGGTAGGCCAAGGCTCTCCAAGGGCTGTAGTGCCATGGGGTTTGGGGTTTTCAATATTTGATGTAGATTTGGTTGTTTTACGGCCGGATGTCCTTCCTAGTGTCAATCCTATATGAATTAGATATATTCACTATTGCATTGCCAACGGCCGTAGCCGTGTTGAAACACCGGATCCCATGAGATCTCCGAAGTTAAGCAACATTGGGCATGGTCAAGATTTGGATGGGTTGCCACGCACACCTCTCCGGAGGTTCGGACCTGCCTTCGGGCAGAATGCACCCTTACCTTACTATTGCATTGTCCGCCTCCATAGTGTAACGTTCAGTGCTATTAGCTGCCGTCCTTGGAGGCCTGGGTACATGCAGCTCACCTCCATCAGGGGTGCGGCTAAAAAGAGCTGCACCACCTCCGGATGAGGACACGCATTTACTTACTATTTCATGTTTCTGTGGTGGTTCGTGTAAGAAGCCTGGCTCAAGTAACCGAAAGTAATATGGTGTCTGCGTTATATGTAAATGAAGATGTGTGTTAAGACCAACACAAGCACCCAGTACCCGAACCAAAGGAATTAGTCATACACAGTTAAAATCTGCGGCACAGCCGGGATTCGAACTAGGGACCCGTAGAACCAATGACCACTGCGTTGACCATTCAGCTAAGGAGCCAGAAAAAATCAACCTTTGAGCCATAAAGCTATTTTAGAAACTTTTAATTTGCCTCATAAAAATGTTCTGAACTGTTCGAACAGTCCAATACATAACGACATATACGAGAAGAGGATATACATTTGCTTAAGATCATCTTCGGCCTACGATGAGCCCCTGACACTGAATGCTAAAAAATAACTCGTTAACAAGTTAGCCACAAACTACGAAGGTACTCAGGAGCCCGTAAGACATAATGTAGCATGTCCTACCTTCCCGAAAATCGACAACTAACTGTCTTGCGGGCAATTCCATTACTTCACGGGACATCTTTCTTGTGGACAGCTGCATGACTATAAAGTTGGAGCTCATTTCCAATTCAATAGAGGGAATCATTATCTGTTCCTCACACATGGAGCCCTTGTATTCATCGAGTTGAGGCCAGTTTTTCGTCTCCCGACCACCTACTCCCTTTCCTCTTCTCTTAAGCAGGATGTCTATTTAGATAGGCAATATTTTCGATAGCCTCCAGATGAATTCATAAGGCATAAGTACGTTCACTGGAGCCAGAAGTTTGGTTGTCTGATCAAGAACCTTGTCCATATCCCAATACAGTTGCTCTATTATGACCCGGAGCTCGGAAAGGTCGCCCACAGTGGAGGAGGATTTGGACTACAACACCCAACATCTGAAGCAATTGCCGCTTCTTCCCACAACATAGGGCGCGTCCGGTGTTGAAGGGCGTGACACACATTGCGCCACGACTTGAGTACATCTTCATGGCCCTCGGCAGGATTATCTCCAGTCGTGGGATGACCCACCCGACCTCGTTTGGAAGGCATTGAGAGTATTTTTTTTTTTTTTTTTTACATTTCCTCAGTTCGACTTCCTCCAGCTGTCTCGGATTTCTACATCTGAATCGACTGAGGTCCTCAGAAGAGTTACTGTATACGTGCCAGGAATATGATGATGATTTGACTAGAGGGATCAATTGAAGTTCAGGGTTAAAAATGTCCCAACTCCAAGAGGATAAAATTTAACAAAGAAAACGGATGTAGATACTAGAAAATCGTCAATGGGAACTATATGAAACTTATTTGTGCGATGAAGTAGTAACATTTCAACATACCTCAACTTGCACATTTTAGCCATAAGACTTATCTGTGCTGGTGCGACGTAAAGCCCCTAGCAAAAAAAAAATAAAAAAATAAAAATAAAAAATGCACATTTTAATATTCATACACCAATTTGATGAAAATATTATAAATGTGTATGTGTAGTGCTTATTTCAAGTAATGTTTGCAGCTTCATTGCAAGTCATCATTAACTGACATATCTGTGCCTTCCTTGAATTTGTTTTTAAAAGAATCTGCTCCAATTGCTTTGACTTCACAAGTATTTGACCTTCAAAAATTTAACAAAAAAGTGAATTCTGAGATAACATTATCTTTTGACATTGAATACGTCTATAATTTCAATCAATCAATCAATCAATCAATCAATCAATCAATCAATCAATCAATCAATCAATCAATCAATCAATCAATCAATCAATCAATCAATCAATCATCTATGATCTGTATTTAGAACTGTCGTCCAGGTAACAAATTCACTATCAATGGTTTACCTAGTCTTAAATGATTTCAAAGAAATTGGAAATTGTCGAATATTTCCCTTCTTCTTCTTCTTCTTCTTCTTTATCTGTTTACCCTCCACGGTCAGTTTTCCCGTGGATTCAGCGAGGGATCCCACTTCTACGACCTCAAGTGCAGTGTCCTGGAGCTTCAGACTCTGGGTGGGGGAATACAACTAAGGAGGATGACCAGTACCTCGCCCAGGCTGCCTCACCTGCTATGCTAAACAGGGGCCTTGCGGAGAGATGGAAGATCGTAAAGGATAGACAAGGAAGAGGGAAGGAAGTGGCCGTGGCCTTAAGTTAGGTACCATCCCGGCATTTGCCTGGAGGAGAAGTGGGAAACCACAGAAAACCACTTCCAGGATGGCTGAGGTTGGAATCGAACCTATCTCTACTCAGTTGATCTCCCAAGGGTGAGTGGACCCCGTTCCAGCCCTCGTACCACTTTTCAAATTTCCTGGCAGAGCCGGAAATCGAACCCGGGTGTCCGGGAATGGCAGCTAATCACACTAACCACTACACCACAAAGGCGGACGCATATTTCCCTTAATAAATTATTATTCCAGTCTCTAATTCCTCTTTTATGAAATATATTTTCCCCAATTTGCTCTCTTGAATTCCAACATCTTCATATTGCGATCTTCGTTGTCTTTAAAAGCTCCATTCTACTAATCTCATTCCACTCCCTTTTCAATGACAACTCGAAACATCTTACTTAGTCGAGGAGCTCGTCTCCTTACTCGCAAGTCTTCCCAGCCCAAAGTTTCCAACATTTCGCTACTCTTTAATCAGAAATCACTTAGAACAATTAGCGCAACCTTGACTTTTCCATATCAGTGATATTGTTTCCCACTAAAAATGTAAAAGGTTACAGTATAGTAGTATTGTATTGGTAACAATCAGCTTTATAATACACAGACTGTTCAATACAATATTTGGTATATCTTAAACCCCATTCACGAACATTTATATGGCATCATACCCGTTCTAATTAGAACAGGTAACAAATTCACTATCAATGGTTTACCTAGTCTTAAATGATTTCAAAGAAATTGGAAATTGTCGAATATTTCCCTTCTTCTTCTTCATCTGTTTACCCTCCACGGTCAGTTTTCCCGTAGCAGCTCACTGCCTGCATTCTTCATTGAAAGGAAAAAAGTTAAACAATAATGAAATGGCGTATGGCTTTTAGCGTCGGGAGTGTCCGAGGACATGTTCGGCTCGCCAGGTGCAGGTCTTTTGATTTGACTCCCGTAGGCGACCTGCGCGTCGTGATGAGGATGAAATGATGATGAAGACAGCATATACACCCAGCCCTCGTGCCAGAGAAATTAACCAATGATGGTTAAAATCCCCGACCCTGCCGGGAATCGAACCCGGGACCCTCTGAACCGAAGGCCAGTACGCTGACCATTCAGCCAACGAGTCGGACTAAACAATAATAATTTGCGTTAACAGCTTTACGCAAATCACGAATGTTAGCAGGATGTATTGCATTATACGCTAACTTAATTTTCCTCACCGGGCGAGTTGGCCGTGCGGTTAGGGGCGCGCAACCGTGAGCTTACATTAGGGAGATGGTGGGTTTGAGTCCCACTGTCGGCAGCCCTGAAGATGATTTTCTGTGGTTCCCATTTTCACACCAAGCAAATGCTGGGACTGTACCTTAATTAAGGCCATGGCCGCTTCCTTTCCATTCCTAGGCCTTTCATATCGTATCGTCACTGTAAGATCTATCTGTGTCGGTGCGACGTAAAGCCAATTCTAAAAATAATAATATTTTTCCTCAGTGTAGGATTTGGCTAGTTTTGGACCTGACAGCCTCATCTACATACTTGCTATTGCACTCTTATATTTTGATATATGTTTACAATTATTTTCTTCTCCAGTGAGATTAAGCTATTGTCTCCAACACCCTGTTTTCCGCCACCTTGCATTTGGTTTCTAGAGAAGTTTCTTCTACTCGTGGAAAATCGGTATCAGTACCATATCCAGTCCCCGAGTAACATCAATTTGAAATGGGACTTTCCATTCTGCACAAACATAGAGTATTAAAAAGTCGACAAATGACTAACATTCTGTGTCACTGCTCAGGATATTGAAAGAATGCTAATATTACGCATCGCTTACTTGACCAACGACAGTTACCTAGAAAAAATTAACTTCTGCACCGAACGAGTTGGCCGTGCGGTTAGGGGCGCGGAGCTGTGAGTTTGCATTCGGGGGATAATGGGTTCGATCCCCAATCTCGGCAGCCTTGAAGATCGTTTACTGTGGTTTCCCATTTTCACACCAGACAAATGTTGGGATTGTACCTTAATTAAGGCCATGGCCGCTTCTTGCGCACTTCTAGCCCTTTCCTATCCCATCGTCGCCATAAGACCTATTTGTGCCGGGCTGAGTGGCTCAGACGGTTGAGGCGCTGGCCTTCTGACCCCAACGTGGCAGGTTCGATCCTGGCTCAGTCCGGTGGTATTTGAAGGTGCTCAAATACGGCAGCCTCCTGTCGGTGGATTTACTGGCACGTAAAAGACCTCCTGCGGGACTAAATTCCGGCACCTCGGCGTCTCCGAAAACCGTAAAAGAGTAGTTAGTGGGACGTAACGCAAATAGTATTATTATTATTAGACCTATTTGTGCCGGTGTGATGTAGGCCTAAATCATATTGTCGTTCATTATTAACTTCTGTAAAGGATTTCTAAGAGGTTGACTCAATTTTTACCATTATCATTATTACTGTCATCATATGTTGTTGATGTTGTTGTCTTACAAAAATAAAACTAATTTCCTAAAGTAATTAACAAGTTGAAACTAAATCTAGAGACGTTTAAATACACAGATTTACAACACCCCCAGCTTTCCTCACTTATTTCTGTGGCATTTTATGGGACAATGCCTTGTTTCAAATACAGTACTGCGTATCTTTCCGTATACTAGCCAGAAGGTCAAAACGCCGCCATCCCCTGGAACAGTGGAAGGTAAAGACTCTCACTATCTATACGCTAAACGGGATAGAATTGTCTGCCCCGATGATTTAACCAGGTACTCATCTTTGGTAACCCCAGGAACAGAAGTGGAAATGACGTGGAAACTTCGACTTCCTGAAGGGGAATCGAACCCACGTCCTTCCGACTGAACCGAGCACGCCTGCACTGCTTCGGTCAGGCAGCCCCTGATGCTAACACTCAGCTAACCACAAAATATACTACATCAAAACTAACGAATACCTCCATTTTTTATGCCATTAACAATCCTGTTGTTTCAAAGCCAGCCCCGTGGTATGTCGGCAGCATGTTTGCCTTTTACCTGTAGACCTGGGCTCGATACCTCGCCAGCTCAGAGATTTTAATTCTGGACTGAGGTCTGGAGCAAGGTTCAGACATCTCCACTTGACTAACAAGGGAGATGTTAGTAGGAGAGGCAGCGGATCCGGTCAAGAAAGCCAAGCAGTACAGCTGAGGATGTCGCCACTCTAACCATGTAGTGCTGCAGTATGTGTAGGCCATCTGGCTGGACAGCTGTGGTTTTGTTTGGGCAGTCAGCTGTTGTAGTTGTATATTACTTTAAATCTTAGTCTAATGCTGATTTTGAGAGATGTTTTCCTCTCTCTTTCACTGAGGAAGAAATTTGCGCTATAAATCAACATTCATATCACCTCTGATAACTGATTATGAGACGACTTTCCGTGGAGTTATCACTGTCTGTGTATTTACATCGGTTTACCAACTCGCATCTCTGTCGCCTGGTTGGGAGGTAATTTCCTGTACTTTCGTGGCCACCGGCAAACGAAAGTGGATGACCGTACAAAATATTATTACATTCCTTAACTACCTCCAATATTATATATTTCTTCTTTTTCCAATGTATTGGGGCAGGACGCTGAAACGGATTTGATCCACAGTCAAATGCTCTATCTTACGGTAACCCTATGTGGAGGGATGTATTCACTGTTGCGTTTTACTGTTGTGCTTGGTAGTATGATGTGTTTTAAGTAAATGAAAATTTGAAATTGAAATGGCGTATGGCTTTTAGTGCCGGGAGTGTCCGAGGACAAGTTCGGCTCGCCAGATACAGGTCTTTTGATTTGACACCCGTAGGCGACCTGCGTTTCGTGATGATGATGATGATGAAGACGACACATACACCCAGCCCCCGTGCCAGCGAAATTAACCAATTATGGTTAAAATTCCCGACCCTGTCGCGAATCGAACCCGAGACCCCTGTGACCAAAGGCCAGCACGCTAACCATTTAGCCATGGAGCCGGACAGAAATTGAATTAAATATACAGAAGTAACACAAGTTACTATTTTATTTCGTTATTGAGGGTTCTAATTCATATATCATTTATATTTTATCACAATGTAGTGTTTAAAATGAAAATTATATTTAATGTTGTTTACAAGATTAAAATTACCTATTTAATTTTCATTGTTTCAGTGTGTGTAACATGAAAATGGCACCGAGTATAAATTATAATAAAAACACAAATCATGACAAAAGTAAATTTTATGGCATTATTTTATCGCTTTCTAATAAAAATGCATATGCTTGCCTGTTGTTTCCTGCGATTGTCTTCGCGAGCATAAGTTCGCTCGTCAACATACAGTAGTGTCATGCGCTCTCCGCTCGGAGAAACCCTCTCGAGTCCACGACCTTCGAACGAATGCGGCAATCACGAGCACCTAGTTCACGAGTTAGAGGAATTAACCATATGCAGTTAAAAAGCCGCGAATCGAATTCGCGACCGTACATTGAGCATTCAGCCAAGGAGCCAGACTGTTACGTACACTGCCTGACAAAAACATTGAAGTACCCGGAAGAAATGGTCAGATGTCAGTGTAACTGCGTACGTGTACACATCATCGGCCGGTATGTAAATGATTAGAGTTGCAATTCTCTGTGACAAGTAGAACGGCCACCAGAGTGCAATAGTGTTGTTCGTGTTTAGTGTTGCTACCAGGTCTGTTAGGATATATAAGGGGCGTAAACAGCGTCAGATATTGACTGATCACTTTGAAGCACACGGAGATGCCGCGTACTCGTGTGAGACGGAGTTATCATCACCGGACAGAGTTTGAATGAGGCCTCATTGTGGGTCTCCATTTGTTGAATTGTGCAATATCCAGATTTGTGTGGCATTCGCACGTGACAGTGGCCCGATGTTGCACTCCACGGGAACGTGAGGTCAGGCATACTCGTTGTCAAGGTTCCGATCGACCACGTCTGAACACCACAAGGGAGAATCACCGTATTGTGCACGAAGCACATAGTAACCCGATATGAGTAAAGGAGTGGAATCGGAGGTAAGGCTTTTTGCGGATGATGTTATTCTCTATAGAGTGATAAATAAGTTACAAGATTGTGAGCAACTGCAACGTGACCTCGAAAATGTTGTGAGATGGACAGCAGGCAATGGTATGTTGATAAACGGGGTTAAAAGTCAGGTTGTGAGTTTCACAAATAGGAAAAGTCCTCTCAGTTTTAATTACTGCGTTCATGGGGTGAAAGTTCCTTTTGGGGATCATTGTAAGTATCTAGGTGTTAATATAAGGAAAGATCTTCATTGGGGTAATCACATAAATGGGATTGTAAATAAAGGGTACCGATCTCTGCACATGGTTATGAGGGTGTTTAGGGGTTGTAGTAAGGATGTAAAGGAGAGGGCATATAAGTCTCTGGTAAGACCCCAACTAGAGTATGGTTCCAGTGTATGGGACCCTCACCAGGATTACCTGATTCAAGAACTGGAAAAAATCCAAAGAAAAGCAGCTCGATTTGTTCTGAGTGATTTCCGACAAAAGAGTAGCGTTACAAAAATGTTGCAATGTTCGGGTTGGGAAGAATTGAGAGAAAGAAGAAGAGCTGCTCGACTAAGTGGTATGTTACGAGCTGTCAGCGGAGAGATGGCGTGGAATGATATTAGTAGACGAATAAGTTTGAATGGCGTTTATAAAAGTAGGAAAGATCACAATATGAAGATAAAGTTGGAATTCAAGAGGACAAACTGGGGCAAATATTCATTTATAGGAAGGGGAGTTAGGGATTGGAATAACTTACCAAGGGAGATGTTCAATAAATTTCCAATTTCTTTGAAATCATTTAGGAAAAGGCTAGGAAAACAACAGATAGGGAATCTGCCACCTGGGCGACTGCCCTAAATGCAGATCAGTATTGATTGATTGATTGATTGATTGATTGATTGATTGATTGATTGATTGATTGATTGATTGATTGAACCCCTTCACATCTGCGCCTGCCATCCGAGAACAAGTAATGGACTCCCTGCAACATTCCATGTCATCCCGCACCATTGGTCGGAGACTAGCAGCAGCCTTACTAGCAAATTACTGTCCCATGCATATGCTGCTGTTAACACCACAACACAAACGGCTGCGTTTGGAGTTGTGCCATGACCGGGAAGTATGGACTGCTGATGGATGGCGTCGCATTGTGTTCATCGACGAATCGCGGTTCTGCATTACCCCTGATAACCATCGTCTGCGGGTATGGCGGCGACCTGGGAAGAGGTCCAATTCTTACACTGTTTTGGAGAGGCAAAGCGGTGTTACTCCTGGCATCGTGGTGTGGGGAGCAATTGGGTAGGATTTCAGGTTACGGGTGGTAGTGATTGAGGGAACGTTGACGGCACAACGGTACATCACAGACATCCTGCGTTCTCATGTATCATCTCTCATGCGACAGTATCGTAGTGCCATTTTTCAACAGGACAATGTTCGTTCACACACGGCACGTGTCTCTATGAACTGTCTGCGTGATGTCGGGGTACTCCCGTGTCCAGTAAGGTCTGTCCCCGATAGTATATGTGTGGGACAAGCTCGTCCCAGTGCCAGTATCCAGGATATCAAGGACCAATTACAACAATTGTGGGCTTGCCTCAGAAGAGGATGCAACGGCTGTATGACACTTTTCCCAACAGTGTATGCATCCAGGCCAGGCGGGCTGCAACGAGTTCTAACATACTGATAAATGGGCTCGAGCTACCAACTCCTTTGTACATTTTACTTGAACTTGTAATCACTGAAATAACATCACGCACCCCCTGTCCGTCTCGGTGGCTGAACGGTCAGAGGGTCCCGGGTTCGATTCCCGGCCGGGTCGGGGATTTTAACCTTAATTGGTTAATTCCTACGACACGGGGGCTGGGTGTATGTGTTGTCTTCATCATCATTTCATCCTCATCACGACGCGCAGGTCGCCTACTGGCGTCAAATAGAAAGACCTGCAACTGGCGAGCCGAACCCGTCCTGGGATATCCCGGCACTAAAAGCCATACGACATTTCATTTTTACGCACCCCTCAAACGTGAAGTTTAATTTCGTTTTCTCCTCCCATTCTGGGTGCTTCAACGTTTTTGTCAGGCAGTGCATTTAGCTCCCTCTGTGGATCAGTGGTAGAACGTCGACTTGCATATTCCAAAGTCGGAGGTTCAAACTCAGCAGAGGTATTCAGATTCTGGAGGACTGAACGAGTGCTGTAGACACTCCATGTCAACATGTAAAAGATATCTGGTGAAATATTTGGTGTTTATCCGTCAAAATGAATTAAAACTAAGCAATAGTTCACTTAATAGCAATCTGGTTTACTCTGCCGTCTGGTTGAAGCTGAGAGACTGGCAACCTAAATGGCGTGAAATTAAAATTCCGCGCACAATAGTTGATATTTTATGTTAATTCTTTGCTAGTGGCTTAACATCGCATTAACACAAGGAAGGTTTTCGGCGACATTAAAATGGGAAAGGATTGAATTGGAAGGAAGCAGCCGTGACCTCAGTTAAGGTACATCCCCAGCATTTGCCTGATGTGAAAATGGGAAACCACGGAAGGAAAACTATCTTCAGGGTTGCCGACGGTGGGATTCAAACTCACCATCACCCGAATGTAAACTGGCAGCTGCGGGACCCTAACCGCACGGATAACTCGCTCGGTTATAGTAGCTGACGTCGTTTTATTATTATTATTATTATTATTATTATTATTATTATTTTTATTATTATTATTATTATTATTATTATTATTATTATTATTATTATTATTATTATTATTATTATTATTATTATTATTATTGCAATCAATAGTTTTTGACCATTCTACTGACGTCCTGTAAGTAGCACTTGTGGGGGCTGTAAGTGTTGTCAGGATGTGGGGACGGAGCCCGAGATTGCTCATTAATGATTTATATCTCATCTGAATATTTGGCCTGCAACTTTCGTTACATAAATATGCAAGACTAGTTGATAGCATGAGCTTTGGTCCGTATATATAAATTGATAATTGTACGCCATATAGCCTACTGTTCCTATTTCTATAAGAAATTCGTAATAAATTATGTAGTCAATCGAGTTAACAAATTCAAAGCTAATACTGTATAAGCTTCGTTTACTGCAGCTAGTGTTTTCGTGCACACTTTTAATGCATAAACGACACTACATATTCGTGTTTAATTTAGTGGAAGATATTATATTCAAGTATTCTGGGATAAATTATAAAAACACTTCAGTTAGAATATTTGCTTTGTTGGACAAAGATGTAATTTAAAAGTGCACAATAGTGATTGCTAATTTAATATGAGACTGTTGCAAAATGGAAGGTATGTACTGTGACCTGTGAGCAAAATAGCAAAGCCATATCCCTGGCCATGAAGGCACTTGGAAGAGTGGAAGACAAAGGCACTCGGCAGTAAGTGGGATAGAATGGTTAACTCTGTACCTTGCCGCCTTCTCCGCCCGCTGAGTGAGCCTCAGGGCCATGTACCTCTCCTAGGGACGTTCCGGCACACTAAAACATCGATATTTGTTTCGATATCGATAGTTAAATTTTTGATATTCCGATGTTACCAAACCAAAATATCGATCTCTCGATATTATTTTTTCTAAAATACAAGGATCCGAAATTATTTTTAAGTTCTTTAAATTTTGGGATCACGACAGTTCCAAGAAAAACAAGATACTTAAGGCAAACATATATAACGATCAAAATAATGGATTTAAAATCATGATCAATTTTTTATTGTATTTCCAATGAATGTGATATGTTTAGAGCATTGTTTATTAGATTGACACAGGTAACTGTCCATTTTTTTAAAAAGTAGATCAACATCCACACTAGACTCGGCCGTTGGGCAATTTCCGTAACTCTTCACTAGAAACCACCAACATAGAAATATTATGTGCGATGAATAATTCAGATTTAACGAGCGAGTTGCGCAGCTGTGAGCTTGCATTCGGGAGATAATGGGTTCGAACCCCTCGGACGGCAGCCCTGAAGATGGTTGTCGGTGGTTTCTCATTTTTACACCAGGTGAATGCTGGGTCTATATCTTAATTAAGGCCCCGGCTGCGTCCTAGAACTTTCCTATCCCATCGTCAGCATAAGGCCAATCTGTGTCGGTGCGACGTACAGCAAATTGTAAAGAAATAATCATAAGAAGAAGAAGAAGAAGAAGAAGAAGATTTACTCGCAGAGTAAAATAATGTCTTCAACATGCAACAGGCCAACAGCAGCTACGCTAGGCACACGCATTGAACATAAATAACTGAATGGATAACCAACATCATCAGGTCAAAATAATGTCCTTGTCATCGGTCACGACTTTTTTTCTATATTAACATATTTCGTGTCTTTTCTTAGCGTAATCGGCTATTAACGAAGTTTACTCTTAATTATAATTTGCTACCCACCGTTCCATTAATACCACTACTCCTTATTTTTAAAAATAGTATCGATACAACACAAATTGAAACGAAATATCGATACTTAATTGTCGTAAATAGCTAGAAAAGTATCGATATTTACTCAATCGATAATATCGCAACATCTCTAACCTCTTTAAAAGTACAAATCTAATTTGCAAATTCCTGGCGGGGGATCGAATCCGCCACGCACGCCCTTACTGCCTCAACTAGCTCCTGTGTACCAAATAGAACCTTCATCTTACAGGCTGAAAATATCCTGATCATTAGCCCGGTAAGTGTTTACAGGATGTAGGCTATGAAGGACAAAAGATTATAAATACGCACATAGAGGGATATAAATACATACATACGTTATTACAGACGTTATGCTTTCCAGTATTCACTGTGCAAGCCTTCGTGAATTAACTAATCACGCGTCAAAATGTACATCAAACATACCCTTACTATCACGTCTTAGTGGCTTCTATCAGCACATCCCTCCCATACTTTCTGGCGGGAACATTTCTTAAATGAATGAAGAATATTGTAAGAAGCGCTATCCAGTTTATTTTTCAAGGTTGTTCTTACGTCTGTACAATATCAATGTGCATAAATGGTGTGGTCATTATTGTTTTAAAGGGAAGTACGAGTGGACAGCCATCCCGTCCTAACACTAATCAGAACCCCCTGCGTGTGGGGGATGCAGACGACGAATACACCGACGGTATCCCTTGACTGTCGTAAGAGGCGACTAAAAGGGGCGACCGAGGGATGATTGAATCAGACCCATGGAGCTACTTGTGATGAGAACCATCACGCAGGGATCACCATGGGTCGCCTTTACTTGCGAGTAGTACCACTCTGTTAGGTACTCAATAGTTTTGTGATTAGTAGCAGCAGAGAGTGGTTCACTGTGGTTTTCCAGTACCTGTGATTAGTACCACTAAATGAGGAACACCACGGGCTTACGTTGCCCGTGATTAGTACCATTCAGTGAGAAACACCACAGATCTGGGCGTTGCCTTTGGTTAGTAACACAATATGAGCGACACCGTGTTGCTTCGTTGCCTATGATTAGTACTCACAATATGCGGAACACCACGGGAATACCAGCGCCCGTGATTAGTACACCTAGGTAAGAAACACTATGGGTTGCCTATGAAATTCGTCATTATGTGAGAAACACCAGAGGGCAAGGGCAGTCGCGTAGGAAAAATGAAATTAAGGAGTCCGGTACAAGGAAGCGAAAAAGTCAGATTCATTTAGTAACCCTGTGGTCACAAACCCCCTACCCCATGTTGAGATCCCTCAAGGGTCCCCTTTGAGTAGCCTCTTACGACAAGCAGTAAGTGTATTCTACCACCTTCATGAGCAGGGGAAATGTATACTTGCGTGCAAAATATCTGGCCCGTTCCCGTAGGTCGCAATAGTGTTTTTGTTCTTCCATAAGGTTTCCTCACTTACCTCTTTATTCAAGTTGCTCTACGTCGCACTGACACAGATAGGTCTTATGGCGACAATGGGATAGGAAAGTGTTAGGAGTGGGAAGGAAGGAGCCATGGCCTTAATTAAGGTACAGCCCCAGCATTTGCCTGGTGTGAAAATGGGAAACCACGGAAAACTATCTTCAGGGCTGCCGACAGTGGGGTTTGAACGAGTTCCATATTCAGGATGGTCATTCCATGCTCTCACAGTTCTGGATCGGTAAACATTATTAGCCACTACGATCTTTCTGCATTTCAAAGACTCCATGGTGCCTGAGTTTTGTTCCGCAGAATTTGTTTTACGTGTCGTCACCAGGCTGGCGTATTTGAGCGCTCTCAAATACCACCGGCCTGAAGCGGGATCGAACCCGCCAACTCGGGCTCAGAAGGCCAGCGCTTCTATCATATGAGCCACTCAGCCCGGCTTTTGCCTCTACGATTGCGTGGTTTCCGCGTGTGATAATCGGCGATCTCTCGACAGAATTATAAAATTGCAGACGATTTAAGGATGGATAATTCGGTAGATTCACATTCACGAACGAATCTTGGATATCGTGATACTTGCTTTCAATTTGGTAATGATGGCAGACATTCATTATCATCATCATCATCATCATAGGCGCTCACTCACTGGAGTGTATAATGATGTCTTCTGAGTTCATCAGCTTTGCAGATAGCTAAAGGGGGCTACATTTTAGAAACACGAGCTCTGCCGCTGTACTCGCACATCAAATCTTCCAAAGCCGCTTGTTATTGTAAAATCTGGCGAGCAGTTCTGTGATTTTTTCGTGCTTTTTCTACGATCCCCAGACCACTTCCTCACATCTTCTATCAATTCTTCATCCACGTCCATCTGTTGTCATTATACTGCTGAAGAATGTAGCGTTAGCTTATACTTGCTAGAAGTAGGCTACAATACATACCTAAGTCATTTCTGGTTTTAGAAGGCCTATTGTTTGCATTAATGTCAGAAATCTTTATAACTGACGGAGAATACTTCACCGAGCGAGTGGGCGGCACGACTAGGGACACGCAGCTGTGAGTTTGCATTCGGGAGGTAGTGGTTTCGAATCCCACCTTTGGCAGCCCTGAAGATGGTTTCCACCGAGCTCGATAGCTGCAGTCGCTTAAGTGCGGCCAGCATCCAGTATTCGGGAGATAGTAGGTTCGAACCCCAGTGTCGGCAGCCCTAAAAATGATTTTCCGTGGTTTCCCATTTTCACACCAGGCAAATGCTGGGGCTGTACCTTAATTAAGGCCACGGCCGCTTCCTTCCCACTCCTAGTCCTTTCCCGTCCCATCGTCGCCATAAGACCTATCTGTGTCGGTACGACGTAAAGCAACTAGCAAAAAAATATGGTTTTCCATGGGTTCCCGTTTTCACACCATTCAAATTAACATTAAGGCCACGGCCGCTTCTTTACTACTCCTAGTCCTTTCTTATCCTGTAAGACCTATCTGTGTCGGCGCGACGTAAAGCAACTTGTAAAAAGAATTCTTTATTCAGGAATTACTTTTTCCTTTCAGTACGGCATTAAAATCTAACCGATTAATTATAAGGAAATCAATTTCCTTCATGAATTATGTCACAAATCAATCATTCATTTGACATTGGTCACTTTCTTCTTTACCGTATATTCATACTGGAAGGCAGACAACAGAGGTACGATGACTATTGCTCGCGGAATTTTGTTCATCACGAATTCTACCTGCAATGACCGGAGTTTGACCCCAATTATAAAAAATATACAGTTAACTTATTCTTAGCACTACTTGAAAATATTTCAAGTGGTTTTTATGCGGGTAATGAAACGTTTCTCTTTGCTTAATAAAGTTACTCTCGCACCTCTATTATAGCATTAAAGAGAATGTCACTGCAGCTCATTTCGTCTGTAGCGAAATTACTGTGATGCCGCTAAAGTGTTCATCTTCCGTGTCGGTTGATAAATTTGTATTTAATACGCTCGAGCTCTTGGCTCGTGCCAGCTGGCACCATGGATGTGCACTTGGCAAAGAATATGTTTTAATAATGACACTTTCTTGAACTTAAGCAGATGAAGGCTAATGTATTTAAATTGTTTAGTCCACGAGTCTCGTTCGGTTTAAGAGGTCGTCGTCATCATCTAGAGCGTCGTTCAACAACCGCTGAGCTCGAGTTAATCCGTGAAGTCAAAACTTGTCAATTCTTTGCCTCGTAATTCTGCAGTGGATTTTCACTATATTTTGTGAAATAATAATAATAATAATAATAATAATAATAATAATAATAATAATGATAATAATAATAATAATAATAATAATTCTCCGAAGACCTTAAAAAGTAGTTAGTGAATCGTAAAGCAAATAATAATAATAATAATAATAATAATAATAATAATAATAATAGTCAAGTGTCTCGCTTTCGCGAACGACATTGCCATTATTACAGACAACAGAACTAAAGCGATACACACAGTGGAAAAATGTACGTGAAATTACGCATAAAACTGGACTACAAATCTCTTATGAGAAAACCCAGTATATGGAAAGACGGCGAGAAAATAAATCCCCTATAATCACACAATACGGTAAAATCGCACAAGTAAGTCATTTTAAATACCTTGCTGAAGCTATACAGTCCTCGGGACTAAACAGGATCGCCAATGAACAAAGAATCACCAAGCTACAGATGGCCTACGAGCTAACGTGGGCTGACTGCAACAAGAAAAGCATTTCGACAGATGCAAAACTACTATAAAACAGTAATTCTTCCAGAAGCAACCTGTGCAGCCGAAACAATAATGATCGACGGTCATTCTAAAATTAAGAACATAGAAAAACAGGAACGAAAAATTCTTCGGAAGATTTATGGGGCAGTCAAGACAAATGACATCTGGATGAAGAGACCGCAGAACGACCTCTATGGAAAGATAAACACAATTACGGATGAAATCAGAAAACGCCGAGCAAAATTTTATACATTTACAGAATGGACAACTCCAGAACGGCAAAGAAACTACTCAACATCGTAACAAAGAGTAAATGCGGTACGGAATGGCTGAAGGAGATTCAGAGGGACCTACTACAGATCAACATAACGAATCTCGAGGACCGCACCGAGTGCCGAAATAAAATCACAAATGTAAAATTTCAGTGAAGAATATCACGACAACCTGGGAAAAAGTGGACAGAGGAGCGGAAGAGGAAGCATTCAGAGAGGATGACGAGATTTTTTGGAAGAAAACAGGAAAAAAAAGCCGACATCATGTATTCAAGTTTAATCGCTCTCCTTAAGGGGAACAATCACGTAAATAAATAAATAAATAAATAAATAAATAAATAAATAAATAAATAAATAAACAGGCTAAATAAATAAATAATAATCTTTTCCTTCTTCTACCGCTGTTCCCACACCTTTGGGATCGCGTGTGCGAACTGCCTCGCACATGTGGAAATGGCCTTATTCTACCTCCGCATGCCCTTCCTGCAGAAAACCAACCGTATATGGAGAGATGTAATCACTATTGCCTGTTTCTGTGGGGTTTGGTAGTGTGGTGTGTTGTCTGAATATGAAGAGGAGAGTGTTGAGGACATTCTATTTCCAAGAGTCAGAGAAATTAATCAGACGTGATTAAAATCCGCGATCCGGCCGGTAATCGAGTCCAGCACCCCCTGAACCAATGACCTCAAAGGTGACCACTGGGTCAATAATAATAATAATAATAATAATAATAATAATAATAATAATAATAGCCTTTCTCTGTTCGACTCCTTGACTGAATGGTCAGCGTACTTCGGTGCAGAAGGTCCCAGGTCCAGTTTCCGGCCGGGTTGTGAGATTAACTTGTCTTTGGTTAACCCCTCCGGGCGTTTGTGCTCGTCCTAACTCACATCGTTACCGAGCTCGATAGCTGCAGTCGCTTAAGTGCGATCAGTATCCAGTATTCGGGAGATAGTAGGTTCGAACCCCACTGTCGGCAGCCCTGAAAATGGTTTTCCGTGGTTTCCCATTTTCACACCAGGCAAATGTTGGGGCTGTACCTTAATAAAGGCCACGGCCGCTTCCTTCCCACTCCTAGCCCTTTCCTGTCCCATCGTCGCCATAAGACCTATCTGTGTCGGTGCGACGTAAAGCAACTAGCAAAGAAAAAAAAACTCACATCGTCATTTACATACAACTCATCTCATTACAAAGCACCGCAAGAACACACAATAGCGAATACGACCCTCCACATAGGGTTGACGTCAGGAAGTGCATCCTGCCGTAAAACTGAGCTTAATCCAGTTGTGAAAAGGACAGGAGGGAGAAGAATATTATTTTTCTGTCTCCTTTTGTACGCACTGTTGTAATTGCGGATGTGATATGTGCCACACACACGCGTCCGTGTCTTATTTCTACGGCCGAATGTCCTTCCTGACGCCAGTGTGGTGTGTAGTGTGTAAATAAAGACACCGTATGTATTAAGGTTAACTCAAGATCCCAGTTCCCAGGCCATAGGAGTAAACCAGATATGTGTAAAATCCCAACCCGGCCGGAAATCACACACGGAACCATTTGAATCGAAGGCCACCAACCATGTCATTTCAATTTCTATGGTCTCAAGAACCACCGAGATGGCAGATTTTGTTGGGAAAATCTGATCCTTACCCTTGACACAGAAGCCGAATGCCTTATTAGTTACACTACTCACTCGATCACAGCTCAGTCGGTGATGTTTGCTGATGCTTGTGTCAATAGATTTACTGGCTCGTAAAGTACCTCTTGCGGTACAAAATTCCAACACACGGTGTCTCCGAAAACCGCAAAGCAGCTCGTTGGATGTTAAACCAGTAAGATGATTATTATTATTATTATTATTATTATTATTATTATTATTATTATTATTATTATTATTATTATTATTATTAGTTTGGCCCTCTAAGGACCACGTAGAACCATTATAGCAGTGGTCGTCTTGTTCTTCTTACCCTTCCAAAACTTCCTCATCCTCTCTCCACGTATGAGTCTGTAGCCTTTCTTGTTTGCATGCGTTCTTACTTTCAAATTTCTTGCCATCGGTTCCTTGGGTGTGAACTTGTGTGAGTTGATTTTCTGTCTATGTTATTTATTTATTTATTTATTTATTTATTTATTTATTTATTTATTTATTTATTTATTTATTTATTTATTTATTTAGAGAAGGCATATGACAGAGTAAGAAGAGAAAATGCGTTATCCGTACTGGGAGACTATAGAATTAGGGTTAGGTAATTACAGGTAGTCAAAGACAAAGTTGACAACTGAGCCGCAATCAGAATTGATGGTGGAATAAGTTCTTGGCTTGATGTACTTACAGGTGTTGAACAAGCCTATAACCTTTCATTTTTTGTTGTTCATACTACACATGAAAAGTTATAAAATAGCAGGGAGGAATTCAGTTGGATGGAAATACAGTAAGCAGTTTGGCCTATGTTATTGATTTGATTTTAATAGCAGACTGTGCCGAAAGTCTGTAATGTAACATCTTGGAACCTGAAAGAAGGCGCATCGGCTGTTGTACGAAAATTAGCATTTCTAAGCTAAAGTGATGTCAGTAGGGAAGAAAACTAAGAGGTTTAAATGAGAGGTAGGCAGTACGAAACCGGAACAGATGTATCATGTAAAGTATTTAAGATGTGTATTCTCTCATGATAATGATCTACTGACTTTTAAGCGCTTGAATCGATGTGCATCAAAGCCAACGCGGTGAGCTCGCAGTTGCCTCCAACGATATTCTGTAAGAAAGGAGTCAACTCCCGGACGAAACAATCTTTATATCAGTTTGTTTCGTACAGGAGTGAAAGCTGGTTGGAGGTTGGAGGTAAGTGCAGAATAATGGGCTGGGCTACGCAAGGTAAAAGGGATAGAAGGAGACCACGTCGAATATACACTCGGTTTTTTATTATTTAACAAGATGTGGAATTAAACCAGGCCACAGAGCTAGCTGGAAGCAGAGGATCTTGGAGACGACTAGTTAATTCGCAGAGGCTTGAAAACTGAACGCTGAAAGGTATAACAGTCTATAATGAAGATTTATGTATACAAATCAATGTACATACTTGTATACAAAACCACCAACACAATAATAATGGAAATCCATGGGGACTTCAAGGTTATTTGAAGTACTATAATCTGGATGAGACAGAAGCACGGTTTGATTCTTCTGTGCCCTCCTTTCTTGTTGTACGCAGCTGAGCCACTCTTCGTGCTGATCAGCACACATTTATTTTGTCATAAAGGCGGTCTTCGTCTTCAGTCTTTTCTTCATTATTACTTTACATGTATTCCAGCAACCTAAGCTTAAACAATATTCATTATCTCTTTATCGACATATCCCTCATAGCTTCCTGATTCGTCCAAGATAAAGCCGACAAATAAGCACCCACGACCTATAAATTGTGTCAATGTTTAGTGATCTCTACTGCCTCCTGTAAAAGTTTCTTACATCTCGTTGTATGCTCAACCTGGTAAAATTTGGTTTCCTGGTTTTCGACGACAGTATTTTCGGACTTCAATAAAAATATTTCAGTAATGAAAAACATCCCTTGGAGTGAAAACAAAAAACTCACGAACTCCCGATGAATGCACGAATTCTATCTTTGGTGCTGATGAAATGCCTGAATGGCAAGCGTAGTGTTGTTGGTCGCAACTCACGCGACCAGCCAGTGAGATCTGTCTGCTACCCACCCACTCATGACAGAATGAAAACACGGATAAAATATATAAGTGGCCGGCCCCTCTCAAGGTCCAGCACGGTTACATCAGAGTTAATTGTCCCGGTAGCAAGCAACAGGTCCGTCCATCAAATTTCCACCCACTTACACTTACACACGCTGGCGCCCACTCAGATGACTAACCTTCATGAGCGCTGGAGTACTAATGGAAGCGCTTGTGGAGAAGGTACAGGTGCGAGCCATCATGAGAATTAATTTCATGACTTTAAGTGGCTAGTGGGAGGGAATCAAATACAGTCTTCCCCATCAAATGAATAAGTCAGGAAAGAAGGCTTTCACTTTCCAAAACGTGGAGTGCATTCGACAAGGAACTAGGACATCTAGCTCCTCAGTCCGAAACAAAAACCTAATATATTTGCAGTTACAATGAATATACTCTTAACATAGAATACTTTTCTTGGTACCGGGCGAGTTGGCCGTGCAGTTAAGGATGTGCAGTTGTGAGCTTGCATCCGGGAGATAGTGGGTTCGAACCCTACTGCCACAGCCCTGAAGATGGTTTTCCGTGCATTCCCATTTTCACATCAGGCAAATGCTGGGGCTGTACTTTAATTTAGGCCACGGCCGCTTCCTTACCCCTCCCAGCCCCGTCCTCTCCCATCGTCGCCATAAGACCTATCTGTGTCGGTACGACGTAAAGCAAGTTGAAAAAATAACAATCTTGGTGGTACGAAATACGGAAAACAATCTTTAGGGCTGCCGACAGTGGAGTTCTAACCCACTATCTCCCGAATGCAAGCTCACAGCTGCGTGCCCCTCATCGCACAGCCAACTCACTTGGTTCTTCTTACTCTATTGTAAGAGAACAACATGGTTACAGACTTCATTCAGCATTCATTATAATTATTATCATTATTGGCCCGATTCATCAGATTTTATATTCTGACTAGCAAATGTACCCATGCTTCGCTACGGTATTCTATATTGTATACGGATATCGAAGTAAATTACTGTAAACGCAGTGAATAAGATTTTTTTAAATTCCATGTCTCTTAGCGTTATCCGAGAAGCAGCACAGGGAGGTCCACTTACGTTGTATCCAAACTAAAGTGCGAGTTGCGGAGTTGTGACGATAACGGCAGGTCCACTTGCCAACTGCCATTCGCAATTGAGTCGGGAATTGTCATTATAATGGCGGGCCCCATTTCCTGCTGCGCGGTCACAATCTATTTGGGGCGTTTTTGTTGCAATGGCAGGCCCCATTTCCTACTTACAGACAGATAACAATTGAGGAATTGCCATTATAATAGCAGGCACATTCCCTACTGCCAGTCAAAATTTAGTTGTGCTATTATCAATATAATGGCAGGTCACTTTTCCTAATGTCAGTCAGTCACACCGAGATGGTCAGTTTGCATTATAATAGCAGGCCACTATGCCTAACGTCAGTCACATTTTAGATGGGTAAATTTGTTTATAACGGCGGGCACCCTTGCCTACTGCCAAACACAATCGGGTAAAGTAGTTTTGGAAAAAATGCATGTTCTCTAGCCTTCTGCCAGACAAATCGGGAAAAAATATTATTCATTACAATTGTACACAGGAGCTGGAGAAGGACCCATTCATACTGCCAGTCAAAGTCGATGTGGGGAGTACTGATTACAATAGCAGACGTCCTCCTACTGATAGTCATTACCGATTTGTAAAGTATTAGTTTAAAAGGTACACACACCCTTTCTAGATCGCCACATGTCGACTTCAGTGAATAAATATAGATCGACATATGAAAGTATGTGCATTTTTACCTATATTTAAAAATTAACTGCTCTAAATGGTACATCATATCGACAAACGGATTGTACGATAAGACGCAACATATAACGGTCTAAATGGCTGGTCCTATGATATGTTCTCGTATCTCATCTATTATGAGTAACATTTGATTACAAACGTTGAAAAGAGTCACATTTGGGTAAGATTTTCTCACAATGCATTATTTTTCGGATACATATGTGACAGCTACAAACATAGAATTTGGCTCACATATAGCTACTGGGTGGGCCAATGTTCGCATAGAATTTGATGATCCTATCTTTCGGATAAATGAACCAACCTACTAATTACACGTGTAAAAAGTGCAAAATGTACGCACAATCCAGAAATGGAGCCAAATTTAACGTATAAGGGATAGAGATACGACAAAAAGTCATAGGACCAAAGTTGTAGATCACTCCATATTGAACTGAGGTTGTGCGATCCGCTTTGTGATACGACTTGCCGTTTAGCTACTAAATACCTCGAAAGGAAGGTCTGAACCGTCATTAAAATTGCCTCCATATTTCGTTATTTTTCGGGGGTAAAAGTGAAAAATTTAGGCCTAAACACCTCGTAATTTTTCAGTCAGTTACAGGCTAAAAGCTATAATTTTGCCAAATTTCAATTTTGCTCGTCTGGCAGATTGTGTCGCCACCTTGATTTGGGGGAGGGAGTTAAAATTAAGACTTTCAGGAAACTTTTAATCCCATGAAACCTATAGTTTATAGTTTCGGATGAATATATCCGACAGCGTTCTTATGCTGAGTCCCAAAATTGAGACTGCCCAGGAGGCCCACTCAGCGTATTTTGAAAATTTTCGAATTAAGTTTCTAGGATGCCTGGAAATGCTTCATCTATTCACGTCTATTTTAATTTTTATTCCTTCCGTTAATTAATACAGATTATATTTCACCCCCTTCCCTTGGGGTTCTAGGGGTGTCTTACCCCACAGTATATTTTCCAGATAGTAGGTAATATTTATACGCTTCCCACCAAAAGTGGGCCGAACTTGTACTTTAAAAATATCCGGAGTGTCACTATTCATCTCAGCGACCCCGAAATCAATGGATTCGACATTCTCGATTTGTTATATATCACTCCCCCTTGCACCCCCCCCCCATCCTTAAAGGGGCTGAACTTGGACTTTAGAAAAATCCGGAGTGTCATCATTCATCTCAACGAACCCGAAAACTATGTATTCGACATTATTTTCGTTTAATTTTATATATAATCCCCCTTACCCCTCCCCTAAGGTTGCTAGGGATGGATTACCCCCACAGTGCTCGTCTCCAGTTAGTAAGTTCCATGTGTGCAAAGTCTCGTTGATTTTACTCTAGTGGTTTAGGAAGAGATGTGTCATTTTCATGCATACATACTGAACCCTTTTGGTGGTCCATAACGGATACCTACCTTCCTTACGTACCAGAAGTTAGCATGAGATCTGTCTCTTGGGTCGTTAGGGGCTCTTCGTCACTTGCTGAGGTAAGGTGGGGTTTCATTATTTAATCTAGCTACTCGAATGAAAGGTCTTTTCAAGAAACATTTTGTTTTTATTAAACAAATAACGATGAAATTTTTAAGAAATCAATATATAATTTGGACTCATCTTGTCCCATCAACACCACAATAATGTACAACACAGAGGAGCAGTATACTGGTTTGAGCCTTTGACATAACTGCCTGATGGACATCCTTACTAGAAACCATTGTCACAAATTATGAATGAAGAAAAGAAAGTCTGTAAATCCTCAGATTCGGCTTCCATGTGAGACTGCATGTACCATCATAATGATTCGTGATGGTCCAGCCCTCGTAACACGAACTCTGGACTCTGGGTATAATTAAGGCAGTCCAATCGGTGTGTGGCACACAGTGGTTGTACGGCATGGACTCTTAATTGAATCGATGTGACCTGCGACTATGTCATGGACCGACATCTAAACTTCTAATTTACTTTGAAGTCATTGTGGATGATGACCGCAAGGAAAATGATGCTATAGTGGCATATGGTCTTAATCTAAGTCACTGAGGTTGATGACCCCATGACCATCCAAGTTTCTAAGCTGAAGACTAAACACAATTAAGTTACATCGGTTGATGACCAAAGTTTCCACTTTACTAATCCCAACACATTTAATGCTCAATCAATCAGTCAAATAATACAGCAGCAACACTCACAATACTTTGCGGCAGTAAAATCCCTTACCTTCGGACATATCCCCTTTAGCGTTACGTTAATATTTGAACTTTCTCACAAAAATAAACTAAGATTTCCAGAATGCACCTTCAAGTTATTCACTTGGTTTTAAGTTATTTCACAAATACGGTTTCCACTGAGTTTAATAATTTAATAAATGTAAATGATTTTATGAATCTTAATCAACAACAAATTCTATCTTCGCGGACGAATGGTTTCTTTAACAAGTCCCTACTCAAATTCTGACGTAATTAATTTTAATTCCTCTATCCTGTTTATCGTCTTTTGTTATCGTGCAGCTGGAAGAAAATTTACATCATTTATTTCCAGTATTATACCTTGTTTCATGACATTACATTTTAAGTTTAATCTAATACTAGCAATTATTAATACTTGGATATCCCTAATAATTAAGCACAAAACCAAAAAATCTGCATAAGTAACTCGCCGTAAAATGTTAGCCAATTACTATGTCATATCCCACCATGACATTTCTATAAAGCTTTGTGCATCCCTCAAAAATCAATCACTACTACCATCACTCTATATTGGACACCCGGAACTTGGCTGAATTCGCTCATTATAGTCTAACTTCGTGGTTTCAAATATACATTCAGATCTCGGTTAAACAAATTATTATTATCTAATAACCTACACGTTACTCCCGGATGAAAATTTCAACTAGTTCTCGCACATTACGATCTCCATTCTAAAGAAATACCATCTCATTTTCCACACGTAACAGGCAGCACAACTACCGCTATCTTCGAGCTGCAAACCCTCGATCAGCCGGCGGCATCGGAAACAAGCAACCCTTCTTGTCAGCTCTTTGAAACAAAACACCTGTCCTATGTTCACGCTCAACTGGTCTCACAAGAATGAAATCTTCGACTTCGCAAATAGAATTATTGATACAACATTCCTGACCCAAACAGATATGCACACAGATTTACTTTTAAGATGTCATTCAATAATTATACACGTCGCAAATCAACACTTACGTAGATTCTCTCAAACTTTTCCATCCCAAACATTATACAAATATCTTCCTCGGGCTCACGCAGAAGTCCCGGCGTCATTTACAGGCTTCCAATCACCTGATTCACAAATCCTACCTCAATTCATACGACAAATCTAACCCCTTGTCTCAAACTCGACAAATCTCACTGAAAAAAGAATGGAATAATAATCCCTAGGATCCACGTCGCGTAATTACGCACAAACTTCGCATAACATGATCTCGTATTTCAAAAAACTGGATTTTCACAAAAATGACTGACAAACTTTACTGTTATTTATTGTTAATCAGACACAGTTTAAACGGACATAGAATAGCATTACCCTTCGTGACAAATATTCACCGATCTGCATTACTCAACACGACCGCGCGCTTACACCCGATTGAAACTGGGTAACCACGGATATCTTGCACTACCTTCATCATAATTCAAACAGAAAAAATTTACGTCAGATAAAAACATCTTAACTTGATACCAAAAATACAGGCAATAACTTCACACGGAAATGACGATCTACTTTGGACATGATATCACTTCGTAACCCTCATTATTGACTATTTACAACACATTATACGGCACTCATAATAATTTACAAAATGTATTCAAGCAGAAAAAGAAAACAAATGACCTTCCGTCATATTTCTGACATTCACGAAACAAATGGGTGACCAAGCTGGGTCATAAATACCCATTACAAATGCATATAAGTTTGATATCATAAAACAAGATATAATAGGCGTTGAGATGGCATTCCACCTATCTTAACTGCACGTCGGCTTCCATTTTTAGCTCACCAGCAACCCTCTGGCATTTTATTTAACCATTTTAATATTTCTGGCTTCACATTTTGTTTTATTCATGTTTCTTTCCTGAAAGACATTTAAAAAAATGCCCTTCACTCGGTGTCTTGGCAGATCGAACTCGAATGACTGGATTTGTTGCCCGCACACGAAATACTTTTCTTGACAACACAATAAATTATATTTTCACCAATATTACTTCGGTATCTTGACCCTCTCTACATCAGATTCATTTTGTGATATAAACACTCCACTTGGAGTCAAGACCCCGGCCACATCGGCCAAAAATTTGTGTTTGCTGGACTTAGTCTATTTCTCGACGATCGATTTACTCAACAGTATAACCCTCTCTCGCGAGCTTCAATGATACAGTGTAGGGGTTTTCAAGATGGCGTTCCCTCTTATTTATAGATTCTGTTCCCCCTCTCTGGTATTTTTCTTGCCACCAAGAAAATCTGCGTACTTTTCCGACTTTGTGGAATGTATTTAAAAGGGTTTTTGCTGTAACCAAGTACTTGCTAACTTGCTAGTGACATTGTTCGTGATGATTTTAAGTCATCTCGTACCAAATTGACCTCATTTGATAGGGACTATATTCTGACGACGCAGCGTGGGTAAAATAGACATGAGCGCCCTTCATGGAAAATCCACGGAAATGGCTTATCAATCCCAAATCTGTCGTACTAAAGACCAGTTGTCTTACAGATAATTACAGGACACTCATTATACTACGTCCATTGCTAATTCCTTTATTTAAATATACTTATTTAACCAAAACTTTCTTCTGTATCCATCCACCTTCGGCACGTGCGGACGACGTCACATCTCATTGCATGGGAAAGAAAGCAGCCATCTTCCTGCCTCGTGTCGCCCTTTGCGATATAAATATATATTCAAGCTTCTCATTACGATTGACATGGGGCCTCATGTGGTAACTTAAGACTCAAAATTCTTGGGACACAAAGGTCTTGGGTTCAATACATACATTTGTGTATATATAGAGTTTCATCATTTAGATTGTAGTATTAATTAGGTATCAGGCATCTTATGTCATCGAATCATTCGATAAGAGAATTCTGTTTGTAATAAAAATGGCGTACGGCTTTTAGTGCCGGGAGTGTCCGAGGACAAGTTCGGCTCTCCAGGTGCAGGTCTTTTGATTTGACTTCCGTAGGCGACCTGGGCGTCGTGATGAGGATGAAATGATGATGAAGACGACACATACACCCAGGCCCAGTGCCAGCAAAATTAACCAATTAATGTTAAAATTCCCGACCCTGTTGGGAATCGAACCCGGGACCCCTGTGACGAACGGCCAGCACGATAACCATTTAGCCATGGAGCCGGACAGTTCTGTTTGTAATTATTATGAATGTAAATAATTGAGATTTGTTGATTTGAAAACTAAGTCCTACGTTAACTTGTATCTGAAGGCATTGTAACTGACATTGTGCAACCAAGGCTATGTTTAACCGATGTTACCATAGGCAAGAAAGTTTCCGTTGACGCGGTCAGTTCGTAACCGTTCTTGCGCGTGGGGAAGCTATTAAGACACAGGGCAAATTTTGTATCGCGCGTCGCCACGTGGCTTCGAGCTTGATTCCGTATCCGCTATGTACCGTGTATCGGTGTGGAAGGGATGACGTGTGGATATGACGAGTTTATATAAGCCGATGTATGAATTGTAGAGTCGACTAATGTGAGTAGTAATTTGTACTGATCTGATGGAGGAGCTGCAGCATTTAATTGCGAGGTAGAACATCTGAATGCAAGTTTATTTCAGTTAGTCACCAGAGGCTTGGTGCCATTGTCTGTAGATGTATAGGCAGTATATATCGAACTTAACTGATATATGCAGTTAACAGTCGTCAGTGTACTTGTAATTCGCGACATTTGTTCGAGAATTGAATCATAGGTAGATACATAAAACTTCACATAGAATTATTGCATTTGTATCAACAGTGTCTATATTAACCGTCAGGACGTGTGAAACGAGAGTAGATAGCATGCCTGAATATTACAGGTTCATCAGTAATTTTTTTCAACTACTGACAATGAATATGAGTGGACATGACCGCATGGACGTCATTACACTCGGACAGGGAAAGTAGGTCAACTCCAGGTACGCAATAAGATGAGATAACAGACTACAACTTCCAACTACAAACCGGACGGGGTTTCCGGGAGTACGAATTTCAGCAGTGGTGGTTCCAGACATAAGGTAATAATTACAGCATCAGAGGTATGTTCTCCGAACTTGTCGCCTATTAGTGTGGCTGGCGCTCAAGTAGAGTAATTGTGTGAATCTAATTAATAGTCATAGTAGTGGTGGGAGAAGCCACACTATGGTGCCTGTAGTTTCTTAAGAGCTCCCCTTTGCGGCAGAAACCAAGAATGTGAAGAAGGGTTTCAATCTCATTGCACTCACATGCTTCCGGCAGATCATTTCTCCACATTGCGCATGTATGTGGAACCTTTTAAGACAGTTCTTTTTTTGGAGAGGCAGAGGTAGACATCCCACTTTATATCGAGATTTTTAATTCTGCTTTTGTACACGCCGGACAACCACGGCATCGGAAACAATAGAAACGCACATCGCGAAACCCAGACAATCACTGTAGTCCGGGGAATCTACGAAGCGCGCTCTGCAGAATTTTTTATCTGAAATTACTGAAGTCGAAGTGACCACAAACCTTGAAGCGCATTGCACTGTAGGTAATGAGGTATCTTCGTTCGTCAGTAGTTCATCTGGTAATCTGTGTCTCTTGTGTTAATAAGTATTATTGATGTCTTACCAGTGACTTATACGCCCTCTTCTTTACATCCTTTCTACAATCCCTAAACACCCTCATAACCATATGAATCAGCAATAGATATAACATTTAATGGCGAAGATCACAGAACGATAGTAAATTAAAATATCATGATAAGATCTTTAATCTCTCATATTTTTTTTTTTTTTTGCTAGATGTTTTACGTCGCGCCGACACAGATAGGTCTTATGGCGACGATGGGACAGGGAAGGGCTGGGAGTGGGAAGGAAGCGGCCGTGGCCTTAATTAAGGTACAGCCCCAGCATTTGCCTGGTGTGAAAATGGGGAAACCACGGAAAACCATTTTCAGGGCTGCCGACAGTGGGGTTCGAACCTACTATCTCACGAGTACTGGATACTGGCCGCACTTAAGCGACTGCAGCTATCGAGCTCGATCTCTCATTATTAAAGTATTCTGCTTCTCAGCTATTGTAAATATTCTGATCGGTGAACTTCGTAAAACATCAGCAAACTGGTATGCATATGCAGCACAACTTCCTTCTTTAGAAAGGGAACCAAATACTTTGGTTCACAAATTTTAAAATGTTTGTGCCGGGATGAGTTGCTCATATGGTAGAGCGCTGGCCTTCTGAGCTCAAGTTGGCACGTTCGATCCCGGTTCCTTCCGTTGGTGTTTGAAAGTACTCAAATATGTCAGCTTCGTGTCGATGGATTTATTGGCACATAAAATAACTGCGAGGAAGCAATCTGGCACCTAGGCCTTCCGGAAACCGTAAAAGTGGTTATACATAAAATCAATAGCTGTTTTAAAATATGTGAATCTAGGTTGTTGTGTATTGTGTTTAGAGATTGCGCTCGTTCTTTCTCCATCACCGCACCAAATAGCACTCTGCATGTGTTGTCGTTGCTGTCTGATCTCGGGATTAAACATTTATAACGAGGAGAAAGTCTTCTGGCTCAACAAGAGCTCTAATCTGAGACCACCCTACACCAGGCTCTCATGTCAAAGAGAAAATTCTTTGACACAACAGAACTCTGCGATCACTCTCTACCAGACAGTCAAGCCAAAGAAAAAAATCTTTGACGCAACAAAAACTCGGATCTGAGATCACCCAGCATCGGACTGTCATGTCAAGGAGAAAATTCTTTGACGCAACAAGAACTCGAATTGCCGGACTGAGTGGCTCAGACGGTTAAGGCGCTGTCCTTCTAACCCCAAGTTGGCAGGTTCGATCCTGGCTCAGTCCGGTGGTATTTGAAGGTGCTCAAATGCGACAGCCCCGTATCGGTAGATTTACTGGCACGTAAAAGAACTCCTGCGGGACTAAATTCCGGCACCTGGGCGTCTGCGAAGACCTTAAAAAGTAGTTAGTGGGACGTAAAGCAAATAACATTATTATTAGAACTCGAATCTCAGACCACTGTGAAAGACAACATTCTTTGGCACAATCAGAACTCGAATCTGATACCACTCTGCACCAGGCTGTCATGTTAAAAAACAAGACGCGATAAGAGTTTGAATTTGGGCCCGCCCTCTATCAGATTGTGTTTTGTTAGGTCATCAGCCCAGAGGCTGGTTGGATCCTCAAATAGCACCACCAAAGGTTATGCGGTTATAAGGAAACCGCAAAAACCAATGGCAGCACCAAAATGAGGCGTACTAGGCAAGACGAGGAGTGAGGTAGTTTGCCATTGCTTTCCTCACTGGGTCAGAAAGTGCTATTGCAGCACGACTGACCCTATCTATCAGATTATCATGGCAAATTGAACATTCTTTGTCACAAAAAACTCTAATCTGAAACCTCTCTGGATTAGACTCTTATGTCGATGAGAAAGTTCTTCAGGAAAGCAGGAACTCGAATCAAAGGCCACTCTGTCATATCTAGGAGAAAATCCTTTGGCGCAACAAGAACTCGAATCTGAGACCACTAGGAGCGCAGTCATCTACGCTTAGTATTACACTAGAGCCGTTATTATCATTATGGATATCTCCTCCAGAAGGAAGCATGTAACATTGAACTAGTTGTCATACGCGTTTGTTGTTAGGTTGCAATTAAGTTACAGAGAGCTCCACCGTTTTGTAGGCAGCACACTTATTGCTCTGGGTGAATAATGGCTCATTTCGTGCATGACGTCACTGTGGTGTTTAAGCTCTTTAAGACGTCTTCATTCTGCTTCGCTCTTCAGGGGAGAACAAAATTCGCACTTTGCTTACACTCCTGCAACAAAACTTTTGGATAAGATGGCTCATTGATTCTGACGTCTTTAACCCTCGGATAAGTAAATAGCTCAGCTAAGGCTAAATATCATGACGGAAATGATTGAAAAATAACTGTATAGGAAAATTATCCGATTTCCTCTTGGCTCATATTCTTCCTAATCCTCTGGGTATGCGACATTCATCAAATCTTCATCTTCCCGTCAGATTCGGAGAGAGATCACACTATCACGTCGAAAATATTGAAATAAATTTGACTTCATCTAGATAAAGTTACTGCTTGGTTAAATTAAATAAATACCGAAAAGTATAATTCATTAGACCAGTTAAAAAGAACATTCAGAGACGACACTATACAGAACGGGAAATACTTACATGAAGATTCTGAACATTGAATTTTATCTGCAATGTTATTGTTAGTAAATTCATTTGGTAATCTGTGTCTCTTGTGTTAACAAGTATTATTGGTGTCTTACCAGTGACTTATATGCCCTCTTCTTTACATCCTTTCTACAATCCCTAAACACCCTCATAACCATATGAATCAGCAATAGATATAACATTTAATGGCGAAGAACACAGAACGATAGTAAATTAAAATTCTACATTCATAGAAACGTCAAAACATATGCCTATTTACTGCTCCCCTTATAGAACTGCCAACGTTGTGTCAAACCCCCGATATAGTGCAACTTGGTAAAGTGCCGCTACTCCCTTGTTGATCACATAAAGCTCTGGTCAATTTGAACACTATCTTCCTGCAGTTATTCCGCACAATTCCTGTTGAAGGTAGTCGCTTTCATCGAGAACGCATAACGATGATTAATTTCATTGACACAACGAATAGTGAGTAGGTAGAATGTATTAAAGTGCCCTCGATTCTTGAGTTTTCAGCACTGGGCGAGTTGGCCGTGCGGTTAGGAGCGCGCAGCTATGAGCTTGCATCCGGGAGATAGTGGATTCGAGCCCCACTGTAGGCAGCCTTGAAGATGGTTTTCCGTGGTTTCCTACTTTCACACCAGGCAAATGCTGGGGCTGTTCCTTAATTAACGCCACGGCCGATTCCTTCCCACTCCTAGGGCTTTCCTATCCGATCGTCGCCATACGACCTATCTGTGTCGGTGCGACGTAAAGCAAGTTGCAAAAAATTGAGTTTTCAGCTTCCAATAACCTTCAGCATTGGCCCGGAGGATCTTACTCCCATCTGTATTCGTGAACGACTAGCCTGTCCTCCGAAAGTACTAGAATTGATTTATTGTTGAACACTTTGACTCAATGTATTGCGACGTAATGATCCTAATATAGTACTTTAAAATGCAGTGAAAATTTTAACATATTAACACTTTTGTTCGTTCTTACCAAACTGGATGATATTCATTCCTTGTACTGATTAATATAACACAATCTGTATGAAGTGGGTTGTGAGTATACTATTCTCAGAGCAGATAAATCCTAGTTCACTCTCTAGGAAACGAGAATATCAAGAAGCGAAAGCAGATGTTCAGAGGAAAACCCGTTTTCTGAAAAACAGCTGGTGGACGATGAAGTCTCAAGAAATGCAACATCTAGCCGAAACTAAGAACACTAGAGCTTTTTTCAGCATGATAAAAACCGTGTATGGCCCAACAGCTCAAAGATTAAACCCTCTTAAATCTAGGGATGGTTCTACTCTTCTAAAAGACAGCAATTCCATTAATACACGATGGAAAGAACATTTCCATGAACTGCTGAACAAGGATCCAGAGATCAACACAGTAGAAATCCTGAAAATCCCACAAAAACCTACAAAATCTCACCTTGGCGAAGTACCTTCCTTACAATAAGTTGAAAATGCTATTAAACAGCTCAAAAATAATAAAGCTGCCGGATCAGATGGAATTCCTGCTGAATTTTTCAATGAAGGTGGACAAATTCTTGCTGAACATACACTAATGCCCATAGTCTAAATATGGAATACTGAAACAATACCTCCTGATCTCAGAGATGCTCTGATAGTTACGATATTCAAAAAAGGAGACAGAACTGACTGTGGTAACTACCGTGGAATTACCCTTCTGTTCATTGCTGGGAAAATACTCGCTCGAATTCTATCCAACCGCCTGCTACCTCTTGCTGAAGACTGCTTACTTGAAACTCAGTGTGGATTTCGACCCAATCGCAGCACAACAGATATGATTTTCTGTACTAGACAAATGCAGGAGAAATGCAAAGAACATCTACCTCTGTACATGGCATTCATATATCTTGCCAAAGCCTTTGAATCGGTTAAAAGAGATGCCCTGTGGAAGATCCTAGCAAGAATTGGCTGTCCTCAGAAGTACATAAATATTCTTCGATTGCTGCATGATAATATGAAGGGCATGGTTCTTGTCAACAATAACCCTGGAGAAAATTTTGAAATCACTGCATGCGTGAAGCAAGGTTATGTGATAGCTCCCATTATGTTCTCAATATTTGCTGGGACTATACTTCATCTTGTTGATGGGAAACTACCAAAAGGCATAGAAATCGAATACAGGACTGATGGAGGTTTATTCAATCTCAGTAGACTACGAGCCAAGACCAAACTTTCCACTACATCCATCATTGAACTTCAGTATGCTGATGACAATGTCGTTCTTGCAAACTCTGAACATGATTTACAAGCAATCTTAAATGCAATTGATGAAGCTTATACAAGTATAGGCCTAAGCCTTAACATCCAAAAGACTTTGATCCTTTACCAGCCTGCACCCAACTCGATCTCCGTATGCCCTACAATCACAGCCCAAGGCAAAGTTCTGAAGGACATAGAACATTTCTCACACCTTGGCAGCCATCTCTCAGCAAATGCAAATCTTGGTGATGAGATTCAACACCGTCTCAAATGTGCTAGTATGGCTTTTGGTCGTCTTCGGGAAAAGGTCTTTGATAATCATAATATCAGCACTCTGACCAAGCTCTATGTGTACAAAGCTACCGTTATACCATCTCTTACATATGGATGTGAAACGTGGACTACCTACAGGAGGCACATACGATGTCTGGAAAAATACCATCAACGTTGCCTGAGAAGGATCCTGAGGGTGAAATTGCAAGATCGACGCTCTAATATCAGTGTTCTGGAAGAAGCTAACTCCACTAGCATCGAGGCCATGATTATCAAGCACCAACTTCGCTGGACAAGCCACATCGTTCGCACGCATTAATTCCGTCTCCCAAAACAAATTATGTACTCCCAGCTAAAGGATGGTCATAGAAAAATTGGAAGACCACAAAAGCATTACAAAGATGCACTAAAAACCAACATGGAAACGTTTCAAATGAAAACTGACAACTGGGAAGCTACGGGACATAACCGCACAGTCTGGCGTCGCAATGTCTGGGAAGGAACTCAACGCTTCGAGCAAGAAAGGCGGAGAACAGAAATTGACAAGCGCAATGCAAGAAGACAACGTCAGCTCATGAAGAAAAACCAAACTACACAGCCAGTACCTGACAGAACAAATGTGTGTCAAAAATCTGGGGAAATCTGCGGTTCTAGGATTGGCCTCTACAGTCACTTAAGATCTCACAAAAACTAAGTTCTTCAGGAAGACAATCATACTCGTTTACGAGGGATAGCCCATCATTCTCAGAGCACTGTTGATAGGTACTCACTGAGCCTGGCAGTGAAGTCTTGTCAAGGTTGTTCCGGAAATTAAGTGAAACACTTACCTACTTACTTACTTACTTATCCGAGTCACTCAGATATTTAAACTTGCGAATATCGTCCCCAGTCAACACATATGCTACCCACACGTAATTTCAGTCTGTCCAATATATCCGTGACGTAGACAAGCTGTTTATGAGGTAACTGACGTCATTCACTTAATATGGGAGGGGGTCATCATTTTGTCTTATCACTGTTCACATCTGTTATCGTAACCGTTATCAGTTGGGTTTTGTAAATTGTCAGTTTCTTCTAACAATATCGAATCGTGGCTGGAGAAATATGATCCTTCTCAGATCTCAACCGTATAGATTAAGATTTGAGGTATGCAATTGAGAAGGAAATCAACGAATTTTAAGCTGTAACGTATTATTGCGTAAACTAGGATAACTTTTAATAAGCTCAGCTACGTTTGTATGAAGACGTACTTGTTCTTGGACTTGATGAACTGACTCATTTCACTCATTTCATGTCGAAGTTTCAACGGATTATTGTTAAATATTATTTAACGTAGACTGTCATAGGTTGAACTGTGCGCGATGATGATGATGAAAGCAGAAGGTGAAACCGGGCTTCAGCAATTATATTACTCTCCTCGAATAACACCAAAAGTTTTGCTCAATGCTTAACGTCTCCAACCGACGGACGAATCACCATCAACAGAGTAATATGCCCTCATTTCATATGAACACTACAGAGGGGTCTGGAATTGAATCCAAGCTTTCGGCAGGCAATCTAGTGATTCAAAATTGTGTACCACTATTTGTCCTAACCTATCGGGCAACATTCTTGTAGTGAAAATTTCTTGCACCAAGGGGATTCGAACCGGATAACCATGACGTTAGACCATATAGACTTGACACCTTAACGATCATGGCAACCAGGTGCTTCCCATGGAGAAATGAAGCAGAAAAGGGGATGGGTGAGGGCTGCCCTACAAATGATGGGCTGCAAGAAAGACGTCCAAGAATGTATGTTATTTGACGTGGTGTCCAACGGCTCCAGTAACAATAATAATAATAATAATAATAATAATAATAATAATAATAATAATAATAATAATAATAATAATAATAATAATAATGATAATAATAATAATAATAATAATAATAATTGTACCGGGATGTACCGCTCAACGCCGCGCATTCACAATTAGCGCCTTAATGAACCCCTCTATCGAACAAAGTGGAAACTAATACAACAGGAACTTAGAACTTTAATCAGAAGATGTCACCACTAAAATATTGAGTAATTTTGTTATTGTGAAGTTTCCAAAAATGACTGAATTTTTCCTTGTTTGTTTGCTCTACATCAAGAAGTTTGGACATTTTTCTACAGATGACACCACAAAAAATTTATGATCATGCCCTCTGGGGCAAAGTGCAAGAACCTATAAGTTAAAGAAGTTTTGTATTTCTAGGTTTTTGTAACATTGATGTCCATTTATTTTCGGGTTGGCAATATTTCCTTTTCTTTACGCCAGTTTTTGAATCTAGCCAATCCCTAATTTCTGTAATTAATTTTCAATCTATCACAGGCTTCTCGTTCGATTCTGAGTGTTACGTTTGAAATCTACCAATAAAATTGAGAGGGTATGGCTAGTTTAGTCTTGAATGATCTCGAACCTTTCCTGAGGGTTTATAAACTGCGGCTTTTCACGTTTCTTGGCCAATTGATCGTCGTCTTACTGAGTGTGTGTGCTTAAGCAGGAGGCGGGAGGCCTCTTTCGTCTGCAACCAGAACATCTATAAGGTAATGGTCACATAACTTTATTCCTTCTTGCTAACTCCGCAGTTTAACCCGAGGGAAAGGTCCGACTCTGTAGTATGTAACACCTTTTCTAAAATGTAACTTTCTTCCGGCTAGTGTAAAAACTTATAAATTCTTTGACTGTAAATCGGGGATAGAGAGTGATGCACCCTCTCGAGCTCCCCTTCATCTTGGTTTGAGGTGACTTCGTTTTGTAACGGTTTTCTGCCTCTGATGTGTTAAAGTAATTCTATACGAGTCACCTCAGTAGTTGGGGAATAGCCCCTGTTTCATCGGCCTAGAGCCCCTTAGGTTTTTTAGTGTTCATATCTAGGAGTGCAAGTATACGCCTCCATTCATTTTGTGTTCGGGCCATTAATTTAACCTGTTATTCTTATTCCACGAAGGCCCAGTAGGTTGGGTATTTGATACCCCTGTAAAAATAAGTTCCATTTGTAAATGGTGGTTTGAGAGACCCGAGATTGATGTAATGGTGCCTTGAGAGGCCAGTAATTGTAAGTTGATGCTGTCTGGAGTAGGCTTGGAAAACTGAGAGCCTATATGCTCTTTTTCAAGTTTTGTAATTGTAAATGTGTGCCTCTGGAAGGCTAGATATTGTAATTGAGGGAGCATGTGCTATTGAATTAAGGGGATTTCTACCCTTAGATAAATGATTCCTTAGTGTGGATTATAGTTTTGGTAAACTGAATCGGGTATCGCTGACATTGTAAAAAGGGGCTTGAAGCCCAAAATTGTTAATGTTCTGAATCTCAGATTTTCCTAGTCTTCCTGCTAGATTACCTTATACCTGATGTATTGTTATGTTTACTCAGTGAAAAATATTGTTAAGTTTGTGTTTGGAAAAGAAATATAACCTTTTAAAGTTTTAACTCGACCTTGCTATTGTAGATAGACCCATTCACCCCGACACCTTCTTTAACCTCTTTCTGCTCCACGGGTATCCCCGTAATAATAATAATAATAATAATAATAATAATAATAATAATAATAATAATAATAATAATAATAATAATAATAATAATAATATAAGTTGTTTATGATTTTCAACTCCTATAGCTTGCGTAGAGACGTCGAAGTACTGAATTTTTTTTTCTGAAAACGGAAAACCTGCGAAGAAATCTGCTGACATGGCTCTGTATAGTGTTGTTTATCTACCCCGTAGTCCCATTTCTTGATACTAGGTCGGGGATAGGTGAGAAGAATTTGTCGGTCGAATGTCCTTCCTGACACCAACCTCAGCTGAGGATGATCCTCTAGCATCTAATACTCTTAAATATCAACTGAGTACGCCACGATTAACATTTATAACGTTAGGTATAAGAAGCGATTACTTAACCAATCGCAGTGTGCAGCCAGTCAAATATAGTATGTATTCTAGAAACATGTAACAGAAGTCTTAAATATATTTTAGAACTGCATGGGAAACCTTAATAATGTTATTGGTTTTACGTCCCACTAAATACTTTTTGCGGTTTTCGGAGACGCCGAGGTACTGGAATTTTGTCTCGGAGGAGTTGTTTTACGTGCTGATAAACCTACCAACATTAGGCCGATGTATTTGAACACCTTCAAATACCACTGGACTGAGCCAGGATCGAACGCACCAACTTGAGCTCAGTCCAACGCTCTGTCGCCTGAGCAACTCTGGGAAACCTTACAACAATTAAATTCACTCAAATTTTTGAACACAACCATCAACAATACACGTTTATTTTATCAGATTTTTTTTCTTTTTGTGTGTTTTGTGTTCGGAAACTAAATACACAACGCAACGAAAATCATTATATGAAAGAAAACTCCCTGATGCTAAGGCAGTACGCGATGGTACTATTTCTCAGAAAAAGGTAAAGAGGTTATCCTCTTTAAACGAATACACTCAAGTTAAAAAGTGGGTTCAAAACCACCAAGAAATCACTAGCAGCGAACGGCATAACGTCCTCAAGATTGTTGGCAACGTAGCAACCGTACGACTTATTCCAGGCAGGACCCGTGGTCGACATTATCACAGCAAGATCGAATCCCTTCCTCACATTTTGGATCGCTACATGTACAATGAAACTTTATAATCCCAGCCATCACAACATTCGTTTCATCTTGCTGAATAGCTTGGAAAATTCGGGTATGGTTTTCTATGAAGGTCACGGCATCTCGGCTCCTGGCAGCGCCCATCGAATAGGCATTATCACCTTCAGTGAGAAAACAAAATAAGAGTATATTATCGATCCAACCGCAAGATTCGAGACGTCAGTAGATGCAGAGTGGGTTTCGGCCCTTGGGTTTCGTCCCTTAAGAGGCCACGGCTTGCCCGTGGTCCAACAGCTCTGTACTCTGACCGGCCAACCGAGCAGAGGAAAGGTGGCCACGGCTCTACCATGGCTCTACGCCTCTGCATTCGAGAGATGAGACAGGGCTGGACCTTACGGCTGGCCTCAATCGTCAGCTGTCCTGTGAATGGTTTTCCGTGGTTTTCCATTCTCCTGCACTAAGGTGAATGCCGGGACAGTTCGTAGTGTAGGCCACGGCCGCCCACCCCCTCACCTTCACCGCACATCTCCCTCACCGTAACAAATCTCCCGGCCTGAGAGACGGCGTCACCGTCTAAGAGGCCCGCCTCCCCCTTCAGGGGAGGAATGAAAACGTTTAGTAGTAGTAGTAGATTCGAGACAGTTGTGGCGCAGTCAACAGAAGTCGGCAAAAATAACAATGATAGATACAAACCGTTACCACTCACTATATCTTAGTGAATGTTACGGAGTTTTCGTGGCTCATAGAGGAACAGGAAACGCCTGTGTTGAATGGCTGGACAAGGAGTAACTTTCAGCAGCATTTAACATAACAAACTTGGAACTTTTATTTCTATACTCTTTTAAAATGGAGAGACAGAAAATCTGAATGATTAACAAACAATAGAACAGGTTATTAATTAGCTTGTCAGCTCCAAAAATATCGGGGACTTAGAATTCTGAACATAAGGTACAAAAACTTGCGATAGTTACAAATTGTTAAATTTACGTCGATAAGAGCATAATTGCTCCGGACAGGTACAATATTTTACAAGAGCAAAATCTGCTCTTATCAGTTACATTACACAGGAGTCTGAGCTCCAAAGTACCATAGTCCACCCTCGCAGAGGCAATGTTTATTTTGATACTCTGAAATTACACCAGGCACCTCACTTTAGAGTGTTCATACACGGTTGATCCATGTTGGGCTTATCAATTGCTCCACAATAAAATTGAGCACTGTTCCTAAAGGGAACCAAAACGACGAAACCGTAAGTGCCCATACTACTAAAGAGGAGAGGTTGTACATAACCAGCCATAAACAAAAGGCAAGGAGGCGAAACTCCTGCACTCCTTATATAAATTGCCAAACACCCAAGTGGGCTTATGGCCCCATGATTCAGAGGCCAATCCTATACTACAAGATGTGACTACAGGAGGAACATTTAAAGCAGAGACAAGATTTACAAAATATTGAGATTGAAAGCTTTAGTGACACAGTGCAAGGTTGAATGGGAAACGACAGAGAGTCGTCACTTTTCGTTCCCTTACATTACATATTTCCCAGTAGGGAATAGAAACAGAGTCCTCAGACCTTGCCGATAATCCTACACTGAAACCACCAGTTTACCAAATTACATTAAAAGAAAAACGGCTGAAACATTCCCCTCAAACTACATGCAGGCGCTATCACATGTCTAGGTAAATACTGCCATTACCTTGTGTCGCTGGATCTTCTTCAAGCGAGCCTCGCCCCTGCCTCCTGGACTTCTGTCAAGTCGCCCTCCCACGCACTGGAGGAACTGAGACAAGAGAGAGAGAGAGAGAGAGAGAGAGAGAGAGAGAGAGAGAGAGTAGCCGCCTCGCTGGTGCAGGCGGGGCGTGCACCGTGAGAATTTTAGCCCGTCAGGCTCATTTTGGGCTTTGAGTGCTATTTCTGGACGTTGTCTTCTTGCACGGCGTGATACTTGATGTTTGGTGGCCGGTGTTGTAGTTGTGGCTCGTGACTGGTCAGAATATGACCTGCGCCCTTTACAGGGCGGCTGAGCGGCGATGACCTCGGATCTGCGCTGTGAGTCCAAGGATGTCTTGAAGCGAAGAGTGGAGCAGAATCGGGCGGAGGGTCACCCATCCAGTTGGTGACCACGCCCGATGTTGCTTCTTACATGACGCATTTATGAGTAAGTTCATAGATCAGAACGAGGTACGTTCGGGTAGTGAAGGGGTTTGGAGTTAGCGAGGCAAATGCTGGGATGGAGGGGGCTGATTAGGGCTTATGACATGGGACGAGGAGTTGAATTTTCGTAGCAGGTAGTTGCTTGGTGGGGCGTAAATGCAGGATAAGTTGTCAGACAAGACTGCTCTAAAGTGCCCTGCATTTATAGTGCCGTAAGAGGAATCTCCTAGAACACTTTGCTGATTGGCTGGATTCCTGTACACACTCTCCAAGCATCTGATAGGTAGATTACAATAGAAGAAGAACCAGCTGAAGTGTTGACAACTTTGGTACATTAACAAGAACAATCCCCAGAAAAAGGTTTACCAACTCCTAAAATAAACATTACTCTATCAAGTAGCTCTTCTGTCATCTGCGGCAGTATCATTTCCATCTGTCCTTCCTTGACAAAGTTTCACAATTCAGTTACTTTGGTACACCATTCTCCTCTTAAGAATCGATGAAAAATTGTTTCATCACAACCTGAAAAAATGTCTTCCAAATTGTTGATCCAATTCGTTCATCAAATTCTCTCTTCAGTTGATACAAAAAAGTGACATATCTTCGTTACAGGATAACGTACGAAGTTTGGGAACTAATCATTATTAGTATTATTTCCTCTTCCAAGTCTTGAATAAAGTGTAGATTTTAGGTAACTCGAACGAGTTGTACAGCATCATGCAGTTCATGGACCAATTTTCCTGGCCCATGAATAATAGTGGTACTGTTGTGTAAGAAAGCGACCCACTAGATTGTTCCTTCGTCATCGAGGATGCTCACTGTGTTGAAAGTCACACCCATTGAGAATATTTCTGATTTCGTCTTTCAGTTCAGTTCAAAGAATCTGGAAAGCGTGTTTCCTTTGTTAAGCCAGCGAACATCGTTGTGAGAAAAAGATCTGTGTGCACGGCGTCAAGTTCTTCAAGGTAGCTTGTGTGTCAGTGGTGATCTCTCACCTAAGAAATGAACCACACAAATGACTGTCCTCATAACGCCACAACTTGCTGCACAATGCGATTTGGTGAATTATGTAGTGGCAAAACACAACATTACTATTTTGATCTCGAATATTATGTACCAGGCCACTCTTATCCCCCACCGTGCTACGACCACCATCTGGCGCCACTGATAACAAATTATCCTATTTCATATCATACTCGGACATAATGCCGAAAATTGACCTAACAAATTTTCCTATTTCATATCATACTCGGACATAATGCCGAAAATTGACCTCATCCACTAGTCTTGAAGCCAAGTAATTCTTCCACAAATCGAATACCATCAAAGAAACGAATATATACCACAGCTGAGAGCAGTCGGTCCTGTCTGAAGATTCGCACAGAACCACAGAGTACATAGAAGTACAGTATCACTCATTTTCTGCTTGAGTTTAGAACGAACATCCATTGGTAAAAATTCTACCCTGCGCACATTTGTACAAGCATGCAGTGGTATACTTTTCACGACTAGAATCCCTTCCGCATCACTTGGAAATAACATTATGACAGTTCCAACAAGATACTCTTCCACAGTTTCAGAGCTGAAAAATAAATTTTTGCCCTACCTAAGATAGAGGATACTTTTATAAACGCCTGTGATGCTTTCTTTTGTTCTGAGGTAGCAAATAGGAAACCTGTTCACTATCATATCTTCAAAATTTGGTACTGCCAGTTGTGGAGTAAATATTGTTTTAGGCCAGGCAATATATAAGTCGTACATTGCTCTCTAAGATATTTTTACTGACTTTATTTTTCTTCTTCTCTTTTACTCTTGATATCGTATAAGCAGTGCAGGTCCAGGAAGAAGGCATCGGGGTCCGGATTCGGACTGGAGTCCACCATTTGAAGACCCCTGATTTAAAGTGTTTAATAGAACGTTGTGATCTAGTTCAGTACGTTAGCAATACTTACTATGCTAAATCGTCCATTAGTGTCGAGATGTTTGAGTGACGTTTAGATGTTTGTCGAAGTGCTATGTATGGAAGAGGAAGTTCGTATAGAGGGTGGGGTTACCTGACAGGTACAAGTAGCACCTCGTAACTTCAACTTTTCTGACAGCCCTGAGGTAGAAGTTTATATTTAATTGGGCCCCTGGTTCTACAATCTAAATGTTATTGGAGGAGAGTTTACATGAAGCTTATAAGGCACACAAAGATACACTTGAGGTCTGGTGCAGTTCGAGTGGGCGATACTACTCAAGAGCTTCGTCTGTGGGCGTATCTGTCTCCAGTCTCCCTGGCGTGAAGATGAAGATATTTATATCGCCCAAGAGTTCGGTTAACTCCCTACGGAGTACAACTTGCAATAGTTGCAGTCTTTTAATCAGTGCCGCCTATTTCCACTTCTTAACATAGTTCATTAATTCATTAATTAGGACCAGAGGGATCTTTTGAACTAAAGGAAAACCTTTCCCTGGCATGCATATCTTCGAAACAAATGAACTTATTCTTTAATATATTAAAATTATAGAATGGTTTAACTGTTTTCTGCACTGCTAAATGATTTCCAGTATTTTTTACATTTTCTTTACAGCAAATATTGCACATGCCTTCCAGAAATAATGATTACAGGTATCAGCAGATCTATAATACGCAGTTAGCACGTCAGTCTCTCTCTCATCCTAAATTCATGTAATTAAGACCTTTCAAAATCAAAATCTCTTTATTTGCAAATGAGGTGTCTACCTCGGTGGCAAATGGTACACTAAAATACATTATTGTCAAGCACTAAATTTTAAATTAACAAGAGACGAAAATTTTTTTCCCTAGAATACAATATTATACAATTTACGCTAATAATTTGTTCTATTAAACACATACATCATCCTTAATAAATTTATATTGTTTACAAAATTCTACTTGTAATATCTTACAAACATAGCCAACTCATATACAGTATGTGAAATTACTTCTAATAATACTATACAACTGGTATAAGATTAAAATTAACATTGGATTTATTTACATATTTATATTTTACCCATTTTGGAACCTAAGTAGCATGACGACCTGCTGCGTCTTAACCAGAGCCCCTTTTGCCACCACTTTTCAGAGTTCCTGAAGGGCCTTCACAGCTACCGTAGCGGTCCCAGGGCCCTCGAAGTCCCCACTGTACTTCACCCCTCCAGGCAGTCCCCTACTTGGGCTTTCCAAACTACATAGACCAGGGGATGGAATTAATCACACACATTTTTTATTTACAATATCCTGCACTGGTCGAATGCCCTCTAACATTATCTATGCTTGCCGTACTTTGACGATTTATTCAGAGATGGGTCCATTTCTTTACAAATCAAACAATCCCCGTGCTATAATGTTAGCTTATCTGCACTTGGCCGCCGGGTCCGAGTTCGAATTCCGGTAAGTCTATGGATTTTACACCTTGGACTCAGGGATTACTCAGTCTCGTGAGGTAAACTGAGGAAGTGTCTGATATGGGAAGCAGTGAGCCCGGTGAAGAGAGCCAAACAATACGGCTGAGGAGGTCATTGCGCTGACCATGTGACACTACACCAGCTGCAGAGTATCTGGCTGGGCAGCAGTCGTCCTGGCAAATGAGGGGTTCCAATGGAATTGTCTATATATGATATGCTATGTGGCGAAGAAGCGGAGGGAAGTAGGAATGTAATCACCGAGCTCGATAGCTGCAGTCGCTTAAGTGCGGCCAGTATCCAGTAATCGGGAGATTGTGGGTTCGAGCCCCACTGTCGGCAGCCCTGAAGATGGTTTTCCGTGGTTTCCCATTTTCACACCAGGCAAATGCCGGGGCTGTACCTTACTTAAGGCCACGGCCGCTTCCTTCCAACTCCTAGGCCCTTCCTATCCCATCGTCGCCGTAAGACATATCTGTGTCGGTGCGACGTAAACCAAATAGCAAAAAAAAAAAAAAAAAAAAAGGAATGTAATCAGACAAAATTTTCCTTTAAAATTTTATGTTTCCAATTCCTTTTGGAATGCAATCATATGACGCATGTGTGTATGGAGTTTGAGAGCCCACACGTGGACGAAGTGTGAATTGAACCCAGGACATCTGGACAAGGGTCAATGACACTACTCTTACCAAAAAATGGGCTGAGGAATTTTGGATTGATGAATAGCCAAAAAATGCGTTTTTTTAATCGATAAGTATGATGTTCTGCTATGTAAAATGTGAATGTTGCACAAAGGTGTAGACAAAAATGTTTGAAGCGTTCGGTGAATCAACGCTGGTGAAAACTTTTTCCTGAAGGTCATCAATGTTTGGGTTTCAAAGTATATTTCTAAGAATAAAATAATTTTCAGGGCAAGTACATTTCTAACATATTAAACCAAAGCCTAGCGCAATTGCCTCAGTAAACAGAACTCTAGCTCACGCGGGTAAAAGAGCAGTGTATGCGCTCTCACGGAAGCCTAGCTGCTGCGTACACGGCCTGCTATTACAATTAGGGAAGGAATGCGTATCAAATACATGTAAATTTTTCACAGTTTTATTTTGTCTAGTCTCTCGTTCTATTCAGTGCATTAAATTACGGTGAGGAAACAAAGTTATTTTGCGTATACAAACGCCTTGTGCTAAGTAAATGTTTAATTATATTAATTTCATCAGATTATATATACGAAAGACAATGAATCATTTGGCATGTGGTAACTAAATGTAGGCTAACATAAAAACTTGTTTACGAATACAGCATTTTTATTATAAATTCTTCCTCCACCTAAGACTGCCCGAAGACAAAGAATACACAAAAAAGTTAATATTGATTGAAAATACTCGTTCGAAAAGAACTCATAAATTTAAAACGATTATGAAATTGTTTCTACAATTTTAGACAATTCTAAAAAAACCGGGCGAGTTAGCTGCCGTTAGGGGCGTGCAGCTCTGAGCTTGCATCCGGGAGATAGTGGATTCGATCCCCACTGTCGGCAGCCCTGAAGATGGTTTTCCGTGGTTTTCCATTTTCACACCAGGGAATTGCTCAGGCTCGTTCCTTAAGGTCACGGTCGATTCCTTCCCACCCTAGGCCTTTCCTGTCCCATCGTCCCCATAAGACCTATCTGTGTTGGTGCGACGTGAAACAAATTGTAAAAAAAAACAAAAACGAAACAATCAGGGAAATTAAATGCTACAAAAACATTTAAAAATGTATAAGAACAACATGAGAAATAATTCCTACAAAACTTAAAATATACTGAGAGTGTGATTCGGACTTGATGCCAGTTGATGTTATTCTGATGAGAATAGATGGTGTTTCAAAATGAGGATAGACTCCTTGAGAGCTCTTAACCCCCGTTTACGAGTTCTTCAGTGCTGATCCCGAAGACTCTTGCAACGAACGACGAACGAATTGTACGATTGTATTGCAGAAACATAACACACTCCGCCAGGTGCAATACTTTGGCTTTGCTTGCGCCTTGACTCCGCATGTCGCCATCTAGTCTTTACAGCACAAACTATTACATTGGTGGAAAGAAAACCCACCGGGAGTGTTTGCCGGGTGGTTAGGGGCGCGCAGCTGTGAGCTTGCATCCGGGAGATAGTGGGTTCGAACCTCATTGTCGGCAGGCCTGAAGATCGTTATCCATGGTTTCCCATTTTCACGCCAGGAGAATGCTGGGGCTCTACCTAAATTAAGGCCACGACCGCTTCCTTCCCACCACTATCGTCGCCATAAGATCCATCTGTATCGGTGCGACGTAAAGCAAAATTGTAAAAAGAAAAATGTCCAAACACCACGAAGAGGTTGTACTAGATAAACGAACGTTGGTATGCGTGTTTATGCATATGAAAGATGACGTTGATTCAAATTTCCCGCGGCCCCATGACTTTGCGCATCAGGTTTGCTTTAAATACGGACTGTATTGTGCGAGAGCGTTAGTTTCCTGTGAGATTGGACGGCGTGACTGTGAGTGGGTCAAGAATGCCTTTACGACGACGAAGAAGCCAGTATCAACTGCTCACTGCAGCTGAACGAGGCCGTATAAAAGGCTACCTGAAGGTAGATTTTCCTTCCACGCTATTGCAGAACGACTTAGCAGGAATGTCTCCAGCGTGCATGCGTGCTGGCGGCAGTGGTCACGAGAAGGTACGCTCGCAAGATGACCGGGCCCCGGACGTCCCCGTGGCGCCATCGAGAGGGAGGACTGTCGCATTCGGCGTATGGCTGTGGCGCAGCGGACTGCGTCTGCAACAGTAATTCGAGCGGCAATTGGCACGACAGTGACGCAACGAACTGTTCGAAATCGGTTACTTGTAGGACTGCTCCGAGCCAGACGTCCTGCGACGTGCATTCCACTTACCCCAAACCACCGCCGTCTGAGACTTCAGTGGTGTCAAGCAAGAGCTCATTTGAGGATGGAGTGGAGGTACGTTGTATTTTCGGATGAAAGCCGGTTCTGCCTTGGTGCCAGTGATGGGAGTGTGTTGATTAGGAGGAGGCCAGGTGAGCACCTGTCTGCGGCTTCAACACACTGGGACTACTGTACACCGAGAGTTCTGGTCTGGAGGTGCAAATTTCCTATGACAGCAGGAGCACTCTCGTGGTTATCCCACGCACCCTGACTGCAGATGTGTACATCCGTCTGGTTATTCGACTTGTTATGCATTCCCGGAGGTGTTTTCCAATAGGATAATGAACACCCCCATACCGCTGCTGTAACCCAACGTGCTCTACAGAATGTCGACATGTTGCTTTGGCCTGTTCTATCCCCCGGACCTGTCTCTAGTCGAGCACGTATGGGACATCATTGGACGACAACTCCAGCGTCATTCACAACCGGCATTAACAGTCCCTGTATTGACCGACCAAGTGCAACAGGTATGGAATTCCATCCCACAAGCTGACATCCGGCACATGTAAGACACAATGCATGCACGTTTTTATGCCTGCATTTAACAGTCATGCGATTCCACCGGTTACTAATGGACCAGCATGGGAAACTTGCGATGGCTCTTCTCGCGCGGTTATTAACCTGTAGTCTTGTACCTTTAATCAATTAAATATGTTACCTCGACAAATATATTGCCAAAATTTCCGCATTCTACATTCCTTTTTTCATGGTGCATGGATATTTTCCCGCCAGTGTAGAAGTCAGCTGCTCTCGGCTTTTCCCGTACTCATGCCATTAGCTCAAGGAAATGGGTTCTCTCATTACCCACCTATGTATTAAATGCAGTTCTGCAACTCGAGTATGTTCATGTTGTATCCCCCACAGGAAACAGAGCTGCTTATATTATAAGGGGCATTTCGATATATTTTGCACTTTTCAGACACATTTGAATGCTGGATTCATTTCGTAGGTCATAAAATTTTATTATCGACCGTTATGTCTTTCAGTGCTCTGTCTGCAAGTTTCTGTGTATTAAGTACAATCCACAATCCTGTAATTGCAAGTAGCTCTGTGGCCTCGATTAGTTCCACACCTCTGGTCAATAAATCATTGAAAACTGAGCCAAACCATCATCACCTTGGTTCTCACATACCTATTTTACTCTCTATGACCGAGTGCAGTATTCTCCTCCATTCGCCTCACATTACCCCGCCACGGAACCCGGTTCATACCTACAGCTTCATCGAGCTTATTATTAATTTAGCCTTTACCTCCTCATTCCTAGCACTTTCCTGAAATTTTCCCGACCTGTTTTTACCAGCAATCATTCTCGGTATTTTTTGTCTGTTACTTCCAAAATGAATAAAATATTCTAAGTACACATAGCTTTCTTCCCGTACAATAAAGTCAGTGTGAACATGGATCGATGTAAAGATAGTTTATCCGGGAGCTGACTTTTTTCTTACAGAATACCATTGATCTCAACTGCGAGCTCACAGCATTAGCTTTGTTGCACCTGGATTCCTTTCACTTAGGATATTACCATCCTGGTAGAATATTCATAATAAGTACTTGAAATGACCTATTCCAGTTTTGTATCCCTGACCAGGTATTCATTTCTCTTAGGTTTCTTCCCTACTGACATCATATTATTCTTAGAGATGCTAATGTGTGTTTGCATTTTATAGGTCATATTAGTAAAATTATTTTTGAACAAAATTATGGATCTGATGAAGGTAATTTAGTTGAAACTTAGTATAATTTTTGAACGAGCACATAAGACGGACGATGTTGGTCCTGGCATTAAGATAAAGACATATCACGACGTAGTACAAGCGAGAAGAAATATGGTGTTCTTGAACGTAATTATGCACCTTTTTTATTCAGTTTGAATGGTTGTAAACAGTCTAAGGAATGCAGATATTGAGCATTTAAAAGTAAATAGAAGCGGTTGTAAGGTCGTCAGGTTAAAACCTAACCAAGCGGGTTTGGGGCAGTATATTATATCCGGGACTACTTATAACTACAGGCTTACATTTTGCATAAAGGGAATATATCGCTTACTTGCACGAGTGAAACGTAAAATTGCCGTTAAGTTCCAAACGATGAAGCTGGAAATTCAGATGAAAACCTACTTTTAGAACATGGTGCTGTCTATATTGTCATTCTTGTCACTTTTGTACTTTCGAGTTCTTTTAAGGTAGCACACAGATGTTCCTAAACGTATGGGAAATAACAGCGAGGGGATAATGAACTCTAAGGCAACAAAATATATCTATGAAAACATGCCCTAAGGTTGATCGTTTACGAGATAGACTTTCCAACTTTGTACGGGAAGTATTGGTTTTATTTATTCGAGTCAGAAACAAACAAAATATGTAGATACACAAATGAAAATATTAATTAAGTTACACCACGGTAGACCTGACACATGCCATATCGAGTAGTCACCATAGTGCTGTTCCAGCAAAGATACTGAATTGTAACTAAAGAAGTCCTGTGTTTAACATGCAGGGCTGACTGGCAACAGAAGTTAAAACTGTTCGATCAAACATTCTTCGGAATAGGAAAAAATGATTCGTACACTGTCAGGAAATTAAAATATTCCGAGTTCTTCCACTCCCAACCGGTGACAAAATTGCTGATCAAAAACATACTGAAAGGGATTCTGGTAAATAGCTCTAAGTGAAGAGTTTCAAGTACTCAAAGGAGTTATTGGGTTACTACAATACAATTGTGTCAAATGCGTGGCGGTGAGGGTGGAATGAAAGAGGCAATCTCCTATATGTCCTAAGCAGCCTTTAAAAGCATACGCAAATCATTTAGCACTGAGAACAGCAAGAATTGAAATATATTCTAAGTTTCTGTCAAGCTCATACATTTGAAGAGTTAAATTGCCGGTATGATAGTCTGCCAAGATCTCATACTACAACTGCAAACATATCTAAGACTTTCTTTTAAAAACTCGTATGTCCAAATGCTCTTCCTGCCCACTATATTCCTTGAGGCTGGTCACGCCTCTCAGCCACATATTTATATGCAGTTCATCAGAATATTTTTCGTTGTGTTCATTTTTCTACACTGATGTGTAAAGGAAAATGAACCTTTCCATACCCCTACAATACGGTACGATTTCCACTGTGCAAGAATATGTAGAATCCATTTTTCTGGAGGAACTATTTGGTCAAAAGTAACACACGGACAGCGTTATTTTCCCATACGTTTACGAGGCCTGTCGTACTTCTTCAGGGCACTGATTAATGACTGACAGATGAAATTAAACGATATCGGAGAGTGTTGCTGGAATGAAAGATGACAGGGAAAACTGGAGTACCCGGAGAAAATCTTGTCCCATCTACGCTTTGTCCAGCACAAGTCTCACAAGAAGTGACCGGGATTTGAACAACGGAACCCAGCGGTGAGAGGCCGGAGCGCTGCCGCCTGAGCCACGGAGGCTCTCTACCATTACCATAGCATATCAGCAATATTTAACTTACGAACACCTACGTTTTTCATGCTCTCATGAACCTCCTACAAATAACTTGCGGTCCTCTGATTCCGCATCTACTCTAAATAAAATAATATGCACTAATAAGATGACGATGTCATCACGGTTATATGTACGTAACATTAAATGCGTAAAAGCGGACTATGGTACAGAATAACATCCCACAACAAGAGACTATAAGTGTGTCCAGTTAGGCACTATACTGTACTTAAAATGTAAATGAGATCAGGGGAGTTGTGGGTAATGATGCTGTGACATCACCTACCATCCTTAAATTGACTCAGAAAGGCATTGAAGATCTCATTAAGTTGTACCGTCACTCAGTAGGCTGATTATGGTTCTCTCAGAGAAAAGTTCTCGTACTTAGGATAATGTTTCGTAGAAAGCACACATTGATTTCAGAGCTGTATAATGTGAGTTGTCCGCCTCTGTGGTGTAGTGGTTAGCGTTATTAGCTGCCACCCCCGGAGGTCCGGGTTCGATTCCCGGCTCTGCCACGAAAATTTGAAAAGTGGTACGAGGGCTGGAACGGGGTCCACTCAGCCTCGGGAGGTCAACTGAGTAGAGGTGGGTTCGATTCCCACCTCAGCCATCCTCGAAGTGGTTTTCCGTGGTTTCCCACTTCTCCTCCAGGCGAATGCCGGGATGGTACCTAAGGCCACGCCGCTTCCTTCCCTCTTCCTTGTCTATCCCTTCCAATCTTCCCATCCCTCCACAAGGCCCCTATTCAGCATAGCAGGTGAGGCCGCCTGGGCGAGGTACTGGTCATTCTCCCCAGTTGTATCCCCCGACCAAGAGTCTGAAGCTCCAGGACACTGCCCTTGAGGCGGTAGAGGTGGGATCCCTCGCTGAGTCCGAGGGAAAAGCCGAACCTGGAGGGTAAACAGATGATGATGATGATAATGTGAGTTTAGTTCTGCACTTGCATGGATGGTTTCCAGAGCGAGGTCCATATATCCTTCATAGATTTAGTTCAGTACCATTGAAACCAGCCCCGGAGGCACCAGGTTCGAGTCCCAGTTTGTCCAGGCATTTTAATTCTGGACTGAAGACTGGACGGGATTCACTCAGACTCATGAGACCAACTGAGGAACTTACAGGAGAGGTAGCGATCCGGTCAGTAAAGCTAAGCAATACAGTTGAGGATGCCATCATGCTGGCCACGTTACATTTTAGTATCACGTTTGGTACCTCCTGAACAGGTTGGTGGGATTCGGCGAATTCGGCCTGTGAGATGTTCGATATAACTTCCCGAATATTCTCCTGTTGTTCTTCTCTTGTGTGAGAGTTGTTAGCGTATACTTCTCTATTTAACCATATAATAATCTCGGGGATTTAAATCGAGGGACGTAACAGGGGACAGAAAATTTCTGGGACTTCTTTCCAAAGGAGCTCTTATTTCACTGAACTTTTCCTATATTAACACAGTTCGTCTTCTAATTTTAGTTAAAGTGACCGATGACTGAAATCTTCAACTACAATTTTGCAGATATCTAGCATGAAATTTTGTGAGCAAATTCATGAATTAAGTATTACTTATTATACGAAGTTTCAAAGCAGTGGGTTGATTCAATCTTCGTCAATTATTATTTTTTGATGTTTAGTTATGAGTTGAAAAAAGTTCCCTGAGACAAAATTTTGGTTTCTATGACTTCAAAATTTGATAATGGTGTTTGCATACATATATAAACGTAACTTGTATGTATGTTCAGTCCGTCAGCGATTCCGCTGATGGGATCCTCAACAGCTCTGCCATCAGCTGTCATAGATGGTCTAGGCATCACTGAAGAGGCGTACTAAGGAAATGAGGACTAAGGTAGTTTCCCGTTGCTTTCCTCACCGAGCCAGAGTTGCTATTACATATCAGTCTGCCAAGCCCACTGAAATGCATACACCAACCGACCCTATGAGCAATATTTTCACACCATTCATAGCAGGGACTGGCTGCATAAGGATTGGCATTACTAGCATTGCTCATAGCTCAGTCACTTTCATATTGTCAAAGCCAAGGATAAGACAGAGACAGATCTATGAAAGTAACAAAATTGCTCTAGCCTATACCAGAAGACATAGTGCACTGTAAACACTAGGTCCTGCCAGCAAAGACATAAACGTAACTGAATCAAAAAATTTATTTATCCTCAAATACGAATTAGACTAGAAATTTTTGACCGGGCGAGTTGGCCGTGCGTGTAGAGGCGCGCGGCTGTGAGCTTGCATCCGGGAGATAGTAGGTTCGAATCCCACTATCGGCAGCCCTGAAAATGGTTTTCCATGGTTTCCCATTTTCACACCAGGCAAATGCTGGGGCTGTACCTTAATTAAAGCCACGGCCGCTTCCTTCCAACTCCTAGGCCTTTCCTATCCCATCGTCGCCATAAGACCTATCTGTGTCGGTGCGACGTAAAGCCCCTAGCAAAAAAAAAAGAAGAAATTTTTGAATTTCTGGTTTGCTAATTTCTATAGAAAAATAATATACCATCATAATCAAATGCATGTAACGTTGCTTCCAATCAACACATAAAATTCCTTATAAGTATGTTTTGTTTTGCTAGATGAAGGTATTAGGTCTACTATAACACCAGAAAGTTTCATATCAATCAGACAAGAACTGCAGCACATGGAGCATTCTGCAGGAAGCAGAGCTCTGAAAAAATGAAAGATGAAGAAAAGGCATCTGAAGTTTTGAAAGCACCTGTTATTTTTTAAAGATTATGCGGTAGACAGTGAAACATCGTAAAGCGCTGACAACATCCGGCTGCCATTAAACCTTGGAGCCAAATTCAAACGGAAATGGCAAAATATTGCCAAAATATGCGATAACGTGCCGTCAGTGTGAGGTGGGCGAGGCAGAAACACCGACACAGCAGCCCATTAAAATGTCCGTACGGCCTTTAAAAATGGCGGGACTTGAACTATTCTGCCATTTTATGATAATAGAAGGATTTGTGTTATTTTAACAATAATTACGAAAATCTATTTTTTGTAAGGAAATCACGAAATGTCAGTCAACGGGCAAAGGTCACCTTACGACTAGCATTGTGCCTGCCTTATACAACTTTAAAATAAGCACCTTGTACATTTCACTATAGAACTAAGAGACCTCGCCATTCGGGAGATTCGACTTTCAAATGTGGACGTGACAGCTGCCGTTCTGGATGTGGGGTTGAATACCGTCTATCTTCCGAGAGGGCACTCGATACAATGGCTGATGTACTGAGCTTCCCTGGTCAGTACCTGTGAAAACTGATTATATGAATACGTTTTCTTACGATATGCCATAAAATCTCATAAAAAGATTTTAGTTTCAAATGACTCTTTATATCGTGATCACAGCCATGCTTCCCTGTGTTACGTGGAATTCGGACCCTTGAAGAATGTACACCTAGCCCCTCAATACTGAGATAAGGATATCTCTTATGAACTCTTTCCTAAGTCCAAATTTTACAGCTTCCGGATGTACTGCACGGCAAGTATCGGCAATTCATTCATACCTGCAATCATACGCTCGTGGAATTCTCTTCCGCCTGTAATTAGAGGCATACATAGTAGAAATGTATTTAAAAGGAAATGTTGTAAGTGGTACATAGACTTAAAAATTAGACTATAAAATAATGCTTCCTTGTGGTAACTGTCTGAAATATATCTTTCGTTTGTAACTATTACCTAAGTTTAATTTCATGATTAATTATATACCATTAAGACACTTACGACACTTTTGTTTGTACAATGTAGCTCGTATAAGGTGGATTGGCATAACATCAGGCATCATAGACTGAACCACGCCGAATAAAAAAAATATACTCGTATATAACATAAATAAAGAGCCTCCGTGGCTCAGACGGCAGCGCGTCGGCCTCTCACCTCTGGATACCGTGGTTCAAATCCCGGTGACTCCATGTGAGATTTGTGCTGGACAAAGCGGAGGCGGGACAGGTTTTTCTCCGGGTACTCCGGTTTTCCCTGTCATCTTTCATTCCAGCAACACTCTCCATTATCATTTCATAGCATTTATCACTCATTAATAAATCACCTTGGGAGTGGCGACCCCATTGTAATAACAGCCTAAATATGTTTCATTCATTACATCCCTGACCCGGTCAATGACTGGAAAACAGGTTGTAGGTTTTCATAACATAAATAAATGAACAGGGTGCCAACCGTCAGTCCAATAATATGCTGTTTAAGATACGGTGGAATGTCCGAGCTTTGCTTTGAAGAGTTCTATTAATGTAGCAGTGTATCTCCTGACACGAAGTCCGGCTCCATGGCTAAATGGTTAGCGTCCTTGCCTTTGGTCACAGGGGTCCCGGTTTCGATTCCCGGCAGTATCGGGAATTTTAACCATCCTTGGTTAATTCCGCTGGCACAGGGGCTGACTGTATGTGTCATCCTCATCACAACGCGCAAGTCACTTACGGGAGTCAAATCAAAAGACCTGCACCTGGCGAACCGAACGTGTCCTCGGACACTCCCGGCACTAAAAGCCATACGCTATTTCATTTCATTCTCCTGACACGGAATCTCACATTTTTAAATTGCAACCGACTGCGTAGAGTCTGTCCTACAACCTTTAGCGTATAATGATATATCAGTTCATTTGTTTGTGCATACTAATGTGCCCTATTTTTATTAGTTGATTAGCTATTTAATATCGAACAAACTGATGGGTTTGGTCATACTGGATAGATGATGATGATGATGATGATGATGATACACTGACTGTTTTATTGGACTAATTTAATCTACAGTAGGACGACCAAGTCAACACACACACAATTATATTCGACCATGAATGACAACACTTCACTAATTAGTAGCTATTTCTTGTCGTTACCTGAAACCGGGCGATCCTTCCGTAACCCTGATTGACAGTTCTCTCTACTCAGCTTCGCTTCGCACGCCCCACCGTCACTTCACACAGCAGCTCCATGCAGAGAGGATCGAACACACGTCTGTTGACTATAACAACGTACGACCGCTGTACACTTGGCTCGACTCCAGACAAGACCGATAACTCGCACAATCAACTGACGTGACTGATTCACACAATGAACACATTAATACATACAACTCGATAAGACTATAACACAATACAATTCAACACCAACCACTAAACAACGACAACAACCTGTTCGTGGCCAGCCTGCATTTTTATACCTGGTGATGAGGTCCTAGTACCTATGGGGTGCGGCTAGAATACGAACATTCCTTTTTCGCCTTCCAGAAAATCTACGGACACACCAATCGGGAAATCAAAATAGAAGGATAGGCCTTCACATGCCTTCAGACTTGTCAGGAGGTCGCCGGCCTGACTCACTCATTCCTTCCAGGAAATATCGAAGGAGTAGGGCTGACAGTCGCATGACCACGTAACAGTATGTACTCCCTTAGCTACCATGTGCAAGCATTTTCTCTTTACGTCATTTATACTGCCTGTGTGTCATTCTTAGATTTTACTGTACTTTTAAGAAGAGCATGAATATATTTTGCTTAATTCTGTCTAGTAGGCAAGAAGTATGTCACCAGAGATCCTTTATCTGCCGACAAGGTTGAAATTCCTTCACGCCCTTCAAGGATTCGTACATGAAGCCGCGATCCACAGATCCAGACAAGAAACTATGATGATGTAGAAGCAAAAGAAGAATGACTTTTGTGAAGTACACTGCAAAGTATGTTTTAAAAAATATCATCTAAGTAAAAAAAAAAAAACGAAAATTGTTGGCCAAAACCATGGCACTACAGCCCTTGAAGAGCCTTGGCCTACCAAGCGACCGCTACTCAGCCCGAAGGCCTGCAGATTACGAGGTGTCGTGTGGTCAGCACGACGAATCTCCTCGGCCGTTATTCTTGGCTTTCTAGACCGGGGCCGCTATCTCACCGTCAGATAGCTCCTCAGTTCTAATCACGTAGGCTGAGTGGACCTCGAACCAGCCCTCAGGTCCAGGTAAAAATCCCTGACCTGGCCGGGAATCGAACCCGGGGCCTCCGGGTAAGAGGCAAGCACGCTACCTCTACACTACGGGGTTCTAGAGACCACCGGACCTATTATTTTTTATCAGTAGTTCACTGAGTTTATGAAGCTGCTGTGGATCTACAGTAAGCGGATTGTTAATGAGAATTCGTAAAAAGCTGAAGATCGAATGTACTGTATTATGACTTACTGAATTGTGATGAATGAGAATCTGAAGAGTAGATTTTGTGTACCGGTTCTCTATTTTATTGAAAATATTAATTAATTTCGAAAGGGACTTCTCGATAATATGGAATTCTTCTATACAATTGCACTAATAGCAACGTCAACAAGAACAGTTCCAAGCATTCAGTCTCAGTTAGAATAATTTGCTAGTATTTAAACGTGTATTGTCAGGTCCTTGTCCTTCCTGTAAACGAAAAATGGATAATTCCTATTGTCCCAGCCCCAACTCCAAGTGAAGCGCGACCATTACCCCAGACACCGCCTACTGTACTACCTACTACACTACAAAGGCAGGCCGCAGCAGCACAAAGAGCCATCGTTAGGCGAGGATAGATCGTCAAGCCTGCAGCCAAGTCATTACGGGAGCAAACGCTGCAAATAAGAGAAACGCCGACATAGTATTTTACATATTCTCCGGTTATTAGTACTGAATATGGTGAGGGTAGATGATATAAGCCGGCTGCTTCTGAAATAATCGGTTTCTCAGTTGGGTGGAGCTGAGTGAGTAGTACCTGCTGTATATCAGTCATTTATAGGGGGTAGAGTGGCAAATCTACTCTTGCCTTCCCAGGGAAAGTCCTATGTGTCAAATGCCAGCACTGTTGTCTGTCTACAGTATCTTAATGTGGCAATCTCATTAAAATCAGGCTACTTATACTCTAACCTTACATTAACGGATGTTTATATTCCTTTTTTTGCTAGTGGCTTTACGTCGCACCGACACAGATAGATCTTATGGCGACGGTGGGATAGGAAAGGCCTAGGAGTGGGAAGGAAGCGGCCGTGGCCTTAATTAAGGCACAGCCCCAGCATTTGCCTGGTGTGAAAGAGGAGAAAACACGGAAAACCTTCTTCAGGGCTGCCGAGGGTGGCAGTTATCCTAGGATCTTTAAGTATAAAATTATGCGGGGATCGAAATCATGATTATTTCTTAATTTGCTTCAAATCGAGCAGGTGGCTGCGCGGTTTGGCTCACGTAGTTATTAGCTTGGATTCGGGGGACACTAAGTTCAAACCCCGTTGTCGGCAGCCTTGAAGATGATTTTCCGTGGTTTCCCACTTTCATACCACGAAAATGATGGAGCTGTATATTAATTAAGGCCACGGTTGCTACTTCCTACTCCTAGCCCTTTCCTACCCCATCGTCGCAATAAAACCTGTCTGGGTCGGTGCGACGTAAAGAAAATTCACGTCGATCTCTGAATGTAAGTTCAGATCCGTGATGTGTGTATCACTGAATAGAGAATCTTATGCCCAACATAACAGTAACCATTGCGGTAGACTTAGGACTAATAGGACAGAAATTACATGGTGCGGGGAATTTCGAAAATTGTCAAATGATTTTAAACATAGTAACATAACAGCCGTAAATATAAAACCAGTTGATCGGGTTTTGTTTATAACATTTACTTAGTTAATTCAGTTACTTTTTTTTTTTGCTAGTGGCTTTACGTCGCACGGACACAGATAGGTCTTACGGCGCCGATGGGATAGGAAAGGCCTAGGAGTTGGAAGGAAGCGGCCGTGGCCTTAATTAGTATATAGCCCCAGTATTTACCTGGTGTGAAAATGGGAAACCACGGAAAACCATCTTCAGGACTGCCGACAGTGGGATTCGAACCCACTATCTCCCGGATGCAAGGTCACAGCCGTGCGTCCCTAACCGCATGCCCAACTCGCCCGGTAGTTTCTTATTTAATTCATGTATAATTTATGTAGTTATTGACGTGAAAATTGCCCACCACGATGCCACGTTCCTCACTGTAGTTATCGTCAGCCACTTGTAAACAAAATTCTATTAAATTGACTATGCAATCTGTCTTTCATTTCACCCGAAGTCAGACTTGCGTTCGGCGGCGTTGTGACGAAAATTCAGTGTTGGTCATGATTGTTAAAGCGTTATGTCCTTACGGTTTGTCACCCAGATTGGCTGGTTCGGGTTCTGTTGGTAGAAAAATTTCGCCACCGGAATATTGGCTGGTAGGCTAAGAGACGTGGTGGTGTACAATTTTTAATTGCTAGACTGAGTTCCAAAAGCATGAATTCAACTCCAAACCTCTCCGCAGTGAGCAGAGAGAGCGCATGATGCTGGTGATAGTGATTCGTCCATCGGATGGGAACGGTAACTTTGAGCTGTTGCTCGCTATATACCAACAGCGGATTTCATCTTCTACCCACATCATCATAATCATGATCATCACACACGTACACGCACACATATGCGCAGGTCACACATGGGAGTCATCTAGAAAGATCTGCACCTGGCCTCATGGGGCCCACACCTCATCATCAACGGGACAGCCCCTCATCATTCCGCACGCACATAATTTTTGTTCGACCAGACAATCGCTCAGATATCCTCCCGGTACTACCCAAGTCAAGAGCATTGTAGAGCTTTATTTCAAAGAGACGTAGGACTAGGAGAACATTACACACTTAGGAACAACAATGACTACACTGGGCGATTCATGAGGAGCATGCAAAAATTAACTGTCGGACTTCCTGAGCTATTGTGAACTATTTATTTATTTATTTGTTTATTTATTTATTTATTTATTTATTTTATTTTATTTTATTTTATTTTATTTTATTTATCAGTTTTGCTTTACTACTTGCTATGAGAACTGGAAAAAATTAAAAGGAATGCAGCACGATTTGTTCTGGGGAGGTTTAATTGTCGACAAAGGAGTGGTGTTACGAAAATTGCAAACTTTGGGCTGGGAAGTCTTGTGAGTAAGTAGACGAGTTCTTCGACTAAGTAGTGTGTTTTAAATTGTCAATGGAGAGGTGACGTGGAATGACATCACTAGACGAATAAGCTTGAACTGAACTTTTAAAAGTAGGAAAGATCATAATATGAAGATAAAGTTCGTATTCAAGAAGACAAATAGGGGCTTTTTTTTTTTTTTTTTTTTTTTTTTTTGCTATTTGCTTTACGTCGCACCGACACATACGTCTTATGGAGACAATGGGATAGGAAAGGCCTAGGAAGTGGAAGGAAGCGACCGTGTCCTTAATTAAGGTACAGCCCCGGCATTTGGCTGGTGTGAAAGTGGGAAACCACGGGAAACCATCTTCAGGGCTGCCGACAGTGGGGCTCGAGCCCACTATCTCTCTATTACTGGATACTGGCCGCACTCAAGCGACTGCAGCTATCGAGCTCGGTGGGCAAATATTAATTTATGGACGAGGAGTAAAGGGTTGAAATAATATATCAAGGAAAATGCTCAATAAATTTCCAAGTTCTTTGAAAAGGCCAAGTAAATAAGTGACAGGGAATCTTCCACCTGGGTGACAGCCCTAAATACATGTCATTAATGATTGATGGTCGTTGATAAAAGCAGAATATTAGTATTCAGTACCGAAAGTTATTAATTATTATTACTAATATTATTTGGCTCCTTGTGTGAATGATCGGAGTCTGGCCTTTGATTCAGAAGATCCTGTGTTCTATTCCCAACCAGGTCGGGGATTTTAATCGCTCTGAAGAGTTAACGAGCAATGAATGGAAGGGATACTGATGAAAAGAAAGTGAAGAAAGTTGTGTAATAGCAGGTTGAAACAAGTCTAAATTAAAGAAAGAAGAATAATTGTTATGTTTTAATCAATATGGAGATTGTACCGGGAAAGCGTGCTGGTACATTTCTTGTACTACTCTTCTTGTTTTATGTAGAGGATTGTAGCAAGCTATCTTGTCGCCGCTAGCGGCAGATACAATCGGTCAACGCGTCGTGCTGACAGAATGACGAGTGGAGCAGCTAATAAAGACCAGAGTAGTTATTTAATGGCTCACTTGGGCTACACACACATGATTAGCCAGTTATTTATAACGACGTCCCATTTGATACGGACCGGCGCCTCTGCACATCTTATCTACTGCGCGGGTCATTTGACTTTCGTCAATCCAGAGACACTGAGGTGACCTGACATTAAAACAAAGAGAGTTTAGTTAGTTCATCCCCTGTCGGGGAAATGATGCACTAGACGTGCTCCTACTCATGACGTGTCGATGGTAGTAAAAGCGACTCCAAACAAGGAAATGTATTATCCTCCTTCTTCTCTCCTGGTCTCTGGGTCGGTATTAATGTGGATAAAAGTCCAGTTTTGCGGCCGGTAACTCTGACGCCAACCCTCTATGGAGGGATGTATTTACTAACACCTGTACTAAGCGAGTGGTCACGTGATTTAGATCACGTAGCTGTCAATTTGCATTCGGGGTGATAACGGGTTAGAATCCCACTGTTGGCAGTCCTGAAGATGTTTTATCCATTTTCACATCAGGAAAATGCTGCCGCTGAGTCTCCGAGCTAGAGGAGTTAACAAACGTGGCTAAAGTCTCTTGCCCGGGCGTGAATTAAATCTGGAGCCTTCTGAACAGATGACCAGCTTACAGTTGATCAGTTTTGTGGTTTCCGTTCAGATACTTTTCGGGACTCTTCCATGAATGGAGAGATAATTAATGACTAATCCTATTTTGGGAGACATGAGAACCAAGTGCCAATGTCACCGACTTCACATAAAGATGGCCGTGTTTCGAAGCCGGTCAACGCACGTGTGACAAATAATATTACTGAGCTTCGGACTCCACGTGAAACTGTGGCCAAATCGCACGGTAAACAATCTTGACATTTTAACATGACCGTTGATATCGTTATCAGAACCACGTGACCCCTAGTTTTAAGTTGTTTAATTTTGGGCTTCTAAGAGACAATCCAACAGGATTTTTAACAACTTCTGTGCTTTCTGTTTGTGAATGTGCGTGACTGAGTTTCTTCTGTTATTAATTTACGGTTAGAGTTCGGAAGAGAAACTTAAGGTCGTGAGATGAAGAAGTATCCTAGCGGGTGTATATCAGTTGCACTTGAAATAATGAAACATAATCAGTTGCACTCGCCCTCGGGGGAGCCTGTGGTCACCTAGAGAGCGCGTCCCGAAGTGGCGGATAGGGGCCTTCAGAAATGTGGACATCGGAAATGAACCCGTAGGCCAACATGCCTGGGGTTTTATAAGCCTGGGACACCCTCTCTCCAGTGTTCATAAATATGGAGGGCCCTAGCTCAGTGTTATGATTGAAGTCCACAACGGCACCGACGGTGGAAAAGCTGGAATTCGGAGTAGTGCGGCTGGCGGAAGTGGCATCCTGGTAATCGGGATTAGTAAGAGTAGAAGGTATTTGTCCATAACTATAGGCATACATCAGAGTTAGCGTCTGTTCTCCATGTTAGGAGCGGCTACGAAAGGTGCCTGCTCTCCATGTTAGGGGTGGCCTAAATTCCTGCTGGCAGTAGCTCTAAAATGCTCGACGTCAGGCTGTGGCGACAAGACGGTCGGTAACTCCGTCGCAACCCACGAATCAATTTTGTCGGATAATGCTAGGACGTCCCCCAGAATTGACGCGCGTCGGCCTCGCCTGAACTCCGAGACAAATGGACAAGGGCTACTGGTTCAAGGGCCAAACCAGTTAAAGAAGCTAGCTCAACGCAAGCAATATTTACGCACCGTCACGCTCAACATTGGGACTCTTACTGGACGCAGACGCGAACTAGCAGCGATGGTGAAACAACGGAAAGTGGACATTGCATGTGTGCAAGAAACACGTTAGAAAGGCTAGAAATTTCGTAACATCGGAGATAACTATGATCTACCATGGCACATCCATCAGGAATGGTGTTGCCATCATCGTATGCGCCAGTGTGCGAGATCGAGTTGCTGAGGTTCCAGACCGCCTTATGTCAATTACAAATGCACCACAATCTGGCTGTGGTGACCTAGTAAAGGAAACGTTTTGGCACGAGTTCCAAGACAATGTTTCAGCGTGTCCTCAAGATGAGTTTCTACTTCTCTGTGGTAATCTTAATGGGCATGTTGGTTACATCAAGGACGGGTATACCTGCCACGGTGATAATGGCTGCGGTATCCGAAATGTTAATGGAACTCAAATTTTCGCTTTTGCCGATGCAAATGACTTAGTTATTGGTAACACATTTTTAAAGCGCATCAACCACCTCATCACCTACACTAGTGGCGACTTTAGCGGCCAAATGGACTTAATCATTGTTCGGCGCTGTGATCTCAGAGTAGTATCTGACTGTGTAGCCCCTCAACGTAAGCTGCTCACGGCAGACTTAAGGATCTGTAAACATCGTAGAGCTGAAGGGATAAATGCTCTCGAAAAGATCAAATGGTGGAAGCTTTAAGACCGAAAGGTAGCAGGCAGTGTAATATTTTCTCCCATCGACCTAAATGCGATTGACAACACGTGGACCACATTCTGCAAATCTGTCACTGCAACCTTGGGTACAACTAAATCTAGTTCCAACCGTGTTGACAAGGAAACGTAGTTATGGAATGTCCGAGTTCAAGAAAAGGTGCATGACACGAAGGCATAAAGAAACTGGGTTTCACAAAAGACTCCAGGAGACAGGAAAAGATATGGCATAGCCAAACGTGAGGCTAAGAAAGCTGTCGCTAAAGCTAGGCGCAGTCACTATAATGACCTGTATGCAGCCCTGGATTCAAAGGATGGAAATAAAACTATATTTCGGCTGGCCAAAGCTAGAACAAAGTCAGCACAGGATATCGAGCACTATGTTTGCATAAAAGGCAAAGATAGTCAACCATTATAGGACAACCAGGACATCCTCAAACGTTGGCAGTAACACTTTGAAGAGATTTCCAACATTGACATCCCACATCCTCCTATTCCAGAAAGTAATCCAACAGTAGGTCCTATCTCACATCACATTTATCACACCAGAGGAAGTCATCAACGCCATCAGGAGCATGAAAAACCAAAAAGCACCAGGTCCAGATGATCTTCCGGCAGACTTCTGGAAGTTGTAGGAATTTAAAAAAACCCGCGATGAACTGACTGACAAACTTTTTCAATGCCATATTTCATTATGGCTCTGTTCCGTGAGATTGGGCTACAAGCATCTCTGTGCCTATCTCTAAGCAAAAAGGTGACCCAGCAGAATGTGAAAATGACCGTCCAATTCGCCTCCTGTTGCACACAATGCGACGACTGCGTGACATCGTCAGCATTAATACCAACCAGTGGAGGTTCGTCAAGGGTGCTGTAACAACCGGCGCCATCTTCGCTACCAGAATGCTCATTGAAAAGCACTCAGAGAAACAACCACCACTTCATATTGCCTTCCTTGATCTTGGAAAGGCTTTCGACCGTGTTCCATATCATGTGATCTGGTATGCACTTCGTGACCATGGTGTACCAGAAAGGCTCATCAACTGGATCAAGTTGCTTTACACGAACACCACAAGTCGTGTACGTTGCACTGTTGAGATCTCGGAGAACTCCCCAGTGTGAGATCTCGGAGAGCTCCCCAGTGAAAGTCGGTGTACACCAAGGTTCCGCATTGTCCCCATTGCTCTTATTCTCGTCATGGACACAATTCCACGGGATCTGCTTGGGGTGTTCCTTGGACTCTCTTATACGTAGGTGATGTCGCACTTACCGATACCACCAGAAGTGGATTGCAGCGTCAGGTTGAAGAATGGAACAGCTGTCTACCACAATACGGTCTTAGACTGAACAAAAGGAAGACCGAATACCTGGAAACCATCCCAAGCAACAGGTCAAGTCAAGTTGATGGAGAGACCTTAACGAAGACCGTAAGCTTCAGGTATCTAGCATCTCGCCTACAGACTGATGGTGGGATACGTGATGAAGTACAAAGTAGGATAAAGGCAGCATAGATGAGGTGGAGGGAAGTCGCATGCGTACTCCGCGACAGAAGGATGCCACTACATCTGAAATCCAGAATACACTGCACGATAGTTGAATGTTGACCAGCTGACAAAGCTACACGGCGCCAATTACACACAATAGAAATGCGTATACTCCGTTGGTCGGTGGGCATCATGCTCCTGCATCATGTCAAAATTGACACCGTCCGCCAGCAAATGGGCATTACACCAATCAATAAGAAGGCACGGAAGAAACGTCCCCAATGGTACGGTTACGTCCTGCGTGCTGCACCAGTTTGACCCACACCTTTGTGAAATTAATGGGCATCGACCACGCGGACGTCCAAAGGAGCGCTGGCATGACACAGTGATTGCTGATATGAAGTCTCTGGACTTAATACCACATGATGCCCAAGACCGTGCAAAATGGCGGACCAAGATTAGAACAGCGGACCCTGCACCAGCGGGAAAGCGCTACGATGAAGAAGAAGAAGAAGAAGAAGAATCAGTTGCGCTCGAACGCTCGTTAATTAAGCAACCTCTTCGTTTTTAACATTTCCCTTGCACTTGAAGTATATGTATCTCCAGTAAATAGTAACACAACATCTGGCTTCTTGCCATGAACCAGTTCAGTGACCTTTGGTCCAGAAAGAGCCGGGTTCGATTTGCGGCCGGTTCGAGGATTTTAACCGCATCTCGTTAATTCCTCTCGCTCGGTGATTGGGTGTTTGTGTTCGTCTTAACACACATCTTAATTTACATACTACACATCACACTACAAATCACCACATAAACACACGGTAGTGAATACATTCCCCACATAGAAAAGGCATCTGGTTGTAAAAGTGAGCTTCGTCCACACACAGATCTGACCCCAAGTAGTTGTTGGGAAGAGTCCAGGAAGAAGAAGAAGAAGGGAAACATTAACTGCTGAATGCTTACTGGTGTGGCATATGTAGCGTATTTCACGCTTGTTACTAATAATAATAATAATAATAATAATTTCGTATGGCTATTTCTAGCATTGTGCAGCCCTTGTAAGTCAGTCCCTCCGACGAAGGTGGGTGGCATCAGATGTTTAGAGGATACTGCGTATTATTATAATGGAGGATAGTGTTGAATGTGGTGTGTGAGTTGCAGGGATGTTAGGGGCAGTACATATACCCAGTTCCCGGGTCACGGAATTAACCATTTAAGTTTAAAGTCTCTGACCCGGCCGGTAATCGAAACCGAGGCCCTCTGAATCATACGCTGACCATTCAGCAAAGGAGCCAGGCTTGTCACTTATTCCGTACGTACGTTCAAATGTGCCAACCTGTAACTGCCATCACTCCTCCTCATGTGATGTCCATTCAGTATGGATCAAACTCAGAAATTCAACGTATTTTCAGCCAGAAGGGAAGATATTTATTTTAGTGCATGGTTTGAAGTTTCGTGTAGATGAAGATACACAGTGGGAAGGGTGTGGAAATGCACCTTTAAAACGTGCAAGAGAAGGCTTTATCTTAATGAAACAGCCTCAGTAATTTTATTTACTAAAATTGTTAATCATTATAATGACGTGAATGGTAACTTAGCCTCACAAATTGCCTGCAATAATGTAAAACGAAAAAGTCTTAAAAGTCGTTAAAATTCATTCGATCAGAAGTTTCATACATAGGGTTGTGGTGGTGGTGGTGGTTATTGTTTTAAGAGGAAGTACAACTAGGCAACCATCCTCTATATAACAATAATCTGAGGGAAAGATGGAAGGGATCCGACACTTCGAAAAATGAAGGTATCGGCCAAAGGAAGGCTACGAAGGGCGTAAAATTGAAAGACTCCCGAGGCCTCGGAAACCTAATGCCGTCAGGGTCGGAAAAGAACAAGAGTTGACCATGGGAGGTTGGATAGGATAGATGAAATTGAGGAGCCTGGCACAAGTGATTCGAAGCAATGCCAGGACTCGGCTAAGGGTCCCGTGGACGCCAACCCAGACTCCCAGTCTGAGATACCCTAGGGCCCCTTTTAGTCGCCTCTTATGACAGGGAGGGGATACCGTTAGTGTTATTCTACCGCCCCCACTCACAGGGGGCTCATACATGGGAGCTGAAACTGCAACTTTAGGTGTCTTTAAGATTTAGTCGGCTATGTTACGTAGCCTTAGCAGATTACATACATTTCCCAGTCATCTGGTTAGCACTTTGGGTAGGAGCGGTTTTCATTTTACTACCATCCTTAATAGTGCATATTTAGGCCCGTGAGCAGCCGGTAATTCATCCATTAGTTCAAAATCCATACTGTCTCATGAGAAGCTCACATCTCCTGGTAATCATAGTTCATAGTTCTTTAGGGCTAAGCGGCTCCCCAGAAGTGAGTTGACCGTGAGCCATTTTGCTTACAATTCAATTTTAATTATCGTGATTAATATTCAGTTCTTGCTTGGTTGTATGAATTTGATCATTGTAATGGGCGAAGGCCTGTAAGTTAAAGCTCAATAAATAAATAAAAAATAAAAAAAATAGGTGTCCCCAGATATATGGCATAGTGTTTATCGTGTAAAGAGGTCTAGGCTGTCCTAATTCCATATTTAGCTAAGAGTTAAGTCCAGTTATTTTATTATTATTACATCGCTCACATACGATTGGCGTCAAGAAGGGCATCCGGCCATAAAACTGGTCCAGATATACCCGGTGTATGTGTGTATATATATATAGCCGACCACAATAAATTAGTAGAAAGGACCAGTAAGAAGATTATTTAAACAACTTTTTCAAGCATACCTGTTAATAAAAAGTGCCCCACGGACTCTCCGAAGTTCCTATACAATTGGAAGAGAAATGCTGCTGGGCGGAAATTGACCACCAGACGCAAACGATGGAGATATATCCAAACTTCAACACCGAGCGCAACTGTTGCGTAACAGTCAACTATATATTAATCGCAACCAATGAACTCCCCTCCCAGTACCATTGTAACATAAAAACCCTCAATCTATGTGAAGGAGAAAGAGAGGCAGCCCAAAGTAATATTGCCTAAGAGAGCACCAGCTATCGGAAGTCCCACTGCCTGTGGAATTTGCTGAGTTATCCTTTGAGCTATGCCAGTAAGTATTCAACTGTCTTCAAGCTGTTGTTCTCTTTAATTACGATGATGGTGGTTATAGCCAGCTGCATAGCCATGTTGGTAACCACTTGGATGGGTAGTTCACGTACTGTTGGCTAGAGGAGGAGGAGGAGAATGAACCTGGCCCACCTACCACAAGTAAAAGCTTGCTCAGGCTACCGTACGTGTTCAATGCCACCCTTCAGCGCACCGTTCCGCTGGTTGAGGGTACTAACAAGGCCACCAGTGCTCATGTTAGCTTAAGGTAAAACATCGCAATACTGAATAATAATGCAATCAAAGATAATAATCACAGTATGTTACGTCGGCTGATCTAGGGGGTTGGACGTAGTGTCTACAGAGTTACGAGTGGAATGGGTTGTAGCATCGACCTGTTCAAAATATCCATAATCCTTTTCTTCCTGTGTTAGTTCTTTAAAAATTGGACGCAGAATTGTTCGCACATACACATCTGAATTCATGCTGTTATCGAAAACTCTAGGCCTATTCTCAGAAGCAACTAAATGACGGGCATTTTTTTTACCTGTCACCTGGCTTCCCACACTGCAGTTGAGGAAGCCGGAACTTGGTCAGCGGCAGAATAATTCGAAGTTTCCTCGTAAAATGAGAGTATTGTATTATTGGGATGGGGGACGGTGTTAGTTTTTTTTTTTTTTTTGCTAGGGGCTTTACGTCGCACCGACACAGGTAGGTCTTATGGCGACGATGGGATAGGAAAGGCCTAGGAGTTGGAAGGAAGCGGCCGTGGCCTTAATTAAGGTACAGCCCCAGCATTTGCCTGGTGTGAAAATGGGAAACCACGGAAAACCATTTTCAGGGCTGCCGACCGTGGGATTCGAACCCACGATCTCCCGGATGCAAGCTCACAGCCGCGCGCCTCTACGCGCACGGCCAACTCGCCCGGTGACGGTGTTAGTGATATAGTGTATTCTGTAGGTACTATCACAATCAAGGGCGCCTACAGGATAGTCTGTAGGGGAAGGGGGGCTAGACCCGGGGGTATGTAGTATTTTTAATATTTTGAAAGATGAATGGCGACTTGTATTCCACGGTAGAATACCACACACTGTATCCGCTACCACTTGTACGTAATACCGATTTTTAAATCATTTTCTTGAAAGAAAAAACACCTGACTATATTTGATTTTTTCATTTCCCTGAAAGCTAGGGGGCGGGGGGGGGGTCGTCCCCACCCTGCCCCCGGGAATGGGCGCCCATGATCACAAGGTAGTTTCTCTTCAGGTTAAAGAAGATGTTGTCTTTATTACGGGGGTATATCCTATGCATCAAAACGAGTGAGATGGCTACACTCTCCGCTGCAAGCTTGCGCCCGGAAGATGATAGGTTTGAACCCCAGTGAAGGTGGTGGTTTTCACAGTTGGCAATTACCAGCGCTGTACCTTATTTATGGTCATCGCTGCTACGTTCCTAATCGTGACTTTTCCCATCCCAGCATCACCGAAAACTTATACCTAGGTATGAGTTAGTCGGACGTTAAACCACTGGAATGAAAATATATGTCTCCAACAGAGGTTAACCATGTGTACATCCCCATGCGGTACATACTACCCATTAGGGTTCTTGGTTTTTCAAGACGACTGCTGCTTAGCCAGATGACCAGCTGATATTGTAGTGCTACGTAGTCAGCGTAACGACTTCCTCAATTATACTGCCTGACTTCAGGGACCACATCCGCTGTTTTCTATTTTATTTAACAGTTGGCTTTACGTCGCACCGGCACAGATAGGTCTTGTGACGACGATGCGATAAGAAATGGCTAGGAGTTCGATGGAAGCGGCTGTAGCCTTAATTAAGGTACAGCCCCAGCATTTGTCTGATGTGAAAATGGGAAAAACGGAAAACCATCTTCAGGTCTGCCGGCAGTGGGGTTCGAACCCACTATCTCCCGAATGCAAGCTCAAAGCTCCGTGACCCTAACCGCACGCCAAATCGCTCGGTCGCTGTCTTCTCCGTTTCACGAGAGAGATTGAACCCTGTTCCAGTCCTTAGTTCAGGATTAAGTCCTTGTACGGGTCAGAAACGAACTCGAACCTTCCGTGTAGGACTACTACTACTACTAATAATAATAGGCCTATATAAGTACATAAATCACCGGTCGAGTTGGCCCTGCGGTTAGGGGTACGCAGCTGTGAGCTTGTATCCGGGAGATAGTGGGTTCGAACTCCACTGTCGGCAGTCCTGAAGATGGTTTTCCGTGGTTTCCCATTTTCACACCAGGCAAATGCTGGGGCTGTAGCTTAATTAAGGCCACGGCCGTTTCCTTCCCACTCCTAGCCCCTTCCTATCCCATCGTCGCCATAAGACCCATCTGTGTCCGTGCGACGTAAAGCAACTAGCAAAAGAAAGAAGTGCATAAATCAAACAAAACCAAACCAAACCCCATGGCTCTGATGGGCCTTGGCCTACCAAGTGACTACCGCTCAGCCCAAAGACCTGCAGATTACGAGCTGATGCGTGGTCAGCCAAACAAATTCTCCCAGCCGTTATTCTTCACTCCCTAGACAAAGGCCACTATCTCAGTGTCTGATAACTCCTCAATTGTTATCACGTAGGACCTGGAATCAGCCCTCAGATCCAGGCAAAAATCCCTGATCTAGCCGCGTAACGAACCCCGGGACTCCCAGTGAGAGGCAGCCTCACTACCCCCTTGTTCTTAAACTGCCATGTGCAGAGATCTGGTTTGGGAATAAAGAACATTTCAGCGTCTGAGAGGGAGTACCGAAGATATGTAAATATAGCATCGTTTATTTGGGTACCTGTTGCTAAGTGAGGAAGGAACTGCTCTATATGCTGTCATGCTATCTCGAGTGAGGTGTTATCGACTTCCAGGAACACGAACTGCTGCTTGTTTTTAGTCCTCTCTCACGTTCTCTCCATGACGTGCTCTCCATTGATCACTTCTCAGCACGTTAACAAGTTGACAGCTGCATCCTAGCATTGGCTCAGGCCACAAGCGATATTTTCTTTCATACAACCACCAGAATAACAAGTACTGCGTTAGCCAAGGGACTGCCTAGCCGAGGTGGTTAACCCAGAAGGTCAAGTAAATCAAGCAATGGGGTGACGATGTCGTTGCGCTGACCACGTAGCACTCCAGTTCCTCCAGATTATCTGAATTGCGCCACAGACTTCTTAATAATCAACATTTAACCATTTTAAATACTTTTTTGGTCACAATTTGCTTTTCGCCGCACCTGCACTTAGGTTCTATGGCTGCGATGGGATAGGAAAGGGCTAGGAGTGGCTAGGAAGTGACCGTAGCCTTGGTTGAGGCATAGCCCCAGCATTTGCCTGGTATGAAAATGGGAAACCACGGAAAACCATCTTCAGTGCTGCCGGCAGTGGGGTTCGAACCCACTATCTCACGAATGCAAGCTGACAGCTACAGGACAAAAGCCATGGAGCCACTCGCTGAGTGTTTTTTAAATATTAATTTATAGCCAGTCATGAACCTGATGCGGAGTTGTTTTCCGATTCCTGGCTTTCTTAGTTTCGTAATTCCAAAAATTATACTAATCATAATGACTAATAACAAAGAAATGACATAAAAATATACTTGGTTGACTGATGGTGAGTTATTTGCATCGTGGAGAGTGTGTGTGGACATATTTCATTGTCTCTGAATATTTTACATTCGTACACATCATCATCATCATCATCATCATCGAGGTATGACCGGGATATTTGTTTCAAAATATTACGAATAATAAAACTATATTGCTAGTATTCTTATCCATATAAATTTAGCCATTGCAGCTGTATATGTAGTATATTGGTCCGTGCACACTTCGATTGAGGTGCAGAACAAAGAAATTTAAAATCGGATAGAACAGGGAAGAGATCGACTGGATTCAAGATAGAAATTTGTAGGACAAAGTGCTTCGTTCATCGCGAATGCAATATACAGTTCCTCACACGAAACTGATCGGTTGAATATGACTAAGTTCCCGAGTGCTAACATTACCAAAAGGAAACTATACATTATCATACATTTTTAGATAATTAATACACGGGGGGCACACTTCTATAATTTTATAATGAGTTTTTCTATTATTATTATTTTTTTCAATTTGCTTTACGTCGCACCGATATAGATAGGTCTTATGGCGACTATGGGAGAGAAAGGGCTACGAGTCAATCAATCAATCAATACTGATCTGCATTTAGGGCAGCCGCCCAGGTGGCAGATTCCCAATCTGTTGCTTTCCTAGCCTTTTCCTAAATGATTTCAAAGAAATTGGAAATTTATTGAACATCTCCCTTGGTAAGTTATTCCAATCCCTAACTCCCCTTCCTATAAATGAATATTTACCCCAGTTTGTCCTCTTGAATTCCAACTTTATCTTCATATTGTGATCTTTCCTACTTTTATAAACGCCATTCAAACTTATTCGTCTACTAATGTCATTCCACGCCATCTCTCCGCTGACAGCTCGGAACATACCACTTAGTCGAATAGCTCTTCTTCTTTCTCTCAATTCTTCCCAACCCAAACATTGCAACATTTTTGTAACGCTACTCTTTTGTCGGAAATCACCCAGAACAAATCGAGCTGCTTTTCTTTGGATTTTTTCCAGTTCTTGAATCAGGTAATTCCGGTGAGGGTCCCATACACTGGAACCATACTCTAGTTGGGGTCTTACCAGAGACTTATATGCCCTCTCCTTTACATCCTTACTACAACCCCTAAACACCCTCATAACCATGTGCAGAGATCTGTACCCTTTATTTACAATCTCATTTATGTGATTACCCCAATGAAGATCTTTCCTTATATTAACACCTAGATACTTACAATGATCCCCAAAAGGAACTTTCACCCCATCAACGCAGTAATTAAAACTGAGAGGACTTTTCCTATTTGTGAAACTCACAACCTGACTTTTAACCCCGTTTATCAACATATCATTGCCTGCTGTCCATCTCACAACATTTTCGAGGTCACGTTGCAGTTGCTCACAATCTTGTAACTTATTTATCACTCTATACAGAATAACATCATCCGCAAAAAGCCTTACCTCCGATTCCACTCCTTTACTCATATCATTTATATATATAAGAAAACATAAAGGTCCAATAATACTGCCTTGATGAATTCCCCTCTTAATTATTACAGGGTCAGATAAAGCTTTGCCTACTCTAACTCTCTGAGATCTATTTTCTAGAAATATAGCAACCCATTCAGTCACTCTTTTGTCTAGTCCAATTTCACTCATTTTTGCCAGTAGTCTCCCATGATCCACCCTATCAAATGCTTTAGACAGGTCAGTCGCGATACAGTCCATTTGTTCTCCAGAATCCAAGATATCTGCTATATCTTGCTGGAATCCTACAAGTTGAGCTTCAGTGGAATAACCTTTCCTAAAACCGAATTGCCTTCTATCGAACCAGTTATTAATTTAAAACATGTCTAATATAATCAGAAAGAATGCCTTCCCAAAGCTTACATACAATGCATGTCAAACTTACTGGCCTGTAATTTTCAGCTTTATGTCTATCACCCTTTCCTTTATACACTGGGAAGTAAGCGACTATGGCCCTAATTAAGATGGGCCTTCAGCCCCGGCATTTGTCTGGTGTGAAAATGGAAAACCACGGAAAACCATCTTCAGGGGTTCGAACCCACTATCTCCCGAACGGCAGCTGATAGCTACGTGACCCAAACCGCTCAGCCACTTGTTCGGTATAACGAGTCTAGATGGTAACATTCGCCACTAAGTGCTCTAAATGGTAGGCTACTTGTCACTTTCCTATTATACTGTAATAGAATTACATAAGTGTTTTGGTGAAGTGTGAATTGGATAAACTATCTATTAAAGAGTAAGGCAGGTATGTTATTATGAATTACCATAGCACGAGATCAAGTTTGGCGCTGATTCTTCCCATAATATATTAATAATTGAAAATCCACAGCCTGTTCCAGTCATCCGACCGGGTCAGGAATGGAATGAATGAAGCCCCTATCTAGCGGTGAGGATTGGAATTGTGATGGCTGCCGAACCCAGCCCATAACAAAATTTAAGCCTCCCTCCCACAAGGGGGCGGGGGGAGTTTTGAATTCATTACCGGTACCGGTGCATTAGAATGCTCCTCACCCGGTCTTTTATTGAAGTTGAAAGTTAGTGGTGAGTATATTTTAAAGTTGTTAATATGATATTGTATTTAGTAATAAATAGATATGATTTAAGGTAAGAGAAGATAAAAAGAATGAAGGTTTAAGGTAAGAGAAATATAGAAGGACTAGCAAGATACCCGTGCTTCGCTACGGTATTATACTGAAATTTATAATTGAATGCTTATTGTTTTAGATATATAATCCGCCGAAATTCGCGGTCTGACTCGTTTTCTGCGAGAACCCACCAAAATTCCCGATCTGACTCGTTTTCTATTAGATTACGGCATGTTTCCTCCCATTTTTCAATCTTCTTTTCCAGCAATCGATTTCGTACTTCCCGGGCTAGGCTCAGGTATTCCTCCCGGTCAGTTGGGTCCGTAAATCTTTGCCATCTTTTCCTATAATCATTTTTAATAGGGATAAAATCCTTCAGGAGATCCGGCGTGGTGTCATATTGGGTGCTTAGAAGGCACTGAACCCGCGGCCGGACTGCATTCTTAGTCATTACCCGTCCAGGAGCCGTTTCCAGCGCGGTCCGCACATTTGACGACGGTCCGGAACATTATTATTAATATTATTATTATTATTAGTATTATTATTATGTGTTGCTGGAATGGATGATGACAGAAAAACCGGAGTATCCGGAGAAAAACCTGTCCCGCCTCCGTTTTGTCCAGCACGAATGTCACATGGAGTGAACGGGATTTGAACCACGGAACCCAGCTGTGAGAGGCCGGCGCGCTGCCGAGGATCCTTATAAGTACATTAAGAACAGTAAAATCAATTGGTCTCACCTCCTTCTACACCCCACCGCCGTTAAGTTTATTTACCGGCACCCCCCCCCCCAAAAAAAATTAAAAGAAGGCTTGTTTCTTATGTTTAAAGAAGATTTCAAACACCAATGTTCACGTCTATTACCTTCAGTTTTGAGATATAAGTATCCCCATAAAATAATTTACTTTTTTAACTTCATTTCACACTACTCCCCCCCCCCCCTAAGTGAATTTTCCCGCAAAAATACTTGTTTCTTTAATAGTAAAGGATCTTCTAAATACCAATTTTCACGACTCTAACTTCTTCAGTTTTTGATTTATGTGTCCTCATGAAAGGAATTCAACTCCTTTACACTCCCGCCCTCCAAGATGGTTTCCCCCCAAAACGCGTTTTTCTTTGTTTTTAAAGGAGATCCAAATACGAATTTTCACGTCTGTAACAACTTTAGTTTTTATTAGATGTATGTATTCTCATTCAATTAATTCAATTAATTTTTTGAATTCTTTCACCCCCCCCCCCTTCATTGGATTTTCCGAGAATACGTGTTTCTTTATTTTTTAAGCAGATTGCAAATATCAAATTTCACGTCTGTAACATCTTCATTTTTGAGATATCAGTAGCCTAATTAAAAGAATTCAACACCGTTTTCAGTCATTTACCCCCCCCTCCACCCAAGTGGTATTTCCGAAAGCTAAAAATACACGTTTCTTTATGTTTAATAGAGATAAAAAACCATTTTTCACTTCTGTAACATGTTAAGTTTTTTGAGATAAACTGTAAAAATTCTCATTTTAAAATTTCACCCCTTTTGAGTTCCCCTTAAGTGGAGTTTCCAAACACAAATCACCTATGTTTCTTTAGATTTACAGGAGATTACAAACACCCACTTTTTACGTCTGTAACATTTAACGTTTCCAAGATATTCTGTAGATATAGTCTTTCAAAAATTCACCCAATTTGTCACTCCTGTTTAACCGCCATTAATTGGATTTTCCAAAACTAAAAAATACGTGTTTCTTTATTTTTAAAGGAGATCCCATATACAAATTTTCAGTTCTGTAATATCTTTCGTTTCTGAGATATATGTATCCTCATTAAAGGCATTCAACCCATTTTTCACCCTTTTACACCCCTCCTATTGGGATTTACAGGAAACAAAAAATGCGTTTTCCTTTATTTTTAGAGGACATTCTAACTACCAATTTTTACATCTGTAAATTTTAAAGTTTTAAGATGTATACACACTCATTTTAAAAAAATTTACCCTCCCCCTTTTTACCCCCCAATATTTGGATTTTCCAAAAACGAAAAAATACGTGCGTTTATTTATTTTTAAAGGAGATTCTAAATACCAATTTTCACATATATAACCTTTAAACATTTTGAGATAGATACACTCATTTTAAAATATTACTCCCTTTTCACCCCCCCCCCCTAAATTGGATTTTCCAGAAACAAAAAAATACGTGTTTCTTTATTTTTAACGGAGATCCCAAACACCAATTTTCAGGTCTGTAATATCTTCAGTTTCTGATATATAAGTAGCCTCATTAAAGGCATTCAACCACTTTTTAGCCCCTTTTCCCTCCTCCTATTGCGATTTTCCAAAAACAAAAAAATACGTGTTCCTTTATTTTTAATGAAGGTTCTAAATACCAATTTTTACATCTGCAAACTTTAAAGGTTTGGAGATATAGATTCACTCATTTTAAAAATTAACCCCCTTTTCACCCTCCCATTAATTGGATTTTCCAAAAACAAAAAAATACGTGTTTCTTTATTTTTAAAAGAGATCAAAAGTACCAATTTTCAGGTCTGTAATATCCTCAGTTTCTGAGATATAGGTACTGGTATCCTGATTAAAGGCATTCAACCCATTTTTCCCCATTTTCACCCTTTTTCACCCCTCCTATTGGGATTTTCTGAAAACAAAAAAATACGTGTTTCCTTATTTTTAAAGAAGATTCTAAATACCAATTTTTACATCTGTAAACTTTTAAAGTTTTGAGATATAGAGCAACTCATTTTAAAATTTCACCCCCGTTTTCACCCCCTTAGCGAAGGAATATCCAAAAATCCTCTCTTAGCGAGCACCTACGTCATAATATGAATATATCCCCAAAATTTCATCTCTTTATGTCCAGTAGTTTAAGCTCGGCGATGATGAATCAGTCAGTCAGGACAAGCTACTTTATATATATATAGATATGAAAGTTGTTGTGCGGTTACGTATTTAGGTTGTGTGAATTTAGTGCTTTTAAAATATTAACGTTATGCTTTATGGATGTCGCACTCCTCTGGGGCAATAAGGTATTAAGGGCGTGGCCTTAATTAAGGCACAGCCCCAGCATTTGCCTGGCGTAAAAATGGGAAACCGCAGAAAACAATCTTCAGGGCTGCCGAGAGTGCAATTCGAACCCGCTATGTCCCGAATGCCAGCTCACAGTTTCGCGAGTGTCAGGATGTGTACACTACGCTGTTGTCTGTTACAATGTTAAAAATTAAGTTCCCAAAAGGGTACCATATTTTATGTTCACATTATTCTTTCCTGGGGTCGGCGGCACTAAAAGCGAAATAAGCCTAGCTTTATGATCGAATACTCTACCTGACTCGAAACCTATGTAGAGGGATGTATTCATTATTACATGCTTCTGCGGAGGATGGTAGTGTGGTATGGTGTTTTTAAATAAAGATGTGTATTAATATGATTAGAAATGCCCAGCCTTTGGCGAAGAGGAATTAATTAAATAGAGCTAAAATGGCCGGCCTGAGGCCCTATGAACCAAGGACCACTGCGGTGACCGTTAAGCCAATTTCACGGATTGCGGAAAAACGAATATCAAAGAGTGTGGCAGCAGGATCGTTAGCTGGATTGCCAAGACGTCGACGGCTAGTGCACCGTTCAGACCCCAGTGCAAACCCTCTGTATAAGACAATGCAATGCGAGTGCACTAGGGAAGATATGTTCCTCTACTTGTATAAATGAGGGCGGAATCGAACCCCCCAACTTCACCTCAGAAAACTAGCGCTTCTACCGTTTGAGCCGCTCGAGAAACTGCGCAGTTCTTGTGTTAAGAAATTCGCTACTTGTAAACGCCGTACTAACACACGGCGACGGAAGGATGGGCGAGGCTAAGATTGTGAAGGAAGTGGCCGTAGCCTAATTAAGGCCTGGCGTAAAAATGGGAAACCACAGAAAACCGTCTTCATGACTGCCGAGAGTGCAATTCGAACCCGCTATGTCCCGAATGCCAGCTCACAGTTGCGCGAATGTCAGGATGTGTACACTACGCTGTTGTCTGTCGCAGAAGATAGACTCGTTAGAGATAGCAGCAACATATCAGAAACTCCGTGTTCTGGTTATGTAGACGAAAGGTATCCACGAAATGTCACTGTAATATTTGTCCCAAATGGAATATAATAATTCATTTTACTCAAATAAAGTGTAAAATCTGCGGTAAATTAAGAAATAGTACGAAATATTTTACTTTCAGGGAAGAATATGGATACATACTTCACTACCTTACAACTATTTTTTATGCTACGTCGCAGTGCTTCCGTATGAGTTTTGCTTGTCTAACACTCTTGTGTGAGATGTCTTTGCTCACTGAAGTTGTTTGAATTAATTAGGTGTCGTTTTCTTCATGTTGCTCATTCGTTTTGTACCCTAACTCATTCATTAAATGATATATTTATTGGTCCAGGGATCATGCTATTTTCCTTTCAACAAACAAGTAATATGTTTATTGGTCCAGGGATCATGCTATTTTCCTTTCAACAAACAAGTAACATGTTTATTGGTCCAGGGATCATGCTATTTTGCTGTTTGAAATGCCCGCGCTAGTCATATGGACAAAGATAATGACATTTCACAGACATAACACTCCCATTCGTCGGTGCAAGCCCTGGACCTCAAGAAAGAAACAAACGACGGCACGAGCAGCGGAATACAACATAAAGGAGTCCTGTCTACAGCCCGTAAAGTATACATATTTCTCTAGATATTTCTCTAGTAACGACGGTATTTCTTAATTTACCCCGGATTTTTCACTTTATTGGTGTAAAAGCAATTATTATGTTCCATTTGGGATAAATATTACAGTGACATTTGGTCTATATTACCCATGTTCCTTACTAGTGCTGAGCATTCTCTGGGGCTTGCTTACGATATGGTAATACAGCATGAATAGAATCAAAGGATAGTAATTTTGGACACATTTACCGCCTTACTGTTGCCTATGACGTCAGTTATCGTGGCCTCAGGACAAGTGTAACGCTTCATTGTTTTTGTGGTGCTCAGTGGCAGGTCACGATTTTCTGGGAAACCCAAGGTATTTCACTTCATCGAGTACACCGGAGATTTATTGCCCTGAGGTCCTCTCCGCTGAGCACGGTTAGACCAGCTTCGATATGATGCGTGAGGTCTCCATAGCTGACGTACTGTCAATGTTAATAAAGTTTTACATAGCGTTTCGTAGAAGCACGCAAAGAAAGTTGGTTTGACAAGTTGGCATGACATGCACTCCTTTAAACAATAAACACCACTACCACCACCAATACTACTACTACTAGAGATAATCGCATCGTACGCCATGGAGTGCGGAATAGACCCCATACTTCAAAAGTTCGACTTCTTCTGTCCAATATGAACCAGCGATTCTGAGATCCGAAGACCGCCAGTGTATTCTAGTACTGATCCACTACTCTGGTGAGAAGTCGCCCTGTCCTAGCAACGAATGTTGCAAAAAGTTCATTGCTGGGTTAAGGCGACTTTCTAGTGGACCGTCCTTCAACGTTTAGTTACAAGATTAGAGTATGAAAAGGCTACAATTGGATGGTTACATTAATTAAATCTCGTAGGTGAAGACACCTTAAGGTTTCACTGCTCGAGGCTGAACACACTAAAAGAAAAATGTTATAGAAATATAACCTTAAACAGACAAGTTACATGTGTGGATGAAATTATTCCACAATTGTCTAACTTATGTAAGAATCCAATACTCCAAATAGTCCGGAGAGTAGAAGAGAAATATTTATTCATTATCACATCAGGCAAATGCTGGGGTTGTACTTTAATTAAGGCCATGGTCGCTTCCTTCCGATATCTAGCCCTTTCCTATCCCATCGTCGCTATAAGACCTATCCGTGTCGGTGATACGTAAAGCAAATTGTAAAAAGGATTTATTTTGGACATCTAACACAAAGCAATGTGAAGGAATTAGAAAGCTAACGGGAAGGAGAATTAAACTGATAGTTTAAAGAAGATACGGTTTTTAATAATGATAGGTAAATGTCTTTGCACAAGGACTTCGCTTTTTGTGACTGAAGTACACTGACTGACAGAGCAAATGCAACACCAAGAAGGAGTGGTTCGAAAGGGATGAAAGTTGGGGAAAAAACAGAGACGGCACGGACGAATAATTGATGTTTATTTCAAACCGATATGCAGGTTACACAATGCGCACGGCATCGACTCAGTAGGATGTAGGGCCACCGCGAGCGGCGATGCACGCAGAAACACGTCGAGGTACAGAGTCAATAAGAGTGCGGATGGTGTCCTGAGGGATGGTTCTCCATTCTCTGTCAACCATTTGCCACAGTTGGTCGTCCGTACGAGGCTGGGGCAGAGTTTGCAAACGGCGTCCAATGAGATCCCACACGTGTTCGATTGGTGAGAGATCCGGAGAGTACGCTGGCCACGGAAGCATCTGTACACCTCGTAGAGCCTGTTGGGAGATGCGAGCAGTGTGTGGGCGGGCATTATCCTGCTGAAACGGAGCATTGGGCAGCCCCTGAAGGTACGGGAGTGCCACCGGCCGCAGCACATGCTGCACGTAGCGGTGGGCATTTAACGTGCCTTGAATACGCACTAGAGGTGACGTGGAATCATACGCAATAGCGCCCCAAACCATGATGCCGCGTTGTCTAGCGGTAGGGCGCTTCACAGTTACTGCCGGATTTGACCTTTCTCCACGCCGACGCCACACTCGTCTGCGGTGACTATCACTGACAGAGCAGAAGCGTGACTCATCGGAGAACACGACGTTCCGCCATTCCCTCATCCAAGTCGCTCTAGCCTGGCACCATGCCAGGCGTGCACGTCTATGCTGTGGAGTCAATGGTAGTCTTCTGAGCGAACGCCGGGAGTGCAGGCCTCCTTCAACCAATCGACGGGGAATTGTTCTGGTCGATATTGGAACAGCCAGGGTGTCTTGCACATGCTGAAGAATGGCGGTTGACGTGGCGTGCGGGGCTGCCACCGCTTGGCGGCGGATGCGCCGATCCTCGCGTGCTGACGTCACTCGGGCTGCGCCTGGACCCCTCGCACGTGCCACATGTCCCTGCGCCAACCATCTTCGCCACAGGCGCTGCACCGTGGACACATCCCTATGGGTATCGGCTGCGATTTGACGAAGCGACCAACCTGCCCTTCTCAGCCCGATCACCATACCCCTCGTAAAGTCGTCTGTCTGCTGGAAATGCCTCCGTTGACGGCGGCCTGGCATTCTTAGCTATACACGTGTCCTGTGGCACACGGCAACACGTTCTACAATGACTGTCGGCTGAGAAATCACGGTACGAAGTGGGCCATTCGCTAACGCCGTGTCCCATTTATCGTTCGCTACGTGCGCAGCACAGCGGCGCATTTCACATCATGAGCATACCTCAGTGACGTCAGTCTACCCTGCAATTGGCATAAAGTTCTGACCACTCCTTCTTGGTGTTGCATTTGCTCTGTCAGTCAGTGTATATAACCTCCTGTTCCGATAAAGACAAAAGAACAAGACCACAGATCAGATACAACTGTACCTCAATTATCCATCCAGGTTATTATTTATTAGCACATTATTCTTCCTCTTCAATTGCGCCGCCACCTTACTCATATTCCCGTTAGCCGAGAAGCACCAATGTGTTTGAAGTGGAAGTGGAGTGGTGTTCTTAATCTTCAATTCCCTAATAATACTGAGGAATAAATTATCGCCAAGTCCGTAAACAGGCTTAGGTTTGAGGAATGCATCGAAGAGGAATTTATAGATTTAGCGGTTCTCTTCAGACACATATTCGTATGACCAATATCTTTGTCCTAGTATGTAGTACCCATTAAGCCGAACTGTGAAATATCTCATATTAGTTACATAAACAAAGCAAAGCAAAGTCATCTCCGTACAGGCCATGAAAACCCTGGGAGGGATGGAAGGTAAAGACTTCCACTATTCGCAACCTCGGCACTTGGTGGGGTAGAGTGGTTAGATCTACGTCCGGACGCCTTTACCCCCAGGAATTAACCTGGTAGCGTACTCATTTTTGGTGTACGCTGAGTGAACTTCCGAAAGTGGAAATCTTGTTTCTTAAATTTTTCGACTTCCTGACGGGGAATCGAAAGCACGTCCTTCGGGTGAACCGAGCACGCTTTTACCACCTCGGCCAGGCAGCCCCTACAATGAACAAAGCTAGTGAGAAAGAGAGTGGCCCGGCTCCTTGGCTGAATGGTCAGTCTTCACTTCAAAAGATCCTAGGTTCGATTCCCAGTCACGTCGGGGATTTTATGCGCTCCCGGTTAATTCCTCTGATTTTTGGATTGAGTGTTTGTGTCTGTCTTTGTATACATCTCTTCGTATAAATATATGCACATAAAATTGTGGCTAATATCTTTTCTGTCCTTTGTGACACAGCATACAACCACCTAATGAACTATAAGATTACTATAAATGAAATATATGAAGGACGTTACTAAAGTTGGGAGACTTGGCTTATAGTTTCTTACCGTGAATAATTTAAAGCACTGGAGCACAATCACCTTCAAAATAATACCTTTAGATACTTGTGTAGCTTAAGGGATTCTTATCTGGCGTGTCTTCTTGTACAAGACTGATCGTTACCTTAAAATTAACTGTGATAAGTTTAAATCAGTGGCGTAACAAATGTAGTACGGTCCCTCCAGCCAAATTACAAATCCGGGATCCCCCAAACAAAATGCAAAACCTATGTATGAAGAACCAGTATACATTTAATTAAAGTAGGTATAAGTAATGCAACATATTGTCAAGATATACAAACAAATGGATTATTCCTTATTGTAAGATTATTAAACATGATGGTTAACAGGATTTATTTGACTGCCTCCGTGGTGTAACTGCCAACCATGCAGCAATTAGATGTTCGTGCTTAAATTTAATAAATTTAATAATAATTTATTCGATTACAATACACAAAAATCAGTACGAACAAAATTAAATCAAACACTTTTCAAATAAATAAAAGTATTACGCCACACAACTGATAAAGTTGGAGGGTAAACAGATAAAGAAGAAGACAACTGATAAACCTAGTCTATTCGCGGAGAGAGACCTGTGGTGTAGTGGTTAGTGTGATTAGCAGCCACCCTCGGAGGCCCGGGTTCGATTCCCGGCTCTGCTACGAAATTTGAAAAGTGGTACGAGGGCTGGAACGGGGTCCACTCAGCCTCGGGAGGTCAACTAAGTAGAGGTGTGTTTGATTCCTACCTCAGCCATCCTGGAAAGTGGCTTTCCGTGGTTTCCCCACATTTCCTCCAGGCAAATGCTGGGATGGTCCCTAACTTAAGGCCACAGCCGTTTCCTTCCCTCTTCTTGTCTATCCCTTCCAATCTTTCCATCCTTCCGCAAGGCCCCTGTTCAGCATAGCAGGTGAGGCCGCCTGGGTGAGGTACTGGTCATCCTCCCCAGTTGTATCCCCGATCCAGAGTCTGAAGCTCCAGGACACTGCCCTTGAAGCGGTAGAGGTGGGATCCCTCGCTGAGTCCGAGGGAAAAAACTGACCCTGGAGGGTAAACAGATAAAGAAGAAGGCAACTGATAAACCTAGTCTATTCGCGGAGAGAGACCTCGTTCGAAACTGAGTTGATTGACTGTTACTACAGCACCTTCTTAATGGCACTATACATGTTGTCGAATAAATGTGTTACCAAAGTTAAATGTTTAACAGAATTTGTGCCTAATGCGTTCTCAGGTGCACTACACAACAAGAAAATATCTAAAATGTGATATTTTGGTATCCATTTTCATTGCTATAATTATTTTTTAAATAATTCGCTGCAGGTCTTTCTGTGAGGAACGTGTTGTGCTGCTTCGAGAAACATCAAGGGCATGCACTGTTTACTACTGTGTTGCGTTACACTCAACACGATTAAAATACGGTAACTGCTGCTAGACGCAACCAACGTACAAATGATATTAAAAATCGACTGATTCTGCAAAACCACACTGACCATTTCCATGCAGAGTGACATTAGGATATATCTATATGCCGGCCCTGCGGTGTAGGGGTAGCGTGCCTGCCTCTTACCCGGAGGATCCGGGTTCGATTCCCGGCCAGGTCAGGGACTTTTACCTGGACCTGAGGCCTGGGGCCTACGTGATTAGAATTGAGAAGCTATCTGACGGTGAGATCGCGGTTCCGGTCTAGAAATCTAAGAATAACGGCCGAGAGGATCCGTCGTGCTGACCGCACGACACCTCGTAATCTACTGGCCTTCGGGCCGAGCAGAGGTCGCTCGGTAGGCCAAGGCCCTTCAGGGGCTGTAGTGCCATGAGGTTTGGTTTGTTTTTATATACAGTATATATAACTTTTGTTCTTTTGCGAGGCCTTGCGGGATCCCTTAAAGGTCAGGGCCCACCTGCATTGCATACCCTGCAGGCCCTAACGTTTACGCCCCTGGTTTAAATGTCATGTTACATTTTCTAGAATGTCTACACTTGATATAATTCATGTACAGTACTTACATTCATAGATGTAGATACGGTATGTCTTATGTTATCATTACCACATAACCTCGATTCAAGTCCTTGGTCTTAGTCATCGCACCGCACTATAACAAGAGAAGTCGTTTCGGTCAACAATTACAATCACTTTCCTCTCTGTGGATTTCTAGTAGTGTTCCTATGGGAAGAGTTGACTGGGCGCTACTGGTTAACTAGCTGTACATTTGCAACCGTGCTATGGTGAGTTCAGACCACACTGGCGTGTGTTATCGTGACATTAAACTGCCTGCAAAGAGGTGAGGTTATTTATCTGTGTGAAAACTGAGCCCAATATATATAATATCACATTGTACAGAATGAGCGATCTTCTGAGATACACTTTGTTACAAGTCAACAAATCTTCAACCGGCCGAAATATATTATACTGAGAAATATGCCTTTTCGCACTTTCTATACTAATTATCTTTCTGCAGACACCAGTCATACCAGCTTATTGTTTTATGTGATTATTGATATCGTGATCATAGTCACAAACCCACCAGGTTTACGACCATACCGAACCTTAGGGACGAGACTAATTTCTTCAAAACTCCCACTGCATTGACCGGGATTCAAACTACGACCACCATGGTGAGAAACGTATAATACCGCTAGCTATCACGGCCCTTTGAAGGAGGTCAGACTGGTTAACTTTGGAGTACGAAGCAGAATAATCACCGCATTGACTAATCCAACTGTGAGTTAATACCTCTTATTCCCGTCACAGTCTTGTGTTCATAGAAACTGTGTGGCCTTTGCCGGACCGTCGTGCAAAGTGGCAAATACTTTTGTGCTTAAGTAGTCGTAAACATATGGAGAAGGTATTGGAGAGTTGTAGTATTTGAACAACGGTGACAGCTACCGCAGTGAGAGTGGGAATGTGCGCGGATGAAACTAGTTTGGCGTGCTGCAAGCGAGGGACATTGACTCGAGACAGCGTAGTCTGCGCCCGTGGCACACTTATGGTGAGATGACTCAACGCCGTCCGCGTGTCTACTAACCTCCAAAATACTCTTCATCTACATTCGAAAATGCTGGCAAGTTTTGGGTGAGTGATTTAGTGCTACATCCTCTCGACCACCTCCCGATCTGCTCAACGTCCCTTCAAATGCTGTGCTCCTTTAAGGAAGCCAGACTATTGAAATATAGCCCGGAAATGTGAATGTTCTACACACATCCACTTGTCTCTAAGAGCTAAGCACCTACAGCACTTATATTTGAACCGAAACCTTGAGCATTGGAGGCGAGTGCCTAAGCAGCCACGCTACTCTCTCGAGTAACACAATTGACAGTAATCGCTGGTGAAGAAGGGAATGATCACCTCGAGGAACGAAACCTACTTTCTTCCCTTGATTTCTCTTTTTTTTTAATCTTTCATACAGGTAATTCAAACTGTTTGGGGCTGATGCTATCTCGAATTACAGAAAACTAGGGTGAATAAATGAGCACAATATTTTGTGTTAGGTATGGTGTAACATTACCCAGTTTAAAAGAAAAAAATTAAATTTTCAAGGAATTGTCCAGATTTCTTTTGTTTATGTTTGAAATAGAGCCCCGTTTTTGAGCAGCAATGCCGTGCCAACTTCTGAGAAGCTTAGTGTCAGTCGTCGTAGCTTCCGTGTGCTGCTCGACGCATACGCTATGCTGATTCAAGCACTGCCAAACTCTCGGTGTGGTCATTGTCTTCAGTGGGTTCCCTCATCGTTCAAGGTAAAGCGTGCACTACTGTTAGCAATGTACGGTCATCCTGCCTCTGATTTAGTGTCAGCTACTACTGGGTGGGTTTCTTTTTCTGCCAGAAAGTCTTAAATCTGACGACGCATGGCCTCAGTTAGTGAGGAGACGAACGAAGAAACAGCATGCGGACTTCTCAAAAATTAGCCTTAAGATACCTGTCAACGTGTGTATTGATGTGGTGGCAGGGTTCATGTACAGTACATTGTAAACGAAAACTGTGCTTGTGAGAAACGTATAAATGGGGTATACTGTATTCCCTAAAAGTGTAATTTTCGTGAGACCGGCTCGGTTTACACGGAACCTCGAACTACCAAGACTATACCGTAATTATATTATTGCTTTAAGTTGCTATAGATTGTAGAACGCACCAGATTTAGTATTTCAAGACGAGTTCTTTAACATGGTGAAAGCTGATGACACGGAGTTGTTATATTTCAACTCCCTCAAAAACCACCGACTTCAGGCAAAGCACGGTCTGACTTTAACACCAAGTCGTTGGCTTATGCCAAACTCTTTACTAAGTTTCCACCTAACAGAATCCTTCCCTGTAGATGATCCATAAAAATTATGAACAACAAATGTGAAAGATTACAGTGTTGTCTAACCCCTCTCTTTCTACCATCAGTACTCAATGCAGCCCAACTGTAATTACAAATGCATTTTATTACTTGTAATTATCTTTCCTTTACTATAATCCCGCAGTATGGAACATAGTTTCACTTGGTTCTCCGTCATCTGCCTTCTCTAGATCTAAGAAACAAACATAAATGTCTATTTCCCTCGTAGCATTTTTCAGTTACTTAGCGCATACTGAAAATCTGACCCTGACAGCCCCTCTGTGGTCTGAAACACATTGGTTTTCGTCCAACATACTCTCAACCATTGATCGTACCTTCCTTTTCCAAAATGTCGTGGTGTTCATGGAAACAGAATGACAACGACTAATCGACTGAGCTCCGCCATTTCTTATACTTGAGAATGATTATTTAAGGGGCCAAAAATCGAGGGCATCACCCCCTAATGATGACCTGAAAAGAATTGCGAATGACATAAAATATCCCGACTGACTGACATAAGAATTGATAGAACAGACAATCAAAATATGATAAAAGACTGAAGAAAATGATATGCAATATATACGGTATGGGCTTAAGGCACTGATTAATATTGATATCAAAGATAAAATGTTACCTCAAATAACCAACATATTTTGAACATATTTTAATAGGGTATTGACTACCTCTCCCAATCCAGCGTCCATGGAACTCATGGCGAAGAAACCTCTCGCAATTTCCACTTAATGGCACGGTGTACCATGTTGTTGGAAAATCACTCCCAAGCAAGTTGTGCCACAACGTACAACTGCAACTTATCTATAGTAAATTTAACCATTAATGGTTGGCTTCGTGAACAAAAATGGGCGTATGCCCCTGTCCTTCAACACTGTGTTTGATGTGATCGCCCGTCATCGAAAACAATTTCTTATTTGACGTAGGATTCTGTCTCATTTATTAATTGATACGTGTGTGGTAATCGTCAGCTGGTCGCAGTCGATACTCCTGCTCAACACGGCGTTGTGCTAGAGAAACAGACTTCAAGTCCGCAAAAGAAAGCAGACAAAACACCTTCTACTGTTGAGTCCACGTGGCTACTGATGCACTTTCCGCAATAAGGCAGTTACGAGTAGGCCTATGCGCAATGAAAACTGCCACAATGCAAAGACAATAAGAAACATGTTGAGTAACTCTACTTGCAGAAACAAACTTTCAGTACTTACAACTATAAATTTAACACTGATAGTTTAAACAACAAACTTCTTCTCTTTTTAACAATTGGCTTTAAGTCGCACCGACACAGATAGGTCTTATGGCGATGATCGAACAGGAAAGAGATAGGAGTGGAAGGAAGCAGCTGCGGCCTTGATTAAGGTACACCCCTCAGCATTTGCCTGGTGTGAAAATGGAAAACCAGGGAAAATCATCTTGAGGGATGCCTACAGAGGTATTCGAACCTACTATCTCCCGAATGCAATATTACAGCTGCGAGCCCCTAACTGCATGGCCAGTTCGCTCGGTAAAGAGAAAACTAAATTACAAACTAGTCTTTACTAAGTATTATTATTATTAATATTATTAATAGACCGCCTCTGTGGTGTAGTGGTTAGCGTGATTAGCTGCCACCCCCGGAGGTCCGGGTTCGATTCCCGGCTCTGCCACGAAAATTTGAAAAGTGGTACGAGGGCTGGAACGGGGTCCACTCAGCCTCGAGAGGTCAACTGAGTAGAGGTGGGTTCGATTCCCACCTCAGCCATCCTGGAAGTGGTTTTCCACTTCTCCTCCAGGCGAATGCCGGGATGGTACCTAACTTAAGGCCACGGCCGCTTCCTTCCCTCTTCCTTGTCTATATCTTCCAATCTTCCCATCCCTCCAAAAGCCCCTGTTCAGCATAGCAGGTGAGGCCGCCTGGGCGAGGTACTGGTCATTCTCCCCAGTTGTATCCCCGACCAAGAGTCTGAAGCTCCAGGACACTGCCCTTGAGGCGGTAGAGATGGGATCCCTCGCTGAGTCCGAGGGAAAAACCGAACCTGGAGGGTAAACGGATGATGATGATGATGATATTATTATTATTATTATTATTATTATTATTATTATTATTATTATTATTATTAAGAAATACATCGCAATTGAATATCCCGGTGGCAATGGTCACTTATATCAGTGTGATAATAAGGTAAAGTTAGCACATGTTTACCCAACAACAACAAAAAAACTACAACAACAAAAGTCCAACAAGCAGTTACATACAAATAAAATACAATATGAAATACTGCTATAATATTCAAAATCCAGTGCTTAACACTACGGCTTACAATACTGTAGGTTGAGCTTACTTGTAGCTTAGCATTACAGAGCTCGATAGCTGCAATCACTTAAGTGCGGCCAGTATCGAGTATTCGGGAGATACTGCGTTCGAACCCCACTGTTGGCAGCCCTGAAGATGGTTTTCCGTGGTTTTCCTTTTTCACAGCAGAAAAATGCTGGGCTTTACCTTACTTAAGGCCACGGCTTCTTTTCCCCATTCCTAGCCCTTTCCTGTCTCATCGTCACCATAAGACCTATCTGTGTCGGTGCGACGTAAAGCAACTAGCAAAAAGAAAAAGAACTTAGCATTACAAGTGATAATGAAGTTAAAACATGATTGCACAACGACTACTACTACAACAAGAGTGCAACAAGCAGTTCAAGGGAAGGAAATATTGCATTAAATACTACTAGTTTAACATTCTAAATCCAGCATCATCATATAAAATTTCATACACAACTTAAGTTTTTCCAGTGCTTTACAGTCCGGCTCCGTGGCTAAATGGTTAGCGTGCTGGCCTTTGTTCACAGGGGTCCCGGGTTCGATTCCCGGCAGGGTGGGTAATTTTAACCATAATTGGTTAACTCCCCTGGCACGGGGACTGGGTGTACGTGTCGTCTTCATCATCATTTCATGCTCATCACGACGCGCAGGTCGCCGACGGGAGTCAAATCAAACAACCTGCACCTGGCGAGCCGAAGTCCTCGGACACATCGCGGCACTAAAAGCCATACGCCATTTCATTTCAGTGCTTAACACTACGGCTTACGATACTATGGGGTAGGTCGTGTCGGAACAGCGCCGTATGATTCTTTTAACGTGGTGTGCATGGAGGGCCACTTGCCTGCTCTATCATGAGGCTGGGTGGCGGTTTTGCACTTACGTTTCTTCCACTCTCTGTAGAATCAGTTCCTTTCGGCATTGATAAGTGGCACCTTTTGGAATAGCCACAAGTTTTCTTCTGTTTGTCATTTCCTGAAATTCGGCTGGTATAAATTCGCCATATACTTTGACACTGATTTAGGAAGCGTATGGCCTTAGCCTATTCCTATTTGTTGGTGGATGCAGTATCCTCGTGTCTCTTGACACAGACCAAATCATCATATAGCTTCCACTGAAGTCTCATGTAGGGCTGTAACAGTATGGAATCTACTAAGGTATGAGTGGTGCTGAGTAAAGATATTCGCTGTATGGGTAGTGCGTCTGGATGTCACGAAAGTTGCTATTCATAGGACTTGTCATGCTGTAATAGCACTTTCTAGTAGGTGCGCCTCATCATGGCACCGTCACTGGTTTTTGTGGTTACCCGTAACCTATAGCATTTGGTGGGTCTATTGGAGGATCTAAACGGCCTCTCGGTTGATGACGTAGTAGCAGACCTTCTTTAGAAATTCAACTTTTTAATCATTTACTTAATACCACTATTATTCTTGCTTCAGATGTGTTACACAATAATAATAATAATAATAATAATAATAATAATAATAATATGAAGAAGGGGAAGAAGAAGAAGAAGAAGTCACTCTGGCTCAACGGGTAATACGTCAGCGTATCACCTAAAAAGATAAAAGTATTCTCGGAATATAATGGCCGAATGAACACGATAGGGAGAGAAATAAATAGAAATAAAAGATGTTTTTCTGCATCTGTGGAGAATGAAATATGGAATGCCATCTTCTATGTGCGCTGTTCTTAATCTACTAGCTATTTTCAACGTATGCCTTTGCTGGCAAGACCTAGTGTCTACAGCGCACTATGTCTTGTCGTAGGGGCTAGAGCAATGTTGTTACTTGCATTGATCAGTCTGTCTTATTCTTGGCTTTGACAATATGGAAGTGGCTGATGTATGAGCGATGCTACTACGGTAATGCCATTCCTTATGCAGCCAGTCCCTGCTGTTAATAATGTGAAAATGTTGCTCATAGGGTCAGATGGTGCATGCATTTCGGTGGGCTTGGGAGACATATGTAATAGCACCTTCTGGCTCAGTGAGGAAAGCCACTTGAAACTATATCACTCTTCATTTCCCTAGTACGCCTCTCCAGTGATGCCTAGGCCATCTAAGACAGCTAATGTTGGAGCTGTTGAGGACCAACCAGCCTTCGGGCTGAGCACTGAACATACCCGTGTTCAAAGTCGCACAAACTCAGGTTTTTGGCAGCGATAGGATAGAAGAGAGCCGTGGCCTTAATGATGTAGAGCCCCAGCATTTTTCTGTTGTTGAAATGGAGGAACTACCGAAAAACATCGTCAGGGCTGCTCAAAGTGGAATTCAAACCTGAACCCACCTTCGAATGCAAGCTTACGTCTACATGGTCCATAACGCACAGCCAACCCTATTTACCACGGAACTAGGTTAATAACAATCATGTGTAATAATAGTTATGATAATGAAGTTGGCAAGAACACGAGAAAATAGATTTTCATTACTCGTTTCTTCGGGGAACTATACTGTTGCCAATCTGGAATTTCAGACAGAATTTGCTTCCTGTCCTATTCCCCTACATAACATTTCAACAGAACAACTGTGCATATAAGGTCTCGCAGGAATGTTATTAGTCTCTGTGATCGCAATGCAGGGGAACGATTCGTCGTCGTCCGAGAACCTCACTCCCCTTGCTGCTACCTGCTCAGCATAGCAAGTAAGAAAAGTGGGTAGCCTACACAAAGGAGAAATACGGAATGTTAACAGCCTTGGTTCAGTTGTTCTATCTAAAGCTTGAAGGGCAGTTCACCCCAGATTACAGTAGACAGACTAATGATAATGAACATAAAGTAAATTGATTAAAACTGTGCCCATTTGAAACAATTTATACAGATGTCACCAAATGCACTGTCGTTGTCTTCAATTAAGCATGTCATTGCTTTAGAGTAGAGATCTCGTAGCCTATGTAACAGAAGAAAATTGTACAGGAGAGGGATGAAACTGTCCTAAATTGCTGAACATGTAAAAAATTGTGACAATTACAAACTACGCATTAAATTGAATAATTAAACATATTTAAGATTTTGATATTGCATTTACTAGGCAAGTGTCATAATTGCCAGATACCACATGACGGTGTTGGTTCATTTTAATCGAAAATTTTGTTACGTTCTCTCCAAAGAACTGTCCAGAGGCTTTGTATAGCCACAACGAAAGTGTGTACGGCTCCACGACTAAATGGTTAGCGTCCTGGCCTTTTGTCAAAGTGGTCCCGGGCTCGATTTCCGGCTGGGTCGGGATTTTTAACCATACTTGGTTAATTCAGCTGGCACGGGGGCTGGGTGTATATGTCGCCTTCATCATTATTTCATCCTCATCACGGCGCACAGGTCGCCTACGGGCGTCGATTCAAGGACCTGCACCTGGCAAGCCGACTTGCCTTCGGACACTCCCGGCACTAAGAGCCATACGCCATTTCTTAATTTTTTTTTTGCTATTTGCTTTACGTCGCACCGACACAGATGTCTTATGGCGACGATGGGATAGGAAAGGCCTAGGAATTGGAAGGAAGCGGCCGTGGCCTTAATTAAGATACAGCCCCGGCATTTGCCTGGTATGAAAATGGGAAACCACGGAAAACCATCTTCAGGGCTGCCGACAGTGGGGCTCGAACCCACTATCTCCCGATTACTGGATACTGGCCGCACTTAAGCGACTGTAGCTATCGAGCTCGATCATACGTCATTTAATTTCAACGCAGTTGTAACAGTAGTGGAAGAGAGGGCAGGTTTAAGGAAGTGGTGAGGTCAACAAGATAAACTATCAAACTCATAACAAAAATAATATGAATCTACCGGTATTACATTTAAAACTAATGCTTACTCAGAAATTAAGTCCAATAAGAGCAAAATCTATATACATAAAAATGTATGTATGTATGTATGTATGTATGTATGTATGTATGTATGTATGTATGTATGTATGTATGTAAATGACACATCTCCTCCTAAACCACTGGAGCAAAATCAAAGAAATTTGGTACACTCATAACTTACTATATGGAGACGAGCACTGTGGGGGTAAGCCATCCCTAGCACCCTTAGGGATGGGGGGTCAGGGGTTTATATATAAAATTAATAGAAAATAGTGTCGAATACATAGTTTTAGGGTTCGCTGACATGAATAGTGACACGCCGGATTTTTAAGAAGTCCAAGTTAGCTCCCTTCGTGAAGGGGGGAAGGGCGAGGGGGGAGTGATATATTAAAATAATCGATAATAGCGTCGAATCCATTGATTTCGGGGTCGCTGAGATGAATAGTAACACTCCGAAAATTTTTAAAGTCCAACTTCAGCCCCCTTTGGAGTGGGGGGTCTGAGGGGGAGTGATATATAAAATTAATACAAAATAGTGACGAATTATAGATTTCGCGGTCGCTGAGGTGAATAGTGACATTCCGGAAGTTTTTTAAGTCCAACTTCAGCCCCGTTTGGGGTGGGGGAGAGGTGTTAGTGATATATGAATGTAATCGAAAATAGTGTCGAATCCATACTTTTCGGGGTTGCTGAGATGAATAGTGTCACTCAGGATATTTTTAAAGTACAAGTTCGGCCCGCTTCGGGGTGGAAGGCGTACAAATATTACCTACTATCTGGAAAATATACTGTGAAGGCAGGACGCCCCTAGGACTCCTAGGGAACGGGGTTAAATATAACTCATATTAATAAACGGAAGCCGGTTTGGAACGATCTATATACGTTGTATACTGTACTGTATATATAAGTTAAGGTATAAAAATTTAAAAAACATGAATTAATGAGGCACTTCCAGGCATCCTACAAACTTAAAACTTGGTACCAGAGAAGCTAATGACTTCAGGATCCCTAGAAAAATAGAAAATTTTCAAAATACCGTGAGGGGCCTCGCTGAGAGTCTCAAATTTGGGGCTCAGCATAAGAACGCAGTCGGATATATTTATCCTAAACGATAATATATAGGTTTCATGGGCTTAAAAGTTTCCTGAAAGTCCTCATTTTTAATCCCCTCCCCCATATCAAGATGGCGGCATAATCTTCCAGACGAGCTAGAAAATTGAAATTTAGCTTTTAGCCTGTAACCGACGAAAGAATTACGAGATGTTTAAAATGTTTAACTTTACCCCCAAAAAATATCGAAATATGAATGCAAATTTAACGATGGTGCATACCTTAGTTTCGGGATAAGTGGTGGCTAATCGGTAAGTCGTATCACAAATCAGAAAGCACAATCGCCTTTCATTTTATGGAGATCTACAACTTTGGTCCTATGACCTTTTGTAGTATCTCTATCCCTTATACGTTAACTTTGGCTCTATTTCTGGATTGTACGTATTTTTTGCACTTTTTACAGGTATAATAGATAGTTATATTCACTTATCCGAAAGATCGGATCGTCAACGCAGTAGCTCTGTGTGTACCAAATGCTATGTTTGTAGCTGTCACCTATTTGTCCCAAAAGTAATTCATTTTGAGAAAACCTTACCAATATTTCACCGTATTCGACATTTCTAACTCAATCTTACCTATAAGTAGATGAGATACGAGAACACATCATAGGACCAGAAAATTAGACCTATAATCCTTTTGTCGATATGATGTACCTTTTAGAGCAGTTAATCTTGAAATGAAGGTAAAAATTCATATACTTCGTATGTCGATCTATATTTATTCACTGAAGTCGATTTGTAGCGATCCAATACGGGTGTTCGAGCCTTTGTAATTAATACTTTACAAATTGATAATGACTCTCAACAGGAGGGTGTCTGCTATTTTAATCAATACTCCCCACATCGACTTTAACTGGCAGTATGAATGGGGTCTTTCTCCAACTCCTGTGTACCATTATAATGAATATTTTCCTTCTCGATTTGACTGGCAGAAGGCTACACTACATGAAATTGTTTTTAAAACTCCTTTACCCGACTGTGTTTGGTAATAGGCTAGGGTGCTCGCAATTATAAACAAATTTACCCATCTAAAATGTGCTTGACGTTAGGCATAGTGGCCTGCTATTATAATGGAAACTCACCAACTCGGTGTGAGTGGCAGTAAGCTGACTGGCATTAGGAAAAGGGGCCTGTCATTATATTGATGACAGCACAACTCAATTTTGACTGGCTGTAGGGAAGGTGCCTGCAATTATAATAAAAATTCCTCGATTGTTATCTGTCTGGAAGTAGGAAATGGGGCCTGTCATTGCAACGAAATCTCCCCAAATATATTGTGACCGCGCAGCAGGCAATGGGGCCCGCCACTATAATGAAAATTCCCAAATCGATTGCGAATGGCAGTAGGTTTTTGGACTTGCCGTTATTATCACAACTCCGCAACTCGCTCTTTACATTAGAAGCAACGTATGTGGACCTCCCTATGCTGTTTCTCGGATAACGCTCAGAGACATGGAATTAAAGTAAGATCATTCACTGCATGTACAGTAATTTACTTAGATATCCGTACACAGTATAGAATACAGTAGCAAAGCACGGGTACATTTGCTAGTACTAACATAAAGTGGGCTAGGGATCCCCATTAAACCCAGTGTGAAAGGCACGTTACCGTACGGTAAAAGGCAGTTCAAGTGGTAAGCAATCTGTTTGCTAATGGGAGGAGGAAAATAAATCCGCAAGACTGAATCCTACCGAGCTCGATAGCTGCAGTCGCTTAAGTGCGGCCAGTATCCAGTAATCGGGAGATAGTGGGTTCGAGCCCCACTGTCGGCAGCCCTGAAGATGGTTTTCCATGGTTTCCCATTTTCACACCAGGCAAATGCCGGGGCTATACCTTAATTAAGGCCACGGCCGCTTCCTTCCAATTCCTAGGCCTTCCCTACCCCATCGTCGCCATAAGACACATCTGTGTCGGTGCGACGTAAAGCAAATAGAAAAAAAAAAGACTGAATCCTAGTTGTGATTTCCTCCCACAAATACATAATTAAAGCTCAAACAATGCGGTGGGCCAAACAAGAGAGAATAATTCTGGAGAAGGTCCCAAAAATCAAAACGGGTAGGTAATTTCGAAATGTACAGCAATCCCAAAAGAAATAACATACGGCAATTACCGAAAGCGGTATAACTGCCCAATTCACACAGTGGCTAATACAAACCCAAACTTTGAATAGAGGGGGAAAAGGGGAGGATAAAACTGAATCAAATGTTTTAATTAAGATAAAATATTGAAAATACCTAGTTGCAGTATAAATCACTCGAACATCTTGAATTTCAGCTTGCATACGGTAGACTTGAGCAATCGCGTTAGTCAAAGCTACACTTCCCCAAATTGTCCATAAATCCTCTACATAATTTGTTTAGAAAACCGAAGGGCCTATCCTAAATTTACGTATTTACTGAGCTCGATAACTGCAGTCGCTTAATTGCAACCAGTATCCAATATTCGGGAGATAGTGGGTTCGAACCCCACTGTCGGCAGCCCTGAAGATGGTTTTCCGTGGTTTCCCATTTGCACACCAGAAAAATGCTGGGGCTGTACGTTAATTAAAGCCACGGCCGCTTCCTCCCCACTCCTAGCCCTTTCCTGCCCTGTCGTCGCCATAAGACCTATCTGTGTCGGTGCGACGTAAAGCAACTTGAAAACTGTGAAAATACGCGTTTACCTAAAAAATTAGTATAAAATCCTATAAAATATCTCCTAAGACCAGGAGAAGGGTGGCGGCGGACTTTGAAGTCTTGTCACATTTTATAAATTACAGTATATTCTGCCTTAACCTTTCACCCACAGCCAGCCACGCGACGATCTCAAGTTCAGTTCCATACTGAGAGGAGACCAAGACAACGACGAGAGTCTGACTGCTTGATCATCATATAGGCGTTAGCTGGCAGCCGACTGGGTACAGTTAGCATCATTTTAACAGAGCAAGACAAGTGTTCAAACCCCGGAAATGAAATGTATGGCATTTCTCCTGGACAAGTGTTCAACACTGTTGTGCCATTTGGGGCACAGTGTAGGGCATATAACACTTACAGGCGAAGCGATAACACAAGTCACTAAGACGGTAGTATAAAGTTCTTGATATACCAGGCAGATGTTGAGAGGGATACATGTAGGAAGGGTAGTCTAAATAAAGGGGATGCCCTGCTTTGTGTCAAATTAATAAAAACAATATTTCGAAAAATTAACAGATACGAGGTTCCCATTATTGAGCAGTGCTATCGTCCTTAACATGCGGAATTTGTGGTATTGCACAAATGTACCTGAGTTGTGGGTGTTATTCGCTAGATAAATGGAATAATACCATCATGCTTTCGATGAAGTTCCTTTTCTGCAGTAGGCCTATATTTTATGAAGGGGACTACTCCATTTTAGCTCCCTGCGGAGACTTATTACCTCGGATCGAGTAGGGGCACATCAATCACCTTGATAAAGTATATTATAATGTACTCCAAAGATTGTCACCCTGTACGTAAGGTGCATAAAATAACGACATGATTCAGCCCGGAAAAATAACTTCATAGACCGTTGAAACTTCACATCAAAGATCATTATTAAACTTCTGACCAAATAACACTCCTCGTTTGCTGCTTGGTTAACGACGTTAATTTTATGGCTAAGTCCCTTAACTAACATGTGGCACGATAGTAAAATGAAACTGTGTCGCTTCGAGATACGATGATTAAACTTAATCACTGATAGAAGCTGCCCAGAGTAAAGTGTATAGTGGCTGGATTTGAACAATCTCTGTTGTAAAGTGCTGGAATGCTTTATTTAAGTCTCGTGCTAGTTATATACATGTCAGATTCAAATATTAATACTGAGAGCACTATCACAGACACTATAATGGCACAATTATCGGATAGTCCAGGTTCATGGACATATGCCTGAGTTAGATGCACCTTTGCAACCCAGTCGTGAAAATGTAAGTACATCGGGAAGTAAGTGTCCCTATTTCATTGCTCAAAGTCAAAGGAACAGAGTTCGTTGTGCCATATTGTATGTATCCTTTAGTTTGTAGTCCCACCGACAGATGATGAACAGGTGCCAAGCCGGTGAAATAGAACCACGCAGAAAACACGGCAGATGACAACATTTGCAGGACGGTCGTGTCTGTGAATGCAGAGAAAGTAGTCAGACTCTGTCCAAGAAGTGCGAAATTGGTGCCATGCATTTACTGAAGGTCGAACGATAACTCAGTATACAGCCTACAATTGCCACTTCGGACTTCAATCTGCTTGGGGAAATGAGGAATCACCGACGGGATGCACGATTTTTGAGGGATATCGAACTGAAGTACTAAGTAGTGGATTGGCTCAACAAGGAGGACAACAGTTTCTTCTATGCTGTACCGGGCTGAGTGGCTCAGACGATAGAGGCGCTGGCCTTCTGACCCCCAACTCGGCAGGTTCGATCCTGACTCAGTCCGGTGGTATTTGAAGGTGCTCAAAGACGTCAGCTTCGTGCCCGTAGATTTACTGACACGTAAATGAACTCCTGCGAGACTAAATTCCGGCACCTCGGCGTCTGCGAAAACCGCAAAAGTAGTTAGTGGGACGTAAAGAAAATAACATTATTATCTTCTATGATGCGACAAATGCTAGTTTCGCTGATTTTATTGAGAAATAAAGTTGTGGGATGTGAACTGGAAATATAACATTGTGAATTGTTAACAGAAAAGAATTAGTGAAACTCACTTTCTGACATGCCCTCGTATGAATAAAAAACAGGTTGAACTGATATTGAAATATGACCGTAATTGACAGATGCCATGTTTGAATATACTATATGCAGTCATACTGTTCAAACAAACGCGATTTATCGTCACTATTTTCAAGGTGACAACTGTGCGGTGTGTTCACACTGAATAACAAATATGCATGACATAAAATATATTCAGGAGTGATAATCTTTCATAAAAACTATTGATCATATTTGAAAGCAACACTAACAGCGTAACATCTCAACCTCTTCCAGAAACATTCGGACTTATTTAAGGTAGGCCCTATATTCAGGGCACTCAGTCGAAAATTAATGCTCCGCGAATCAGCAAAGATCCTGAAAATTCCTAAATATGCTACATCTGAACATTCTGATTAGAATATTTGGAGCTCACACGAAGCATATGGACTGGTATACTCGATATACAACTTGCTCAGGAAAACAATTCCAAAAATTGTGCAATCTTCTACGTCTTAGGGGATTTCAAAGACTTTGCTTACTGTATATAACTCCTATGAATGTGCATGTTCAATTCATTTGTGTTATTTAGTCTGGAGAAATTATACGAAGACATTCAAGAGACGTGGTAAGAGCTAGGGGACAAAAATAAGTGGTGTGTTGCATGAAAATGCCGTCCTTGGTAATCCACAGGAAAATACCCAGTTTTGAGTTACATGTTTTATTGCACTCACCCTATTCAACTAAACTTTGAGCTTTGACTTCCACTTGAATTGGTTTGTGAAAAATTCTTTGAACAGGAAGTAATTTGCCTATATCAAGGATATCCAAACGTACTTGGATGACTTCTTCATCTACAGATGAACAAGTCGCCCAATTCCAAATGCACCGAATCTTAACATTTATTAGAATATGGTCCACCTCAAGATCAAAGGCTAGTCATGATGATTTAAGGTACCTAGCGTAAGTTATAAAGGGGCTGCATAACTGAGGCGGATAAAGGCGTAGTAGATTCTACCAGAAAGATTTAGGTTCGTTTCGCCGTCAGGTACTAGAAAAATGCATAAACGAAATTTTCAGTTCCATAGAGACAATGGCACCGAGTTCATCATCATCATCATCATCATCATCATCATCATCTTCTTCTTCTTCTTCTTCTTCTTCTTTTTCTTCGTCTTCTTCTGCCGTTTTCTCCACACAGACTGTTCACGACCAGCACGGAGTATTTATTTCTATTTTACACTTCTCGTATGTAGGTTGCCGTATTGTGGTTATAGAACTGCTGTAGGAATACCTTCTGTGATGTTGTATCATGGTGTATTTATCATTTTGGAAGATGTGACTGAAATAGACGGGGTTTCTTAATTTTTGTAGGGTTAAGACTTCGCACAATTCGCTGTCTCTACCAAAAGGTTAATGCGAGGTTAATTGATTCGAGCAAAGGTGGCATGAAGCTAACCACTCTATCCCATTTAGTGCCTTCCATTCGTCCAAAGAGTTAATGGCATGTACAGAGATGGTTAGTAAAAAGCAAAGCATGGAATGAAAATACAATATCAATTTTAAGAATGAGTGAACTAGATGTAGTAAATTTTAAATGCGGAGCTGACCTATGTGGGAATGTAGTTTGAGAAGCTCCTCCCTCCCCTCTGACTGTTAAAAGCTAATGTTTGCAACAAGAAAGCCGTGTCATACAGTAGCAGACCAAATATAGTGCAGAACGCAAGGTCAGCCCGCAAACCTGTTCGATCTGACCGACCGCATCTCGCAGGCGCCTGTCCTCTACCTCCTGGTTAACGCCGAACAAGAGACGCATTTCGCAACTGACCACTGCCCGTAATACAGAGTCACATCATCTCACCTGTAATTTAAATCAACAGATCACTCCATTCCCAGGTTCACAATTTCTTTGACAACACAACATAGTAAAGTTCATTTCAGAAATTCCATTCCATCTCTGAGAAATGGAATATTTCACTGCTGCATGTAGTCGTTGCTCGTGAACTACGAGTAGCGGCTGAGTGGCCTGGTAAGTAATCCTGCGAGTCGGGATACCAGTTGCTGTCGCATCTCGGACATATTATGAATCATGGCACCTCTTGTGATCAGGTGACTACGACTATACAATCGTCCCTAAATAGTTAGAGTAAGAAATTTTCCCACGGGAGTATGTGTAAGTAAGAAAACCGATCTATTTCAGTCAAATCTTCCGAAATGACAAATACAGTCTGATAAAACCGATCATAGAAGGTATTTCTGCAGCAATTCTACAACCACGCTTCAGGGCATTGCCTTTGAGGTGGTAGAGATGGGATCCCTTGCTGAGTCCCAGGGAGAAACCAACACTGGACGGTGAATAGATTAAATAATAATAATATTGTCTCTGAGAACTTCTAGTGAGAAAATGCCAAATGAAATATCGAATTTTGTTTCAATCAAGTTATAATGTTTTACAGGTTTAGGTTCACTAGAAATGATCGAGCTTGAACACACCCACCGGTCACCTTCCACGTATACTATCGGCATAACACAAGATAACTAATTTGTAAGCCACAAAAGACAGACAATATATTAAAAAAGGTTTTTATTGTATTTGTGCTGATGTTATTGTTGTTCTTGGTGATGGTGGTGGTGGTGGTGCACTTATACTTCTTTCTTCTGTTCATCAGTTCATAGACTTGTTTCATACAGCCATCCATGCTATCGTATCCCTCGCCAACATGCCCATATGTGTCAGACTGTACCTTGAATATATCTACTCTGATGGATCATATGCTGAAAGGTATAAAATGGCAGGGAGGGATTCAGTTAGGTGGAAATGTAGTAAGCAGCCTGGCCTATGCTGACGACTTGGTCTTAATGGCAGACTGTGCCGAAAGCCTGCAGTCTAACATCTTGGAACTTGAAAATAGGTGCAATAAGTATGGTATGCAAATTAGCCTCTCGAAGACTAAATTGATGTCAGTAGGTAAGAAATCCAACAGAATTGAATGTCAGATTGGTGATACAAAGCTAGAACAGGTCGATAATTTCAAGTACTTAGGTTGTGTGTTTTCCTAGGATGGTAATATAGTAAGTGAGATTGAATCAATGTGTAGTAAAGCTAATGCAGTGAGCTCGCAGTTGCGATCAGCAGTATTCTGTAAGAAGGAAGTGAGCTCCCAGACGAAACTATCTTTACATCGGTCTGTTTTCAGACCAACTTTGCTTTATGGGAGCGAAAGCTGGGTGGACTCAGGATATCTTATTCATAAGTTAGAAGTAACAGACATGAAAGTAGCAAGAATGATTGCTGGTACAAACAGGTGGGAACAATGGCAGGAGGGAACTCGGAATGAGGAGATAAAGGCTAATTTAGGAATGAACTCGATGGATGAAGCTGTACGCATAAACCGGCTTCGGTGGTGGGGTCATGTGAGGCGAATGGAGGAGGATAGGTTACCTAGGAGAATAATGGACTCTGTTATGGAGGGTAAGAGAAGTAGAGGTAGATCAAGACGACGATGGTTAGACTCTGTTTCTAACGATTTAAAGATAAGAGGTATAGAACTAAATGAGGCCACAACACTAGTTGCAAATCGAGGATTGTGGCGACGTTTAGTAAATTCACAGAGGCTTGCAGACTGAACGCTGAAAGGCATAACAGTCTATAATGATAATGTATGTATGTATGTTATCATATCCATATCGCTCTCGTCCTATCATTGAAATTCCGAAAACTAAATGAACAAGTTCCTAATGTCCCAAGATGGAACACATCACTTCTGGTCAAATTTCAGCAAATGTGCTTAGTAGTTTGTTATCAGATGAAAATCACCAACATTTTTCTGTAACACTACTTCTCCTTGTATGCCTACTTGCGTAAGGTGGAGTTTATTGTTGATTAAAAGCCAAAACAATGGTATTGTCAGAAACTGCTCGAATTGCTCTCATAATTCTTTGAATTCTTGTTATTCCGCCGTTCATCAATCAGCACCTCAGAAGTTCTTGCCTTTCTTCCGTTTCAAGTACTAATGTGTTCTTTTGGGATAGTTAGATATAGAAGTGAACGCATTGTTGCGATCGACGGTATTCTGTAAGAAAGAAAGTAGATCTCGGGTGACATTTTCTTTACATCTCTATGGTTTCAGACCAACTTTGCTGGATGGGAGTGAAAGCCATATGGCTCAGGATATATGTAAGTAACAGTCTAATAAAAACTGGTGGGAAAAAATGTCACGAGGGCACTCGCTATGAGGATAATGACCAATTTAGGAATAAACTCAGTGGATGAAACTGTGTTCAGCATGTTCGAATTATACTTTCATCATGATGAGAACTGAGATTTACCGATTATAGGGGAACAGATCTCAATCACAGAGGTTTAAAGACAGAACATTGTAAACAGCTACAGTTTAATAAAATATATTCCCTGACTTTCGTATGAAGCACCTAAAAGGCAACATCAATACTACGTAACTTTACAGATTAAACAAATTAGATGATTTTACAAACTTAAAGAACTACTTTCTCAGTAAATGTATCACTTACCGAGCTCGATAGCTACAGTTGCTTAAGTGCGGCCAGTATCCAGGTTCGGGAGATAGTGGGTTCGAACCCCACTGTCGGCAGCCCTGAAGATGGTTTTCCGTGGTTTTCCACTTTCGCACTAGGAAAATGCTGGGGTTGTACCTTAATTATGGCCAGAGACACGTCCTTCCCACTCCTAGCACTTTCCTGTCCCATCGCCGCCATAAGACCTACGTAGGGCGAGTCATAAGTCATGGCAACTACTTTTTTTCTCGCGAACAGGAGACAACACGGAAAATCTAAGATATGCATTTGGAAACGTACGGTATGTACTTGCGTATGATGCCACTAGATGGTGTATATAAACAACAGTGTGGGTCTAAGAGTGCCCCCAAATTCAGTGTGTGAGTGAGAGCGTCACAAAATGGAAGTCAACAAGGAGGAGCAGCGATCGTATATTAAAATAGCAGTTCTCCGCGGCAGAAATGCACACCAATTCCATGCAGAGCTGCGGGAAGCATTAGGTGTGCATGCCATTTCCTATAGAACAGTGGCTAGGGGGTGGAGACGGTCGCTCACAACGGTGGGGATGGGAGGTTCTTCCACACCCGCCTTATTCGCCTGATCTGAGCCCATGTTACTATGATCTAATCCCCAAAGTCAAGAAGCCATTACTTGGGCAACGGTTTGCTAACAAAGAGGATATCGTTACAGCATTTCGGAGAGAGGTGTCACACATTAGCGATACACATGCAGCGAATGGTATTCAGTGCTTGCCCCACCGCTGGCAACGCACAATGGAAGCCTTGGGTGCTTATTTCGAACGTCTGTAACCAGTGGAGACCTGTCCTTTGTACGTAGTCTTGTGTATTTGCTGTCTATACCATAATAACATAATGTTCACCAATGGCCTGTGTTCTGTCACTTTCCTACGAGAATCTCCTGAAGTCAGAATTTGTCTTCAGGCACTATGCATAAGTACACGCCCTACATTTCCAAATACATATCTTAGATTTTCCGTGTTGTCTCCTGTTCGCGAGAAAAAGAACTGTTGCTATGACTTATGACTCGATCCTAGTATCTGTGTCGGTGCGACGTAATGCAACTTCAAAAAAATATATCACTTTATAAATTAAATTCATTCGAATTGCCCTAATATGATTTGGATTCGAACCTAATTAAATAGAAGACTGCGTGGCTGCTCAGGGGCTTGGAAGTTTGGGTTAGCAACCATGGTGGCCTAATTGAGTTTCTCATTATTTACAGCTTCATATTTCCCATTCGAACCTCCTTGTTAACACTATTGTTCTCTTCCGTCCCCAACGGTGCCATGTTTGCGACGTCAAAGGAGCCTTGCACTTTTCACATTCTTTGCTGTCGTTCCCTCTTTACTGTCGATACCTTCATTTTTCTTATTAGAGTTAAGGGTGGTTGGTTATTTAGTTGTATTTCATCTCAATCACCACCAAGAAAATATGCATTATATAGTGTTGGCAATGTTCAGAAAACAATAACCATAGAGTAATAGATTTACAACATAGTAACATCTAGAAATCCTACTAAAGTATTATGAGATAATCCTAAAGCTCAGTATATTAAATCATTAAATAGACCTGCAAGTGGTTAATCAGTTTTCTTGTACGTAGTGACTAACCCGGGAAAACAAGAATGCTAGACAGTAGGAGAGAGAAAAGGAACTATTTCAAGCGTGTTTACGACTGTAGCCATAACTGTTTATATAGCCCATGGTATTGCTGTCCGTGGCCACGTGGCGCGACAGCCTGCTATCCTGCTTACTAGAGTCACAACTATGCTGTTCACTTGTCACCTATTTTACGTCCTCAACGATGTATGTTTCCATCAGTGCATATTTGGTTTTTGATGCTCCGTCTACGTACACTGCCTTTCAATATGGGTTTTGTCCACTGTCTTATGTAGAGATCATGAACTAATTAGTTCCTTTATCGACTTAAATTCACAGGCTGGTAAGAGCTCCTTAAGAAATTTTGACCTCATAGACTAATATTAAAGAACCGTTCTCATAAACTGGCTAGGGTATCAACAAAAATTCTGAACTACTATAGATCCCTTGATCATTTAAGAGAGGCTGGGACTGAAAAATGAAAAATAGTAATTATTGATAGAATTGAATGAAATTGGGTTTGTGGTCTCCTAATGATGAAATAAGGCTATATACCAATTTTCAGGAAAATAGCAGCATAACTGTCTGAGAAATTAACACTTACATTTTAAAATGTTTAAAAATCGATAAGCATAAAATATGCTCCAGCTGAACAGTTACTTCAAATATCACATTGAAAACTCATGTACAGGCACTTCAAGACATGGAAAGAATTTTAACAGAGAGAAAGTCTGCCTATGTAGTCCATGAATGTGAGGAAAAAATATGCTGTGTGTGTTTATGTTTTTCTCAAATTATGCTAAAATACCCCTTTGAAGGCTACTATCTTTTAAAGTATCAACATTATAAAACATTCCTTCTGTTAATATCAAGACAATATAGGTGTTAACAACCCATGAAATTCTCATGGAATTTGAAACCAAATTGGTTCAGCTGGAACATTTTAAATACCTGAAAATGTATATATGAAAGAAACACATTTCCGTAAGTAAAAGCTAGTGGATGGGGACTCAACCGGACATTTAAATGTCACGCTAGTACTTTAAAAATGGAGAAACACGAAAAATACCACCGCCAAATGATCCGCAGAAGTCCGGCGTACAATAATATGCACAAATTGAAAAATCGATAATTTTTACTTTTTTCACCAAAACCTGTCCCAGCCTCCCTAACGACACATTCTGTCGATATGGCAAAACCTTATTCATAAACTCTTTTTTACAAGTTGCTTTACGTCGCACCGACACAGATAGGTCTTATGGCGACGTTGGGACAAGGAGCTAGGAGTGAAAAGGAAGTGGCCGTGTCCTTAATTAAGGAACAGCCCCAGCATTTGCCTGGTGTGAAAATGGGAAACTACAGAAAACCATCTTCAGAGCTGCCGACAGTGGGGTTCGAACCCACTATCTCCCGAATACTGGATTCTGGCCGCACTTAAGCAACTGCAGCTATCGAGCTCGGTCATAAACTTTAAACTAGTAGTTTAGGAAAAAACGAACTTATTTTAACAACATTGCTGGTAACATTTCGTTCAAATGTTTGCTCAGGTGCTTCGAAAATAATTCTGCGTACTTTATCTCAATAACATTTTCTCATGAACGGATGTGAGCTTGTTGAAATTTATGAAATTAAAATCCTCATTCCAGAGATTATGATGTACGACTCACTCCTGTTAGCTGGTTAAAGGTTCAAAAAACTTCTACTGAAAGACTACTTCAGTTGAGTCATTTGAACGTCGAACCTGGTACCGTGTGATCCGAAGGCAGCTATGCTGGCTATTTAGTGAAGGAGCTGGACACGATTAGAAAAGAATTGAAGTTTCATCAGGAACTTGTCCACTTCTGCAGTGTAAAGGTTAGTGCGATTAGCTGTCGTAATGTGAGACCCGAGTTCGAACCCAGGTACTGTAAGAAATTTAAGATTGACAAGAGGGCTGGCATATGGTTTAAAACAAAGTACATGCAGTTCAGCTCTATTGTGCGTGTGCCAAAAAACGAACTGCAACACCTAAGAATGTATTTAGTCCGACTCTATGACTATATGATTAGCGTGCTGGCCTTTGATCTTCGCTAACCCGGGTTCTATTGTCGGCCGGGTCGGGGATTCTAACCTTAATTGCTTAATTACGATGGTTGGCGGTGTACTTTTGCAGAATTCAACATAGCTAGGGGCTTATCCTAACAGATACGCAGGTCACCTATGGACGTCTACTCGATAGACCTGCACCGGTCCTCTCCGGAGACCACAAGCAGAAAAAATAAAAGCATAGGGAAATTGAACAGGAAAGTTGAAAGGAGATCTTGGTACAGGTACTGTAAAAGTAACCAATGCCCTACTCAGTTATTTCTTACAAATATGAACCCCCATGTGTTTAAAATAAATTACAGATATATTCCTAAAAGTAAGTTACATATCTGATATCCTTACATTATAAGTTGTTTAAGCAAATAATTTTATTATTGAGTATTATATGCTGACATTTTACACACTGGTAATTAAATTAATTCAATCGTAGTATTACGTGGGTTTTCGCTACTCCATTTTGGTGGCCGGTGAGATTTTTTTATCAGAAAAGTAAACAAACTATATAAACATTGGACCTCATCTTAAATATCAATCTTCTAAGTGCAGTCTCATAGGCAGTATTCAGACGGAAGTTCCGACTGTACGAGGTTAATGCCAAGTCCCCAGATATTCGTAGAAAGCCAAGACTGTTCAGTCCTATATCGTACTAGAACCAGTAAGTTCCAAGAAAACATCTGGCAAGACAAGCGGGTGCGTCTAATTTATTCGCTTTGTCGACATTTCTGTATTCCAGCACAACCCAGATCTTACGAGGTAATCGTAATTAAAACCAGGAAAATGGAGAAACATCAGTGATGCAGCCCACTAGTCAATGTTTAAAATCACAACAAAAGTTAACCTGCTACATGCATTTCCTTGCACTTTCAACACATATACTCTTCCATTCCCCACGTTCAGTGCAATTACGTTCACTTCCATAGTGACTGCCAACATTTTTATTTAATAAATTAATATCAAAAATAATCAGAATAATGAATTGTGTTTTCAAGGACCAATCGCTGAAATATTCGGCCCTTTTCTCACAAGAGTAAAATATATTTTCAGTTGATCTATAAGTTACTTAATGCATGGGGGAGGGGGAGTGGAAAATTACATATCGTCAGCAAATTCTCACAGAATCGGAAGGGGTTTGAAACCCGGTCAAAGGCTCTGACATTTTGGAAATTAAATCTTGCTGTACGTCCCGATGCACAGTGCGGCGATCATGTGGAGGTAGTCGACAAAAATCAAAATTAAGTTTTCTTCACGTGTTTATTGTCTGTGAAGGCTCTCACTGGCCAATTAGACCTAAACACACATGTTTGCCGTCGTTGAACTTTACAACTGAAAATATAAAGAAAATACTATCTCGTCCGTGAAAACCGTATCAAACTTTAAAAGACATTCGTTAACATAAGTAACTACACTGAAAATATAGTGAAAATTAATTACTTATATGACTTCAACATGTCTCGATTTTCCTCCTATCAGCCATCACCATTACAGTCTACGCAAACATAGTTGTTCATACGGGTATGGAACTGGTCAGAATAATTTCTAAAATAAATGTCCAGATCTGTATATATCAGCCTTTTCTTTGCGCACTTCTTTATCTGTTAGGATATAGTACGCTGCGATACAATAAGTATGTGTGTCATCAGGTCTAAACACGTATTGGATAGAGACGTTCCTCGTGTGGAGGAAGATAATGCGGAGGGCTTCTAAAATCTCTTCTGAAAACACTCCTACGAGTAACTCAAAAGACTGTAATATATCAACTCCATGGACTAGAAAATAGTGTAAACTACTTGGCATGTAATACCAGTTTTATAAGCTTATGTACAATTCTTTGTTATCGCAAATAACACGTTTAAGCCCGTCTACATCAATGACTCTGCCACTTTCAACCAACCGTAGAATCACAGATAGGTTCCTATTCAGTGTTTCATCAATGCCTGCTATTTCAGAAGCCTTCCTAGGATCAGCGAAGAATCTTCTGGCCGTATTGCTATCGTTCTAGGACCCAAAGCTTTGTTTGGATTTATCAACAATGACACCCATTTTCTCTTTAAACTCAGTTTGGATTCTCTTTTTTTTCCTTCACAAAACGTACTTTACTTCTTCACCCATAACCTGCCAGGATTTGAAGGGTAGACGATACGCAATGAGTAATAAACATTCAAATATTGTTATCATGTCATGATGAACAGGAAATAGACCGAATTAAATGAGAGCTTACCACAAGGTTTAGTATAATACATTTCCGTTGGTTTCGAACTACAACTGAAACAGTTTTAGGTTGCATTAGTTCAACTTAGAATGTTTCACACGCAGCCATCTACCATAGTCAAACGAAAATCAAAGGTGACATCTTATGTACAGTCACCAACGACCAAGGTACAGTTCACAAGATTCTGTATACGAATCTTTAACTCAGATTCTTCTCGTAAAACCAACTCGAACGATTCCTTCGAGAACATGAATCTAATAGGTCTACAGTACGATTTTGACCTTCGACGATAGTTACATGACAGAACTGTCCTAGACATTACATCAATCAATTGAATAGGGACGAAGGCAATAAAAAAACATCTATTCCCACATATATTCTACACCCGAATCACTGAATTTCTGTTTGTAAATACTGTAACTTCCACTGTAGCCAAATTCCCATTTACAGATCAATTTGGCTGTTACATCCTGTTCTACATTCAATGATTTGGAAATGCTTTCAACAGTTTCACACAAAAGTTCTTGTAGTGTGCAGATGGTTCGGTGGCTGAAATACATTGGGACAAAAGTTCTTTCTTTGCTTGCCTTACACTGTATAGGCTAGGGAAACAGTCTGCATGAATACTGTCGACGACCAACCTCAAAATGGTGTACTGCTTTTCCTAAAGATCGAGATCTACAAATAAGGATAGGCATTTCGCAAGTTTCGTATTTTTTGTGTGTTTTCTTTCGCTGCTGTCTGTTTAGCGGCAAAGGAAAGCTCTGCAGAGTTAGTCGCTAAAAGAAGTTCTACACGCCTTTTCGTTGTTTTTATCGAACAGTCCTCGAACTATTTACAGAGCATACCGCGAGTTTTCGATTTATTCTGGCAGTGAGTAATTATCAATGTTGTTACATACTCCGGACAAACGAGCCACTCTGTGTGTTTAGCTAGAAACACCGACCGAACCCTGTCAGACATCCGCCAATTTTTGCTCAAAGTCATGTTCGTTAATTCGCTAAATTTACATAAACTGTTGTACGCATCTTCTGTGCAGTTTTCAAGTTTATAAGCACTGCATATAGCCGTCAGAATTTCCGCCTTCTTTCTACTAGCATCGGTGGTTTACATCCACCTTTCAAAAATTTATTCGTGATTCATGGTGCATTCTCCTGAAAAATACGTCATAAAAGTCAAACCTGCGAAAAAATGCACACAATGTATTGATAAACCTAAAGAGAAATGCTAGAGAAAGATATTACTGCAGAGATCTCGAGACATGTTTTGGCTTTTTTAACATATCCCTGGTATACAAGAGAAAACATGTTTACCAAACGTTCGTCATAAAGGAAAGCACGTTCCTGTACAGAAACTGTCCACTAGAAACAAGAAGCCTCAGCCTTCACTGTGGTCTCAAACACCGGTGCACACGCTGGACGAATTGACTGGTAAGTAGGGAGGTAACGACGCGGGTTGATCGAATAGTGTCGCTTTGAGCGCTCACTCTGTTGACTGTAGGAGTTTCATCTGATGGCGACGTGGGTTTTCATTCCGTGCTACGCATACTTAAGGTACAATTATTTTTTTAAATTGTTTTGGCCATTGGTCGACGCACTGTGCGGTGGTTCAAACTTTCCTTGTTTGTTCTGAGATGACTGATTTCCCTGTGTATATACAATGTAAAATTCTCCACGTTTTGACTTCTTCTAAAGGTAGTAAGTAGTGGATAGTCACGACTTTTTCCTTATAGCGAATGTTTCAAGTTCTATAGCTGTGGAATTCATTCAAGTACTCCGAGTTTCCTCGAGGTGGGAACTGAAAAGCTTCCTTCATTTATAAATCCTCTTACGGTATTCATCCAGTAAGGTTACTAATTCAAAGCAATCTGATGTGTAGTATGGAATAAGGGTTTAGACTGTTCGATACTGGGTTGAATTTTGATGGTTTTACCTAGATCGTCGATTTCATCTTTCTCGTTTCTTTTGTTGCAAATTCTCTTCGGAAGTGTATGAGTTCGTCATCAGCAGATACGTCGCTGTAGATTGGCACAAGCTGATTGGTCTTAACCACAATTTCCGAGACTAGTTGCGATTTATGACTTTGTACACAATGTGGTGTGGTACTCTGTTCATTCAGTGGCACAAGTGTGACAGAGTGGTAACGATTACGATGTGAATTTCGATGACTTAAACATTTCCGAAAAATGACCTATAAAAAGATCTAAAACTGACTCTAATTGAGCAAAATATTGCCCCAAAGTATTAAGGAAAGTATCTATTTGTTAAAAGCAGTAAATATATAAGTTTCATTCGTGATACAATTTATAAATAATCATCATCATGATCTGCTTACCCTCCAGGTTCGGTTTTTCCCTCGGACTCAGCGAGGGATCCCACCTCTACCGCCTCAAGGGCAGTGTCCTGGAGCTTCAGACTCTTGGTCGGGGGATACAACTGGGGAGTATGACCAGTACCTCGCCCAGGCGGCCTCACCTGCTATGGTGAACAGGGGCCTTGTAGGGTGATGGGAAGATTGGAAGGGATAGACAAGGAAGAGGGAAGGAAGCGGCCATGGCCTTAAGTTAGGTACCATCCCGGCATTTGCCTGGAGGAGAAGTGGGAAACCACGGAAAACCACTTCGAGGATGGCTGAGGTGGGAATCGAACCCACCTCTACTCAGTTGACCTCTCGAGGCTGGGTGGACCCCGTTCCAGCCCTCGTACCACTTTTCAAATTTCGTGGCAGAGCCGGGAATCGAACCCGGAAACCTCCGGGGGTGGCAGCTAACCACGCTAACCACTACACCACAGTGGTGGACCAATTTATAAATAATCATCATCATCATCATGTGTTTACCCTCCAGGTTCGGCTTTTCCCTCGGACTCAGCGAGGGATCCCACCTCTACGGCCTCAAGGGCAGTGTCCTGGAGCTTCAGACTATTGGTCGGGGATACAACTGGGGAGAATGACCAGTACCCCGCCCAGGCGGCCTCACCTGCTATGCTGAACAGGGGCCTTGTGGAGGGATGGGAAGATTGGAAGGGATAGGCAAGGACGAGGGAAGGAAGCGGCCGTGGCCTTATGTTAGGTACCATCCCGGCATTCGCCTGGAGGAGAAGTGGGAAACCACAGAAAACCACTTCGAGGATGGCTGAGGTGGGAATCGAACCCACCTCTACTCAGTTGACCTCCCGAGGCTGAGTGGACCCCGTTCCAGCCCTCAGACCACTTTTCAAATTTCGTGGCAGAGCCGGGAATCGAACCCGGGCCTCCGGGGGTGGCAGCTAATCACGCTAACCACTACACCACAGAGGCGGACTATAAATAATACTAAATAATAATAGTAATAATAACATACACAAACACCTGAGATATATTCCAGCCCTATTGTTTTATATGAAGCTCTTCTTACATAAAAGGTGCTGCCTGGTCGAGGCGGTAAAGGCGTGCTCAGTTCGCCCGGCAGGACGTGGGTTCGAATCCCCGTCAGGAAGTCGTAAAATTTAAGAAGCGAGATTTCCACTTCCGGAGGTGCATATGGCCCTGAGGTTCACTCAGCCTACACCAAAAATTAGGCGGCCGGGCGTAGAGTTACCACTCTACCCCATCACGTGCCTAGGTTAACAATGGTGGCCTGTACGGAGGTGACTTTGCTTTGCTTTCTTCTTACATAGAATGATTGCGAATAAAAGTTGTATAAAGTTACTTTATTTCCCAATTTCCGAAAAGTGTTGAAGTTTCTGATGTATTGCTTTAGGCCTATATACAATTTGCTTTACGTCGCGCGACACATGTAGGACTTACGGTGACGATGGAAAAAAATGGCTAGGAGTGGGAAGCAAGTACCTTAATAAGGTCAAACCGCAGCGTTTTTCTGGTGTGAATATGGGAAATTACGGAAAACCATCTTCAGGGCTGTCTACTGTGGGGTTCGAACCCATTATCTCCCGAATGCAAGCTCACAGCTGCATGACCCTAACCGCATGACCCTAACCGATTCGGATATATTGTATTTTATTATTTACACTTATTCAAATCTCCAGTGATATGGTGCTAAGATAATTACTCATCATAAATTCACGAAATTAACTAAATAGTAATGCAGGACAAATAAAATTGACTTAAAACACGATTTTAATAAAATGATTTGCTGAAAATATCAACTGGTGTAAAGAAATTTATGAGCCATGACTTGAATTTACAATAATAATAATAATAATAATAATAATAATAATAATAATAATAATAATAATAATGATGATGTTTTACATCCCACTAACTACTGTTTGACGGTTTTGGGAGACGCTGAGATGCCGTAATTTTGTCCCACAGGAGTTATTTTACGTGGCAGTAAATCTACCGACACGAGGCTGACGTATTTGAGCACCTTCAAATATCACCGGTCTGAGCCAGGATCGAACTTGCCAAATTGGGGTCAGAAGGCCAGCGCTCTACCATCTTGCGCGTTTCAGAATCGATATAGTATATAAATGTATATGATTTATATAAAAGTTAGCAATGTCTATCATGCACGAAGTTAAAAGCATGTCATTAAAATATGGGCCCTGGTAATGATTGATTTAGAATATACTACGCCTTGGCTTAAGGACTTACGGATTTTAGTGAAAGTCAGTTTGTCGAATTCGGTGCCATCACATTTTCGAAGGGGCCAATGATATCGATGTTTATCCCCTTAAATAATATTGATCACTTTGATTACATTCCGTAATGGCCAGCGTAGCAGCCTTCGGTTCACAGGGCAAGGTCAGTGATTATATCCGTGTCTGGTTAATTCCTTCAACACGCTATGTGGGCTTGTGTCCGCTTTTACACCCACAACATACAACGCACCACGCTACTAACCACTGCAGAAACACGCAACTGACAATAAATCCTTTCACATAAGATTAGCGTCAGGAATAGGGATCCGGCCATAAAACTAGACTTGGTCCGCAAGTGCAGAAAAAACTGGGAAAATTCCAGAAAAGAGAGAAAGAAAGGCGATCATTACATTTCCCATTCACCAGCTGGAAATATGGTGGATATAATGTTTACATAGCAGTCGAGCTGTGAGATGCGCATACTTTAGGTGTTGCAGGGAAGCATAAGAAGTCAGGCTGAAGCAAATGAATACGGAGGGACAAACTTCTTCTTTCCCAGCCTTTATCCAATTATTTGGGGTCGGCATTAGTGTACATTAATCCCAGTTTTATGCCTGGATGCTCTTCCTTACGGTAACCCTACGTAGAGAGATGTATTCATTATTGCGTGTTCCTAATATAAATATTATTGGTTTTACGTCCTACTAACTACTTTTACGGTTTTCGAAGACGCCGAAGTGCCGGAATTTTGTGAGTGAGTTCTTCTACGTGGCAGTAAATCTTTGGACAAGAAGCTGGCGTATTTGAGCCCCTTCAAATACCACCGGAGTGAGCCGCGGTCGAACCCGCTAACTTGAGCTCAGAAGGCCAGCGGTCTACTGTCTGAGCTACTCAGCCTAGTTTGCGTGTTTCTATGGTAGTTAGTAATGCGGTATGTTATGTGTAAATGAAGCTGTGTATTAAGATGATCATACATACCCAACCCCGGTCTTAGACGAATTAATCAAACGCAGTTAAAATCCCCGGTCCGGCCGGGAATCAGACCCTGGACTCTAATGAACCGAAGACCACTAGACGTATGCTGACCACTCACCCAAAGATACGGAGGAAGAAACTGTGCTTCAGAAATTGTGTACAGAAATTATACAGTAGGGCTTCGTCTGTTGAAGTTGTTGTTGTTGTTGTTGTTGTTGTTGTTGTTGTTGTTGTGAATTAATGTAAATGGACAGGTACATATTTTATCTCTAGCTGATGTACCCGTGCTTCGCTACGGGATTCTCAGAAAGACTGACTTGGTGGTTTTCCTAACTGAATTCAACATAGGTCATTACATAAACGTCAGTACTAATGTAGCGATTGAAAGCAATGTTATGATATAAAATACTCGATCAAATTAAAAACCGCACACTTTCTCACTTTCAGCGAACAGTACTACGGTGCCGATCTAAGAGTCCAAAGTTTCAGAGCTGGAATAACCAGGTCGCAGACTGCCGTGGACACTCCTCTGTCATTATTCCGTTAAATATGCACACTACTCATTCCAATCAGTGCCTCAGAGTAGGGATTGAATAGCTCTAATACTATGATGAACCAGTGTGTTACGTACCAGATATATCAGAAAATGTATGAACCAGAGGAATGGCATGCTAAAGAAGAAAGTTATCTTACTCCCCAGCTACTTCCCGCCAATATACAGGCAGGCTGTTACAGTCGGTACGACCAGGCGAGTTGCCCGTGTGGTTAGGGACGCGCAGCTGTGAGCTTGCATCCGGGAGATAGTGGATTCGAACCCCACTGCCGGCAACCTTGAAGATGGAATTCCGTGGTTTCCCATTTTCACACCAGTCACACCAGGCTGTACCTTAAAGCCAAGGCCGCTTCCTTCACACCACTATTCATTTCCTATCCCATCGTCGCCATAAGACCTACCTGTGTCGGTGCGACGTCAAGCAAATTAAAAAACCTCGGTACGCTGCAGTAATCCTATCTATCGGGGATGAGAGGAAACAAAAGACAAAAAGCACATCACAACAAACAATGGTCAATGTAATGTTATTGTTGATAAAGTTTATGAGCTTTCTATATTGCAGGCCTTCACATTAGTTTTCTTTCGACTCTCTGATATTAGGGCGTCTTACAAAATTATTTATATCGTATACTGTAGTTCCTTATTCTCAGACTTTACATACCGATTTTCACTAAATTCTCTTTACCCATTTTCCCGTGACTCGGCGCTGATATGGACTTAGTAACAAAAATCCAAATTCATGAATATCTCTGATTATATGCGGTACGATAACAATGTATAAGACATAAGTGATCGGAAATTTAATAACTTCTTACATAACTACTACTAACTTACGACATAACTAAAGTTATGTTAGTTATGTAGTATTTATGGATACGACCTCTAATAACATAAATAACTTATTTGAGAATTCATTTCAGGCCTTCCCCTAAAATACCATTTCATTTAACGTGAATAAAATAATTTGTAGCCTAGATTGCAGTGGTTCATCACCCGACATTACATTCCGATTTTCATTAAATTCTCTTCAGCCGTTTTCTATTGATGCGTGTACATACATACATACGGACAGACAGACAGACAGAAATTACGGAAAAGTAAAAAATGCATTTCCTTGTTACTGTGGACATAACAGATACAGAAATATCATTCATTTCAAATTCTAGCAATGCACAGGCAAAATATTTAATTTATATATAGATTACATTTCAGGTCTTCCCCTAAACTACCATTTCATTCAGCGTGATTAAAATAATTTATAGCCTAGATTGTAGCGGTTCATCACCCGTTTTTACATTCCTATTTTCATTAAATTCTCTTCAGCCGTTTTCTCGTGATGCGTGTACATACATATAGACGGACAGACAGACGGAAATTACGGAAAAGTAAAAAGTGCATTTTCTTGTTACTGTGGACATGGCCGGTACAGAAATACCATTCTTTTAAAATTCTGAGCAATGTACAGACAAAACTCTTATTTTATATATATAGATATATATATTACATTTCAGGCCTTCCCCTAAACTACGATTTCACTCAGTGCGAATAACATTATTGATAGCCTAATTATAGCGACCTACTCCCCGTCTTTGCATACCAATTTTCGTGAAGATACGACCACTAATAAAATAAATATTTGATAATTAAATTTTAGGCCATCCCTAAACTACCATTTTTCTTAGCGTGTATAGCCTATATTGTAGCGACTTATTTCCCATATTTGTCTAGCGATTTTCATTAAGACGCGATCACTAATAACATAAATATTTGAGTTAAATTTCAGGCCTTCCCCAAAACTACCATTTCGCTCAGCGTGATTAAAATAATTTATAGCCTAGATTGTAGCGGTTCATCGCCCGTTTTTACATTCCGATTTTCATTAAATTCTCTTCTGCCGTTTTCTCGTGATGCGTGTACATACATACAGACAGACAGATAGAAATTACGGAAAAGTAAAAAATGCATTTTCTTGTTACTGTGGACATGGCCGGTACAGAAATACCATTCTTTTAAAATTCACAGCAATGTACAGACAAGACTCTTATTTTATATATATAGATGAGCACCATTCTGATATCTGTATTGTAGATGTGTGCAGCTGAATCAGTGCTGTACTGATATTATACCATATGATAAACTCGGATGGCATACTGTATACCTTGCAGGGACAACAGTCAAATGAATTCAACCGGGCCGGAAAGCGTAGACGGTAAAGCACTAACCTTCTCAGCTCAAACTGACGGGTTCGATCCAGGCTCAGACTGCTGGAATTTGAAGGTACTCAAATACGCCATCCTCGTATCGTTTTGGCATGTAAAAGAACTGTTGTGGGACACAATTCTAGAACATCGGTGTCTCCAGAAACCAAACAGCAGTTATTAGGACGTAAAGCCAACATTATTATCGTAATTTTGTTCAGCTGCTTGCTTCAGGGATGTGTGGACATTAAGAACAGGGCATTGAAGAGTTATAGCCTTCCAGTCAAGTAGTAGAGCGAAAATGTATCATGTAGATGTATATTTTATCTTCTCTGTACTACTCTCGAAATTTACTAGAGAAGAATTAGCCCTACTGTTAGTATTATTTATATACTACAATTCTGACAACATAAATATGGAAGTTGTAGAGAAAAATGGTGAGCACCACGTATATATAAAGTGGTTCCCTAGATAGTGTACCTCTCCCTGTCCCCAGTTTGTGGCCTAGCGCAGCGGAGAAGCTGCGTGCAGCGTTCGGGTGAAATAAATAGTTCGCAAAGTCTATCTAAAATTAGCTTAAATCAATAGAACAGGTTCTAGAATACATATTTCGTAAATGAGAAGTCGTGGAAATAATTCGTGGAACAAATTTATTAACAAATCGCATGTGAAAACATGGAAATTTCCCAAAATAAAATAACAATGAAAAATTTACAAAATATTACAGAGAAATCGTCGTCACAGAGCATTAATCGAAACACAGACACAGAAATCAACATAAATAAGCCCCCTATGCATTCCATAAAATTGGGTCACATAATACGCCACATCAGAGCTCACAGTAACCCGTACTTTACACGTACCTCGCCTTTCTCTGGAAGATAGGCTACACTAGCGTTTCTCGCGCCTCGCACCTAGATTATACAGGCTCGAATCTTGGCTCGCTCTCGGCCCATTGTCTAAGGCTTCTCACGGCTAGTTCCACAAATATCTCGGCTCGCTCTCGGCCTGTTATCTAAGCCTTCTCGTGGCTAATTCCACTATTATCTCATAGCGGTAATACACACACATATCTGGACTCATTCTGGCCTCGCATCTACCCTCTCTGGGTTGTAATCTCACATTGAGCTACGAGTCAGGCTGTTGCATATGATTATAAAAGATCTTCGCTCATTTACAACGATGGAAATATCTCACTGGTTTCGCTCCAAGCTGAAAAACATGCTCCATGCAAATCATGCACATCCTGATGGGTTCCCCGTTCTAAACTATAGAGGTGAGCTGACCTCCAAATCTAACTGAAGACAATGACATCAAATAACTCTAGCGTCCAAAATGGCGCTTAAGAAAACTACATATAAAACTCGTAAACACTATCAAACTATTATCACCCCCATTCCGTCCTAAGCAAAGCTAATAAAACACATGGCTGGCGCGTACCATCAGCCCAAGTTGAATTAATTAAACTACACGTGAAATAAACATGTTTAAGGCATTGAAACTTAAGTAATTAAATATTTATATAAATGAAAAATAAAAGGCACTATGTAGAGTCTACAAGTATAAGTCACGCTTAAATTGCAGTTTAACTCATCTGATATATCCCGCCATTGCCTCCGCACACCGTCCAGGGCTACGTTCTAGAGTTAGAACATCCTAGAGCTGCGGACGGTGAATCTGGAAGCCTGTCACTCGACTCCTGGGAACGCCATCACTGTTGCCGCCTTTTTTTCTCTTGCTCCACTGCAAGTCCTGGAAACTGGATGCTGCAGTCAAATATTGCTCTTCATTGCCTTGTATGTATACTCGCACAGTGTTGTGACCTCGGCGAGATTGTTAAAGTAAATCTCCTACTTATGAGTTCGTTCACGAGTAGCCTGTTATGGTATGAAAACCCGGTCACAACAAGTTCATTAGGCAGCTAACTTTCAGCGAATCGCACTAAAATGACGAACTTGATCCAGTTCATATATCATCTACTCACTGCACACGCTCAGGCGAGCAAGTTTATTTCATATTTAAAACTTTATAATAGCTTTGTTTAAGGCACTGTGTTATAGGCCCATTGTCTAGAGATTCGATACGAGCGACACGCATTTCCACGCCGGTCTTTCAGTCACAACCTCCCAGCTTCCTCTGCTGGCCTCCTTTTATAGTAAATGTCCGTTTCTGTTAAGATCGGTGTATCCCCGTTGTCTTTACAGAATGTCTTTGTGTACTGGCCGCATGCCGCCAGCGCCCGTTTGAATTTGAGTGAGGAAACCATTAAGTTGCTTGTTTGTCACGCAGCCTCGGTAGCGCAGTAGGCAGCGCATAAGTCTTGTTTGTCACCGCAATGGTTGCAAGTATTAAACCAATATGTTTTCGTGTTCAACAAATGATATAACTGGCACTTGATCTAATAGCTTGCTGCCAGGCCTGAAGTGCTCATATTTGGGTACGTGCAGTTGGCACTACTCGCTCCACGTGAAAACCTCAAACCTCTCTGTCACCTTCTCGCGATCTCCTTTCTCTCGCTCTCCCTGGCGTAGTAACGTTATTGTGCTATTTCACTGTCATAAAATGATAATACAATGGAGCTAAAATGGACGCAATTGCGAATATCTAAGTTAAACATGGTGCATAAATTCAGCCATTTGTATAAAAAATACGGTCTATATCGAGATCAAAATAGAAATAATCAATATGTCAATGACTGAGACAAAGGAGGAGTCAGAATTGTTAAGACACTGTATTATTGAAAAATGATAATTGAATGAGCAAGCTTAAGGAACAGTCGTGTCAATCTGAGAGACTAAACTCGCCTAAAATCTCAAGATTTAAGAAGAATATCATTGAAAGAAGAGGATTTTCAAGATCTGAATTTACTGGAGAACCCGCTATTACGAAAGCTGCAAATAAAACTGCGAAATAAGAAGATAATCATAAAAAATCATACATTGAAATATCGCAACGGCAAAAAATAGGCTTTGACACAGTTACAAGGAAGAAAATTTCGAGACTACGGAAAAATAGCTAAATTAACTCGTAAAATAACAACGATAATATACATTTGGCACAAGGGCAGACATATTGGTAATCTACAAGCGTTATTGAGAATACAATACAGACTCTAGAATTGACATTGAAGCTGGAATGTTAGAAGGCTATGGATTCCACATTATGACGCAACTAACTTCATATTTGCATATTTCTATTTTGTTTGCGCAAGATATGATTCCCATGCATTTCTAAGAATACGATGGTGAGATGTGCGGAGGAGGCTGAGCTGAGATGACGGCAAAGGAGGCATATCTTTCTCAGAGCATCCTGATGACCAACGGCAGGATGTAATTGCCAAGACCGAGCCGCATATGTCGTGGAGAAACTAATTCAATCCCGGATCATCCGAATGAAAAATATGTCTTCTTTCTTAGTAAAGTAAGTTAACTAGATGTTTCAAATTCTAATATAATAATTCATATCTGTTGGTGAATTGATGGTTAATCGTTGTAGTCTTAAAAATATCTTAAATTTGTTTGATTCTCGCGGATTAACGTTACATTTGTGTCAGAATACATGGATAATATGTAGTCATCTGAATGGCGTAACCAATCCTTGATTAGGAAATGTGAAGTGAACTATGCGTTAGTGCCTTTGCAGTGACATTTAAACCTATTGAGAGGTTATCATATATGAATTATGAGATCCATATCGGTAGAATATTTAAGGTTATATGTGAGTGATGGTTAATATCTTGTAGGGTGAAGGTTAAACAGTGCCATATGAAACCAGAATAATATGATATATGGATATGAGAATAATATGAAGTGATAATGAGATGAATTAAGAGAGATGGATTGATAAAGTTAATAGATGAGAGTTAGAGGATTTCCAGCGTCAAGTTAAGGTATAGTTGAGAATTATTTGGAAGAAAATGATGAGGTATGATATAATATATATGAAGAAAGTGATACTGAAGTATTAAATGAATATGAGGAAGGATATATAATTGTAACATGTGTTGCTACGTCGGTAAAGAAGGGCATGATTAATTATGAAGAAAATGTGAAGAGTATTGTCGCAATCCAGGATCATTAATATTCATGATACCATGATGAAGAATCGTTGAGCAGGTAATCCATATTCTACGTCAGTGAAAACATATTGTGAGGTTTACAATAAGTTATGGCATTAGTAAATCATTGAAATGATTCATTTTAGAGGATGTTGAGTAGTGTACCGGTATTGATTAAAATTAACCTATATCTCTACCGTAATGTTAATATTCATTGAAGAAATACATGGCACTCACTTAATAATATGCATAGGCATTATTATTTCATCATAAATTATCCCAGGAGGTTAGATAATTCACAGACTCTTCATAAATGATGTTCTGTACCTATTTTAGTAAATTACACTAGGTAATGTGTTGGAATTCAGTTATTCATGTGAGAATATTTCTCAACAGACACAGTTATATGATTAAATTAATTTTGAAGACTATTGAGATGAATGATACATTTATGTTGACAAGTGATATTATGTATTAATGTAAATATTAGCTGATATTATGGCTAACTTGATACTTATCTTTTTCTTGACGCATTCCAAAATATACTCCTACAGTAAAGAAAACCTAATGCACATCCTAAATAATTATAAGAAGAATGACAGATGATGCTGAACTATGATAATTCCCAACATGATTTGAAAATAATTTGAGAAACTTTAATTAGAATTTAGGAACATTTTTCTTTTATGTGATTGATGATGTGAAGGTGATATGTGAATTAATTTCAATTTAAATATGTGAAGGAGATATGTGAGTTCATTTTAACGATCTGAATTTTAAATAATTATTCTTCTTGTTGTACATAATTATTATTATATTTCAATCAATGATCCTAAGTACTGAAATTGCATTGATGAATTTTAGAATGAGATGAAAATTTTCTTTCAACTACACTCTCCTTTCTTGATTTTCTTAGAATTTGAATAAATAGTTATAATTAAGAGGGGCTGCCTGGCCGAGGCGGTAAAGCAAATTCTTGGCATCCTCTGACATAGCGTTGCAGAGTGTTAGTAAACTCCCTCATACTAATTGTAAGTATTTACCCGTACTAGTGCTTTGTGTAGAGTGTCTCAATTTTCCTCTTTACTCATACTCCAATCGTTAGAGTTGATATTCTGTACGTGAGAAATCTACACTACCTTGCACATTTTGTGTGTTTTCTCTAATCTAATGTACAGTAAGTACTTGGACATCGACAATCAATCTATCAGTATGCGTAAATCATGCTTATTATCCCAAAAGCAGTGTCTCAGAACATGTATCCATTTTAGTCCAAAATATATTCAAACCTGATCGTTCCTGACGTGCCGAAACCGGTCTATCATTAAATTATAAAATGAGTTATGTGAGTGATTATGACATGATGCAATTTTAATTTTCTGTACGATATATCATACGTCTAAGCGGTGTTACGCTTTACAGCTGTATCATTTGGGCCATTACCCTCTTTAATACTTAATTCTGGTTGAGCCAAACTGAGAAAAGGTACGAAAATGTTTCGTATCTCGCTGCTTTATTAAAAACTGGGAAGGTAATGCTGTTGATGCTAGTTGTGAAGGGCAATGATGTGATTAATGACTGAGCTACCATGTGCGGGCATTTTAATTTGACGCCATCCGGTTGTCTACTCGTCAATTTTGATGTTCATTTCATTACAAGTTGCTTCTATGTTGCACGGACACAAATAGATCTTACGACGACGATGGGATAGGAAAGGACTAGGAGTCGGAAGGGTGCGGCCGTGGCCTTAATTAAAGTACAGCTCCAGCATTGGCCTGGTGTACAAATGGGAAACCACCGAAAACCATCTTCAGGGCTGCCGACAATGGGGTTCGAACCCACTATCTCCCGGATGCAAGCTCACAGCTGCGCGGCCCTAACCGCACGGCCAACTCGCCCGGTGCCTTAATTAAGGTGCAGCCTGGTATGAACATGGGAAACCACGGAAAACCGTCTTCAGCGCTTCTGACAGTAGGGCTCGAACCCAATATCCCCCGAATACTGGATACTTGCCGCATTTAAGCGACTCCAGCTACCGAGGTCGGTTTTCAACGTTCCGTTTTACTCTAGGCCTAATAGATGGCACAGTAAACCGAATCTCCCTTGCGCGCCTGTGGTTGAGATTTAATGAATTTTGTCGAGTAAACACCAAATGTGTTACCAGAGATCATTTACATGCGGATATCATACGACATGGAGTGTTGAACGGACTGTTTCCCGCCTTTCAAAAATCCGAGCTCCTCTTTCGGGTTTGGACCCGCTATCTTGGGATCCAGAGACCGACACTCTTGCACTGATCCACAGAAGGAATAGCCACGAATATGAGAAAATATGACTAAATGCAACATTTTATTTTATTTTATTTTAAATCCAACTTTAGATCCTTAAATGTTATATTATGTACACACATGCGAAGTTCAGTGCACTCATTCTGTATTACTGACTCGGGTGCGCCTCGTCCGGAAACCCTGCATTCGTCCTCTACGAATTTGCTTTTCATGTGCTTGATACATAAATGACTACTGTGGTAAATTAACTTTCCGCAGTTAATCAAGTTCGAACGGTTCAATGGGTACTTCGTGTCTCTCAGAACAATAACAATGGCAATGACTTGTGCCGTAACGTATACAATTATTTCTTTTTCCTAATGTTTTGTTATTGATTGTTGTTGTAAGAAGCCTAACATTTAGGTCATCGACCCTTACAGTGTTTCAACGTGGCACTAACTCAAGTTTTCGACGTAGACGACGGGATGGGAGAAAGCCAGAATTGGGATGAATGTAACCATGGCATTAATTAAGGTTCATCCCCTGGTATGAAAATGGGGAACAACGGAAAATCACCTTCAAGACTGTCTATAGTGGGTTTCGTACCCACCGTCTCCCGAATACAAACTTACAGCTACGTGGCGCGTACCACGCAACCAACGCGCTCAGTGTATAGGATGAAGTTAGTATCATTACTAGGAATCGAATGTTTAGGAAATATTTTTTCCTTGTCTCTATTTCCTTGCCTGATTAGATTTTAGTGCAAATCAGGTGATTATCGTCACAATCAAGTGGTTGTTATTTGTCATATAAACGCACATTTTGGCTATTTTGTCATAAGGTCATATTTTGAACTATTTTCGTAGAAACGTCACATTCCGGTCATATTTCGGTGGTTTGACGACAGCTATAGCAGTGCAAAGTCATCTTTAAATTATAGAATGCGAAGTAGTATTCACAAAACTGTTTCTCGGTTTTACATCCTAAGTTAATACAAGTGGAATACTCTGCCTCTTCCATCAAGATTGCGGGGGCCAGGGTTCGATTCCCGGTACTATCAGAAATTTAGGAATGGCAGGAGGGCTAGTATGTGGTTAAAATGGGGGTGTGCCTAAAAAGAGCTGCACCACCTCGGGATGAGGACACGAGTTTACATTTTGCATCAAGACTGCGCAGGAATTGTTTTCCAACAGTTTGTCAGAAAGTATGGCATATATTAACTCGAACTTAGGAATTATATCGAGTGCAATTACTCGTTTAGAAGCTACTAGCTTAGAAATTCATTCAGGTATTGAAATTATGAGAAGCGTTGAACTTTCGGTACAACAATCAAATGGACTTTTAAAATTTTGTGTGATCTAGCAATCTTTACAGGTATGTATTCACAAGTGTTTTATAAGTGAATCAAGGACAATAGACTGTACATAAATGCTAAATATGTTTATTTAGAAAATTAATATGAAAATAACAATAAATAATTTAGTTAACAAGTATGTATCCAAGGAATTTCCGTTTCGATTTATAACTTATTTTTAATGGCCATATTTCGATTAATCATTTTTGGGTCATATCTTGTAATTTTCACGTCATATTTTGTCACTTTTGAGGTCATATTTGCTTGCTTATTTGGGCTAGTTTTAAGTCTTAAACATCCGAGCCCTAATCATTACATAAGAAGATATCAAAAAGAAAACATTGACTTCTGCACTGTTTGACCATCTCTGAAAGTATTAACTGAAACAAGGTTAAAACAATAGTGGTCAGCCCCGTGATGTAGACGCAACGTGGCTGCCTCTTACTCAGAGGCCCTGAGTTCGATTTCAGTGATTTTTATTCTGGACTTATGGTTGGAACGTAGTTCACTCAGCTTCGTTGGCTGAATGGCCAGCGTACTGGCCTTCGATTCAGAGGGTCCTGGGTTCGATTCCCGACCGGGTCGGGGATTTTAACCTTCATTGGTTAATTCCAATGGCCCGGGGGCTGGGTGTTTGTGCTGTCCCCAACATCCCTACAACTCACACACCACACATAACACTATCCTCTACCACAATAACACGCAGTTACCTACAAAGGGCAGATGCCACCCACCCTCATCGGAGGGTCTGCCTTACAAGGGCTGCACTTGGCTACAAATAGCCACACGAAATTATAAATTATATTATAGCTTCGCGATATCAACTTAGAAGCTGTCTGCTACGAGAGGCAGTGGAACCAGTCATGAGAGTAAGCATTATGCCTGAGTATGTCACAACGCTGACCACGTCGTCTCCAGTATCTGCAGGTCATCTACGTGCGCAGTAGTAATCTTGGTAAGCCAAGGACCAAGAGACACAAACCCCTCGTGTACTTTTTTTTAAATTTAGGAGTACAGGTATCTATAGTATATTGTGAGTACTACACATTAGCATAGTTCCTTAACAGTCATAGACACATTTAATTGGCCCTCGTGAAGGTCTTTCTATTTGACGCCCATTGGTGACCTGCTCGTCTGTGAGTTCTGGAGCCACCGAGCTTGATAGCTGCAGTCGCTTAAGTGCGGCTGGTATCTAGTATTCGGGAGATAGCAGGTTCGAACCCCACTGTCGGCAGCCCTGAAAATGGTTTTCCGTGGTTTCCCATTTTCACACCAGGCATATGCTGGGGCTGTACCTTAATTAAGGCCACGGCCGCTTCCTTCCCACTCCTAGCCCTTTCCTGTCCCATCGTCGCCATAAGACCTATCTGTGTCGGTGCGACGTAAAACAACTAGCAAAAAGAAAAGTTCTGGAGCCCTTCCTAGGATGGAATCTAATTTTGAAGACAATAAAAAGGCGCAGTCTCCGAGATAGAGAAATAAAGCAATGAAAGTAAAATCCACGCCCCGACTGGGAATCGAACCGAGCATCCCTTGGACCGAACATCAGCAAGCTGAGCAGTTAGCCATGGAGCCGGACGTCGGTAAATTAAGGTCTTGAGTTCAGGCTCAGTCATACAAAGAACATAGGTAATTATTCTGTAATATGCTGGGCTGCGTAGTCTTCTGAGCTTTAGTTGGCGGGTTTGATCCCGGCTCAATCAGGTGGTATTTGAAAGTGCTGAAATATTTCAGCTTCGTGTCGGTAGATTTACTGGCACTTGAAAGAACCCTTGTCGTACAAAATTCCGTCACCTTGGAGTCTCCAAAACCGGCAAAATGATTTAGTGGGATTTATTATTATTATTATTATCTCTAAAATATGAATGGCTTATTATAGGGTATCAAGACAAAATACTGAAGGGTTATGGTGCCGGCCCTGCGGCGGTATAGCGGTAGCAGGTCAGCCCCTTACGCGGAGGCCCCAGGTTCGATTCCTGGCCACGACTGATTTTTACCTAGATCTGAGGGCTGGCTAGAGGTCTACTCAGCCTACGTGATTGCAATTGAGGAGCTATCTGACTGTGAGGTAGGGGCCCCGTTCTAGAAAGCCAAGGATAACGGCCGAGAGGATTTGTCGTGCTGACCACACGACACCTCGTAATCTGCAGGCCTTCGGGATGTGCAGCGGTCACTTGGTAGGCCCGTCAGTGATTCTGCGCCGTGGGGTTTGTTTTGTTTTGGAACGATTACGGTTTCAAGCACATCAAGCAATCAAGCAAGTAGTTTAATGTGACAGACAAGGAAGAGGGAAGGAAGCGGCCGTGGCCTTAAGTCAGATACCATGCCGGCAATTGTCCGGAGAAGAAGTGCGAAACCACGGAAAACCACTTCCAGGATGGCTGAAGAGGGAATCGAGCCCCCCTCTACTCAGTTGAACTCCCGAGGCTGAGTGGACCGCGTTCCAGCCCTCGTGCTACTTTTTCAAATTTCGTGGCAGAGCCGGGAATCGAACCCTGGTCTCCGGGGATGGCAGATCATCACACTAACCACTACACCACAAAGGCGGACTGCACATAGTTAAGGAGCAATATCTTTACGTAATGATATAGGCGAAGCTGAAAGATTAAACAGGTGTGACTTTGGACAAAGATGGAATTTCAACGAAATTCGGTACACGTATGACTTAATACTATCTGGAGAGAAATACTGTGGGAGTAAGACACATGAAGCGTCCCTAGCGGTGGAGTGGGGAAGGAGTGACATGTAAAAATAATGAAAAACGACCTACATTAGTGCTGAATCAATAGTTTTCGATATCGCTGAGACAAATAGTGACACTCAGGATGGCATTTAAGTCCAAGTTCAGCCGCTATCGCCATATAGTGTTGTTGTTGTTGTTGTTGTTGTTGCTGCTGTTTGAGTCATCAGTCCATAGACTGGTTTGATGCACCTCTCCATGCCACCCTATCCTGTGCTAATCTTTTCATTTCTACGTAACTACTGCATCCTACATCTGCTCTAATCTGCTTGTCATATTCATACCTTCGTCTACCCCTACCGTTCTTACCACCTACACTTCCTTCAAAAACCAACTGAACAATTCCTGGGTTTCTTAAGATGTGTCCTATCATTCTCTCTCTTCTTCTCGTCAAATTTAGCCAAATCGATCTCCTCTCGCCAATTCGATTCAGTATCACTTCATTTGTGATTCGATCTATCCATCTCACCTTCAGCATTCTTCTGTAACACCACATTTCAAAAGCTTTTATTATCTTTCTTTCTGAGCTAGTTATCGTCCATGTTTCACTTCCATACATTGCCACGCTCCACACGAAAGTCTTCAAAAACATCTTTCTAATTCCTATATCAATGTTTGAAGTGAGCAAATTTCTTTTCTTAAGAAAGCACTTCCTTGCTTGTGCTAATCTGCATTTTATGTCCTCCTTACTTCTGCCATCGTTAGTTATTTTACTACCTAAGTAACAATATTCATCTACTTCCTTTAAGACTTCATTTCCTAATTTAATATTTCCAGCATCACCTGCCTTCGTTCGACTGCACTCCATTACTTTTGTTTTGGACTTATTTATTTTCATCTTGTACTCCTTACCCAAGACTTCGTCCATACCATTCAGCAGCTTCACGAGATCTTCTGCAGTCTCAGATAAAATAACAATATCATCGGCATATCTCAAGGTTTTGATTTTCTCTCCTTGGATTGTGATTCCCTTTCCGAATTCCTCTTTGGTTTCCTTTACTGCCTGTTCTATGTAAACATTGAAAAGGACGGGGGACAAACTCCAGCCTTTCCTCACTCCTTTCTGGATTGCTGCTTCTTTTTCAAAGGTGGTGAGAAGGGCTGAAAAAGGAAATGTCCAAAATGACCGAGATTATGTGTGGATGTATGTGTGTATGACTCAGAAGAGCTCTCAAACAAACTTGGTACGCATATGACTGGAGAAAAATGCTGTGAGGGTTAGGCACTCCTAGTACCCCTACGGTTAGGGGTTGGGACAGAGTTACATGAAAAATAATCATCGATTCTGAAGTTTTTGCGGTCGATGAGATGAATAGTGACACTTCGGATGCCTTTTTAAGTCTCCATCGGCATGGCTGAGGGTGAAAAGAGGTGAAAAAGGTAATTACATAATGACCGAGATTGTGGATGTACGTGTGAATGTTACAGTATAGCTCTCATCCAAATTTGGTACACGTAAGTTATGACTTACTATCTGGAGTAAAGTACTGTGAGTGTAAGACATCCAAGCACCCGTACGGTTGGGGGTTGGGAGGGAGTGACATGTAAAAAAAATCGACAACGACCAATATTTGGGTCTAATCCATACTTTTCGGGGTCACTGATATGACTTGTGACTCTGGATGCTGTATAAGTCCAAGTTTCGCCTCCATTGGCAAGGATGGTGATGTGAAGGTGCTCAAATACGCCCCCTTCTTGTCGGAACATAAAATAACTTCTGTGGGGCATAATTAACATGTACCTTGGCGTCTCCGAAAACCAATTTTCTAATGCTGTAACCTCGTTCTAAGTCTTCCCTAATTCGAAAGCTTCTCCCTTGATCCAATTCGTCTTCTATGAATGTGACCAATCTACTCCCACTTTCTTTTTATTTAATCCCGACTACAACTGGGACCTATTGTTTTTTTTTTTCAGAGTATTCAGTTAAAGCATCGAATAGATACTTGCCAACCACTTGTTCGACAAACATGACCACAGAGTAGGATCTTTAATTCGTTTTGCATTATAAACCAACCCATATCCAGACCAATTTTGATTGTTCAGTTTAAGATGCAATGCTGAATTCATAAGGCTGTTAAAGAAACACACATACGAGGAGATGAGAATCGTAGATTTCTATCCTCAAAGCTGTATTTATATGGTGACGAACTTTCTAGAATCTCGTAGCTAAAGTTGAGTGTTTCAACACAGAACGTAGCGTCACCTCCAGAGAGACCCCAAATTTGAATATGTAAATGTCACGTATCACTAAAATACATGATAGGTGGTAACACTGGCCAATCGCCAAAGTATTGTATTAGTTTGTTGAATATTCTTATGTGTTGTGTGTTTCTAGAAAGTTCAATTGTTTCTGGTAGTTATTTTGAGTTAACGTTATTTATAAAGAAAATTATGAAGAGCTTCTATCTCTCTTGAATATGTGTATTAGAAAGACGTTTCATTTGCGTAGTATATGTCACTAGCTCCAAACTGGTATTGTTTACATAATAACTTCGGATAGCTGGCTTTCCTTTCCACAGCTCTGCAAGACGAAAGGCGATAAAAGTATATCTACTCGAATTTGTACAAATCTTTAAGAATTTACTTGAGTAATTCAGCTTCCAATTGATCAACAGAAATACTTTGTACTGAGACGGATAATAAACTATTTCAGAACATTACAGTCAGGCGACAATCAAAGTCGCCTTTGTGTCCTTACTACTGAGTATGACCTCACAATGAAACTGGACAATTAATAACTGATAAACTCATTAACCAATGAAAGATCGAGGAGGAAGCAGGTTATGATCTAAATAATGACACTTCTGGTTTCTAATAAAATCTTTGAGTAGGCTGAGGTAAATTTCGGTTATAATAATTTCAGTTTTGTATAAGCTGCGTTAATTTTTAGTAATTGTATTTAGTCGGAGTTAAAATAGAAGAAACATAATAACATAGGTACTTGAAAATAAGTCAATTTAGTACAGTTCTCTGTTTCTTAATTTGAAGGCGGTATATCTGTTTTGCACAGGGGAGTAATGATACCTACTGTATATACCGGCCTGCCTATACTTTAAAATGATTCATAATTTGCCATCTTTACGCAAGATATCGTTGAAGTACATGCTACGTTTAGAGTTCACTGATGGTATTTATGATTTTGCTCTCATAAGTCTTTTCAATCGTCCTTTGTCTGAGTTTTCATGCATATGAATGTTTCTTAAGGCCGTGTAAATGGTCTATGCTTAACATTCTGGCCTAACGCATCAGGATGTCTTTATTAAATATTTGTGTTTGTAATACTAGTAATTATAGTGTCTTATTTAGAAGAACAATTGATAATTAACTTGTCAGTTCATTCCATTAGTTAGTTTTGTTTTGTTATGTATTCAAACAAGACGGGTGGAGTAAATGAGATCGTTCTCAAGTCCTCGTGCCTAGACCGGGATATTTTACGGTGTAACGGTCATTTTTATTCATAACCATTTTACCAGTCCATTAAAGCTTCTTTATATTAAGACCTGCTTGGCCTTGACAGGCTTTCTCCTACTATGGAAGAGGTCATAAAATATAAAACCATGCCCATGACGCCAAACGAGAACATCATTCGAAACTAGGCTCCACATCCTATTGTCCTGATTACAGCTGTGTGACGAAGTGCACAAATCAAAATTCCCTGCATAGGTCTCGTATACAGGGTGGTCGGATAAACAACGTGAAACGTGTTTTTTGCTATGTGCTTTACGTCGCAACGACACAGGTAGGTCTTATGGCGACGATGGGTTTAGGAAAGGACTAGGAGTTGGAAGGAAGTGGCCGCGGCCTTAATTAAGGTACAGCCCCAGCATTTGCCTGGTGTGAAAATGGGAAACCACGGAAAACCATCTTCAGGGCTGCCGACAGTGAGATTCGAACCCACTATCTCCTGGATGCAAGCTCGCACCCCTGACCGCACGGCCAACTCGCCCAGTGCTGCTGAAATTAGAGAACCAAATCGCTTCCCAGACGAATTCAAATGGGCTTTGCGCAGAGATGTTGCTAAATCTGTAAGTAGCTTAGATCAATTTGATTCTCATGCTGAGAAATGAAAATCAAACCCAAACACACCGTGTGCTTCAGCCGGTGTTACCACAGCGTTTAGCTCGGAGGTCCATGTTCAAAACCCTCCCATGGCGATTTTTTTTCTTAGACTGGTACTCGGAAGCCGGTCTTATGCCACGCGGAGATTAAGGCCCATATTCATAGATGGGACTTATATATAAATGCCCGTTATAAGCCAGGTTCATTTCATATTACCTACTGAAGTGTCCCATTTATGGACCTCCCACACACACTTAGGTAACTCACTTATGTTGCAGCAAGATGGAGGATAATGACTTTGCTGAATATGTTGCATTTCATTCACAGAATGCTTTCCGTGCACACAGTAGAGATGGAAAATCCTGTCGAAATGTAATGTGAACAACAATTTGAAGAAGGTTTCGTTTTAGTAAAGTGAGAGTTATGAATATTCTTGCTCCTTTGATTGAGAGAGTGAACATAACCTCTAGAGGAATCACTATCTCACCATTAATGAAGATATTGTTTTGAGATTGTATGCCACCTCTTAATTTCAGGTTATTATTATTATTATTATTATTATTATTATTATTATTATTATTATTATTATTATTATTATTATTATTATTATCACCATCATCATTACCGGTATTTCGCTTAATTAATTGGAAACGTGTTACAAGTTGATAATTAATGGACTGTACGCCTATGGAATAGCAAGGAACTATACTGAGTTATAAGAAGAATGAACGTGTTGCACTACCACCATTTATTTTAAAATTGATTTGTGTTAATTATATGAGGTTAGTCAACCAATCGTTTGCCGGATTATATCAGAAGTTTCTGAAATTATGGCATCGCACATCAAAACATACTATTTACATTTTATTGGCGAAAGTAATTAGGCCTATTACAACGTAACGGCTACGGATATATTCTATTGGATGAATATTTGTATAGGTGCGAGTACCTGATAACTATAAACATATTATTATATTAAGAAAATTAGACTCTGGGCATTTTCGTAGTTTGCAATCTCCACAACAAGTTTTTTCCACGTCATTCATATTCTGATGAGAAATTGCGTCGGTCTACTTGTTCTATATTATGTGTATAGACTTCGACACAAGTTCTTCCAGGTGCCGTCACAGATCGCTGTTTTGTTATCCATTCTGATAACCAAATGCAATATAGACGATCTTTTTACCTCAAGAAGGTCGCGCGCGGTCCCGCGATGTCCTTCGATAAACAAAACACAATAGATCATCCCACTATTTGGAAGCCAGAACTACACGATCCAGGAAGCATGGGCATAATATACAGCATTGCCATATCTCCAGTGAATACTCACCGTATCAATGAGTGTGCTCTTTAAGTGGTGTCTATGAAGTGTAAACTAATATAAGCGAATAATTATTATAAGTAAAAAAATGAAATGGCGTATGGCTTTTAGCGCCGGGAGTGTCCAAGGGTAAGTTCGGCTCGCCAGATGCAGGTCTTTTGATTTGACTCCCGTAGGCGACCTGCACGTCGTGATGAGGATGAAATGACGATGACGACAACAAATATACCCAGCCCCCGTGCCAGCGAAATTAACCAATTAAGGTTAAAATTCCCGACCCTGCCGGGAATCGAACCTGGGACCCCTGTTGCCAAAGGCCAGCACGCTAACCATTTAGCCATGGAGCCGGACACTTATTATAAGCGATCCATTAATACTTAAGGGTTCCACTTATGTATAAGTGCCGACTATGAATTTGGCCCTTAACAACATCGCCGCATAAAGCGCATTTGAATTCTCCCGCGAAACGATCTGATTTGCTAACTTCAGCAGCTGATAAAGTGACTACGACGCGAGATATCGAATTATGTTTTTCAATTTATTCGTCAGTATGGCCAACTCTCTAATGCTCATATAAACGGTTCACGTTGTTTTCGACCATCCTGTATACTGTGATTAGTTTTTCATATTTTTTTTTATAAGATGTTGGCTACTCTTCATTAACACGAGATTAGCATAACAGATCTTATTCATTTTCTTTTCAGTTTGCATCAAGTCAGACTTTTAAGTTTATCGATACTAAATGAGGCGTATAGTTTCAAAACTAGACATGAGAAAACATAGGAAAATGTTTTATAACCATATGCCATATAATACTTTATAATACTGATGTGTGATCATTTAGCTAAATGAATGATCATTTGTTGGAAAACAGTTTGACGTCTCCAGTTTGAAACGCATCTGTTGGACTTGTCCGGTTTTGAAAATAGACGCATATATTCAAGATTAATAAATACTATAGAATACTTCAAACACAATTAATTACAGAATATGAATCTTTTCTTCTTCAGGTATTTATTAATCTATCATAATGCAACTTTAAATGTTTTCAGTCTGTCTAAAACACTACTTATAAATCGTATAACACTATCATACCTGAAAAAAGAAACACACACACTAATAAACAAAGAATGAAATGTTTCGTTCTGTAAGAACATCCTCAGATTCTATCAAATCACGTTAAATCGTGCGTATATATGCTGTATGCACAATATTGTTTACTCTGCGTAAACCTCTCGACAATTTTCTGTTTATGAAAGTATGAAAATAACCGAAAAGGAAAATGTGTTGCGGAGTCTTTAAATTTATGCACCGGGCGTTAAAATGATCTTCTACAGTATACGAGAGCGACCAAAATAATATCACACTACGATAGACGAATCATTGAACAATAAGTGATTTATGGGTCATAATACGTAGTTCCGTCATTACTTCTTTTAAAAAGCTAATTGTTGTCTTGGACTTGCAAACTATATCGTATGTTATTTTATGCCATTACGGTTAAGATCTTCTTCGAAAAGCTATTAGTGTACTAGCACACATAACACTTCCTTCTTATTGTTGAGCTCACTCTGGGCAGAAGAGTGCTAGGTGCGCCGTTAATTGGCGAGTCTGTTAGCGCTTGTTGTAATTCGGATAAGTGCAATAAGTCATTCGCGAAAATTACAATAATTTAGTGTAACTATTACGTAGATTGCGAGAAACAAAACATGATACAATGACTGGGTTGAGGTTAGACATACCATCGCCCTACGGCGTAAATTTCCTTCACACGCTCTCCAGATCACGTCAATCTTAGAGCTTTAATAGTCTGGAAGCATTCTTTACCACAGATTTTCTATTATCACGTTCATAATAGACGTGAAAGTAAGTACCATGAACGAATCAGAGGGTTACAGTCGATCATGGCCCGTGGTATCCTTTGATCGTTATTCTATGTCTTCACCGGGTTCGTGCTTGAGCTAAGGGCATAGTGTAATATTTCTTATCCTTGTGACTTTACTACATACAGGTAACTCAGGTTAATAAATGACAGTTGATTCTATAGGAACAAAAGGTACCAGGAAGACCATACTCAGCTGGCTGATACCCCACAGACATACAGCTTATGAGATGGGACTGGCGAACATAGATTTCTAGTCGTGACATTGTCCCACGTAATAGTTACAGAAAATATTGCTTCAAGACTTCTTCTTCTTAAAATATAAACTTCTGGTTTGTTTTCAATTCATGATATATAGTATTTAACTTCAAATCTGCAGTCTTAATGCAAATTGGAAATTAATTATTTCAGACCAAGAAAGCTATGCGCATTAACCGGCAGATTTCCAAATACCGTCGCAAGAATTTCAGCAGCCTAGATGCCTCTAATCACTAACGGTGTGCGGCCCCCGGGGAGGCCTGGTGCACATATCCAGTCCCCGAGTCAGATGAAGGATAAGTACCTCCGACCCGCCCGGGAATCGAACCCGAGAACCAAAGGCTAGCATGCTAACGAATCAACCCCGGAACCGGACTTCTAATCACTAAGAAGGGCAAGAACAATAGGAATAGTTTGTATGAAGTCTCCCATTATTTTCTTTCTTATAGCAGTAGATTTATTTAGTTAATACTTGCTGTTAATGAGTCAACAGCGCAGCCATGTTCTAACATGGATCCCATGAAATTTACGAAGTTAAGAAACATCATATGAGGTCATCACTTGGATGAGAAGCCATGTGCTATTGGCTATAGGAGGAGCGGAAAGGAACTGACCACCAAATGAACTCCGGATCACGCTGCCTCATCAGTGACCACTGACAGCTGGGGTCAATGACCAGATCGCCAATGGCCAGGTTTGTATTGGGTAAAAGAGATATACAGTAGTAGTGAATATTACAACCCGTTTGGACTTTTCCTTTTATATATGCTACAAACTGTTCATTCCAGATAATCTTCACCTGAAAGGTTTAATTTAAATGCGATTTTCAATCATTCATTCAGCAATACTGTCTTCTCACGATTTGTCATATGGCGAGTCTACCTTTACTTTGATCTTGACACGCACGCTATAGTAACTACACACCTCTCTATTTGATGAAGTAACACTAACATGCGTCATTAGAACATTTTGTTTCTGCTATAGTCTATTTGTTGTGTCGGGAGCAGATATAGTATCGAGTGCGAAAATACATAAAATAATTGAAAAGGCAACACCCTGATGGTGCTTGTGGAAGAAGAATAAGACGAACTTAAGACCAAGATCCGCCTCTTCCGTTCGCTGATTCTACCGGACCTGCTGAAAGTTTCGAGATATGGAAAGGACAACTCCAGATGCTGGAGATCTTTCAGATGCGATACTTCAGTCAGGTTCTTGGCATTGCTCTCTGCGACTACAACCACAAGGAAACTATCCGAAAACAATGGCAATCACCAGCCAACAAAATTCAAGAAGTAATCCAGTTAAGGAAACAGGCGGTCTGGCCATGTCTGACGTATGGACGAGAACAGGATACCGTACAAACTTAATTGGCAGATACTACTAGCATAGTGTAAGGTTTAAAGGTTAGCACCACCCCTGTGGGTGGAGGACACAGACGAAGAATAGACCCATGGTATCCCCTGCCTGTCGTAAGAAGCGACTAAAAGGGGCGACCAAGGGATGATCGAATTAGAACCATGAGAATACTTGTAATTAGTACCATCACGCGGGGAACACCATAGGCCGCCTCTATTTGTGAGTAGTACCACTATGTTAGGTACAAAATAGGTTTGTGATTAGTAGCAACAGAGTGAAAATAAGGGTGGGATTTACTGTACAGTACCCATGATTAGAACCACTACATGCGGAACACCACGGGCTAACGTTGCCATTATGTGAGAAACACCACGGGTGTGGGCGTTGCCTGTGATTAGTACCATAATGTGCGGAATACCGCGAGTCTACGCTACTTTTGATTAGTACCGCAACATTACAAATACCATGGTTCTACTTTACTAGCGATAAGTGCCATTATGAGGAGCCGATGACCTGGATTTTTGACCCCTTTAGACAAGGAGCATCATCGATTCAGAATGGTGCTTTAGAAGCAGTCCCTTGATCAGTGATACGATAGTTTCTGGGAATGTGGGGTATTCACTGATTGTTTTAAATTCATATTCACCCATTCATTCTTCGTCATTACATTTTGAATTCTGGTCAGTGTATGTTTTGGACTTTTAAACTGTCATTACATTTCCTGTCATTTCGTACCATTAGGGGCCGATGACCTAGATGTTAGGCCTCGTTAAATAACAAGCATCATCATTATCATCATCATCATCATCATCATCAAGGTTAGCACCAAAAAAGACTTGAGCTAATGAGATTGAGCGCGACCTGAGGAATATAAGGCTGAGTACAACACTCCGAGTCTCTGCTACAGACTGTAAAATCTTGAAATACATAATCAATGACGTCCAGAAGCCAGCAGCGCCCCCAGCAGCGTACCGGAGCATATTTCGACCTGTCGCCAGTTTGGGAACAAAGAAGAAGATGGATAAGGAAGAATAATTGGCATACACGTAGTATAGCACCAATGAATTTGCACTAAATGCCATTTACAAGCAGTATCAATAGATCTTAATATGTTCTCTCTAACGGATTTATCGTACACAGCTATCCACATTCGCTCTAAGCACACAACATTTGAAAAGCAATGTCCCCAATAGCATTTTGCCTGTTATTCTATTTTCGAACTCGTTTTCTTGCTACAGCTACAAGGAAGTGCGGCTGTTATACTCAATTAAGGAGGTTTTGAGTGTCATGATCAGAATCGTGATCATTAACGTACGTAATATCCCCGTCTGATAAACTGCGTTATCATGAATTATTTACTATGTTTATTTGTATTTGGTATTAGATTTGGGAGCTGCCTAGTCGTGGAAGTAAGGACGTTGGTTCAGTTCATTGTTAGTAACTCTAGAAATTTAGAAACCCTATTTCCTCTTCTAAAGATTAGAACCTCAGCGTACACCAGAAATGAGTAATAGGTCGATTCTTTGGAGGAAGGGCGGCCAGGTAAAGGGCTAACCACTCATCTCACTGGGTGGTGAAATTTGCCTCTTCAGGGGCCTGCACGGAACTGATTTTGCTTGTTTCAGCCTGTTAATGCGTTTGAAGTGTAGAACCGTAGAAAACCACTTCCAAGACGACAAATGGCAAGATTAAAAATTGCCTATTTACTGAATAATAGTGTCACTTCACCGTGATTCGTACGTAATATTTAGAAATAATTATGAAAGTGTTGACAATTTCAAGACTCGAATGACTTCGAAATCTCAACAAACAGACTAATACGATTATATCACGAATGAAGCCAAGGCGCTTTAGAATGAGCACATTAGGGTTGTAGTTAATTATAACATGATTTGCACTCAAAAAGTATTGGTTTTTCAATCTGGTTTGCATATAGTCAAATAAGTTCCAAGGAAATAGAACATACCATGAGTAATTCCCCTTATGGTCAATTTATGGCTGGTTCCCCATTAGATTTTTGTCATTCCCTTTCACTAACAAAAAATAAAACTAATATTACGTGACTTTTTATTTCGTGATCTTAGCCCCAGGATCTCCAGTTACGTGAAAATTGTATTACAGGGATGATAATTTTGTATTCAAAACTCCTATGTGCATTGGCTGTGTTGACCGAGCTCGATAGCTGCAGTCGCTTAAGTGCGGCCAGTATCCAGTATTCGGGAGATAGTAGGTTCGAACCCCACTGTCGGCAGCCCTGAAAATGGCTTTCCGTGGTTTCCCATTTTCACACCAGGCAAATGCTGGGGCTGTACCTTAATTAAGGCCACGGCCGCTTCCTTCTAACGCCTAGCCCTTCCCTGTCCCATCGTCGCCATAAGACCTATCTGTGTCGGTGCGACGGAAAGCAACTAGCATTGGCCGTGCATAGTTCGAACTGTGTCCGCCTTGGAGAAGAGCCAGTGACAATGCCACTCAGCTGTCACGTTTCCCCTCCCTTCCATAGGAGAATCCTTTTCCGAAACCTTCGCTGTCAATGGTGGACGGTACTATCCAAATACATTGAAGTTGTTATTCAAGATCTCGAAAATTTCAGGATTTAGGATGATGACAGCCTAGCTCGTCGTCAGTTCCTAGGCATGTCTCGTGGGAGACACATTTTGAGATCTATTTATTAAGTAAGTATATCAACGTCGCAGGCAAGTCAGAGATGTTAGTGTGAAACATAATCATTTACATACGCTGCGAACGTTAAGCTTTTTTTTCTCAACTGACATGATAGCAAGGTGTTCCATAGATCAAACATTCTGTATTGAATGGCTGTCAATGATTCCTGACAACGAAGTCAGATTAGGCAACATTTATAAAAAAAATCTGTCGATATTATTTAGTGCCAGTTCAGACCTTCGCAAGCAAGTTACAGACCTCAGTCAGTTACGTCAGGGAGCCGCCGATAATGATTAGTTTTAAGTTCATAACTTTCTGCGTTGTCTAGTTTAAAATAAGATTAAAAGTTGGAATTTTTAGTCGCTCACTGCGGAATAAAGTTTCGATTTCATTGGATTTGTGTTCACTTTTCTTTTACACGAAAGAAACTTGTGGGATGTGTCGGAGGTTTATGACTTAGAATACGTCTTTCTTACTGATATGAAGTAAATCGAATTAGATGTAACAACAATATTTATAGAATGTGATTTAAAAATTACGTCCGGATCCATGGCTAAATGGTTAGCGTGCTGGCCTTTGGTCACAGGGATCCCGGGTTCGATTCCCGGTACGGTCGGAAATTTTATAATCATAATTGGTTAATTTCGCTGGCACGGGGACTGGGTGTATGTGCCGTCTTCATCATCATTTCATCCTCATCACGACGCGCAGGTCGCCTACAGGTGTCAAATCAAAAGACCTGCATCTGGCGAGCCGAACTTGTCCTCGGAAACTCCCGGCACTAAAAGCCATACGCCATTTCATTTTCTTTCATTTCAAAATTACAATGACTACGGCAAACGACGAAGGCGGTATAGAAGGGCTGGGCTGTACGTCCTGTGCTGCGGACATCTCCATTTTCTCGAGGTGCCGGCACTCTTTTCCACGTTCTGCTGCACACGTTTTGGGCTTATCAGATTTTCTGTCATCCTCCTGAATGTGTTTACAAACATTTCTGAACCATTTAGATTTTAGTTAAACATTTTGAAAATTTAGCGCAATTTCACGTTTTCAATTGACCTGGTCAATGTAACTATATCACTTGTAAGGGCGACGGCACACACTGCGGTTTTCATTGTGTCGGCAGCAGACTCGGCAGCAGATTCGGCGCTCCCTACATAACATTTAAGTCGGTGAAACCACACATAGCGGCGATACCCATGTCGCGGTGCATGTGCTGACTCTGCACATCGTACTGCCGATACGTAGCGAGCTGTTGTATTAATCCAAGCGGTTCCTCCGTCCATTGAGTCTTATACCACTGATCATACACACGGGTTTCAGAGTCGGTGCGTATAATATTTTCCTCCTTGAACAGATTAGAGACCATTGCAATGTGGTTACATAGGAGAATACTCAGAATAGCCTGGGCGGATTTTGTAACTAATAATGAAGTATTAAAGAGAGCTAGAGCTGAACGTGAGCTGGCTAAGGTCATCAACGCCAGGAAAACAGCTTATTTAGGGTTTCTACATCTCATATTACAAGGAAAAATAGGAGGCAAGCGAGGAGCTGGTAGACCACCGATGTCTTGGCTCCAAAACATCAAAGACTAGGCTTGCGTCAACAACCCCGAACAACCCTTCAAGTTGGCTAAAGAAAGGGGGTGCTTTCTCCAGCATGATCGCCAACGACTGCGGGTCCGGATATGGCACTTATAGAAGACGGAGAAGAAGAAGAAGAAGAAGAAGAAGAAGAAGAAGAAGAAATTCATGTTAAAATACAAGTGTGCGTTTGGAATTTACCCCAGTGTTATAACCATTTTTTTTCCCTCTGGGAGTACACTGGTTCTCATACGAGTATATTTTCTTTGTTAGTTTGTGTTTAGTAAATTAACTTACCGAAACAGGCGATTCACATCTTGGTGATTTAAATAAGTTTTCTTCATCTCTCCTTGCTTGTTCGAATAAAGTATAAAATTGAACTCTTTTTTACTCGATCACCCACAATGCGATGGATCCACATTCGTCGGTTCTTTCTTTTATTTTTCATTTTCCTCCAAGCTAAAAAATCAGTGAGGAAAAGAAATTATAAACACTTGCTCCAATACATAATCTCTGCCAGGGACCATATTCCGTCGCACTGCAGCTCAACCGAGCGAGTTGGCCGTGCGGTTAGGGGCGCGCAGCTGTGAGTTTGCATTCGGGATTTAGTGGTTTCGAACTCGATTAATTAAGGCTTTAATATCGTTTTCCGTGGTTTTCCCATTTTCACACCAAGAGAATGCTGGATCTTTTCTTTAATTAAGGCCACGGACGATACCTTCCCAATCTCAGCCCTTTCGTATCCCATCGTCGCTATAAGACCTATCTGTGTCGGTGCGGCGTAAAGCAAATGGAAAAAAAGATGATGGTGAAGAGGTTAGCTGACTGTGTATTGTTCTTGAATTGTAACTCGTTACGTGGAAGTTGAAAATACATAATAAGGCCTATTTCGAGTTCAGTAGGCTATTCCCGGAAGCTATTCAGAGGACAATTGGCTTTGAGACCATCTCTACTTGCTTCAGAAAATTTCTGGAATACACGATACATGAAATTTCGACGGCGTAGTTGATTACGCGCTCACGTCCTTCGTTCGATTTGCGAGATCCAGTCCTGGCACAATCAGGTGGAATTTAAGATCGCTAGTATGTGAGAGATAGCGTCTTTAGATATACTAGCAAGTTTAATCTGGGGGCAAAATTCTGGTAGGCCTACTCTACGTTCTTAAAACGGATAGCAGTTGAAAGCAGGTTCAGCACCTTTTATTATTATTATTATTATTATTATTATTATTATTATTATTATTATTATTATTATTATTATTATTATTGTTATTGTTATTATTATTATTATTATTAACTTATGTATTGCGTTTCGCCCTCTAAGGAGCGCGTAGAAACTTTACTTAGCACTGGGTCTCTTGTTCTTCTTATCTTCCTCATCTTACCAAAATTCCTCATCCTTTCACTTTTGGAGAGTCTTCTTTCTTGCATCCATGTGTTTTTGAGTTTCAAATTCCTTCCTGTTTAATTCTTGGGTTATGTGTATTTATTTTTTGCCTGTATGTAGTCCTTGTAGTTCCCTGTGGGTCAAAATCGATTTCTGTGAGGTCACTTGAGGTGTCTACCAACCATCGTATTTTGGACTGTCGTGTTCCGTTGATGGTGTGGAAGATTTTCTTGGCCAAGCGAGTCACCCATTCATGCTTTGTGGCCGTATAATTTCAAGCATCTTTGCCGTGTAAATGAGGTGAATCGTTCAGACAGCGAATGCAGTTCTTCTGAACTTTTGCGTATCCAGATGCCATCTTAAATCTTTGGTCCAAATGTACAGTTCATTAAGGGACTGCCAGAAAGACTGCTTCCTAGCCAGATGCCTGAAGGTATTGGGTTTCCAAGTGATCAGCGTTACAACATCCCCAACCATATTACTTCACTTTCGTGACCGGGTTCGCTGCTTCTCATATCAATAGTTTCTCAGTTGGTCTCATAAGCCTGAGTGAATCCCGTTCCATCCCTCAATCAAAAATTTCATTGAACATATTCCTAAAATATCTCCCTCGCCCCGCATCGCACTACAGCCCTTGAAGGGCCTTGGCCTGTCAAGCGGGCGCTGCTCAGGCCGAAGGCCTGCAGATTATGAGGTGTTGTGTGATCAGCACGACGAATCCTCTCGCCCGTTATTCTTGGCTTTCTAGACCGGGGCCGCTATCTTACCATCAGATAGCTCCTCAATTCTAATCACGTAGGCTGAGTGGACCCCGAACCAGCCGTCATGTCCAGGTAAAAATTCCTGACCTGGCCGGGAATCGAACCCGGGGCCTCCGGGTAAGAGGCGGGCTCGCTACCCCTACACCACGGGGCTGGCCTAAAATATCTTTCATAAATTTTGGTTTCCGCTATTTAATTCTCTTGCTTTCGTAATTTTTGCCTGACTAATTCCTGAAAAACGTGTTCTTTTTTTTTTACATATGGCGATAGGCCGCGAAAGACCGTGTGGCCGGCACATACGCAGGGAATGAGAGGGTATGGGCCTACAGCTACAGATCTCCGTAGAAAATACGACAGAGCAAGTTGACCGTGCGCTTAGGATCGCGCAGCTATGAGGTTGCACTCAGGGGTAGTCTGTTCGAACCTCACTGTCGCCGGCCTGAATATGGAGCTGGCTCTATTATACCTCTAGCAAACAGAAATGGAAAACTACGAAGAACCTTTTCGACGATAACAGTAGAGTTTCAGCCGAGTATCTCCAGAACGCTAGTTTACGGCTGCATGATCCGTCGGCATAGACAACTCATACGGTCTGGAAAATTTACAACAAAATCTGTCTTGTATTTTCTATCTATGATTCTTGTATTACCCGCCCCTGTCGTGTAAGTGGTTAGTGTGATTAGTTGCCAAACCGGATGCCCGAGTTCCATTCCCAGCTCTGCCACGAAATTTGAAACGTGGCACGAGGAATGGAACGGGCTCCTTTCAGCCTCGGGAGATCAACTGAGTAGAGAGCGAGCCAAGTGGCTTTCCGTGCTTTACCACTTCTCCTCCAGGCAAATGCCTGGATGGAACCTAACTTAAGGCCACGGCGGCTTTTTTCTCTTCCTTATCTATAGCTTTCAATCTTCTCATTCCCCACAAGGCTCCTGTACAGCATAGCAGGTGAGGCCGCCTGGGTGAGGTACTAGTCCACCTTCCCAGTTGTGTCCCCGACCCATTCTCACGCTCCTGGACACTGCCCTTGAGGTGGTAGAGGTGGGATCCCTCGCTGAGTCAGAGGGGAAAAAACCAATCCTAGACGGTAAACGGATAAGGAAAGATTCTTGTATTCCTTTGAATTCATTCTTATATGCGTGATTTGTGCCGCTAGAAATAGAAAATATGTCTTGGGACAAGTACCAATGCGACATATTCCTAGAATGATTTAATCGAACGAGAGAAGACCAACTTGGCAGAAGGAGTTCTTTAACGCGATATAGTTGCATGTTGTAAATCAGATACTGGAGACTCATTGGCATAATTATATACATCGGTAAAAAAAAGTTGCATTGAATAATAGCTCTATTGAGTGCTGTTTATGTAGTGTTGTAGTTATCTTCCTCGAGACATGAACAGTTTTGCAAATGAGCACACACGGAGGACGGACAGGAGAGCCAACGTTCTACGAGTAATTGCGACCTACATAAATAAGATACGATTGGACCACCAACGTTTTATATCTTAGCTGCTCTCAGGATTGATCCCATAACATGACATTAGACATCACGCGAGAGAGGTCAGGGCATGTGCAAACACGCAACAAAGTGTTTGCTTTGCTGTACTCTGACAATAATTAGCAGAGCTTTAGAGCTTTCTTTACATTCAATAAAAATGACATTGAATAAATTATTTCCCTGTACTATATTGGTGTAAATTGGTTTAGCTTTGGTCAATGCTAGTGAAAGATCTTACCAGCTTTCATAAAGTATTTAATCCTGACAGTATGGGAGAGGGAGCAGAATTTGTGCTGTCTACCAACAAGGGATGGAGTGTAACATGCTCGAGGATTTGTAATTAGAGGCGATTCAAATATACTCTACTTCTACGAAACTGCAGTAACCCTAAAAGGCTACTACTGTAGAGATTTTGTCGGCACGTTAGGCAAGAACCATTTTAACATCAATTTTCAACAGCTTAATATTCTCTGATAGTTATAGTTAATTTTTTTAATTCATTCCGTGTACCCTTCTGTCAATGTTCCCACCTATTTGTACCAGATACTTTCACGTTTGTTACTTCTGACTTATGAATAAGATAGAGTCCACCCAAATAGTCCGCTCAGCTTTCATTCCCGTAATGTAAACCCTGAACATCATAAATTTCACTGCCATCTCACCAAGGTGGCCGCGGTTCGAACCGCAGTCAATGCATGTGTGGTTCTTAAACTGAAGGTCCAGTGGTCCTGGCCATGATCAATCATCACGTAAAACTTAAATACACTTATCTAACAATACATTGTACTAACTAAAGTGGAACGGTTCATGCGTTTGTTTCTTGATAATCTGAAAGGGCTATGGCTATATTTAAAGACATTAATTTCAATTTCTGTGATTAGTACGATTCAGTGAATGAAATGTTTATGCATTTACAAGCTCTAAACATGCATTATCGCTGTGTCACTGTGACATCAAAGATCAGATCCAGCACGTCATAAATACAGTAATTTACTGCCTTTATCAGCCAACTAACGACAAAGAAGAATGAATATACAATTTAATTAAATCAACACGACAACAGCCTTGCCCATTAACTTACAACAACGACACTATTTATCATGTTAACCAACTTTGTATTTATTTCAAGAGGCTGTATCAAACCCTTTATGACCTGTTACAAATTTTATTGGTGATTAGGGCTAGGAACCGTCGGACTTCTGGGATGAATGGTCCTCATACTGGTCTTCGATTCAAAACGCCCTGAGTTCGATTCCCAGGCAGGGCGGCTTTTTAAACTGCATTTGGTTAATTCCTCTGGCTCGGCGACAAGATATTTGTGTTTGTCCCAATACACGCTCTTCGTCTTTATATGACACATCACATCACCAAGCACCACAGAAAGGCGCAATAGTGACTAGAGTTCATCCCTTCACATAGGTTTGGCATCAGGAAAGACGCTCGGCATGAAGTGCCAACCCTAGGAAATTCGAGGAAAGACCAAGGTAAAAAGATGATGATGATTAGACCTAGCAATTGAAAATGCGATAATAATAATAATAATAATAATAATAATAATAATAATAATAATAATAATAATAATAATAATACCTAGAGGACTCGTGCTATAAGTAGGTCAGACAACACGTCTTGATATGGCTGCCGTAGTCATATTGTTTAGCCTGCTCTTTTCATGTCTTTATGAGAATTTAAAAAGAAACGCGTTTTGATATGCCGCATTTCGTAATCATAATGCATCCATTCTGATGTCATCATGTCTGCTTGATAAAAATCTATAGGCCAACCATATTCGCTTGTTATCCTGCAGTTCTTGATGTGAAGCTTCGTATTGTGTCCTAGAAAACGGTTGTCCTGTGAGCTCATAGGTTAGCCTCGAAGGAACCTTTTTTATTTTTTTATTTTTGTTATGCAGAGAACATTTTTTTTTAACATACATGGCCTTCGCTCTTTCTAGTGTAGCTACGTTATCCTTCGATAGCTATTCCCAGATAATGACTAAGACGTATGTCATGATGGGGTCTGTTTGTATGTAGACTTTTTTCTCTTAGCAGCATGCAATCCATCAATCAATCAATCAATCAATCAATCAATCAATCAATCAATCAATCAATCAATCAATCACTACTTTTTTTGCTAGGGGCTTTACGTCGCACCGACACAGATAGGTCTTATGGCGACGATCCAATCACTACTGATCTGCATTTAGGTCAGTCGCACAGGTGGCAGATTCCTTATCTGTTGTTTTCCGAGCCTTTTCTTACATGATAAATATCACAGAAATTGGAAATTTATTGAACATCTCCCTTGGTAAGTTATTCCTATCCCTAACTCTCTGTCCTATAAACGAATAATTGCCCCAATTTGTCCTCTTGAATTCTTGCTTTATTTTCATACTGTGATCTTTCGTACTTTTAAAGACACCACTCAAACTTATTCGTCTACTGATGTCCTCCCACGCCATCTCTGTTCTGACAGCTCGGAACATACCATTTAATCGAGCAGCTCGTCTCCTTTCTCCCAAATCTTCCCAGCCCAAACTTTGCAACATTTTTGTAACGCTACTCTTTTGTCGGAAATCACCCAGAACAAATCGAGCTGCTTTTCTTCGGATTTTTTCCAGTTCTTGAATCAAGTAATCCTGGTGAGGGTCCCATACACTGGAGCCATACTCTAGTTGGGGTCTTTCTAGAGACTTATATGCCCTCTCCTTTACATTCTTATTACAGCCCGTAAATACCCTCATAACCATGTGCAGAGATCCGTAACCTTTATATACAATCATATTTAGGTGATTACCCCAATGAAGATCTTTTGTTATATTAACACCTAGGTACTTACAATGATCCCCAAAAATAACGTTTACCCCATCAACGCAGTAATTAAAACTGAGAGGACTTTTCCTATTTATGAAACTCACAACCTGACTTTTAACCCCGTCTATCATCATACCATTGTCTTCTGTCCATCTCACAACATTATCGAGGTCTTATTGCAGTTGCTCACAATCTTGCAACCTATTTATTACTCTGTACAGAATAGTATCAGCTGCGAAAAGCCTTATCTCTCATTCCACTTCTTTACTCATATCATTGATATATATAAGAAAACATAGATGTCTAATAATACTGCCTTGAGGAATTCCCCTCTTAATTATTACAGGGTCTGATAAAGATTCCCCTACTCTAATTCTCTGAGTTCTGTTTTCTAGAAATATAGCAACCCATTCAGTCACTCTTTTGACTAGTCCAATTGAACTCATTTTTGACAGTAGGCTCCCATGATCTACCCTATCAAATGTCTTAGATAGGTCAATCGCGATACAGTCCATTTGACCTCCTGAATCCAGGATGTCTGCTATACCTTGCTGTAATCCTACAAGTTGAGCTTCAGTGGAATAACCTTTCCTGAACCCTAACTGCCTTCTATCGAACAAGTTATTAATTTCGCAAACATGTATAATATAATCAGAAAGAATGCTTTCCCAGAGCTTACATAGAATGCCTTTCAAACTGACTGGCCTGTAATTTTCAGCGTTATCTCTATCACCCTTTCCTTTGTACACAGGCGCTACTATAGCAACTCTCCATTAATTTGGTATTTGTAAGTTATTAGGAACGCTCTGCCATCTGTTGAATATATATATATGAAAGATGGGAAAGGTTAGAGAATCAAAGAGTATCTAGCATGGAATTGTATTATTCCGTGATCAGAGAAAGTGTATACTCTCTGGCTTAACAGGTACCATAGTAATCAAACGTGCTGCATGCAAGGAAGTTACTAAGGGTGAAATTCACATACATCAGAATAATAATGAAAGTGTTAGTCGCTTAGTAACCTGCTATATACAGAATGCATTGCGGGTCTGGTTAATCCTTCGCCTGCAATTATTACTGGAGTGATCATTTAATGATTTGTTTTTATGATTACTCAAAATTGAATGATCTTAGAGGCTTATCAATGTCTCGTGATTCACCGGCAAGTAATTTCGGAGAGAATAAAACAAATGTATGTAGATAATAATAATAATAATAATAATAATAATAATAATAATAATAATAATAATAATGTTATTGGTTTTACGTTTCTCTAACTAATTTCACGGTTTTCGAAGACGCCGAGCTGCTGAAATTTTGTCCCGCAGGAGTTACTTTTACGTGCCTGTAAATCTGCCGACACGAGGCTTGCGTATTTGAGTACTTTCGAATACCACTGGTCTGAGCAGCAAGTTAGTTGACAACACGAACAGGTAAACAGAGATAATTGGCAAAGATTGATATAAATGGTAAATATTCGGTTATCTTTTTATTTTATTTTTAGAATTGGCTTTATGTCGGACCGACACAGATAGGTCTTATGGTGACAGATTCAGTTATCTGGAACGTTCTTGACCGGTGAGTTTTGCATACGGTAGTAGGCTATGCAGTTACTTGTTTGAACAGCTCATCGCCATCCCCAAGGAAAACAAATGAATTGAAGATCAGCGCTCTCTGCCAGACCAAATGCGTACACCTCCTTTCCGACCTGGTTAAGACATATGCGACTCTTACATAAAAAAGAACAGGGTTATGTAGGAAATATCGAGAGTCCGGGTGTCTTTGTACCTGTGTCTTTAGAAGTTCAAAGATTTTTTTGTTTTTGTTTTGCTATTTGCTTTACGTCGCATCGACACAGATAGATCTTATGGCGACGATGGGATAGGAAAGGCCTAAGAAGTGGAAGGAAGCGGCCATGGCCTTAATTAAGGTACAGCCCCGGCATTTGCCTGGTGTTAAAATGGGAAATTACGGAAAACCATCTTCAGGGCTGCCGACAGTGGGGCTCGAACCCACTATCTCCCGATTACTGGATACTGGCCGCACTTAAGCGACTGCAGCTATCGAGCTCGGTAGTTCAAAGATTAATTTTATAAGTTCGAGTAACAGTTTCGTTTGAGAACAGCCGATGGCACAAACAGGAGTCCAAGCAAACGAGGAAAAGAAATTACGATAAAGAATTCTGTCTTAAATATCCTCTCCGTGGACTAAATATAGTACTTTAAAAGGCTACCTCAGGAAGTTTAAATTCTTAAACAACGGCAAGTAGAGAAAGCGACCTTCTTCATCTTCTTAATTCCTGGTCGTTCTTTCTAATTATCTGGGATCAGCACCAATGTTGATTAAGCCCAGTTTATCAGCCAGATGCCCTTCCTGACGCCAACCCCATGTAGAGGGATATATTCACTAGTGTTTCTATGGTGGTTGGTGGTGTGGTGGTGGTGGTGATGGTAATGGTGGTGGTGAGTTGCATGTGAACGAAAATGTGTATTAAGACGATATCAAAAGCCCATTTTCCGAGCTAAGGAACCGAACACGGCTAAAATCCCCGATTTGGTCGGCAATCGAACCCAGCGTTCTCTGAACCTAAGGCCGCTACGCTGAACATTCAGCCAAGGAGTCGGATGCATATCCTTATACGACTGTGTAATATAAATGCAGTTCGCCAATTAAAATACCTCGATGTTCAAAGAGAAAAATAAAACAGAGCGAGTTGATTAAGCGATATGGTCTTGCAGCTCCCTAACTCCGCATTTTGGAAAAGGTGTGTTCACACCCACCTTCGGCAGGCCTGAAGATAGATTTCCATAATTTCCACCGTTCACACCACGTGAATGGTGCCACTGTGCTTTAATTAAAGCTACGGCCGCTACTTCCGAATTCTGGGCCCTTCCTATCCCAAAGTTACTGAAAACTATTAAACTTGTTATTTATCCAACGTTAAACAGAAAAATGAAGTCTTAAAAATTGTTCGGCGACTTTAACCACTTCTAGTTAATTCCTCTGAATCGGGGCTGGGTTTTTGTGTTTGTCTCAATGTAATCCTCTTCATATACACTATCAGCCACGTCAGATAACGCACGATAGTGAATACATCTTTCCTCATTCGGTTTGTGTAAGTACATCCAGCCGTAAAACAGGATCAAATCCACATCTGTGACAAAGGTAGCGCCCGTGACCCCCATCACGGTGTTGGAACAGTGTTAATAGAATAATAATGAGAAGAAGAAATGCTGAAATATTTACCATTCCATTTACTGATATGTAAAAGGAACCCTTTGTGGGAAGAATTCTGGATTTTCTGAAGATTATCAGCAGTCAATGAAACAATATTCAGTAGTCAATAATAATAATATCACGATTATTATTCATGTTATTTCAAAATTTACGTTATATTTATTTACGAATGTTTACGTTTCTCCTCAAATCTCTGCCGTCCAGGTATTTCAACAGCAAAACGAACAACTTCTCCATAAATATGTAAATCGTTCTGTCTGCCTATTTTCTTACTTTTCACAGTGGCAGACAATAACAACACTCCACAATGTTCTGCAGTCATTTTAAATAAGTACGTACATATATTGTTCATTATAGACGGTTATGCCTTTCAGCGTTCAGTCTGCAAGATGTTTGTGAAAACCATTTTAAATGTAAATATACAGTAAAGCTCTTATTACAGAAGATACCTATCTGTGACTCATTAACTACTCCTTACACGCATCAGTCGACGACTTTTTATCTGAATACCAACTTCACAACATTCTCAGTTAACTTCTGTTCTTCACACTCACCTCTCGACCTTTGTGGAGTAAAGGAAGCTTAACAAAACCACTATTAGCTCCCATAAACCTTGGACGTATTTAGTATTCAATACAAAGTGCAACAAATGCGCTAGATGTGTTTCGTGATCTGGATTAAATAAGGATACTATGTATGTGTTAACACTCACAACATGCCCGTTCAGCAGGATCGAGTGCTGAAAGTACATCAGTGGCAATACAGTTCCTAGAAGAAAGCGCATTTCATAGAAAAGATAAGTTCAACAACCACAAGAATGTTCCTTTAAGGAAATAACTGGCTTAAGTTGCAGCAGTCTAATTACAAAACTCACAGAGAAAGTTCCAATACTGGTTTCCACGTGTTTTGACTGCTCAACTTCCTCTTTCAATGCCATTCTCTAGCTGAGCTGATCAATTAATTACGGCACTCTGGCTCTCTGAATTTTGAAACTCAACTGTAGCAGTGCTAGGTGAAGTTGCGTCTAATTTACGATCCACTTGTACTACTTCTTCTTTCTTGTCATTTTTTACATTTAACTGGGGTCGGCAGTAATGTGGATTAAGCCCAGTTTTATGATGAGATGCTCTTTTTGACACCAGCCCCATGTGGAGGGATATATTCCCTGTTGCGTTAATTTCTCCCGTGAGTGGTGTTGTGTAGTGTAGTGTAGTGTTGTGTTGTGTTGTGTTGTGTTGTGTTGTGTTGTGTTGTGTGTGGATGAATATGTATATCAAGACGTTCACAAACACCCAGAACATGAGCTAGATTAATTAAATAAATGCTACTAATATTCCTTACCTGGTCGGGAATCGAACTCGGTGCCCAATGAATCAAAGGCGACTACTTTGGCCATTCACTCAAGGAGCCGGAATTACAATCTACTAGTACAATGTACTTACTTTATCCTTTCCCTGCAATGCAATTTTGAGTGTTGTTTAGGGCTATATTCTAGAACCTCAAGGTCCGTTACTTTATTCACAGTATTGTATATTATTTCAATTTCCTTCACAAAGTGCCATCATGGTCTAGTGCAGACATCGCCACAGTGGCCAGATTCACACCTCAGACAATATTTTAGCCAGGTTTATTTACTTGGCCATCGGGTGAGATGATTCGTGGAGTTTGGTTCCAACAGGTACCAAATCTACTATGACAATTTGATAAGGAAATGGGAGAATCGAACTACTACTACTACTACAGAAAGTGTAATTGTTTTCTAAAGGTAATATGACATAACTCTGTATTCATTCCTTGTCTTTCATACTACACGTCTATTTACTAATGATTTGAACACCTTGTTTTAGGAAACTTAAATTCGTTTCTGGTACCTTTTGACATAAAATTAGGTTTTGGTATCTAATGTCATGTATTCACAGCTTAATTATTACGCACATTAACATTGTAAGTCATCAGTTTTCATAACAGATATCTACAGAGATATTATCTTCATCCTTAACACCATCTGAAATTTGCAGCGTAAATGGCAAAGCCTGCATATTGTAGCCCATTGTTAGAAGCATGAACACGCCGTGCAAACTAAATCTAAGCTGTCATGGTAGATTTCGGAAATTCACGAGAAGAAAATGGCTTAACTCACTGATTGAATGGATTTGGTATTTCTTGGCAGCAAACTCAACTTGGATGAGGTACTTATTGAAAATAACGTGAACTTCGAGCACCCCTATTAGTGGGATTTGATACTTTTTCCTCAATATGCTTATTCAGAGAGATAGTAACACATGGGGAGTTGTCACCTGTAGTTCACTTTTCAGTTTCGATTTTTTGGTACCTTTTAGAATCAAGCTCCACATTTGGTCCCCCACAAATTCGACAGCAGGCTGGAAACACCAGAAAGGTATGTAATTAGGATACTGGAAAGATATGAAATATTCTTGTATTTCAATGATCAAGACAGAAATTGGCCAATGCTCTGTATTGGATATCGAAGAAAACATAATTTAGAAAATCAGTTATCAGTTTTAAGTATTTGTTTCAAACGTAATGATATTTTTATATTAATGTATTTAGATTGTTATATTCCTTATGCCAGGTAAATATACTTTTGTAATTAACTAACCTATTTTTTGTTAAGTTTATACCTACTCTTAAATGATTTATTTAAATTATTCATTTAGAATAAAGTAAGGACGATTAATAATAATAAAACCAATCCAAACCCTATAGCGCAACAGCCTCGAAGGGCCATGGCCAACCAAGAGACCGCTGCTCAATCCGAAGGTCTGCAGATTACGAGATGTGTGGTCAGCACGACGAATCCCCTTGACCGTTATTCTTGGCTTTATAGACCCGGACCGCCATTTCACCGTCAGATGGCTTCTCAGATGCAATTACGTAGGCTGAGTGGACCTCGAACCAGCCCTTAGATCCAGGTAAAAATTCCTGACCTGACAAGGAATCGCAAGTTGCTATACATCGCACCGACACAGATAGGTCTTGCGGCGACGATAGTACAGGAAAGGGCTAGGAGTGGGAAGGAAGCGGCCGTGGCCTTAATTAAGGTACAGCCCCAGCATTTGCCTGGTGTGAAAATGGGAAACCACGGAAAACCATCTTCAAGGCTGCCGACAGTGGAGTTCGAACCTACTGTCTCCCGAATACTGGATACTGGCCGCACTTAAGCGACTGCAACTATCGAGCTCGGTACCAGGAATCGAACCGTGGTCTCCGGATAAGAGGCAGGCAAGCTACCCCTTCACCGCGGGGCGTGCCGGTTAATGATGACAATAAAAATAATAATAATAGACTGACTAAAAACATCTACAACAAGAAATGCATCTCATGGAATACCAAAATAAGAAATAGGTAAAATCAGAATATATATATATTTGCTATTTGCTTTACGTCGCACCGACACAGATATGTCTTATGGCGACGATGGGATAGGAAAGGCCTAGGAATTGGAAGGAAGCGGCCGTGGCCTTAATTAAGGTACAGCCCCGGCATTTGCCTGGTGTGAAAATGGGAAACCACGGAAAACCATCTTCAGAGCTGCCGACAGTGGGGCTCGAACCCACTATCTCCCGATTACTGGATACTGGCCGCACTTAAGCGATTACAGCTATCGAGTTCGGTAAAAATCAGAATATCTGTACGGTAGCTAATCCCTCTCGATGAATTACAAGTTGGAGAAGCTGGAGATCCTAGAAAGAAGAATACGGAAAATCTTGGGCCCAATCCAGACTAAAACCGGCTGGAAACTTCGGAACAGCAATAAAATCTACAAAAATGGGGGAAAAAATTTCAGATGCCATGAAAAATAGAAGGTTATCATTTCTCGGACATTGGTACAGAAAGGACAAAACCAGACTAAACAAAAAGTCATTCGACACCTGCGGAATAAGAAGACAACGACGGAATGGATTAAGGAAGTTGTAAAGATCTAGAGCAGGGCCTCTCAAACGCCCAAAATTTCATGCGTTCAAACAGTGGTGCAGAGGTCCTGTGCACAGTGCATCGGTTCCAGTCGGCTCGGATCGGACCAACGCTTCGTTTCTGGGCTACTCGGCTAAGGTCGGCTCAACTCGGCTCGGATTTGGAGCGCTGCGGAGCAAGTGACGAAGTGGGAGACAGGGGGAGCGAGCGAGACAGGCGTGGGGAAAGAGAGAGACAGCGCTATTGCTCCAAATCGAGGAGTGGGGGTCTGCACTCTGGGCCAAGAAGCGAAGTCGTCTTTTGCACTATGCTCAGTGCAGGCACCAGGCGCATGCACCCTGAGATGCCCTGATCTATATGATTTTTCACGAGAGTTTAATCCTGATGTAAACAAGGCATGTCCACATCTACTGCTGAAGATTAGGGCCTACGTTATTTATTTATTTATTTATTTATTTATTTATTTATTTATTTATTTATTTATTTATTTATTTATTTATTTATTTATTTATTTATTTCTGAATATTAAAGAAAGCTATCGTAGGCTAGAACACAAAATTACACGCGTAGGAAGGTTTAATAATAATAATGTTATTTGCTTTACGTCCCACTAACTACTTTTACGGTCTTCGGAGACGCCGAGGTGCCGGAATTTAGTCCCGCAGGAGTTCTTTTACATGCCAGTAAATTTACCGACACGAGGCTGTCGTATTTGAGCACCTTCAAATACCACCGGACTGAGCCAGGATCGAACCTGCCAAGTTGGGGTTAGAAGGCCAGCGCCTTAACCGTCTGAGCCACTCAGCCCGGCCGTAGGAAGGTTTATCTTAGGACAGCTGTTTGAAATGTCCGCCCGGTAGACTGTAACCTAATAGAATACCAACTTTCGAATTGAAATGTATATCTCTTATCTTGTAGAGTTCCTATCATGATAGAGAATATAGCATGATTGGACATACCAGACGGAACTGTTGATAGTTCTGTAACAACATCTATCGAAAAGAAACAACTCAAAAAGACAATACAATATCCTCCCTATCCATTAACACAGGTTTACGTTCTCTTTTAACAAACTGGAACCCTGTTCCCTTTAAAAGTCTGTACGATGTAGTTAAACTGAAGGTGGGTAAAGTTTTATCTTTATTCACACTGTCTAATACATTGCGTAAAGTAGGTGGTTCATTCCGAAAAAAAAATCATGAATTTTCCTTCTAATACCACTTTTGACGATATCGTCGTACTTCTCGATTCTTTGAGGTCGTTTACGTTCCTTTCCCGGCGTTGTTAATTTCCCTGTCTTTCTGAACTCTGTCCGCATGTTATGAACCGAACTAGCCGACACACCACACAACTCTGCACTTAGTTTCTCTATCTCTTTTACGGCTAAACCTGGATTCTGTTCCCTTATTTTATAATAATTAAAAAAACACAACGCACTGCCTATGGTCACTTCTGAGCGGTTTTGCTCTTTTGTGCTTCACTACACGGGATGATCCTACCTCTTGCTCCATTTCTCTCGCTATGAATACTGACACTGGCTGCTACTGCAGGATGCAATAGTGATGGGTCGTTCATGAACGAACTGACTCTTTTGAACGACTCATTGGAGAGAGCTAGCTCAGAGCTAGCTCTCTCAATGAGAGTCGACTCTTGTAAGAGCTAGCTCCCTCCTTGCTCCTTGAGAGCTAGCACGAGCCGACTCTTTTATCAACAGCTAGTCGTTCAATTACGAGTCGGCTCTTGCATGAGCTAGCTCCCTCCTTGCTCCCTGAGAGCTAGCACGAGCCGACTCTTTTATCAGCAGCGACTCCAAGAAAGAGCTAGCTCGTCACATCGACTCTCGTTCATTTCTAGCCAATGCCATGCCTCAGATAATCACGTGACGTACTGAAGCCGCTTTCTTTTTTATAGGCTGCCCAGTCTAGCCTCTTCCCGCATTCAGTCAGTGCTCCGAGTGCAGTGGTTCTGGTCTGTTTGTTAGGTACGTTTTTGTGCCATAGTTCTGGCAACTTGCAACGTAACGAAACAATGAAATGAAATAAACAACATGTTATTGAGCAATACTTACCTGTTCACTTCCTGTATGCACTCATAATCTATGAAGGATGTAGGGCCTAGTATAGATCCAGTAGGTTAGGAGCAAATAAACGACACGAAGTTCGGGTTAACTAACCTCTACTAAGCACGAACAAACAGTCGCTATCCAGAATACTGAATATACCACTCGGCAAGTGGAAACGGCGTAGTTTTATTCTGTCTGAAATAATTAAGAAATACGCTGACAAATCCTCATCTGTTTCTTAAATGAGTTCGTAGTTATGAATTAACATATTGCCAAAATCTTTCGGTTTTACGGTACAGTGGATAAAATAATATACCGTAGTATTAAATCGAATTAAGGCAAATAGAAAATAACACTAGTTTTGGCTTTAAAATATAGGCTAAATAACTCATACCAACGTGTATGCCGCAGTACATTTTCAAATAATTATTTATTGACGTGTAAGAAGTCCGACTCCTTAGCTGGATGGTCATCATTGAGACCCTCGCTGCAGAGGGTCTCGGATTCGATTCTCGGCCAAGTCGGGAATGTAATTCTTCTGGCTCGGGAACTGGGTGTTTGTGTTTGTCCCAACACTTTCCTCTTCATATTCAGACAACACACCACAATACCAACCACCATAGAAACACGCAATATTGATTACATCCCCCCGCATAAGGTTAGCGTCAGGAAGGACATCCGGTCATAAAACAGGGCCAGCCGGGCTGAGTGACTCAAATGGTTGAGGCGCTGGCCTACTGACACCAACTTGGCAGGTTCGATCCTGGCTCAGTCCGGTGGTATTTGAAGGTGCTCCAATACGTCAGCCTTGTGTCGGTAGATTTACTGTCACGTAAAAGAACCCCTGCGGGGCTAAATTCTGGCACCTCGGCGTCTCCGAAAACCGTAAATGTAGTTGGTGGGACGTAAAGCCAGGAACATTATTACTTATTAAAAAACAGGGCCAAATCCACATTTGCGGAACAGTTCGCACCCGCGAACCCACAAGTGTGGGAAAAGTGGTCGAAGCGGAAGAAGAAGTAAGTTTAGATAGTGTAAGGAATGCCAATATATCGAACATATACGAGTCATACGGTTTAATCGTTCTTGAAAAAAAAAAATAGAAGAGAGTGTGACCATACTGTACACGAAAAATAGGCAAAATGCTATGCGTACTGTAGTATAATTGGTTATATGTACATTTGTGCTGATAGTAGTTTCCATTATTTTCGTTAAAGATCGCGTTTAATTAGTTATGTTTCCTACGCTGCATTAATGAATGAAAGAATCTGTTGTCCCAACGCGGAGTGTTTTAAGTGAGAAACTTTCTGCAGCTCCAGTCGAAAGAGGATATTCTGATGACATCTTTTGAGTGAAATGTAAACTACGTGCACAGGAATATTCTTCTTATGCTTATCTGGATTGCCGGGGTCGAACGGAAGTATTGCCAATATCTCGAACATACGTCCCGTACGGTGCATTCAATCTTGAAAGACATCATTTTAAGGAGAATGGAACTTAGGCAAAGTAATATCAGATGTTATCAATCAACACTGTATATTTGCGACACGTTTCTCCGTTACTGTGTATAAAACTTTATCATTGGATTAATTGCGAATGTTGGCAGCGATGTACATTTGTTTTATTCCAAGAGTAGCGTACCAAACTGTACATTGTGTTGCCATCTGTTGTGTAAAAGGTGAACTATCTCGCACCATCTCGCTCCTTCAAATAAAAACGGGAGTCATGATTAATCTAGAAGATGTAAAATCACGCTATTTTGGGCGTTTCTGAATAAAAAACTCATGGCTTAGTGTATACTATAGTAACTTACATCCCATTACATTCTTAAACAATTATTTATTAACGTATAAGTATTGCCAATATCATGAACATACGTCTCGTCACGGTGCATTCAGTCTTGAAAAGCATCATTTTAAGAAGAAAGGAACATGGGCAAAGTAATATTAGATGTTATCCATTAATACTGCATATTTGTTAATCATTTCTTCGTTACTGTATATAAAGCTTTATAGTTAGATTATTTGCCAATGTTGCCAGGAGTGCATTTGTTTATTTGTTTTATTTCAAGAGAAGCTTTCTGAACTAGACGTTGTGCTGCCATCTGTTGTGGAAAATATAAACTATTTGCGCTATATCGTTCGTTCCCGAAAGTCATACAGAGCGACCGGAAGTCATGAAGAGCGACCGGAAGTCATAAAGAGCCGTCTGCCCTAAACCGGATGAACGAATGAACGAACGAACCTGGAGCTGAGAGCGGCCTCTGACTTCCTGGCTCGCTCCTACCTTTCCGCTCCCAAGAGTCGACTCTTTTGAACGACTCTCAGTTAGGAGCGGGAGCGAATGAGCTAGCTCCCTCAAAAGAGCTAGTTCGACCCATCACTAGGATGCAACACCTTATCTCCACGCTGTACAGCTTGGGTCTTTCCCTCACTATGAGAAGATTCCCTGCATTACACCACGCCTTCTGCCTTCATATCTCGTTATTTAATCACTGTTTTTTTTTTTTTTTTAAACATATAGATATATACCGGTATATATGACAACCATATTTTAATTTGATTACGTACTCTTTCAGACTATCTAAATGTAATAAACTAAGATAAAATTAAATTAATGCGAGCTCGCATACAGTCGAGTTAGTGCGACGGTTGCTTCTCCAATCAACTACGTCTATGTCCACGTGCAAAGCCAAGGTGCTCTGCCTATTTGTTTACATCAGGATTAAACTCTCGTGAAAAATCATATAGAGAGTTCAGCATCCAGGAAGTTCAGATGTTGGCAGGAAAACATTTCGGAATATGAGACAAAATTTGGAAGGGTTTCAAGTCGAAATAACTGCAACGACGGGAAGAGCCTGGACGGATGAACAGAAGAAACAGCATAGCGCCCATATGAAGGAGTACTAAAGGAAAAGAAACTTCAGACAGAGAAAAAATAAAATTGTAGCGTGATCTTTAGTGGTCAATTCACAACTATATAATAATTTGCCTCAAAATTTTCTATACCAAAATCCACTTCATTTCTAGCATCACACATGCTCTACCACGGTAGAATCTTGAAAGTGGAGGGATTCAAATACCTTGGTGAATGGGTTGAATCCAATAATTTTGAGAAGTTCGCCGTCTTAACACATGTCAACAAGATTGAAATAGTCTTCCGACTCGCTCAAAACATATACAACAAGAAGTTCATCTCTCTAAATGCAAATAATCGACATTATCTAACTATAATTAGACCTGAAGCATTATATGCAGCAGAATGTTTAATACTTTGAGGACATAGCCTGCTTGAAAAACTGGCAATTAAAGAAAGGAGGATTATCCGAAAAATGCTTGGTCCCAACCTCAAAGATGGTGTTTACAGACTTCGTAGTAACTTAGAAATATACCCTCACACCGAAAAGATACTAAACGTAATCCGGAAAAGAAGAATAGATTTTTACGCTCACCTCTTCAGATTGCCAGCTGAAAGAATATGTAAAAGTTTGTTATCCTACTTCAGAAGTCTCAAAACGATTCCTCCTTGCTTGGTGGAGACCGATAAGGCTATTTTAAAGTGAGTAATCTCAGAAACGGACATTCAGTTCCGATCACCACTCAAATAAAAACTTAGCCAGATTCATCAAGAAGTAGTCCCAACTCGACTGAAGCATCTCCATTCTGGTGCATGGAAGAAATCACAGTCCGAAAGGATGAAATCTTGGTGGGCCCGCAAAACTGAATTTTCACGACCACATTGTTAAGTACAGAAGAAAAATGTTCAACCTTACACCCACAACATGGATGAAGTACTTATTGAAAACAAATGTGAACCTCGAGGATCTTCGTGTGTGGGATTTGATACTTTTTGCTAAGTACGCTTATTCAGAAAGATTCTAATACATGGTTATGCACTGGATCACTTACTGTACATTTGAATAAAAGCAGCGGACTGTCCGTCTTTCATCTTTCATCTTTGAGCTAACTTGTCATTTAGCGGTTCTGGTCATGTGGCTGTGAGCTTGCGTTCGAAGGTTAGTGTTTCGAATACCACCATCGGCAGCCCTGAAGATGGTTTTCCGTAGTCTCCAATTTTCATACTAGGCAAATACTGGGGCTGTACCTTAATTAAGGACACGGCCTCTATTCTCCTAATTCTAACCCCTTCTCTTCATTGCGTCACGAAGAACCTTTCATGTGTAAGTGCGATGTTAAAATATCAGATAAAAACTCGTTGTGCTGTTCGCTCATTCGATAATAAGTATTATTCGTGTTGTATCTTATTCTCAGCCGGGTGCTAATATGAACAACAAACTGAACCTACCTTTACATTACCCAAATTGTGAGCCACGGGTAAAACAGAACAAGAACTCAGTATAAGTAGTTTACACAGCCGAGGCTGATGAAATGCGAAAGAATTGGGGCTAAACACTCAACGGCAATTATGCCCATTAGCTGGCCGTGGGCACTACTCATTCTGCATGCCGTGCGCGTGCTCGCTGCCACACACAGAGCTTCCGGGACGCAGGAGGTCGTGTTTGATTCCGCAAAACAGCTGCCATTAGAAATTGTTCAGCATTGCCTTTAGCTCTACCGCACGAACCAAACATGACCAAGGTCGATTTTGGATAATACTATTGAATTCACAGAACAAACAAAATTCCGTTTCATTTACTCTTGACATTGATCTTATGTTGCAATTTAGAGTATAAAGAAATGTTAATGTTGTTGATGTTGCTTCAAAAATGGTGTTAAGACATCATTATGTCTGGCTCCGTGGCTAAATGGTTGTCGTGCTGGCCTTTGGTCACAGCAGTCCCGGATTCGATTCCCGGTAAGGTCGGGACTTTTAACCATAGTTGGTTAATTTCGCTGGCACGGGGGCTGAGTGTATGTGTCGTCTTCATCATCATTTCACCCTCATCACGACGCGCAAGTCGCCTACGGGAGTCAAATCAAAAGACCTGCATCTGGCGAGCCGAACATGTCCTCGGACACTCGCGACACTAAAAGCCATACGCCATTTCATTTCATTTCATTTAATTATAGTACTCATCCATAGACGCCAAGGTTTTGTAAATTCCTTTGTGGGGGGGAGGCACTAAGCTCATGATAACTAAAATTGTCGAGTACACATGAGACATAGCGTACTTGAATATTACAAGTATCGTTCACTACTCTTTAATAATACATATATATTTGTTTAGTAATTATGACAAGTTAATGGGCTTTTTATAGTTTACTGAATTTATATAATATATTATCTGCATTTACAGGTGAAAGATGAAAAGTCTGGCACAGTATGTCGAAGTAATTCTGTAACAATTACAGTTATCTATTCGGCTAGGACCCCAATGGTCACCGAGGCGCGCTCCCAAGTTGAAAGTCCCTGTCCTCCCATCCGACACCTCTTTAATTCTCTCTCACGACAGACAGGGGATAACGTGGACGTAATGTCTCTCACCGGCCCTAGAGGGGTACTACATGGATGTAGGGTTCATTCGGGCTGTAACAATAGTGGATGCCATAATAATTCCTGGAAGCAAGGGCGGTTTCCCCCACAGGCCACCTTCTGCCTCATTATTTAGAACTGAAAAGGAAGCGATCATCTTCTATATGTTATAACAAGGAAGAAACCACTAGAAACCACTTCTAGGATGGCTGCCCAGTTGATTTAAACCCATTTACCTCCACCCCCACCTGTCTTCGTAGGCCTGATTGTTCACGGTCCTACTCTCAGACAATTCGCAGCAAAACCGTGAATGGAAATCGAGTTAACTAAGTGGGAAGCCTTGCGTCAGTCCTATTGCCAACGGCCGTAGCCGTGTTGACACACCGGATTCCGTGAGATCTCTGAAGATAAGAAACATTCGGCGTGGTCAAGAAGTGGATGCGTTGCCACGCGCTGTTGTTGGGTGGTAAGGGAATGGAGGAGCGGAAAGGAATTAGCCACCCTACCGTTCGCAAACTCCGGCTCAGGCACACCTCTGCGGAGGTTCGGACCTGCCTTCGGGCAGAATGCACCCTTACCTTACCACAGTCCTATTATTACCAACACGTTGATGCTTTCCTTGGAAGATATATTCCAGTGAGTTATTTTGGAAGATGAATTGCGTACCAAATTACATTTTTAGTGTATGTAAAATTATGTTTGTGTACAGCGATTTAATATCACAATTTGTTACAAGATAAAATTACGGAAAATATGTCATTTTTAAATTTGAATTTTACTTTAATCTCTCCCTGACAATACATCTTCAGCGTTTATATCCCAAACAGTACCTTTGATCACTTTTATAGATTTGTCTTTAAACAGTAACGAAATAACTTGAGATATTTCAATTTTCTGGTTGCAAAATACGATCCTATGCCTTATTCAGTCTTCAGAGTTGCGATGTACCGGTACTAGCCTACAACTTTGTTTGTATTGTTGCAGGCGGGCCTGCTGCGTACACGTCGTGGAGACTTCTGGGTGGAACCAGCCCGTGGCCACGATCCTGTTGAAGCAGCCCCCAGCTCCAGGCCACATCTCGTCTTCAAGAGGGCTGCTGTCTCAGCCGCCGCCAAAAAACGGAAACGCAAGAAGAGAAAGCGGATGGAGAAGAACTGTGGAACAAAAGGTATAATATATATGCATTTAATTCGCTATTTCTTCCTTATTTAGTTTTCAAGCCGATTTGCAGTCGAAACATCCAAGACGACACCTTGTAAGCAATTTACCTTCTGCTAATGACCTTATAACCTCATACTGCCAAAAATTTGCAATCTAATAGCTTGGAACTTGAAGCGTCTTCGTGGATCAAGTGCTGAGACCGACACATGCTCCTAAGTTCCAGAGCTTGATCTCGGCCTAGTGCGAGCAAAAATCTTGACACATTTTATCGGCATGATAAAGATATCGTTGGTGCACATCAGGTCGGCGTCCACCTGACAAAATTAACTCACACTGGGAACATTCCAGTAGAGTTCAGATTTGCTGCTAGTTGGAAGCACGGTCAGAAAGTCGAAATTGTACGTACGTCAATCTTGAATTGTTCGACCGTGAGACATAATTGTTTCTCCAACCGACAGTTCTTAGTATGTACGACTTGTCGCGATGCCATTGTTCAAGAGATCTGTCTATTCCGTGAACTGAAATTTTCTTCGTTGTGTGTTTAACTTGAAAATGGGATGTGAAAAAGAGGAACAAATCTGTAAGTTATTGGAGAACATTTTAAAAGAACTAATCATCCAACGAAGATAAACAAAATTTTGGAGCTATTCACATCGAGTTGTTAGTAGACCAAGACATGGAGGAAGGTGATAGTGATTATAATTTACTTCCTAACCTGAACTCAAATAGAGGAAAGGAAGATATAGAAGATATAGAAGTAAAAAATGTCCGTTTATTAAGGCATATACAGATTAATCTCTCCCTGTCTGATATTTATCAATTTCCAGTTTCCAAATCTATCACGAAAAATATCTTACTCAGAAACCCAGTGTGAATGGTAATCTTACCCTATGTTTATCATAATCACGTGGGCTATGCATCTACGTTTCTTTCGTAGGATATTCTGAACTTCCATTTATTTCCTCATGCTTTTTCTATTTTGTACCCTCTCCTTTAATATACTTTTCAGCTAACAGTGCAACATCTACTGGGTTTATTTTTAACAGTTTCCTCTGTGCTTGCAGAACCTCCTCGCCATGAAGTGAAGTTGCGGAGGAAACACATGCGGTCGCGAGCCCGTGGTCGGCGCTCCACAAGCCGCGAGAGTCACGTAGAGGCGCTGTTGGTAGCTGATACAGCCATGCTGAGATTCCATCAGGACGTTGAGAAGTACATCCTTACTATAATGAACATGGTGTCGGCTCTCTATCTCGATCCGTCCATCGGCAATCCCATAAACGTCGTGGTGGTGAACATCATGCTTCTGGAGTCCCCAGAGGTAAGACAATGCTTGCATGCAGCGTGTAACAAAATTACCTACACGTACATATCTGAACATACATACTCTACATTCATACATACTGCATATACATATATACATACACATTAGGTGTGTTCAAAATGTTTCCGTTGAGGGCGTTGTTCCAGCGGACATGCAACGTAGTGCGTCTCCGATGCGGGTATATAAACACGGACATGTTGGCAAAGGGATTATGTCAGGTTTTACATGTAGGCTCTTTCTTCTTTCTGCCTATGTGGTTTTTCCCTGACCCTTCAATACCATACTTCAACACCATATACCTAACACCAACTCTTGCCGTGGTAGCGAGTCTGACTCGGAAACCGGCAGATACTCCTTGTATCACCTCCCACTCCTCCCTGCTAGCTCTTTCTTCTTCTTAGAAATAATAGCATGTCGGAGACCATGTAGATTGAGTCGATGGTCACGCGGGGGGAGCGGGCTTCGGGGCCCCCCCCGAAAAAAAAGCAAAGGGATTAGTGGGCCAGTCGTGTCGTGCCGAGGTGCGTGTGTTAAATGTGAACTATGGCGATGTTGTTACCAAATGCGTCCAAACAGGACCAACGTGCTGTTGTTCTAGTCTTGGCTGCCAAAGGACAAACACCGGAGGACATTCATCGGAGAATGAAGACTGTGTATGGGGCAGCATGTCTGTTGAAAACCACCGTTGTGGGATGGTGCACCAAGTTAAGTGCGGGTCGATCTGGGAGGCCACGCAGAAGGTACGCCAACTCCAGTGGGTGACACTCGAGCACCTGCCCTATCATCGGTGGGATGAGTATCTCAATGCTCACAGAGATTCTGCCTGATTGGCATCCCGATTAAGGACTGTACGGCCGTCGGACGGAAACTTTTTGATTGACATACATACATACATACATACATACATACATACATACATACATAATCTTCATTATATAGGCAATGCCATGTAACTTTGGTCACTAAGGGAGCAACATAACCATTTTTCCCCCCATTACTGCAGAAAGTAGTGATTTGATTTACAATTACTGGGGTGCATCCTGCGTCGCCAACTGAGTCTGAGGATACGACGTCTTGGAGTTATCTTTCATCTCGCATGTTGGCATTACGTGGTAATTTCATTTCGTGACTTGCGAGAGTATCAAGTACTCCCAACAGTTACACTGCTGTATTTTGAAAGTCACTACTGGTACATTTGGGAGTGTAATTAATGATCTGTTTCTGTAGGACTGTAAGACTGTTTGGATAATACCGGGTAAGTAGAATAGTGGCATGTTTTGAGTAATTGTCGGCGTAAGATGGCATATGGGACAGCGTCATAACAATTTTCATTACGATGTCTAAGAAGCAAGAAAAGTCTGCAAGAAATCCTCCGGAAAGGAAAGCGAAGTCATCTGCTCTACAAAGCTCATTTCATAACGCTATTGTAAATACGTACGAGGAATAGAAAAAAGGAAGATCAGGTAAAAGATGTGAACCGCACTGAATACAGCTATCGTATTAATTAGTCGGAGTAAGAATGTATCTTAATCTTGTTTCTATGGCAATTTTTTGACATAATGAGAATCAAGCAAAATTGAAGAAAATTTCATGTTCAATTTCACCTAACATTAACACCTTACTAAAGTGTCATTCTTGACTTCATAGTGGTATTGTTTTGCAAACCTGTATTCTTATTGATTTACGACATAATTATGTGCATGCAATATACTTGTTTGCGCATATTATTAGAGCATGTATTCACTACAGTCAAGAGGGTGATAATGAAATCCAAATTCTCAATTCCTCTGTGAACTTGAAAACTGACCTAATTTTAGCTAAAGTAATTTGACTCATTAGTGCCCCTGTACTCTTCCTGGGTTTGCCTAATGTGGTAGCTTAAAGGTACTACCACCTTGCAAGCTGAAAATGTTTTTAAAATTTCCCATCCTGACTGCTTATTGAATAAAGGTACAGTGAGTTTCTCTCATCCGTTGGCCGACAGGCGCGCCCAGCTTATCTGCCTCCCGTTGACTCATCACTCCCCGTTACACACCTCAGCGACAGCACGGATGTGCCCGCACTTTGCAGTTTAGGTCCGTGCTTAGAACGTGTATTAAGGGTTGATCTGTCACTCCAAATGTTCTCGAGTTGTGAAGTTTTACTTCGGGGTATAATTCTCATAATGCCTCCACATGTGTACACGGTAAAGTGTATTTATGGACGATAAATATGTGAAAACAGATTCTTTCAGGGAAGTCGTTAAGCGATTTGTCACACAATTTCCAGGTATACACCCTCCACATAGAGAGACCGTGTGGAAGCTCGTAAACAAATTGAGAGGAACTGGTTCTTTACTCGATAAGAAGCGAAGTGTTAAATAAAAACGTGTACTTAACGTGGAAAAGTAAATGAAATCGCAGAAAATTAAGAACACACGCCTACTAAATCCTTAAGACGACTTGGACAAGAAACGGGGGGTTCGAAGAGCTCAGCAGGGCGGGGTACGAAAATGGTAAATTTGAAACCATACAAGGTAATTGTAGTACACGAACTGCATCCACGTAATCATGATAAGCGGGTACGTTTTTGTAATTGGATGTTGCGAAACATTCATGATCAAATAATTGACCCACGCTTAATACTTTTCTCTGACGAAGCATGGTTCCATTTTCACGAGTATGTTTCGACGCAGAAGAACATATATTGGAGTACAGAAAACCCCCATCGCATACACAAAATTCTTGTATATGACGAACGGATCGCAGTATGGCGCGCAATTAATGGATACAGAATTATAGGACCTATCTTCTTTTCATGGCACAATTAATTCACACATGTATGTATGTTCAGTCTTCAGCCCTAAGGCTGGTTGGATCCTCAACAGCTCTGCCATCAGCTGTCATAGACGGCCTAGGCATCACTGAAGAGGCGTACTAGGGAAATGAGGAGTGAGGTAGTGTCCCGTTGCTTTCCTCACCGAGCCAGAAGTTGGTATTACATATCAGTTTACCAAACCCACTGAAATGCATGCACCAACCGACCCTATGAGCAACATTTTCACACCAATCATAGCAGGGACTGGCTGCAGAAGGAATGGCATTACTAGCATCGCTCATACCTCAGTCACTTTCATATTGTCAAAGCCAAGGATAAGACTGTGACAGGTCAATGAAAGTAACAAAATTGCTCTAGCCCATACCAGAAGACATAGTGCACTGTAAACACTAGGTCCTGCCAGCAAAGGCTTAATTCAGGGATATACAGGGTTAATAATAATATTCAAATCTTTTTTTACGAACTGACTGACACTGATTGTCGAAATGGATATTTTCAGCAAGACTCTCCCACCGCGCATACAGCTAATGACACATTAAACTTAATTGAAGAAATGTTTGAAGACCGTGTTATTGGTACGGACTTATGGCCCTAAGGTCCCAAGATTTAACTGTTCGACGAACTGAAAGAACCAATTACGGAAGACGAACTTATGCGTGTGAATCAGAGTTTCCTATGACGATGCCAGACATGTGTGGATGCAGGAAGAGAACATTTGCAACATCTCCTGCCATAAGGTACAAGCTTATTTTCTTAATTCCTAATTACTAATTTTCTTAATCCTTATTGTATTAATTTTAAAACATGATATCATGCACGGATAAAGTGAGCGAAGTGTAATTCTTGTTGCTATGCCACGGAGCGGGGAGTGATGAGTCAACGGGAGGCAGATAAGCTGGGCGCGCCTGCCGGCCAACCGATTGGAGAAACTTACTGTAGTAAAGAGAAACATTCTTGCAAAAGCAATATTCAGTCAAAAGAAAGAAAGAAAGAAAGAAAGAAAGAAAGAAAGAAAGAAAGAAAGGAAGGGCAGATACTTCCAAGTAAGTTCTCACACTTTTGAAAATCACAATACCGAGCTCGATAGCTGCAGTCGCTTAAGTGCGGCCAGTGTCCAGTATTCGGGAGATAGTAGGTTCGAACCCCACTGTCGGCAGCCCTGAAAATGGTTTTCCATGGTTTCCCATTTTCACACCAGGAAAATGCTGGGGCTGTACCTTAATTAAGGCCACGGCCGCTTCCTTCCCACTCCCAGCCCTTCCCTGTCCCATCGTCGTCATAAGACCTATCTGTGTCGGTGCGACGTAAAGCAACTAGCAAAAAAAAAAAAAAAAAAAATCACAATAAAATGTACAATTAAACTTTTCCGTCCAATGCCTGAGTTACTCGGTTGTCAATATGTCTCCCGCTGTTGCAAACATGAGTTGACTCGGATTTCAAGCAATGGGTTCGTCTCCACTTTCGAGTTCACTTTGACGCTGTAATTTTCTTGTTCATCATATGCTCTATTTAGACGGGAGACGATTGATAAATCGCCTTGCCGTATTTTGACGATAAGTGTGTACCTTAAGTTTTTCTTTCACAGCTGTCTTCTGAGATGGGTGCGCAGAAGTGTAAAGAGGGCATGAAGGAAGATTATATTTTAGAAATTGTAGGGAATGAGGATCTTCAACGTAACTGTGTTTTGTGTGTACGCCCCTACTGAGGAGGCAGAAGATGATAAAGTTCAAAGACACGATGTGAAAATTATCCTTGGAGATTTAAATGCAAAAATTGGAAGAGAAGAGGTATACAAACACTTAGTAGGGAGAGAAAGCCTGCAAGAAGTAACTAATGATAACGGATTGAGATTGACTTTGTGAGTGGAAAGCGGATGATAATTAAAAGTTCTCGGCATCCTAGGAAAAACATTTGCAAGGAGACCTGGATTTCACCAGATGGTGTGACAAGAAATCAAATAGACCATGTTATCATAGACAGGCGACATGCATCAGATATTATGGATGTTAGAAGCTGCAGAGGTGCTGATGCAGATACAGACCACTATCTTGTTAGAGTCAAGTACAGACAAAAAATATATTTGGCAAGAACGGGAAAAGTAAGAAAGGCAAAGCATAATATTGAAGGTCTAAAAATGAGGAATTGCAAGAGAAATACAAAATGAAAATGGCTGAATCTTTGGCAATAAAAAGGGAGTTATGGGAGAAAGGAGAAGTGGAAGATAAATGGGAGATACTGAAAACGACTATCAGTGAAGTTGCAGTTAGTACCCTGGCAAAGAAGGAATTGGTAAAGAGAGCAGAATGGTTTGAGGAGGAATGATGCTAGGAACAGAATGCTTCAAAGGAGATCAAGACAAACAGTAGAAGAGTATAGAGATAAGCGAAGAAGAGCAGATAAGATATGTAGAAATAAGAAAAGAGCTTTTGAAAGAAAGAGAATCGAAGAACTGGATGAAATGAAGGATAGAAACGAGGTACGAAAGTTATATGAAAGAACAAAAGACCTTAAGAGAGGATTTCAACCAAGAGCTGTTTTCTTCAAGGATAAGATGGAAACCTTCTGGGTGATAAAAGCAAAGTGCTTGGAAGATGGCAGGAGTATTTTTACGAGTTACTCAATGGAAATAATGAAGATGATAGAGAGAAGGAAAATATAAATGTTGATGGGGGAGGAAAGAGAATTGGAAGAGGAATCAGTAAAACAGCCAGACTTAGAAAAGGTCAAAGCTGCAATTAATGCACTAAAGAATAATAGAGCCCCAGGTGAAGATGGAATAGAGTCAGAGCTGTTGAGATATGGGAGAGATGAATTGATTAAGGAGGTTTGGACAAAGGAGGAAATACCCAAGGATTGGACATTGGGTATAATTTACCCAATACATAAAAAGGGAGATAAGGCAGTATGTGGAAATTATCGAGGGATCACCTTGCTGGATGGAACGTACAAGGTTTTCGGTAAGGTACTAGCCTTAAGATTGGAATTATAGACGGAAAGAATATTAGTGGATTACCAAGAAGGCTTTAGAAAACATCGCTCTACTCTGGATCAGATATTTATATTACGACGAGTGCTAGAGAAGTTTTATGAATATCACAAACAGCTACATCAGCTGTATGTTGATTTTAAACATGCATATGACAGTCTAGATAGGGGTAAAATTTACAAGGTTATGAAAGAATTTGGAATCCCGAGGGAATTGATTACATTAACAGTATGCAAGGTGAGAGTGGAGCAAGATCTGTCAGAGACGTTTTTAGTGGAGAGAGGAATAAGACACGGAGATGTAATTTCCACACTGCTTTTTAACCTAGCATTGGAAAAAGTAATCCATCAATTGTTCATCAACCCAGGGGGAAATATTTTGAACAGATTAGTACAAGTGATAGCATATGCTGATGATGTAGCAATAATTGCAAGAAATGAAAGAGCTCTTGAAGAGAGCTACTCAGTATTAGAAGAGAAAGCACGGGACCTAGGACTAGAAGTGAATATAATCAAAACAAAATATATGAAGATGGGAAATACAGAGGTAGTAAGAGAAAGGACCACAGTAAGATTAAATGGGAAGGAATATCAAAGAGTCACATCTTTGAAATATCTAGGCTCTATAATAACAGAGGACAATAAAACCTCTGTGGAAATACAGGAGAGGATAACAAGTGGAAACCGATGCTTTTACGCCTTGTAAAATATGTTTAAATCCAGGAATGTCAGCAGGAATGCAAAAATATACACAACAGTACTAAGACCAATCTGCCTGACCGAGGCGGTAAAGGCGTCCTCGGTTCGCCCGGAAGGACGTGGGTTCGAATCCCCGTCAGGAAGCCGTAAAATTTAAGAAACGAGATTTCCACTTCCGGAGGTGCATATGGCCCTGAGGTTCATTCAGCCTACACCAAAAATGAGTACCAGGTTAATTCCTGGGGGTAAAGGCGGCCGGGCGTAGAGCTAACCACTCTACCCCATCCCGTGCCCAGGTTAACAATGGTGGAAGCCTTTACCTTCCACTCCTCCAAGGGCCTTCATGGCCTGTACGGAGGTGACTTTAATTTTTTTACTAAGACCAATAGTTATGTATGGATCAGAATGCTGGGTGATGACCTCCAGAAAAGAACAGTGGCTGTTACGGTGGGAAAGGAAGATATTGAGAAAGATATTCAGTGCAGTAAGAGATCAGGATGGGTGGAGAATGAGGACAAATGTAGAGCTGCAAGGACTGTTTGGCCAGCCAGATATTGTTACTAAAATTAAGCAGGGAAAAATTAGGTGGGCCGGTCATGTTCAGAGAATGGCAGAAACCTGCACCGTTAAAAAGGTGTTCATAGGAAAAAGTTGATGGAAAGAGGAGGAGAGGAAGACCCGGGAAAAATGGATTGATGATGTTGAGGATGACCTTAGAAAGTTAGGAGTTAAACGTTGGAGAAGAAAAGCTGAGGACCGATATGAATGGAGGTAGGTGATAAAGGAGGCCACGGACCTACAAGGACTGTAGCGCCGACCAGTAAGTAAGTAAGTAAGTAGAGAATGAGGATGAGCCTGACTTTGATGAGCATAGTGAAGATAATTTGCAGTGAAACAAGCTTTAGACACATATCTGCCCAATGTCAAGTTCTGGTAAAATACTCTAGAGAAAACTATTGTTAATGTTGTTGATTCATGACTGTTCATTAGCTGTGTAAATACAATGTATGTTTATCCTGTTTCAACTATTATCGAAACATTCAGAAACATCTGGTATGGGACATGCATAAGGCTGGAAAAAAACGTGGGAGTGAAAAAGTTAAGACAAGTCTCTCATTTTAAGAATGCGGTCATAATAATGCGTATATCAAAGCAAAGCCAGGAAGTGTATACAATGAAAGAGAGCATGTGTGTTTATCCTCTTCAGTGAACTAGAAAACTTACTTGATTATGAATATCGTGATTTATTTCATGTGGCAGTATGAAGGATAAGTATAAATCTTAAAATTTATGAACAATGTACTCAGGTAAGGAAAACTCAATTGTTGCCGTTTCCCATTGAGGATAGTTTGTTTGATGATTTTAATGAGTATTTAGTCAAGTTGATAGCAGTAATGAGCCATGCTTAGGGCATTCATATTTGCTTTCTAGGGATCAACCCTTCTGTATTTTCGCACTGTTCCAATTTGTTAACGCAGTATCCATTCTTCTTCTTCTTGGTTTCTCAAACCGAAGATTGATAAACTGCGATTCCTTTCTTTTTTTGCTCCTCTCTCTCTTCTGTAGTCTTTTCATTCCCACATAAGAATTCGCATTTTAATCTTCAGTGATTTGATTAATGAACTGCAACCTTATCCTGCGCCTTTCTCGTCTGCCCTCTGCTTTCCATCCAAAACCTTCACCACAAAGGCGTTGTGACGGTACAAGTGTCCAATAAACCGATCTCTTCGTTTCAATGGCTCCTTTCAAAGACGTATCTTTTCCTCAACTCTAGCAAGCCCATCCTCATTAGTCATTCATCTCCAACACTATAGCCCGAATGCCTTGATCTTCTCTTTTCAGCTTTGACAACGGTCTATGTTCGGGGCAAGGTAGGAGAGGTGGTGGTATACAGTTTTAGGACAGTAGTTTAAAGTCACACCACAAAATCCGCTCGAAATTTTACTGTATCGCCGGCGGTTTCAGTGCGTGGTTCATTATTTTGATGTTTCAGCAACGTCTGTCTTAGGTATATAGTCGCTACCTGTGTGGTTTGTACAATAAATAAATGTGAAACGTAAAAGTGAAAGCACACGCACATTTCTTCTTGTTGAATGCCAGCTTGCCTCGGGCAATCCTGCTCTTTATATCGGTTGCACTTCGTCCATGTGCAGTAAATTTCCGTCCTAGACATGTACAGTTGTCTGCCAAATTATTATACATACAAAGAGGAAAAAAATTTCTTAATTTTTTAAATATATGCTGGTAGTATATACAGACTGGTGCAAAATTACACTCCCTTTATTGTGTGAATATTTTGCATGGTTTGCTATACATTTCCTATAGAAAAACGATTTGATAATTACTAATTTTCTTTATTTCTTTCTTAATCTGTTTATTGCCCAGGGTTGGTTTTTCCCTCGGACTTAGCGAGGGATCCCACCTCTACCGCCTCAAGGGCAGCGTCCTGGAGCTTCAGACATCGGAACTGGGGATACAACTGGAGAGAATGATCAGTACCTCGCCCAGGTGGCCTCACCTGCTATGCTGAACAGGGGCCTTGGTGGGGGATGGGAAGATTGGAAGGGATAGACAAGGAAGAGGGAAGAAAGTGCCGTGGCCTTAAGTTAGGTACCATTCCGGCATTTGCCTGGAGGAGAATTGGGAAACCACGGAAAACCACTTTCAGGATGGCTGAGGTGGGAATCGAACCCACCTCTACTCAGTTGACCTCCCGAGGCTGAGTGGACCCCGTTCCAGCCCTCGTGCCACTTTTCAAATTTCGTGGCAGAGCCGGGAATCGAACCCGGACCTCCAGGGGTGGCAGGTAATCACACTAACCACTACACCACCGAAGCGGACACTAATTTTCTTCTCACTGAAATAACTAAAGTATTAGTACATTATGAAGTGAGGCTTTTAGCTGCAGTCACTTGAAATGCATTTTCTTGTCAGTTCCTGGGATTCTCCAAGCCTCATTTATACTTTGAGCATATTCTAGTTGTTAATAACTCCTTCAGGCTTAATTTGTTTCCTCTGTGTCATAAAAATGTTTTCTGTTCGGTTGAAGTCAAGAGAATTTGCTGGCCAGCCTTAAACATTAATTTTCTGATTCTATAGGATAGCTGTAACAGATTTTGCCTCACGTCACGGTGCAGTATCAAGTGTGACTGTATAATCATTGTTTGGTTAAAACTAGCTCGTGTTGATCCCTCTCTATTGTTTCTTGAGCAACATGCACACGTCTTGCAGTACCGACCAGTGAGTATAATAATTTAGCAGACCACTGTACAACATAAAAGTTTTCACCTTATTATCTCCACAATAACCGTATAATCCTTGATAGCTTTGTTGGCCATGGTCGTTAAGGCGCTACGTCTTTATTGTCGACACATTGGTTGTCTGGTTCGAGTCCCGTTGGTGGAAAAATATCAACATCATAATGTTGGCAGCACGGTAGGAGAGGTGGTGGTATACAATTTCGAATTGCTGGATTGCGTGCTAAAAGCCATGCAAGTACATTTTTTTACCGCCAGCTACCCGGGATGTAGTAAGGTTATATTATTAATAGTTTCCACGGACTGATTTGTTTATGTGGCCCTGATAAGTGCCGTGCTCTCGAGCTCTGTCCACTAACATATACCGACCAAGCCCCTGCCAAGTGAGCTATTGTGAGTCTACACATGAATGAACAGGTTACAGCCTATACAATACCTATTCTAGGTCTGTGTGTGCACCTCTTGTTGTAACGTACGTGTTCTCCGTATCTGTGCTTGTTTTACAGGTTCATTCAGGGTAAATGAATGAATAGTGGCGATCACGATTCCTGCTGTTTTCTAGCCCGTAACCACACATCTCGTTATATTATCTCGGATTACGGAGATGGGCCTACGTTTTTCAGAATTGTAGTAAACGAGGTGTGTTTCATAAAACTAGATTACAAGGAACGGGTGGGCTACCCGGGGATAGTCTCTGTCTATATGACAAGTACGAGAGATAAATGCAAAATGTAAAAGTGAAGACATACTCGTATTTATACCTGGGGTCAGAAAAGTTTGAAGAAAATTAAGTGAAGTCGAAAGGTTCAGTGCTAAAGGAAGCCCTACTTAAGGATCTTTTGTTTGTTTGTTTGTTTGTTTTTTGTTTTTGATTTTGTTTTGTTTCTTGCTCTCACCATGTGATTATAACTCCCTAAAGATTTTTTGAGCAATTTATATCAATAAAAATGGATGAAATATTGAATTCTTGAATTCTAGGAGAGTCTAAACATCACAGTGAATGCTGACCAAACCCTGGAAAACTTTTGTAGATGGCAGCACGAACTTAACTCACCTGACGACGCCGATGCTCTCCATCACGATGTGGCAATCCTCATCACGAGGTAAGTAACTGCTATGTACTGTTGGAAATATGAATCTAATGACGAAAATCAAGTGAAAAATTCGTATATGCGAAGTAGAGTTCAAATCGGTGTCCAAAGTGTACCGTACCCAGGGGTAAATACCCAGTAGGACGATGCCTCCATTCCTGTATGAACATCCGACTAACTCAGGGTTGGGCAGAGTGTGGGTTGGTTGTCGATTGGGTCAGGATAAAAGTCGAAGTTCCACACTATAATAGCAATCAATGACAGGAAATGGAGGTATAACACGAATGAGAAACAATCATAGGGGGTAAGATGGATTTATTAACAAATATCCCCGATCAAATCACACGAAAATAATTGAATCAAGAAAAAAATGAAAATTTTGTAAAAGAAAAATAAACTCAAAGTGTAAAAATAATTCGAAATTAGAAACGTTAATTGAATAATTGTACAAATTTGACATTAAAAGAAAAACAAGTTCAACAAAGAACATTAATATAAATCAAAATTGAGTTTCTTCTAATAGTCCAATGTTTATGTTATATGGCAACAAGTGTACGCAAACACTGCCACGTGGTGTTTCGGTATGGAGTTTCACATCATCGCATCCCAACGATACGGTTTCAAAATTAAGTTACTCCCGAGAGTCATCAAACTATTTCCGTAAAATCAAAGTTACATCATATGAAAATTTACGACGGAAAGAAAAATTAATTAAGACGCACCGGACGCTATGTAAGTAATGCAAAATACTAGGGGCAAATCCTACACTATATTTACAATAATTCAAATAATCAAACTAAACATATATATACATCGGATACCGAGTAAAGTCTTAAATGCTACACTGCTTCTAATGTGAATCCCGGTTCACTACAAAGATCTAGACAGAACTAGATAAACCAACAATACATCAGCACTCGGGCTGTTCCCTTTAAAAGCAACGAGACAAGGTATGCAATCACAAAATAATAAGGTAAAACCATCCTGTAAGAGAAAAACATATAAATAATCCTTGATGTCATGAAGAAAGCAATGGGAAACATTGCCTCCTTCTGCTGCGTTTGAGCGCTCAACAGCGCAGTCATCCGTCATGTACTTCCGGGTAGATTACGAGCTGTAAAGAAATATTGAACTCCACTACGCTAAAGATTGGATTTTGTCTCCCGTGGCCGCCGCAAGGAAATACTGTCTCTTTCACACATGCCGATAACACAGCCAGGAATCAGCTTGCCATGAGATAACGCCCATCATCAACTACACGGAAACTCCCGTATATTAATTTCTTCTTAACATGCTTGGGCCATTTAACAACATCAGACTCAATAGTCTGGAATTAACACTGTCCATTCTGATCACAATATACTCAGAAGACGCTAAGCAGGCACACACATCTGCACAATTTCTCTCTATCTTGTCAGGCATACAATCGGCCTGCACCAATACATTATAATTAAGCATGCAATTATTATCTCATCATTCCTCATGAATCCCACTGGCCTTTCCACATAACGAGACGCTGTTCGAGTCCTTGGCAGATCATCAAGCAAACAAAATCCAACTTAACTTCAAAGATCTTAATTTAACAACGACGTTCTGCAGCTCCTTCTGGCATCTTCTGTAAAACCATGCATCATGCAAAATAGCTATACCTGTCTCTCTAAATAACCGAAATAAAATGAATTGATACGTGTTTGACGTAATATAAAAATGAACCTGTCGATCTAGCCCTTCTAGCATATATCTAAGGAAAACACGGAATATCCTACTCTAAGTACTATATTTACAACAATAACTGATCCTATCAATCCCTCATTTTCCCAAACATCTAATCATAAAGCAAAATGAAAATAAAATAAACATGCGTTAATCTCGTATCCGAATCTACCATAGTAACCAAATTAAACAAATACATGCCGTCAGGCTTACTTTAAATGAAAATAAAAATTCTATCTACACTGCCCTAGTACCTTAACATAACTTACATATCATGCCATATATAATACGTGCGTCTTACTTTAGATGACTCTCGGGGATACCAGGATAGCAGCTTACATCCCCACTAATTTTGGGATCTACACCATGTTGATCACCGCATTAACATGTGGGAATGCACTTCCTTCCTCTGCATGCGTATCCATCATCTTGCTGGAAAACAATTCACTGGAACACAGAAGACTATAGTTGATAATCTCTTCGCTGCTTAATGCTGCGAGCCGAAATACCCTTTCTTTTACCAGATCAGCTAACACACTGATTCACATATATATAACACACTTCACTTAAAGGGTAAAATTACAGTTTTAAAAGCAGCCCACGGTTCGGTACGGAAGTTCCACGCGAATACGCGCCCGTCGCGAAATAGTGAAACACTAGCACGTTTCCACAACACTTGTTACTCAGCGGTCACTACACCGTCTTTATCGATTAAAAGTAAACTCTGTCAAAGCACAGTAAATATTACGACTGCACAATTTGAAGTATCAATGAGAACCAGTTACAATTTCTGGAATATCGCCACGTTAATTACAATCACCAGTCACAGAGTTGGTACATCCGCACTGTTCAAACTTTTACTACAGAGTGCCGAGTTAGTACATCCGTACTGCTCAAATTTCAACTACAGAGTGACGCTCTCCAGAGCTTGGGTTACTGAGGAGGCTTCGGTGACGCTAATAATGTTGGGGTTCCCGGGTATCTGAACCAACCACCAATCAGAGAGTTCGTCATGTATGATGATACAATACTTATTGTGATATATTTATAAAACACAGCTCAAACACTAGCAAATCTCTTCCACCAATTTCTATAATACATTTCCAAGTATATCTAACTTCAGAAACTGTGGAAAACCGATTGTCTACAGAAACTGACTTTATCCACAGAGCATGTTGGTCATCCTGGAATTAATACATGACGCGGTGTAGCCTCCAGGTTTGCCAAATCCTTAAGTTCCCATTGGCTGAAATATCTTGCTTGGTCAGCATATAATACACGTGTCGATCCTTGCCAGCGCGTGGGTACGCTTACTTTCTCACGGTCATACGGAAATATGAAGCAATATCCAGCGACTTACAGTCTTGCTCAACATCCGGTATTAACTATCTTGGGATACGATACTTTAACATATTGGACTGTAACTTTTTATGAATAAAATTCACATATTTGGTCAAATAATATTCCAATTATTATTATGGCCCGGTCGGATACGGCTCATCCTTCTCTCACCCAGGGAAAAAAATGAATATGGAATATTTTTTTTAATTTATTATTTGACTATTTATTATCATCTGAATGTATACAATCTCTTTCCTTTAGTACTATTTGCCGTCTCGCAAATTTGTATTCTCTTCCCACAGTCTATCATTATCTTGGCGGATGTTGTAGTAGATGTCAAGTAACGCATGAAAACGTCTCTGCACACCACCACACTCTTCACAATCTTCTTCTTCTGAATAATTTGTCTCTTTCCATCTGCGCGAAGTTGACATTCTCCGTGTCTTCTTCCGGGTCATCTGCATCCACCATCACAGGTACATCATTTGGGTTTTCCTCTTCTTCTCCATCATCTTCACTCTCCTCTTCTGCCATCTCTCCTTCTTCTTCTTCTCCTTCTGGGATGTCGTCTATTCTAATTTGATCTCTGGGATAATAAAGCTTGAGGTTTGAGGCATTGAAAACCTTCTCCGTAGATCCGTCTAAGCTACAAACTTTGTAGGAATTATTTCCATATACCTGAGTTACTTTATATGGACCTATATACAATTCAGCAAACTTCTGACAGAAGCGCGCTGACACGTCTGAGCTCTGAGGACGTTTTACCAGTACAAGCTCATCAACCCACAGTTGTCTATGAAATCGTTTGTTCCTGCTTCTGCGTGGCCTCTTGTCTGCCTGAGCCTTTAATTTTTCTGCAGTCTCTCGTATGCATAATTCTGCAGACGGCCTTGGGTCATTTGGACATTGAATTTTCTCGTACCATGGACGCTGTGGGTATTCGTTGAGATGAATAATACTGGGAATCTGTCCGGTACTTTCATGCTTGGTAAAATTAATACTTTCCATGATAATTGGAACTACATCTGGCCATTTCCAGTGCTCTCTTGGTATGAAGATCCGACAGTACTTCGCTATCTCTCTCATAACACGTTCGCTCGGGTTAGACTCCGGATGTCTCACTGAACTCAACACATGTCTTACCTCCATCCTATCGAGCTCCCTCTTGAAAGCAGGCGAGGTGAACTGTGGACCGTGATCACTTAGTATGCTTTCTGGTTTACCTATTCTCGGAATGATCTTATTTTTAATCTGATGTAGTGCGGATTTCGTGTTGTCCTTTTGTACGGGACACAAAGTTACATACTTAGAAAATACATCCATGCATACTAGAATATATTTCACACCACGACGTCCTGCAGGTAACGCTCCAAAATAGTCAATTGCGAACAGTTTCCTGGGCATTGTGGGCAATACAGCTCTTGGTTGCTGTTTTAATAGGAAAGTGTTAGGTTTTATACGCTGACATGTGTCACAGGTTCGCAAGACTTGTTGAATCATGCGGCTCATTCTTGGCCAAATAAATGTTTCCTGTAACGTAGCTGTAACTTTCTCAATACCCGCGTGTCCAGTGGTATGATGCCCTAACCATATCAAGTCCATCTGGAACACTGGTGGAACAACAATACGAAATTTAGTGTGTTCTTCGTCAATAAATTTATGCAAAAGGTTATTGAAGTAGTGATATTGGGATGCCTTCTTTTGTGCCTCGATGAAACCTGGGGTGCCGGGTTCGAGTTCCTTATTAAAATAATCAATCAATAATTTGGTTGGTCCGTAATTTTTCTGCTCTTGGCCTAAACTTGGTAACTTGTCTAAAATATTTTGGTCCTCTTCGCCCAACATTGCCAAATTTACAGTAGCCTCAACTTCATCTGGGTTTCGACTGAGTGCGTCTGCCACGGTGTTCAATTTGCCTGGGCAGTGTTCTAGTGTCAGATCGAACTGTTGTACAAATAACGACCATCTGTACACCCTGTCACTAGCTACATTAGATTTTAGGATGAAAGTTAATGCCTTATGGTCCGTTCTAATGATGATTGGAAATCCATAAATATACTTCTTCCACTGACCTAGGGCAACTACTATAGAAAGCATTTCTAGTTCCGTTGTAGTCCACTTTAACTCATGGTTACGTAACTTCCTGCTCGTGAATGCCAAATAAGTGATCCTGGGTTCGTTTCCTGGATTTTCCTGATACAGAACCGCTCCTATGCCCACATTTGAAGCGTCTGTTTGAATTATGAAAGGACGGTCATATGCAGGATAGCCTAGCTTCACTGCCTTCGCCAGCATTTCCTTGGTCTTTCTAAAAGCCATATCTTGATCCTCTCCCCATTCCCATCTGTTGTTCATCTTCAAAAGCTCCTGTAATGGTGCTACAGTGTCTGTATATGATTTACAGTGGTCCGAAAAGAATTGACAAAGTCCTAAAAACTGTCTAATATGCTTAATTTTGGTAGGTTTCGGAAAATTTTGTATTGCTGATATCTTCGCCGGATTAGGCTTGATTCCTTTTCCATCGATGACATAGCCCAAAAATAAGGTACTCCTGCTACAAAAATGAGATTTCTCCAGATTTACCTTGAAATTGCAGCGATTAAGATCTGCCAAAAGTCGGTCAATTTTGTCCAAATGTTCCTCGATTGTTTTCGAACAGAAAATTATGTCATCGATGTAGATGATAGTAAATGATTTTATGTCTGGACTTAAATTGTCTTCCAATGCACGGAAGAACGGAACTTGAATTCTTCAAGCCAAAGGGCAAACGTAAGAAGTGATAGGTCTGGTTGTTGAACATGAAACCAGTTAGCATACTAGATTCTGGATGTAATTCAATGTGATGAAATGATGAAGTTAAATCAACGGTGCCGAAGTATTCCATGCCTCCGAACCTCTTTAAGATGTCCTTGATTGCTGGTGCCTGCGTATACTCGGGGACTAAGCGCTTGTTGACCTCACGTGCGTCCAAACATACCCTCACGGAACCATTTGCTTTTGGAACAGCCAAGATCGGACTCAAAAATGGTGTGGGCGATTTGGTAATGACTCCATTCTTCTCCATATCATCTACCAATTCCTTCACCTGAGGGAATATCTTCTCGGGAATGGGATATGGTCTCTGTTTAAATGGCTCCCAGTTATTCACGATAATTTTGTACTTGTAGTTAGTTATTTTTCCTGGTTTTGATCCGAATACATTCTTATGTTGTTCTAAAATTTCCTTCATTTTCCCACGGGCTTCTTCATTCACTGGTGCTTCCGCTAATTTTTCTGGCAACAATTTTGAAAATTTTTCATCCTCCTCGGCTTCTAAGTTTAACGTCATGGCCTCGAAATATTCTGCGAGCTCATTACAATTTTCCACAAAATTTACTGGAAACTCAAAAGGTTCTTCTTTTCCCTCGGTTACAGTTGCTGTCCAAATTCTTTCATCTCCAACATTCTCTTCAACCTGGTCTAATCTCAACTCTTCACTAGAATTTTGTGTTCGGAAAATAATGTTATTGTTTCCCATGTCTATCAAGGCATTATATTCTCCAAGAAAATCTGCACCAAGAATTAAATTAAATTCCATCTTTGGTAGAATTACGCAGGGATGTGACAATGTTAAATTTCCAATTTGAATATCCAAAAGAGCCTGCTCCTTACACACAGCTGTCTTGTCCGGTACAATTCCCCTGACTTTCAATTTTGATATAGGAATAGTGAGTACCTTCATGCGTGATTTCAATTCGTTAATCAATGCCTGAGATACCACACTAATCGACGCTCCAGTGTCCACCAAAGATTTTACTCGTAAATGACCAGCTCTAGTATATATTACGGGTAAGCGCTTTACAGAATTTAATTTTGCGATACTTCCTCTTCCAATAAATCCTCGGGTCTTACAATCCAACTGTCTACAGAGACTACGGTCCAACCATTATTGTTCCCATTAATCAAATCTAGGCTATCTTCTTCATCATCTATTGTGCTTTTTTTTTGTTGTCCGTCCCTCGGCTCTCATAATTAGGAGCATTGGGATTCAACCTATTTTCCTGTTGCCTTACACGGTATTCCCTGTACGCAACACTTTCAGCTCCGTGACATTCTTCGTTACCATTAGCTTGTATGGCTCCTCTCCACCGGTCTTCCTCCTGCCCTTTTCCTCTCAACTCTTCAACGTATTGTCTTGATTCTTCTCTTCTTTGGTCACGGTTCTCCTGGTAATTGCCTCTTCCTCCTCTAGGGTTTCGCTCCTTCACGTCCCAACGATAATATGGTCTTCTGGGTCCACCATAATTTCTATACTTGTATCTATAGGTCCTCCCATTATTTCCATTTGGATAGCTATATCCTCGCTGATTCAGGCTATTACCTTGATAATTATTTCTTCGAAACTGGTCTCTTCTGTCTCTCCGCTGCCAGTTACCATCCTGATGTACAGCACTCCTGTTGGCTTGCTCATGTGTCGCTGTTTGAGTCCCTAAGCTTCGATAATAATTTCTCTTCCTTACTTTCGGTGGATTACTTCCTTCTTCCACCCCTACCGTATGGATAGCCTCAACATGCCTCAACCTTGGCTGGTTTTGACTAGATGTTAAGTCCAACTGTCTTAAAGTCAATTCCGCCTCTGCTGCAGTTTTAGCATTAGCTGCAATTAATGTTCTCTGCACTTCAAGAGGTAGTTGCCGAGAGATTGCCGATATAAATTCGTTCTCCCTTGGGGGCATGTCTAAATCACGAAACTTTAGCATCTGAGAAATGAAAAAAGGAGAATACTTCGTTGGCGTAGTAGCCGGATATCTACGTGAATACAATTCCATCCTCAGTGATTGCTGCGTAGATACGTCCCAAAACTTTTTAAGAAATGCCTCCTTAAACTCCTCATATGTAGTAAATGTATAACGGAAAGCATTCGCCCATTCAGCCACGGTATCGCCTAGAAATCTTTCTACTGTCCCCAATTTACGCTCTGGTGGTACCTTGTAATCTGCTAAGAAGTCATCAATCTCCCGCAAGAAAGCTTTAGGTGTTCTCTCATCATTTCCTGTAAACTTCCGTGGTTTTTCTTCATTGCTCCTCATGATATTGTAAATAGGAACATTATGTGTTTCATTCGGAGTTGAACAGTGGACCTCCTGACGCGGTAACTGTAGAAGATCGCTCAGCGCAACGTTATCGCTAACTTGACTGGGTGCCTTCTCTATAATGGTTTGTTGCACAGTACATTTTAATTTACTGAGTTCTTTGTCCGTTCGTAAATCCAACAGTTCTAACTTATCCTTCATGTAGGCGATTTCCTTCTCAACAACCTCTATCTTCACTTGATTTTTCTGTGAAACCTCTGTCCACGTCTCCAGACTCGAACCAAGTACCTGTAGATCTTCCTTGTTCCTTTCCCGATCAGCCATTATCATGTCTTTGACTTCCTTGCCTGTCTCCGCGATGTCCTCCTTCATTTCCAATCGAATCTGAGTTTCTATTTCCTTCATTCTTTCCTCAGTCTCCTTTTGTTTCATCTTAAGTTTCAAATCAATTTTATCTTCAGTATTCTGCTGAGCTTCAGTAATTTGTTTACTGATGTCCACGGTGAACTCTTCCAACCTCGTCTCCGTGTCAATCCGTAACTTGTCAATCGCGCCTCGCTGGAGTGTAATCTCTGCTGTAGCTTCTTCTACTGTATGCGATAAGTCTCCCAGCCGCTTATCTGTGCTAGTCATGTGTTCTGTAACCCGATCGGCGATTTCCTCAACAGAATCTCTAATCTTTTCAATTTGCATCTGTGTTTTAAATTCTACTGTATCTAACTGTTTCTCTAATTTTCCCATGCCTTCTAAACAGCATGTACGAACGAAGTCAATTTTCCCCTGTAACTCATTGGTCGCCACCTTAAGTTGCTCCTCAGTTTTCTCCGCCGCCTGTGTTAATAACTGTCTAGTCTCTCTGGACTGTTCTTCGCTTTTTTCCGCAGCCAGTTTTAACTGTTCGTCTGTCCTATCTGCAGCTTGTTTGAATTGTTCGTCAGTCCTATCTGCCGCTTGTTTAAATTGTTCGTCAGTCCTATCTGCAGCTTGTTTAAATTGTTCGACAGTCCTATCTGCAGCTTGTTTAAATTGCTCCTCCAACTTACTCGAAAGTTCATTCATACGCTCCTGCTCCCTTCTGTCCATCTCCGCCAACAACTCCTCTATCGTCATCGCCATACCCAATACGTATTAGAGAAAACGCAGGGATGCTCGCCACTACCTAGTATCCTATACCGTATCTTGTGTACTCCATACGAAAACCATTTACTTTACTGAAAAGCTTCTATGATTTACGTTAATCATATATCAAGAAAACATGGCCTCAAAATTCGCCATATAGAAGCTTCCTATGATTTGGGATATTTATTTTCTGCCGCGCATAACAAACAAACGCGTTATCATAACTTTAAAAAGAAATTACAAGTATCGTAGCCCCAAATTCTTTAAATCCAAACATTAATAATTTTCCTGTCTTTTGGGCTCTAATCTAAGTACTAGACAACAGTACTGGACCATATTTACGATAAATACCTCCGACTCCAGACTAATATTCCAGCATAGGTTTACCAGTCCTGAATCATCAGCATTCATTGCAAATATAATCACTCTTTTCTTAAGACTGAGGCGCTCTTAAGTTCCTAGCCTTACTCTAAATCAAATAAAATTATCATTACTGGCAATTGAAATTTGATCTGCACACAAATTCCAGGCTATGTCAAGATCAACACATGTCTGAAGGATACGACATCGACCACTTTACCTCATTAGAGAAATCTTTTTTATAGTTCTCTGACTCAAATAGAGTTCCTTTATTACTACGACACGCCTTACTTATCGGCCATATGTTTCTCATTCTTCCTAACATAATTTAAATCAAACTTTTTGCCGATGTCCCTAACGTAATGCATTTAGATTTTACTCTGTTTTCTAAACACACGATTTCCGATGAAATCTTGCCCTTTCATGTCCGCCTACTATCATTCGTAGTACTGAACATGGGACTCTAGACTCAAGTTGTCTGAACGTTAGGTTGCCAGATTCCTAAGTTGCGCCTATGGTTCGAAATTACCTATCTACCTCTCTTAAATTTAATCATTATCTGGATACCAATTATTGGTCTCTTCCAGCTTTCGAACCATGATCCTAATCCTATCTAGCCTTCGGAATAGCTTGTCAAATCACATTCACTCTCGCAAATCTTAATTTGACCTGCCCAAGTTTGTAAGAACAACCTAGACATCTTTGGGTAACACAAAAATACTTCCAGCGGGATACGAACATACGCCAAAGTGTCTATTTGCCCTTAGTTGCGGCGCCACATATATATGTACCGTACCCAGGGGTAAATACCCTCTAGGACGATGCCTCCATTCCTGTATGAACATCCGACTAACTCAGGGTTGGGCAGAGTGTGGGTTGGTTGTCGATTGGGTCAGGATAAAAGTCGAAGTTCCACACTATAATAGCAATCAATGACAGGAAATGGAGGTATAACACGAATGAGAAACAATCATAGGGGGTAAGATGGATTTATTAACAAATATCCCCGATCAAATCACACGAAAATAATTGAATCAAGAAAAAAATGAAAATTTTGTAAAAGAAAAATAAACTCAAAGTGTAAAAATAATTCGAAATTAGAAACGTTAATTGAATAATTGTACAAATTTGACATTAAAAGAAAAACAAGTTCAACAAAGAACATTAATATAAATCAAAATTGAGTTTCTTCTAATAGTCCAATGTTTATGTTATATGGCAACAAGTGTACGCAAACACTGCCACGTGGTGTTTCGGTATGGAGTTTCACATCATCGCATCCCAACGATACGGTTTCAAAATTAAGTTACTCCCGAGAGTCATCAAACTATTTCCGTAAAATCAAAGTTACATCATATGAAAATTTACGACGGAAAGAAAAATTAATTAAGACGCACCGGACGCTATGTAAGTAATGCAAAATACTAGGGGCAAATCCTACACTATATTTACAATAATTCAAATAATCAAACTAAACATATATATACATCGGATACCGAGTAAAGTCTTAAATGCTACACTGCTTCTAATGTGAATCCCGGTTCACTACAAAGATCTAGACAGAACTAGATAAACCAACAATACATCAGCACTCGGGCTGTTCCCTTTAAAAGCAACGAGACAAGGTATGCAATCACAAAATAATAAGGTAAAACCATCCTGTAAGAGAAAAACATATAAATAATCCTTGATGTCATGAAGAAAGCAATGGGAAACATTGCCTCCTTCTGCTGCGTTTGAGCGCTCAACAGCGCAGTCATCCGTCATGTACTTCCGGGTAGATTACGAGCTGTAAAGAAATATTGAACTCCACTACGCTAAAGATTGGATTTTGTCTCCCGTGGCCGCCGCAAGGAAATACTGTCTCTTTCACACATGCCGATAACACAGCCAGGAATCAGCTTGCCATGAGATAACGCCCATCATCAACTACACGGAAACTCCCGTATATTAATTTCTTCTTAACATGCTTGGGCCATTTAACAACATCAGACTCAATAGTCTGGAATTAACACTGTCCATTCTGATCACAATATACTCAGAAGACGCTAAGCAGGCACACACATCTGCACAATTTCTCTCTATCTTGTCAGGCATACAATCGGCCTGCACCAATACATTATAATTAAGCATGCAATTATTATCTCATCATTCCTCATGAATCCCACTGGCCTTTCCACATAACGAGACGCTGTTCGAGTCCTTGGCAGATCATCAAGCAAACAAAATCCAACTTAACTTCAAAGATCTTAATTTAACAACGACGTTCTGCAGCTCCTTCTGGCATCTTCTGTAAAACCATGCATCATGCAAAATAGCTATACCTGTCTCTCTAAATAACCGAAATAAAATGAATTGATACGTGTTTGACGTAATATAAAAATGAACCTGTCGATCTAGCCCTTCTAGCATATATCTAAGGAAAACACGGAATATCCTACTCTAAGTACTATATTTACAACAATAACTGATCCTATCAATCCCTCATTTTCCCAAACATCTAATCATAAAGCAAAATGAAAATAAAATAAACATGCGTTAATCTCGTATCCGAATCTACCATAGTAACCAAATTAAACAAATACATGCCGTCAGGCTTACTTTAAATGAAAATAAAAATTCTATCTACACTGCCCTAGTACCTTAACATAACTTACATATCATGCCATATATAATACGTGCGTCTTACTTTAGATGACTCTCGGGGATACCAGGATAGCAGCTTACATCCCCACTAATTTTGGGATCTACACCATGTTGATCACCGCATTAACATGTGGGAATGCACTTCCTTCCTCTGCATGCGTATCCATCATCTTGCTGGAAAACAATTCACTGGAACATAGAAGACTATAGTTGATAATCTCTTCGCTGCTTAATGCTGCGAGCCGAAATACCCTTTCTTTTACCAGATCAGCTAACACACTGATTCACATATATATAACACACTTCACTTAAAGGGTAAAATTACAGTTTTAAAAGCAGCCCACGGTTCGGTACGGAAGTTCCACGCGAATACGCGCCCGTCGCGAAATAGTGAAACACTAGCACGTTTCCACAACACTTGTTACTCAGCGGTCACTACACCGTCTTTATCGATTAAAAGTAAACTCTGTCAAAGCACAGTAAATATTACGACTGCACAATTTGAAGTATCAATGAGAACCAGTTACAATTTCTGGAATATCGCCACGTTAATTACAATCACCAGTCACAGAGTTGGTACATCCGCACTGTTCAAACTTTTACTACAGAGTGCCGAGTTAGTACATCCGTACTGCTCAAATTTCAACTACAGAGTGACGCTCTCCAGAGCTTGGGTTACTGAGGAGGCTTCGGTGACGCTAATAATGTTGGGGTTCCCGGGTATCTGAACCAACCACCAATCAGAGAGTTCGTCATGTATGATGATACAATACTTATTGTGATATATTTATAAAACACAGCTCAAACACTAGCAAATCTCTTCCACCAATTTCTATAATACATTTCCAAATATATCTAACTTCAGAAACTGTGGAAAACCGATTGTCTACAGAAACTGACTTTATCCACAGAGCATGTTGGTCATCCTGGAATTAATACATGACGCGGTGTAGCCTCCAGGTTTGCCAAATCCTTAAGTTCCCATTGGCTGAAATATCTTGCTTGGTCAGCATATAATACACGTGTCGATCCTTGCCAGCGCGTGGGTACGCTTACTTTCTCACGGTCATACGGAAATATGAAGCAATATCCAGCGACTTACAGTCTTGCTCAACATCCGGTATTAACTATCTTGGGATACGATACTTTAACATATTGGACTGTAACTTTTTATGAATAAAATTCACATATTTGGTCAAATAATATTCCAATTATTATTATGGCCCGGTCGGATACGGCTAAAAAGTGTTTCACTATTAACCTTAGAAGACTTCCACTAGGATAGCACAATACCTTTAACCACTCACTACAATGACCAACATTTATGAATTTGGGAGGTAGGTGTGTTGCATTTTAACTGCGTTGTATCTGTAATCATATTTATTTGGTTTTGAATATCTTCGGTTAGCAATTCCTCCTTTTCATCAGAGTAGCCCGCCGAAACGCATAATGGGCTTGGCAGACGTATTATTATCTTCTGACTCAGTGATGAAAGCAATGGGAAACCATCTTACTTCTCGTTTCCCTAGTACATTTCGACATTCTGTGACAGCTGGTGGTTGGAGATCCAACCAGCCTTCGGGATAAAAATTCAACATACTGCCCTTCGTTAATACATTTACTGCGGTTTCACTATTTTATGTAGTCTAGATACGGAGGAAAATAAGACTTAGCATGATCCTCAAAGGGCTTCAAAGACTATAGGTGGGCAGGTACAAGGTTGCACCTGACAGTTATAGTTCATGTTGGCACTACTACAAAAAATAATGATTGAAGAACGTCACCCGTCAATCAGAACGACCAATTCACTACTTTTTATGTCGGATACAGTTATGCATTTTATACATATTAGTTCGTATTTAATTTCATATAGACCAGGCGAGTTTGCCGTGCGGTTAGGGGCACGCGGCTACGAGCTTGCATCCGCGAGATAGTGGGTTCTAACCCCACTGTCGGCAGTCCTGAAAATGGTTTTCCGTGGTTTCCCATTTTCACACCAGGCAAATGCTGGGGCTGTGCCTTAAGACCACGGCAGCATCCTTCCCATGCCTAACCCTTTCCTATTCCTTCGTTGCCATAAAACCTATCTGTGTCGGTGCGACGTAAAACAAATAGCAAAAAAAAAAATTCGTGTAGTGCGCAAAACCTTTTACATACCTACAAAAACATGAGCATTTTTTTAACGAAATGTAATGTTTAAGCGAGCTACGAATTAAAGATTTGGTTGTTGTTGGCAAAATGGCTAGTATAGTGGTGCCATCTATAACAACCTTGACTTCCGTATTGAAGTGTTGCCGCTTGTCTGTCTGTCGCTAGCACTTGGTCAGGTGTGATACGCGCGTTGATGAAAGTGGTGTATTTTGTGAGATAACTGTTCATTTTTTTGTAACTAATGCAGTGCGATGTCACGGAAACGACATGATGAATTGCGAAGCTATAATCCTTTGCGCCGAGGAGTGCCCCTTAATAGTCAGGCATGTGAATTAGTGTGGAGAACTCGCAAGTTTTACGAGATGGAGAGGCAATTCGAACGCTTGCATGGTCATCCCTCTGTTCCTGCAGATCAAGCCTTGGAACGTACAAGTCAAACATTAGGGCTTTCAAAGCGTACTATTATTCAGAAAGGTGTTATCCTCCAGGATCTGAAGAGGAAAAAGAGATTGAAGAACCTCGCAGCCGCGGAAACGGGGATGATAATGGGGACTTGTTTCTTAGCACTCCAGGAAAGAAACGATTTAAGCCATCTCCTGTAACAGGAATTGATTCTTTCCAGGCTGGTACAATACGGATACACGTGTACGATTATTACAGCAGGAAGTAATACCCTATCGTGGCAAAATTACTAGTATCCCTTAAACAGGAAAAGCTTTTCTCTGGGGGTAAAACTTCCTTAAAATCGGTACTGCGAGCCTTAGGTTTCAGATATATAAAAAACTGAAGGGAAGAAATCTGCTGCTTGAAAAGTCGCACATCGTGATGACTAGCAGTTTAAAAAAAAAAATGTCGGTAAGGATCTCCACGAGGTAATATGGTTGGATGAGATGTGGGTGAATGCTGGGGAGTGCATTGCAAAATCTTGGACTGATGACAGACCTAAAAGCTAGGTAATCAACCGACTGGGAAGGGCGCCAGATTGACAACAGCGCACGCAGGTACATCCAATGGTTGTGTGAAAGGTAGTCTTCCAATGTACCGATCGAAAAAATCGGTGATTATCACGAAGATATGGACCATGTTCGCTTTTTGGATTGGTTTAACCAGCTCCTTCAACAGCTCAAAGGCCCTTCTGTCATTGTTATGAACAATGCACCTTACCACTCCGTAATAATGGACAAGACCCCCTACTTCGAGCGCCCGTAAAGAACTGTTAGTGCAAAGGCTGCAGGCACGAAATATCCCAGCGCATATGGGTATGCCTAAAGTAGCCTTATATGAACTGGTGAAACAAAACAAACCGACGTATGTAGTCGATGAGGTAGGGAAGGAACAAGGACACGAGGTTGTTAGGTTGCCGCCGTACCACTGTCACTTCAACTGCCCCTGTGGATCAGCGGTAGAGTGTCAGCCTCCGGATCCCAAGATAGTGGGTTCAAACCCGGCAGAGGGAGTCGGATTTTTGAAGGGCGGAAAAAAGTCCATTCGACACTCCATGTCGTACGATGTCGGCATGTAAAAGATCTCTGGTGACACATTTGGTGTTTACCCGACAAAATTCATTAAAATCTCAGCCACAGACGCCCAAGAGAGTTTCGGTTTACTCGGTCTGCCATCTAGTGGGGGCCTAGAGTAAAACGGAACGTCGAAATTGACGAGCAGACAGCCAGATGGCGTCAGATTGAAATGTCTGCACACGGTAGGTGAGGCCATACGATTATTATTATTATTATTATTATTATTATTATTATTATTATTATTATTATTATTATTACTACTATCACTTCAACCCTACTGAATTGGTATGGAGTGAAGTGCAACATTACGTACGCACAAATAACAAATACGGTACTTCACAATTACTGAAGTGGAAAGACTGTTCCGAGAGGGTATTGCTTTAGTTTATGCGGCTTCGTGAAGGAAGAAAGCCATGTCGCAACATTAATTAACTCGGCAACGGAAATAGATGGCATCATCAGTGACTGTGAGGAGTTGATGATCTGCCTGGACGACGACGACGACGACGACGACGAGGAGGAGAACAACAACAACAACAACAACGAAGGCGACTGTAGTGATGGCCGTGATCTGGAGGTTATAGAGCCTCCGCGAATGTGAAAAAGATAAGAAGAATAATGTTTCTGAATTTTCGTAAATTTAATCGATTTTACTCGAAATCTTTTGTTTTAGCACCGGTGTATATCATTGTAACATTTATTGGTGTATTTAAAGTGAGATTCTTGTCTGCCCACTTCTTCCGCATTTTCTAACATAGCAATAATAAGAACTTCGTCGTAGATTTATCATTTTGCGCGATATATATTGTATTGTAAACTTAATCGGTGTGTTGAAAGTGCGATTGTTGTCAGCCGATTTCATTTGTATCGTGCATCATCGCTGTGGGCCGCCTCTGTGGTGTAGTGGTTAGCGTGATTAGCTGCCACCTCCGGAGGTCCGGGTTCGATTCCCGGCTCTGCCACGAAATTTGAAAACTGGTACGATGGCTGGAACGGGGTCCACTAAGCCTAATGAGTAGAGGTGGTTCTATTCCCACCTCAGCCATCCTCGAAGTGGTTTTCCGTGGTTTCCCACTTCACCTCCAGGCGAATGTCGGGATGGTACCTAACTTAAGGCCACGGCCGCTTCCTTCCCTCATCCTTGTATCCCTTCCAATCTTCCCATCCCTCTACAAGGCCCCTGTTCACCATAGCAGGTGAGGCCTCCTGGGCGAGGTACTGGTCATACTCCCCAGTTGTATCCCCCGACCAAGAGTCTGAAGCTCCAGGACACTGTCCTTGAGGCGGTAGAGGTGGGATCCCTCGCTGAGTCCGAGGGAAAAGCCGAACCTGGAGGGTAAACAGATGATGATGATGATGATCATCGCTGTGACATTTAAAACATTTCTCTCATGTTTCTAAAATCTTACGTGTCGTGTAGTCAGCTGTTGTTATGGCAGCAACATCGCTTCGTGCGCCACAGCAGTGTGACCAACATTTTGCGCAGCTGTCATGTGCAACCTTACGCCGGCCCACCTATAGTAGTTCGTCGTATGAGATTATTCACTAACCAAAACCTGAGGTCTTCAGATCTGAGCCGTTTTTCAACAGTTATTATGAAGATGGTTTATACCCAGATTTTTCCAACACAATGTCCGCCCCTGTAGCGTAACTCTTAGTGTTATTAGCTGCCGTCCTCTGGGACCCGGGTTCGATTCCCGGTACTGCCAGAAATCTGAGAATGGCAGGAGGGCTGGTATGGTTGAAATGGTACATGCAGCTCACCTCCATTGGAGGTGTGCCTGAAAAGAGCTGCACCACCGCGGTATGAGGTGACGAGTTTGCATTCCAACACAATTAATGTGGTCTGATACTTCATTTCAGGCTGCTTTCGTAGTCTCGTAAGTGCTTATTGTGGCCAGTTTTGAATGTCCCGGTTACGATTCCCTACCTTGCCAGAGATTTAAAATCTGGTGCGAGGATTGGAATGGATTTCACTCCACCTCGTGAGAACAGTTGGGTGGAGATGGGTGGAAATCCCACTCCTCGGCCATTCTCGAAGTGACTTTCCACATAACTCTAGAAAAATGCCGGCGTGTTTCCTGACTTAAATCGACGGTCACCTTTTTCTAAATGCTTGCTTATCTCCTCCTGATTCGCCTCCTTTAAAGACTCTCGTTCTTTTTAGCAGGCGCAGAGTGGCATCAGTTTTTCAAGAATTAATATTCGTTGGGCAGGTCGGGAATAGAACCAAGACCATCCGGGTGAGAGACAAATAAGCTACACCTACACCACGGGGCTGGCTCTATGTACAGTACTATATAGACTATGGGTTATATATTTTACGAATTCATTTATTTATATCAATTATGATTAAAACAATATGCTGAGGGAGTTGGGTAGTAAAATTTCTACTTCTAATGGGTATGTGTTTATAGTATCATAAAACGATCGAAATCAATTTCCTTTATTAGAGATAAATGGTCGGCATAGTTAGAATTTGCATTTAACCTCGTTTTCCTTGTATAACACTGCGAGGTCACGCAGATGAACAAGTTGACCGAAGAGCTCTGGCGCCTATAGAAATAACTAGCAAATGTACCCGTGCTTCGCTACGGTACTCTACATTGTATACGGATATCGAAGTAAATTAGTGCACATTAAGTGAATAAGATTTTTAAATTGGGTTTGTCTTGGCTTTATCCGAGAATCAGTATTGTGAAAACCACAGACGTTGTTTCCAATGAAAGTGTGATTTGCGGAATTGCGATGATAACGGCAAGTCCACTTGTTTACTGCAATTCACAACGAAGAAAGTAATTTTCATTTAACGGCAGACCCCATTGCCTAGTGCGCGGCTAAAATCGATTTGGGGAGGTTTCATTACAATGGCAGACCCCAATTCCTACTTTCAGATAGATTACAGTTGAGGAACTTTTATTTTATTTGCAAGGACCTTCCTTACTGCCAGTCAAAAGTGAGTTGCGTTCTTATCTTTATAATGGCAGACGCATTTTCTAATGCCAGTCAGCTTCCTGCCAGTCACACCGAGTGGGTGAGATCCATTATAATTAGCAGGCCACTATGCCTATCGTCAGTCACATTTTAGACGGGTCAATTTATTTAAAATGGAAGACACGCTCCCTAGAGTTCTGCTAGTCGAATCGAGAAGGGATTTATGCATTAAAATAATGCACAAGAGATGGAGGACGACCCCATTCTTATTGCCTGTCAAAGTCGATGTGGGGAGGACTCTCCTTCTGAGAGTCACTATCGATATGCAATGTATTTAATACCAATGGCAGACAAACACTTTCTCGATTGCTACAAATCGACGTCAATGAAAGAATATAGTCGTCATACGGAAGTATAAGGATGTTAACCATCATTTACAGAATAACTGCTGCTAAACGGTACATCAAATCGAAAAACAGATTGTACGATAAGACGAACTTTCTGGCCATATCTTGGGGTCATCAGCTTACCCGTACCAAGTTTCACATTTCCGAGATTTCTGGAAGTGCCTCATTAATTCACGTCTTTTTTCATTTTTAAATATTTATATATACATCGCTCTAGCCCGACTTAATTTTATATATATAGATGACGGATAAGCATGAGCACGTTGAAAAGTGCAGACTTCCACTTCGAGATTCATATCTCCTAAACGGTTTATGATATTAAGAAACGGTTTGCGCCATCAGACGCCTCATTCATTGCTCTACATGCTTGTTTCTAAACCATATCCTCGTATCTCCCATATTAAGGGGGTATATTGAGTTCAAATTTTGAATAGGGTGAAATTTGGGTGCATTTTTAACATTTTACATTACTTTTTGCCTACTTATGTATAAGCTAGAATCATGAAATTTGGTACACATATGTCCCTTCATCGTGCCAATGTGTGCACCCAACGTGATGATCCTATCATTCTTATAAGTGTGTCAAACAGTGAAATATACGTGTAAAAATCACCAAATTTACGAACAATCCAGAAATACGGCCAAATTTAACGTATAAGGGAGAGAGATACGACAAAATATCACAGGACCAAAGTTGTAGATCACTCCGAATTGAAGGGACGTTGTGCCATCCGTTTTGTGATACGACTTACCGTTTAGCCACAAAATAGCTCAAAAGTAATGTCTGCACAGTCAATAAAATTGCCTCCATATTTCGATATCTTTGGGGGTTAAAAGTGAAAAATTTGAACATCTTGGAATTTTCCTGTCGGTTAGGGACCAAAAGCTATAATTTCACCAAATTTCAATTGTCTACTTCGTCTGACAGGTTGTGCCGCCATCTTGATTTGGGGGGATGGGGGATAAAAATGAGGAAATTCCCGAAAATTTTTAAGCCCACGAAACCTATAGGTTATCGTTTTGGATATACTATACGACTGTGTTCTTATGCTGAGCCCAAAATTTGAGCCCCCCTGGCGTGCCCCCTTCAGGGAATTTTGAGAATTTCCGATTTTTCTAGGGATCCTGGGGTCATCAGTTTCTACCGTACCAAGTTTCAAATTTCTGAGATTTCTGGAAGTGCCTCATTAATTCACGTCTTTTTTCATTTTTAAATATTTATATATACATCGCTCTAGCCCGACTTGCTTTTATATATATAGATGACGGATAAACATGAGCACGTTGAAAAGTGCAGACTTCCACTTCGAGATTCATATCTCCTAAACGGTTTATGATATTAAGAAACGGTTTGCGCCATCAGACGCCCCATTTATTGCTCTACATGTTTATTTCTAAACCATATCCTCGTATCTCCCATATTAAGGGGGTAAATTGAGTTCAAACTTTGAATAGGGTGAAATTTGAGTGCATTTTTAACATTTTACATTATTTTTTGAATACTTATGTATAAGCTAGAATCATGAAATTTGGTACACATATGTCCCTTAATCGTGCCAATGTGTGCACCCAACATGATGATTCTATCATTCTTATAAGTGTGTCAAACAGTGAAATATACGTGTAAAAATCAACAAATTTACGAACAATCCAGAAATACGGCCAAATTTAACGTATAAGGGAGAGAGATGCGACAAAATGTCACAGGACCAAAGTTGTAGATCACTCCGAATTGAAGAGACATTGTGCCATCCGTTTTGTGATACGACTTACCGTTTAGCCACAAAATAGCTCAAAAGTAATGTCTGCACAGTCAATAAAATTGCCTCCATATTTCGATATCTTTGGGGGTTAAAAGTGAAAAATTTGAACATCTTGGAATTTTCCCGTCGGTTAGGGACCAAAAGCTATAATTTCACCAAATTTCAATTGTCGACCTCGTCTGACAGGTTGTGCCGCCATCTTGATTTGGGGGGATGGGGGATAAAAATGAGGAAATTCCCGAAAATTTTTAAGCCCACGAAACCTATAGGTTATCGTTTTGGATATGCTATACGACTGTGTTCTTATGCTGAGCCCAAAATTTGAGCCCCCCCAGCGTGCCCCCTTCAGGGAATTTTGAGAATTTCCGATTTTTCTAGGGATCCTGGGGTCATCAGTTTCTCCCGTACCAAGTTTCAAATTTCTGAGATTTCTGGAAGTGCCTCATTAATTCACGTCTTTTTTCATTTTTAAATATTTATATATACATCGCTCTAGCCCGACTTGCTTTTATATATATAGATAATATATGTAAGATCGTCAATGGTGAAATAATGTATGGGCGATGTCGCTCACCAAGGTTGAGTCAAGTGTGTTTCTCTTCACGTCAGCCTTCACATCTCCTCCCGTGTGAATTATTAAACAGTCGGTGCTTATGTAGCAGAAAATATTACATGCAAGTGAAGCTGGGTAGAACAGAACGTGTCTAAGTCATGGTTCTGCGATTCTGATTAATAATGATTGACAGTTATTGTCATTCTATTCTCGTTCTGTCACCACGCATCTGGCATATAATTTGTAAACATATTAACATACTTTTCTGTACATCTCATTATTTATTACTGCATTGTTTCCGTTGTCAGCGATTGAAAACAGTAGTCTACAAATTTCAACACAGTGCTTGCTTCAGAAACAATCAATCACCACTGATTTGGATGGAAGGCTATCGCCCAGGTGGCAGATCACCTATCTGTTGTATACCTAGTATTTTCTTAAATGATTTCAAAGAAATTGTACATTTATCGAATATCTCCCTTGGTAAATTATTTAATCCCTCCACCCTCCAGGGTTAGTCTTCCCTCGTACTCACCGAGGGATCCCACCTCTTCTTCCTCAAGGGAAGTGAGACATTTGGTTTGGGGTAAAACTGGGAAGGAGAACCAGTGCCTCGCCCAGGTGGCCTCGCCTGCTGTGATGAACAGGAGCCATGTGGGGATTGGGAAGGAATAGGGAAGAAAGCGGCAGTGACTTTAAGTCCTGCCGGGCGAGTTGGCCGTGCGGTTAGGAGTGCGCGGGTGTGAGCTTGCATCCGGGAGATAGTGGGTTCGAACTCCACTGTCGGCAGGCCTGAAGATTGTTTTCCGTGGTTCCCCATTTTCACACCAGGCAAATGCTGGGGCTGTACCTTAAATAAGGACACGGCCGCTTCCTCCCCACTCCTAGGCCTTTCCTATCCCTTCATCGCCATAAGACCTATCTGTGTCGGTGCGACGTAAAGCCAATTGTAAAAAAAATATTAGGTACCATCTCGCCAATTTCTTGCAGAAGAAGTGGTAAACGACGGAAATCTATTTCGAGGATGCTTGAGATGGGAATCGACCCCTCCCCCCACCTCTACTCAGTTGACCTCCAGAGGATGAGCGGATCCCGTTCCAATGCTCCTACCTCTTTTCAAATTTCTTGGCAGAGCCGGGAATCGAAATCGGGACTGCGGGGGTGGCAGTTATCACAAAATCCACTACGCCACACAGACGGACGGTAAATTATTTCAGTCCTTAATTCCTCATCCTGCTAACGTATATTTGGCCCAGTTTTGCAACCTTTCCAGATGCCAATTCTGTGGGAAGTAGTTGTTGGTAGGGTGATGTTTTGTGTGTATCAGAAGCAGGGTATATTAAAACGAATACAAACACCCCGTCCCCGAACCAGAGGAATTAATCAGATACGGATATAATTTCCAGAACTCAAAAGGACAGACCACAGCTATGGGGTTACCCATATCTTTCAAACTTTGAGAGGTTGAGCTACGTCAGAAATAAACAGATAGCCTACGTGTCGAAGGGTTAGTGCCATAGGCCCTTATTTAACTAGAAATTTGGCCTTTAAATTTGACGGCCTACACACGTCGGTAATTTGCGTGTGAGTACGTGAAGGACTGTTGGTCTAATGGTCAGCGCTCCGGACTTCCAAGCAAGTTTCTCGAGTTCGAAGAGTACCAATCTCTCCTTTTCATTTTCTCCTTCCGCTAAACTTGAAAAATCACTGGTATTCATTGTCGAGAGCTAATCTATATTATATATATACATAGAATATACTAGCTGATTTACCCGTGCTTCGCTACGGAATTCTACATTGTATACAGAATTCTGGGTTAGGTAGAGTACACGCTGTGAGCAAAACTGTATTAAACTGCATAGCTCGTAACGTTACCCTAGAAACGCGACGGGGAAGTCACCAAACGTCTTTTCTCATATGAAGAAAGGGTTGGGGGAATTTTCATTGTAACGGTAGGCCCGCTTGCATACCATCAGTCACAATCAGGTTGGGGAGTTTTCGTTATAATGGTAGACACTCACTCTCCACCTGCGGTTTTACATCCTCAGAAAGACTGTCTTAGTGGTTTTCCCAACTGAAATGAACATAGGTCATTACAATGACGTCAGTAGGAATGGCGCGATTAAATGCAATGCTTTCATATGAAATACTCGATGAAATGAAAAACCACACATTTTCTCATTTTTAACGAACAGGACTACGCTGCCGATCTAACAGTCCAAAGTTCCAGAGCTGGAATGATAAAAGCCGCTGATAGCCGTGATCCGTGAACACTCTTCGTCCTTTCTCGGTGGGGAGCGGGTCGAATAGTGGAGACTCCCAGGGCGAAAACTATGCCCTTTAACTAATCTGTTTCCTAGGAGTACCCGATGTGTCGGAAATCTTAATTCACTAAACTGGCGGCGGAAAGATCTTTCTGACTTGGAGGCAAATTTTTCCTCCAAGCCAGAGGATTTAGAATAAAATTAATGTAGAATTTTATAAAAGTGAAGAGGAAGAAGTTTTTCTTAAGAAACGGCTCTTTTCAGGGTTGAATTTGGAGTTATTTAGTGAATTGTGGTGCTATAAATTGGAATCGGCCTAAATTGTAATTCTAGACCAGGTCATACTATTACTACTACTACCTGAGCCTCTGCCTAAGTGTGCGCACTGCACATTCTAAACACCGCGTCAGAATAGGGATCGAATAGCTGAAATACTATGACGAACCAGGGTGTTACCTACCGACTGTATCCAGAAAATGTATGAACCAGAGGAATGGCATGCTAAAGAAGAAAGTTTTCTAACTCCCTACCTATTTCCCGGCAGCCCGCCAGTATTCAGTGAGACTGTTATACTCGGTACACAGCAGTAATCCCATTTATCGGAGGGAGAGGCAACAAGAGACAAAGAACATCACAACAAACAATGGTCAATGTAATGTTATTGTTGATCAATGTTATGCGCTTTCGATATTGTATGCCTTCACATTTAGTTTTCTTCCGACTCTGAAATACCACTTTTACCATAGTCGGTACGGTAAAACTGAATAAAATATGAATGATCGGGAATTGTATTCTCTATAACTTTTGTTATGTAATACTTTTCGATAGGACCAATAACATAGGTATTTAAAAATTACATTTTAGGTGCCTTCCCCTAAACTACAATATTTCATCCAGGGTGAAAAAACTTCTGTCTAGCCTAGACTGTTGTTTCTTATTCTCCGACTCTATATACCGATTTTCATTAAATTCTGTTAACCCATTTTCTCGTGGCTCGGCGTTGGTATGGACTTAGAAACAAAATTAAAAGTTCATGAATATCTGCGCTATCAAAGCCGGTACGGTAAAAATGTATAAGACCTAAGTGGTCGTAAATTTAATTCTATATGACTTTGGTTACGTAGTATTTATCGACACGACCACTAATAACATAAATATTTGAGAAATAAATTTTAGGCATTCCCCTAAATTACCATTTCACTCAGCGTGAATAAAATTATTTATAGCCTAGATTATAGTGGCTTGTTCTCTGACTGCGCATACCAATTTTCATCGAGATAGGACCACTAATAACGTAAATATTTAATAATAACATTTTTGGCTTTCCCCTAAACTACCATTTCACTCAGCGCGAATAAAATTATTTATAACTTAGTTTGTAGCGACTTATTCTCCGATTTCGCATACCATTTTTCATTAAGATAGGACCACTAATAACATAAATATTTGAAAATTAAGTTTTATGCCTTCCCCTAAACTACCATTTCTATCAGCGTGAATAAAATAATGTATAGCCTAGATTGTAGCAACTCGTTCCCCGACTTTGCATACCGATTTTTATTCAATTCTCTTTAGCCGTTTTCTAGTGATGCGTGTACATACATACAGAAAGACAGACAGAAATTAAGGAAAAGTAAAAAGTGCATTTCCTTGTTACTGGGGAAATGACCGATACAGAAATACCATTCTTTTTAAATTCTGAGCAATGTACAGACAACTCTTATTTTATATATAGATGTATATACGTATATAGGCCTATTTTATATATATATTATCGATGTATATACGTATATAGGCCTATTTATAATATAAGAGTTTTGTCTGTACATTGCTTAGAATTTCAAAAGAATGGTATTTATGTATCGGTCGTGTCCACAGTAACAAAAAATACACTTTTTAATTTTCCTTCATGTCTGTCTGTCTGTCTGTCTGTCTGTCTGTCTGTCTGTCTGTCTGTCTGTCTGTCTGTCCGTCTGTCTGTCTGCGCATCACGAGAAAACGGCTGGAGATTATTTAATGAAAAGTGGTAAGTAAAATCGGGGAATAAGTCGCTACAATCTAGGCTATAAATAATTTTATTCATGCTGAGTGAAATGGTAGTTTAGGGGAAAGCCTAACATTTAATTTCAAATATTTATGTTATTAGTGGTCCTATCGATAAATACTACATAACTAAAGTTATATTGCATTACATTTTCGATCATTTACGTCTTATACATTTTTTTTGCTAGGGGCTTTACGTCGCACCGACACAGATAGGTCTTATGGCGACGATGGGATAGGAAAGGCCTAGGAGTTGGAAGGAAGCGGCCGTGGCCTTAATTAAGGTACAGCCTCAGCATTTGCCTGGTGTGTTAATGGGAAACCACGGAAAACCATCTTCAGGGCTGCCGTTATACATTTTTACCGTACCGGCTATAATAACAGAGATATTCATAAATTTAGATTTTTGTTGCTAAGTCCATATCAGCGTCGAGCCACAAAAAAAACAAAAAAACCGGGTAAACAGAATTTAATGAAAATCGGTATGTAAAGTCGGGATATAAGTAACTACAGTCTTTTTTATAAATAATTTGATAAGACGCCCTAATATCACAGAGTCGAAACAAAACTATGTGTGATTATGTGAAGGCCTACAATACAGAAAGCTCAAAAAAATTGAACAACAATAACATCACATTGATCATTGTTTGTTCTGATGTGTTTTATATCTGTTGCCACTCACCTCCGATAGATGGGATTACTGCTGCGTACCGATTATAAGAGACTGCCTGAATATTAGTGGGAAGCAGCTGGGGAGTTAGATCTCTCTTCTTTAGCATGCCATTCCTCTGGTTCATAAATTTTCTGATATTACTGGCACGTAACACACTGGTTCTTCATATCATTCCACCTATTCAGTCCCTACTGTGAGGCGCTGATTGGTATAAGCAGTGTGGACATTTAACGGAATAATGGCAGAGGAGTGTTCACGGCTGTCTGCGGCCTGGTCAATCCATAACTTTCTCACAACAATTTAGAGTTCGAGTACCTTTACTTTTTACTTTTACTGATTTTTTCATTACCATCATCATAATGTGCTATAGACAATACCGTGTCACTGCAACTATGTATTCTCCTCTCTCTTCTGTCGCTCTCTTCATATTGTTGTGGCCCCCGTTCTTCGTCATTTTCTTCATGTCTTCGAAATATGATTTTCTGAATCTTCCTTCGGCACTCTTTTCCGCGCTTTTCCTTTACAAATATTTTCAAATTTCAACATTTTATTTTCCTTCAGTCCAGCTCGTTCTGGTGATCCTCCTCTATATTTACTTCTCCATTGCCTCTAGCCAAGCTCTCTCCTTTTTCCCCCAACTGTCCAGCTTTCACGCTCATACGACAGCACAGTCCATACGAAAGTCCTTACCGAGCGAGTTGGTCGTGCGGTAGGGGTCGCGATTAATTGAGGGCACGGCAGCTTCCTTCCCACTCCTAGCCCTTTCCTACCCCATCGTCCATAAGACCTATCCGTGTCGGTGCGACGTAAAGCAAATTGTATTTTTTTTAACGAAGGCCTTTGCAAAAGCCTTCCTTTTTTCAATGTGCATGCACCAGCTTGTCAAAATACTTTTCTTGGTTTGGAAAACTCTTCTTAGCCAATGCTATCATTTTGTTTATTTCAAAGTTATATATATTGTCCTTGGTGATAAAATGCTCCCCAAGTAATAGACTTGTTTTATTTTTTGTATTTTAGAGGCTCTTGGCATTATATTTACAGAGGTTCTCGGGGTATTCTTGCTCACTAATAGATTTTTTATTATAGAACGTGAATAGTTCCACTTTCGTTTTGTCGCTTATCGTAATATAATAATAATAATAATAATAATAATAATAATAATAATAATAATAATAATAATAATAATAATAATAATAATAATAATAATAATAATAATGTCTTTACATCCCACTAACTGGACGATAATAAGAGAGTTAATGACAAAGCTAATAATCTGCGCATTTCCTAGTCCGCCTGGGCAAAGAAAAGTGTGACATTGCCTACGGCCTCCTTTCCAGTTAGTCTTCCCCTCTTACCTTTTAACTGCGCGCCATTTTTCCTACCTTTTAGAACAGCGTCCATATCCAACTATCTGGAAATACTACATCAAGGCACTCTCGAATACTGCCGTAAGTAGCAAGACTGTACGATAGTAAACGAGTTAATGACACAGCTTATAATCTGCGCGTTGCCTAGTCTTCCTGGACAACAGCAGTAAAGAGAGAAAAGGTATGACATAACTTACGCCTTCCCCTGCAGTTAGTCTACCTTTCTTACCTGTGTGCCACGCACCATCTTACCCTACCTTCTGGATCTGCGCCCATTTCTGTCTATTTGGAAATAATTCATTAAGGCGCTCTCGAATACTAATATCAAAATGCGTAGAACCCATATTCTGCAGATAATCTGTACTGATTATACGCCTGATATACTTTATACAAAGTATTAAACTTGTAGGGCAGACTTCGCTAAAGCCGCAACATTAAGTCGAAATTGGAAGTATGACGCATGTTGAGAATAGTTATGACAATAATATTTATAATCTAGAACACCTGTTACACCTGTTACTTAATCTCTCTCTCTCTCTCTCTCTCTCTCTCTCTATCTATCTATCTATCTCCCCTCATCAATCCAGAGTTTGGTGGGTTTGCAGATTCCTTTCTTCCAGGGCCAAACTCTTCACTTTAGTGTATTCTCTCCCTGTCTTGATCTCGTCCATGAATTCCTGGCTGTCTCCCTCTCGCATTACGCATTACACAATCTTCCATCCAGCAAGGTTGTGAACCGTCTTAAACGTCGCAGTAGGTGACAAACCATACCATTTCTCTTTTTCACAATTGTTTTCACCAGATTCCTCCTGTCGCCTACTCGAGCTAATGCAGTACTTCCTTGTTAGTCACTCTCCCTATCCATGGTACATTCGACACCCTCCTCCAATTCCACATGCCGAAAGCGTCAAGTCCTTTTTTTTTGTTTGTTTGTTTTTTCTGATGTTCTTAAAGTTCTAAGTGCCAGAGGCGCAACTGGTTAAACTCCAAACAAATCTTTTGACAATTAGTTTTCTAGTTTAAAATCACACATTTATTCATGTTAACAGACTTCTCTTCTTGAGAAATGCTTCCTTGCCTTGGTCTATTCTGCACTTCATGTCAACTGTACTTCTACCGTCCGATGTTGTAGAGCTCTCCGCACTATTTCGACTAATTCTTCAGTTCCGCAGTAGTCCAGAAATTAATTGCCAGTAACACTACATATTATTTTTACAAGTCGCTTTACGTCACACAGACACAGATAGGTCGAATGGCGATGATAGGATAGAGAAGGGCTAGGATAGGTACAGCCCGAAGTATTTTCCAGGTGTGAAAATTGGAAATCGTGGAGAATTATCTTGATGGCTGCCGACAGTGGGATTCGAACCCACTTTCTTCCGAATGTCAGATCACAGTTGCGTGCCCCTAATCGCACGGCCAACTCGCTTTGTACAACACTGCATATAATACTACTTGTAAGTAGTAATAAATAATTTAGAAGTAATCATGTTAAAGAGAGTCCATTTCTTTGGTTGCATAGTTAGCGAACTGGCCTTCGGTTCAGAGGGTCTTGTTTTTCATTCCTGGCCGGGATGAGGATTTTAACTGCGTATGGTTGATTTCTCTGCCTCGGGGACTGGATTTTTATATTCGTTTTAATACACTTCTCCCCATCTATTCACAACACGCCACTTTGTCAACCAATGAATACAATAATGAATACATCCTTCCACAAAATATTGGCATCAGGAAAGGCTCTGGCCATAAAACTGGACCAAATCCAAATAAAATTCGAACACTTGTAAATTGTGGAAAATACCAGGAAGAAGTGAAGTTAATTTATATCTTCGTCCTGATGTGGTGCATTCTATTCAGGCACACCTCCAATCAGCCATCCTGCCATTCATAAATATCTGGCAATCGAACCCGGGCCTCCAAGGGCGGCAGCTTATAGTTCCAACCGTTACGCTACGGAACCGGACGGAAGAAGAAGTCGACTCACGTTAAAGAAGCCGGTCTTCGAAATGCAGTAAACAAGATAAGTAATCTTGTGTCTTGATGCTACCTGCAAAAGCATCCACACTACCTTCACTATCAGAGTACAAGGTGTTTAGAGGACGTCATAAGCCGATCAAAATTTCAGTTCATGTTTGGATAAAGCCGGGTCCAAGCGAGTTGACCATGCGGTTGGGGTCGCGTAGGCTTGAACTTGAATTCGGGAGTGGTGGGTTCAAATCCAACCGTCGGCAACATTGAAGATGATTTTCCGTAGTTTGTCATTTACACACAAGGAAAATGGTGCGGCTGTGCCTTAATTACAGCACGGCCGCTATCTTTCCAATCCTAGCCCTTTCCCACCTTGCAACCTCGAAAACCTTTGATGTGTTAGTACGATGTCAAACCACTAACAAAATATTAAATAAATAAATAAATAAATAAATAAATAAATAAATAAATAAATAAATATGAAGCTGGAGTAAAGTAAAGTTATATTTTAGTTACTTCGGAACTTGCCGTACTTCCGAGCTTCTCCTATACACTCAACTCTCGATTTACCGTAATCGGATCAACCGCGTTGCGGATTAACCACGATATCAAATCACTAAAAATGCACGAATGTTAGAAGTTACAGTAATACAGAATTACAAAGGGTCTGTAAAATATTGCACAAGCACAGCAAACATTTATGCATGTGGCTGCCTTGGCAAATGTCGAGTCATTGCTGGAGTACATCGAGCACCAGGATGATACTCTCATCACCGAAAAACTTGTTTTGAGAAACTTGAGAAGCAAAATAAAGAAAAAGTGTTTCTTGGCACAAAAGCAGAAAACCATGACTGATTATTTTCAGAAACAGTAAAGTGCTGTTTATTTTTCCATTTATTAATATTGTGCTAAGTGCTACGTTTACTCCAACGTATTGAGTAAGATAATAAAAACAATACAGTAGTATCACTTATCTTTTTTTAACTGTACTTTTAGTACGCCTGTTCTATTTTTAACGTTTTGCGGGTTAACCGAGATTTTACTTATCCGCGAAGCCTTAACCCTACATTATCCCGGTTAATCCAGATTTGAGTGTATATGCATATATATATAAACTAGAGTAGTTACCCCAATTTCATCCCGTTTAATAAAGAAAAACATCGGAATGAAATACCTTCACTTTTCCTAATTAGCTTATGAGGAAAATCTGTGCCAAATTGCAGCTCCCTATCTTCCTTGGAAGTGTGAGAATCAAATATTATCATTGCGGGTTTTAACCCTATTTCAACCCCTTACTCACAAACTATCGGAATTATCTTAATTTCCTTATTTAGAATATAAGAAACACTTTTGCCAAATTTCTGCCCTCTAGCTTCGTGTGAAGTGAGTGATTTGGTGATACCTTTTTTTTAGGGTAGTTAGCCCAATTTTACCTCATTCTACCACAAAATATCGGAATAAAACGTCTTAATTTCCCGAATTATCTTATAAGATACGTCTGTGCCATATTACATTCCTGTAGTTTGTTGGGAAGTGTGCAGTTCAGTGATATTGTTCTCAGAGTAGTTATTCCAATGTCACCCTCTTTATCATAAAACAACGTAATAGAACATCATCGCTTTCCCTAATTACCTTACAAGGGTGTTGGTGGTGGTGGTGAATATTGTTTTAAGAGGAAGTACAACCAGCCACCATCCTTTATTAACACTTATCAGAGAGAGAAATGGAAGGAATACGACACTTCGAAGAATGAAGATATCAGCCAAAGAAAGACAAGGGCCACGAAGGGTGTGAAAACGAAAGACCCCCTAGCCCTCGAATGCTCTAATATCGTCGGTGTCGGAAAAGGACAAGCGGTGACCAAGGGAGGTCGGATAGGATAGGTGAAAGTGAGGAGCCTGGCACAAGGATTTGGAAGCAATGCCAGGACTCGGCTAAAGGGTCCCGTGTTTGCCAACCCACGCCCTAAGTTAAGAGCCCCTGGGCACCTTTTAGTCGCCTCTTACAACAGGCAGAAGATACCTTAGATGTTATTCTACCGCCCTCACCCACAGGGGGATACCTTACAAGGAACGCCTGTGCTAAATTTCAGCCATCTAGCTTTATGGAAAGTGTGAGAACTTTTTCCTACTTGTTTATCGTCGCAATAACACTACGAAGGTTTTCGGCGAAGGAAGGCTGGGAAAGGTAGCGGCCGTGGCCTTAATTAAGGACATGGTGTGAAAATGGGATTCCATAAAAAACCATCTTCATGGGTGCCGGCGGTGGGATTCGAACCCACTGTATCCCGAATGTAAGCTCACAGCTGCGTGAGAATTAGTGATGGGTGACAGTCAGGGCTATGTATAGATATATATGAAAAATGTTATTCTTCAATAGAAAGGAATGAAGAAATAAAGTTAGAATGTATTGTTATTTGCATTGTGTGTGTAAGTAACGCGAGAATACGTTTACAGGTGATATCAGACAATTATTTCTTTGGAGGAGTGACTCACCTTATCGACAAACAGTGATATCGGCTTTAATGTTTACTGCTTCCTGTACAGAGATATTTGATGTTTGGCCTTGTTCCTATAAGGAAACGGCCTGTAAAAATACGTAAAGGCACGGCCTTGAATAGTTGCCAAGATTTTCCCAGAAACAAAACCATTCATATAACGTAAAAGCAATATTTAAGAAGTGATGTTTTACAAAGTGTAATGTTCGAGTATATTTTGGTTTGTTCGGTGGTTACAGCTCCATACCGGGCACGACGCCAGAGGGTTCTAAGAAACACTGAAATATTACTGTTTATTTGCTTGCTTGTCTGGAGGTCGGTAGGAGAGCGGGGAAAATAATTCATTCATCTGCTGAAGTGAGAGTTTTATATCATGTAATGAGTATAGTTTTATTTCATTATTTCTTTATTCTGAAGTGGCTTACCTACAATGTATTCCACTGGCGAAGATTTCAGCATCATGAATACGAGTATCAGTTTTCAATGCTACAACATGGAAAACACCTATGGGTTAGAGCAGGGCCTCTCAGGGTGCATGCGCCTGATGCATGCACTGTGCATGGTGCAAAAGACGACTTCGCTTGATTGACCAGAGTGCAGACCCCACTCCTCGATTTGGAGCAATAGCGCTGACTCTCTCTTTCTCCACGCCTTTCTCGCTCGCTCCCCCTGTCTCCCTCTTCCTCACTTGCTCCGTAGCGCTCCAAATGCGAGCCGAGTTTAGCCGAGACGAAGCGTTGATCCGAGCCATGCCGAGCGGGAGAGATGCACAGTGCACGGAGCTCTTGCGCCTCGATCTGCACGCGTGAGATTTTGGGCGTTTGAGAGGCCCTGGGTTAGAGGAAAACGTTGCGTACCGCTTGCGATGTCTTATTCCGTAGCCTTTAAAATATATCAAAATTGTATTGTGTCAGTTGTCGCTTAAAATTAATAGCGTGTTGTCTCCGGAGTGGCCTGGTGCAGATCTTTTGAGCTGACCCCTTATAGGCGACCTGTGCTCCTGTGAGGATGGGTTCCTACCTATGATGAATTCTGAATGCTAAAGACGGCACAAATTCCCAGCCCCCTGAACTATCGGAATTAACCAATGAAGGTTAAAATCCCAGATCAGGCCGGGAATCGAACCCGGTACTCCTCGGACCACAGGTTAGAGCGCTAACCATTTAGTCATGGAGCCGGACGTAATTCCAGTAATGAGATAGTAGTAAGTTATTGTACCGTTGCCGGGCTGAGTGGCTCAGACGGTTAAGTCGCTGGCCTTCTAACCCCAACTTGGCAGGTTCGATCCTGGCTCAGTCCGGTGGTATTTGAAGGTGCTCAAATACGACAGCCTCGTGTCGGTAGATTTACTGATACGTAAAAGAACTCCTGCGGGGCTAAATTCCGGCACCTCGGCGTCTCCGAAGACCTTAAAAGTAGTTAGTGGGACGTAAAGTAAATAACATTAATTACTATTAATTAATTATTATTGTACCGTTAAATCTCCTGTAATAATTCGTAGTGTTAAGTTGTTGGAATTATTTCCGTTATAATTTTTAAATGTAGTTTTTGCCACAAATTACTCGAATTCAGGAAATTAAGTTTCTACTTCATTCAAAGTCATCCTCGGCCTATTAATATAACAGAAAAACATGCTAAGTTTTCGTTACGTAAGTATGGACACCATATATCTTGTGTTAAATAAAAAAATAATAATTGGACATGCTTTCTCCCGTGTAAAAGGATTAACGTCAACTCTATACTGTCTTAAGAAAATCGGGCAGCTCATATAACCTAAGTTGTGGAACTGTACAGTTTATTAATCATAGAGTCATCAACCGAGCTCGATAGCTGCAGTCACTTAAGTGCGGCCAGTATCCAGTATTCGGGGGATAGTAGGTTCGAACCCCACTGTCGGCAGCCCTGATAATGGTTTTCCGTGGTTTCCCATTTTCACACCAGGAAAATCCTGGGGCTGTACCTTAATTAAGGCCACGGCCGCTTCCTTCCCACTCAGAGCCCTTTCCTGTCCCATCGTCGCCATAAGACCTATCTGTGTCGGTGCGACGTAAAGCAACTAGCAAAGTGGTCAAGAAAATAATTTTGTTTGTTTGCACATGTTTTTTGGTTATTTTTAACATACTTCGATACTTCTATTATTTCTAATGAGGCTCTTGGTTCAATATGAAGAATTTTGACATGCTAATCCGGAATAAATAAATGTGCCTCTATGGACTTATGTATTTTTTGTGATCTACTATGTTCTTTCCCCCTGATTTTAAAATTTCTCCCTGGCTGGCCTATGTGTAGCCACCGCACTGCAATTTATATCTGAAGGTGATCGGGATCAAATACTTAGAAAGAAGAATTACTTACAATCTGTACAAAAATTAATCTTCAGCGTTAAGAATCGAGGACTTGGAAAAGATGCAGCAATCCAGAAAGGAGGGAGGCAAGACTGGAGTTTGCCCCTCTCCTTTTCAATGTTTATGTAGAACAGGCGGTAAAAGAAATCACATTACAATGAGAGAAAATCAAAACTCTGAGATTTGCCAATGATATTGTTATTTTAATATGAGTGTGCAGAAGATCTGGAGAAATTGTTGAATGGTATGGACAGAGGCTTAAAGAAGGAGTATAAGATGAAAATAATTAAGTCCAAAACAAAAGCAATGGAGTGCAGTTGAACGAAATCAGGTGATTCAGGAAATACTAGATTAGGAAATAAGGTATTAAATGAAGTATATGAATATTGTTACTTGGCTAGGAAAATTACTAACGATGGCAGAAGTAAGGACATAAAATGCAGACTAGCAGAAGCAAGGAAGGTAAAAGAAATTTGCTTACTTCGAACATTGATATAGGAATTAGAATGATGTTCGTCTGGAGCATGGTATTGTACAGAAGTGAAAGATTGACGATAACTAGCTCAGAAAGAAAATAAAAGCTTTCGAAATTTGAATTCTGAAGGTAAGATGGTTAGATTGAATTACGAATTAGATACCGAATCGAATTGATGGGAGGAGATCAACTTGGCTAAACCTGACGAGAAGAAATCTACCATAAAACATTAATTGGCTGTAAAACAAATAACATCAGTTACTTATTGCAGTCAGATTTTCAGTTTTCAGGTTTCCTTACTTGAATCTCTTACTGAATATGCAGTATTTTACTGAAGGGAGTTATATTTAAGATCGTCATTAATTTCATTGATTCATTCATTCATTCATCGATACGGCCATCTGTGTGTGCCACGTTTCCACAAGCTACCTGCCCTTTTGTCACGCAGACTAATGCCCTTCTCTTTGCTCTCTCGACAAAGTCTTCAAATCTTTGGCGTCTCCTTTCTCGCTCTTCCGCCAAGATGTTCCGTGGTTTGGCCAATGGCTTTCTGGGTGCATCCCTCACTCTCGCAACCTTTTTTTTAACTGTTGTTCATCTCTTCCTCCTTGAAACCCAATCCTTTTAGGTCCTTGTGCACCTTTGTAACCCATCCAGGCTTTGTTTTCTACTTTTCTTGTAGAAGGAGTATTCTGTTCGTCATTCTCTCTTGGTGTATCATTTTAACGTGTCCTTGGAAGGTCACTCTCCTTTTCCTTGTTGTCATCGTAAATTTTTCGATGGTTTTATAGAGTTTCTGGTTCGATTTCAACCGGACAGTACGTTGGTGATTTTTCGACTTTTTTTTTTGATCCACGATTTTCGAAGGAAGCTTCTTTGTTTTTGTTTTCTTTTCTTTTTCTTCAAGGTCTGAGTCTGTCGCCCCTATTAGTATTTCCGCTCCATAAAGGCGCATCGTTCTGACCACTGTGCAGTGAAGTTTTAATTTGCCTCGAATGGAGATGGACTTTGACTTGTAATTCTCATGGTATATTCTGAAGGCCATCTCCCTTCTCCTCACCATCTCTTTCAATTCCTCCTTTTCATTTCCGTACGAAGGGAGAATTTCTACCCGGTATTTAAATTTATGAACGTGGTAGATATCCCATAAATTGAGTTACAATTCTATCCGTGTCATCTGCTTTGTCTGAATCCACGAATACTATTTTTTCTCACAACGTAATTCTGAGTTTTATTTTCAGTCATTCTCGATCTCCTTTTTCGAGTGCAATTAAAGAGGAGTGGAGAAAGTCTATCTCTTTGTGTTAGGCCTTCTTTTAATATCAAATGGATTAAAGAGTTCAGCCATACATTTTGCTTGGGAAAAAGTGTCTGTGAAGGTTTGCCTAACTATAGTCAAGGATTTTCCATCAGTTCCAAACTCCCGGAGAACGTTCATGGGCATTCAACGATCTATGAAATCATACGTATTCTTGGAATCTAAAGTTTTTTATAATGTCCTCTTCTGGATTCTCACTGATCTTATTTTGATTAATGATTTTAGGAGATACATATTTGCTCTAAACACGAACGCGCTTTCCTACACACTGCCTGGTATTCCCTTATGTGTTTGTCTATATGAATTTCAAGTCTACGTTCAAAGGCTTTTGAGAGGATTTTATATGCATAGGAAGAAGAGAGATACCTCTGTAGTTGCTGACTTTGGGTCGGATTTTTTTTTGACAAAGGGGGTGAACGATGGCATTATTCCAATCACTTGGGATTTATTCTCTCTCCCAAATATGGGCAAATAGTTCCCATAGTTTATTCACCACATTTTCACCAGTATATTTGAATGGCTCTGTGGTAATCGACTCCTTCCCTGGAGCTTTGTTGTTTTTTAGTCCCTTAATGATATCTTCAATTTCTTCTTTTTCGATGGGATCCCTTAATTTAAACAAGGGTTCTCCAATCAAAAATGACTCCTCAGAAAGTTCACAGTTCAGAAGTTTCTGTAAGTAGTCAACCAAGTGTTCACAGTTTTTCCTGTCACCAAGAATGAGTTTACCTTGTTCATGTTTAAAACACCCAAATTTCTGGGGGTCAATCCTTTGATGTTCTTCCTGTAAATTCAGTAAAAATATCTCGTGATGTGTCTCATGAAATTTTCCTCTATATGAAGCAACTGTTATTTTTCGTACCTTCCCTTGCTGTTCCGAAGTACTTTTGACGTGTGTTTCCTTTGTTGCTTCAAGTCTTCGAAATTTTTCCATCTCCTTGTCTTAGGCCTGTTTTTATCTCAAATGGATTTGGAAGTTCACCCATTAATTTTACATGGGGAAAGGTGTCTGTGAGGATTTGCCTAATTATAGCCAATGATTTTTCACCAGCTCCAAACTCCCGGATAACATTCATGAGCACTCCACGATCTATGGAATCATACGCCTTCTTGAAACCACGTATTCCATGCCTCGGAAAGTTTCTGCAGGGTAACTTGACAATCGCCGTTCCATGGGTGTTTCTTCTTTTCGGCAAGCATTATAGTCTTTTCAGCTGATTCTTGAATCCTTCTGGTCACTTAGTCTCGTCGGTACTTCTCCACAGTCTCCTGGTTTATCGTCAGTTCGTTAGTTCGTCATCTCTTAACTTTGGGGGGAGGTTTCTTGATGGACACTGAAATACCTTTTATCTTGACTCTAATCAGGCAGTGGTCTATATTAAATCACTTCTCTTTCAAGATCTCTAAGGGCCTTGATGATACTACGTGATCTATTTGAAATTAGGATTTGGTAAACGCCACGTCATTGACTATACTATTTCTTTCTCTCCTGAATGGAGTGGACATCAACTTGAGATTCAGTTCTTCACATACGGCATTAAGCCTTTCTCCTTTTCTGTTGGTTCTCATAGGCCCAGGGTAGCTGCGAAGTATTTCACTGTATTTTCTTTCCTTCCCGACCTGTGCATCGAAATCACTCATTAGTATGATCGGGCGTTGAGCAGAGACCAGAATTCATCGACCTTGTCTGGATTTTTCTTGTTATCCTCCTTAAATGGGGAATGTCCATTGAAGATCATGTATGATGATAATAATAATAATAATAATAATAATAATAATAATAATAATAATAATAATAATAATAATAATAATAATAATAATAATAATGGCGTATGACATCCGGAGAGGCCTGGTGCAGGTCTTTTTCTACTAAACGGCCTATAGGCGACCTGAATGTCTTGAAGATGGGGCTCTACCTGAGATGATTTCTAATGATGAAGACGGCACACACACTCAATCCCCGAGCCAGGCGAATTAACCAATTAAGGTTAAAATCCCAGACCCTGCCAGGAATCGAAGTCGGGACCCCCTGGATCAAAGGCCAGAACTCGAACCATTTAGTCCTGGAGTCGGACAAAAGTAAGGATGACTCGTCTTCTTGGCTGAATGGTCAGCGTTAAGGCCTTTGATTCAGAGGGTTCCGGGTTCGATTCCCGGCCGAGTCAGGGATTTTAATCGCATCTGATTAATTCCTTAGACTCGGGGACTGTGAGTTACTGTTTGTCCCAACACTTTCCTCTTCATATTCAGAAAACACACCACACTAACTAACCACCACAGAAACATACAATAACGATTACATACCTCCACATAGAGTTGACATCAGGAAGGGCATCTTGCCATAAAACAGGGACAAATTGACATTTTCAACACAGTTCGCACCCGGGATCCCACACGTGTGAGAAAAGCAGTAGAAGAAGAGAAGAAGAAGAAGAAGAAGGAAAGTAAGGATGGCTATTTCTAAAAATGTATAAATTTACAGAAGACCAAATATTTTGCATATTTGCCCAGACTATTGTACGCGTGGTCTACAAGTAAGATCAGTCTGACGGAAACAATCTTGGGAACCTCAGCTGAACGTTTTCAAACGTTTGAAGCACGGGCCGTGATACTTCACCGCACTGCAGAAAGCCATTGATGTATCCGTGCGTCCTTCCTTAGTTAAATAACGATATTATTTGCTTTTCGTCCGACTAACTATTTTTATGGTTTTCGGAGACGCCGAGGTGCCGGAATTTAGTCCACGTTGGGGTCAGAAGAGTGCCCACCCGTCTGAGCCACTCATCCCGGCCTACTTTTTTAGTCGGTGAATAAATTACTGAGGCGCATAACCTTGAAGACAGTGATGGATTTAACATTTATGTGTCGTCACAATTTTAACAAACCTACTCCAAGAAATAGGCAAGTATTCGAAATAACTATAGAATATGTTACACCATGAAATTAATAGGTATATTTGAACACAAATCCAGGTTATTCAGAACATGTTAACTTAAAAATGAAGATATACTTGCCGGTCATGGAAGATTTCATCTTTAGCCGCCGGTAAAACAATGCAGGGTTTATGATCTTTTTAAAATATAGAATAATGATTTTGTCACAGCCACAGCCAACTTTTCAAGGGAATGTAGGCGTACAGCTTATAGATGACAAACTCTTCAGAGGTTATGTTTAAGAAACCAACATACCGTCAGCCAGTACGGGTAGGCCTATCTCGAGAAACAAAACTGTCATGATGAAAGGGTTTTAAACGCAAGTTACTTATCTGTAAGACCACACAAGTATTACGTTGTTTATTTTGTTAAATAGGCCGGCTCTTCGGTGTAGGATAGCGTGCCTGCCTCTTACCCGGAAGCCCCGGGTTCGATTGCCGGCCAGGTCAGAGTTTTAGCTAGATCTGAGGACTGGTTCGAGGTCCACTCAGCGTACGTGATTACAATTGAGGAGTTACCTGGCGGTGAGATAGTGACCCCGGTGTAGAAAGCAAGGAATAACAGCCGACAGCATTCGTCTTGCCGGCTGAGCAGCGGTTGCTTAGCAGGCAATGGCCCTTCGGGGTTGTTGTGCCATAAGGTTTAGTTTGGTTTTTAAAAACAGGAAAATATTAGGCGTAATTATTCACAAATATTATTGTAGAAATTTAAAAAAGTAATATGGCCCAAAATTAGCCGCCACCTAATGCCGCTGCCTGTAGGCAGGTGCCTAGCGGGCCTATGTTATAAATCCTCCATAGCTTGAAGATAAGCCCCTTTCAATCATAATATCCATGAAAGGGATTTTTGATTAATTATTTTTGTATTTTTTTTTTCGTCGATGAATGTTGCCAGTGAAATATTTTGTTCTAATGCTTTTTATTATTTTTTAGTTCTTTCGTGGTGTAAGTTAATTCTAGCAGTAACCCGCGCGCTTCGCCCGCAATGTATCGCGTTGCTGATGTTGCAAAGTTGCAAAGTTGCAAAGTTTCGAGGTAATGAAACAATGCGCATGATCTGCTGTGGTAATATTAAGTTAAATCAACAAACACTTTAAAATATATCAGAAGTGAAAATGGAGTTCTGTAAATTGTGAATTTATTCCGAATTATTGGTATCGATTCGTAATTGTATACATATTTTCTAAGTGTGAAATGATGAACCTAGTTCCGTAGGATGAACAACATTATATGTCATACTATTTCGAACGTAATTGTATACATTCCTCGGAGTTCCAAGCCTGGAGCAAGCTACATATTATTGACTATGAGAGAAACACTGTGTCTCCAAATTAATCCCTGTTACCGATTGCCCTCGAGCCTTGTTTACAGTCATCACAAAAACTAGACGTATTAGAAATTGCATGAAGAAACGAATGAAAAACTATGGCAAATACGATTAAAGCGAGCAAAATTCATCATCTATAAACAATAATTTGATACTCATTTATGAATAACTGAGGTAAACTCTCCAGAGAATAAATCGCTGGATTGTATCATAGATATTCGTTGCTATTTTAAGTTCCATGCTGTTCGTGTGTCCAGTCTATTCCTTACGAGCTTTGGTATAAAAAATGGTGTCACCACATAAAAATTTCCAACCGCATATCACATAATGTGACCAATTTTTTAAAATTAAATCTTCGACCATATGACCCTCTACGACCCGTTCGAGTGTCTCATGAGCCTTGGTGCAAATTTTGGTACCGATCAGCGGAGGCGTATAGACTTGAACAAAGAACGGACAAACTTACTTTTGATTTTATAGATATAGATTGTTGTTGTTGATGATGATAAAGCAAGACTGTTTGATGTTTTTATATTATAAAAACTTGTAATTGTGTATGTGTCTCGGATTACATATAGGCCTACGTGATTTACTGCGATAACCTTACGCACGGAGCGGAGTGGTAGCGCATGTCAGCGCGCTATGGCTATAGAGTCAAGTTCCACATACGGGAGACGAGTGGTTTCAACCTTAGGCAATCCAGAGAATGATTTTCTGTGATTTCCAATTTTCATTTCCAGAAAAATGCCGGCAGAGTTATTTTGCATAGGCCACAGTCGATTCCGTCCACTTCCTTATCCAATTTCATGCACCGTCATTCCTTTCATCTTCACTAGCTCCTCTACTAAGGTTAGTGACAGAAAGGGCATCCGGCCATACAACATGCCTGATAATTTTCATCTTGCCTCATCCACGACCTTACCGAGCTCGATAGCTGCAGTCGCTTAAGTGCGGCCAGTATCCAGTATTTGGGAGATAGTAGGTTCGAACGCCACTGTCGGCAGCCCTGAAAATAGTTTTCCGTGGTTTCCCATTTTCACACCAGGCAAATGCTGGGGCTGTACCTTAATTAAGGCCACGGCCGCTTCCTTCCTACTCCTAGCCCTTCCCTGTCCCGTCGTCGCCATAAGACCTGTCTGTGTCGGTGCGACGTAAAGCAACTAGCAACCCCGACCTTGTATCAGGAAACGGGATATTTTTTGCTAGTGGCTTTACGTCGCACCGAGGAAACGGGATTAAGGGGTGGACATACTGTATGTACTGCGATAGTATGTTAGGTCTATATAGTATTTCGTGGTTTCGACAGACTGAAAACTGTAAGTTGTATTTACATTCATCTGGAATCGAACCACGACCCATTTGATGGTTAGGTGAGTGTAAAGTAACGCTTATGATAATGATGACGAGAAGAGGGCTGCAATTGCCAATGCAGTCTTCCGAATACCTTAGAAACCTTAAACGTTGTGCCGATTTCATCACTCCCGTATAGACAAGACTACTACAAGTGAGAGATGACATTTAGCTAGCAGGACACAAAAATTATACACTGGGTTTTTATATATTTACATATTTTATGTATATGATGCTGATTACTGTTTTAAGGCGCGTGACTTAGACATTATCGGCAGTGGCACAGGAATGTGTCCACAAATATATCCAGTAATTTTCCAGAGAATGTGCGCGGTGATTTTAGTGAGTATGGTTTTAAGGAAAAGGACAACTGGGCAACGCTCCCCTCATAACAGTAAATTAGACTAGGAAGTAGAATAGTTCCGACGCTTCAAAGAATAATAAGATCATCAGCAAGGTTAAAAGATAGGGCCTCGAAGGGCATGAAAATGAAAGACTTCGTGAGCCTCTCAAACCAAAATGCAGCCATAGTCTGGAAAGAACAAGAGTTGACCATGGAAGGTCGGATGAGACAGATTAAAGCGAGAAGGCTGAAAAAAGGAAGTGGTAGAAATGCCAGACTAATTTAGCGTATCGCGGCCACCAACCCCTCTCGCGAGTTTAGAGCCTTTGAGAGATACCTCTTTTACCATCTACATGTCGAGCAGAGGACGTTATATATGACGCGAACGAAAAATACGACCGGGTTACTATCCCAGACAATATCACATAGTTTACTAGTATGTATTCATACGTTTTTTTTGTTTTTTTTTGTTGCTAGTTGCTTTACGTCGCACCGACACAGATAGGTCTTATTGCGACGATGGGACAAGGAAGGGCTAGGAGTGGGAAGGAAACGGCCGTGGCCTTAATTAAGGTACAGCCCCAGCATTTGCCTGGTGTGAAAATGGGAAACCACGGAAAACCATTTTCAGGACTGCCGATAGTGGGATTCGAACCTACTATCTCCCGAATACTGGATACTGGCCGCACTTAAGCGACTGCAGCTATCGAGCTCGGTTATTCATAAGTTGGTTGTGAAAAACAGTTTGAATTCAAAGCAGTGATATCCAGGCCATCTACTTTCTTTATTCTGTTACTAGGGTTTCACTTATGAAAATATTTACCTGGCTTCAAGACTTAGGTCCCTTACATATTAACAAGGAATATTACCGACTTAACCATTGTTTTTAATAGTAAAATAAGTTATATCGTTGGAGTGTTTCAGCTTTTTATGAATAGCAAGGAACCACAGAAACTTGGCTTTTCATTTCAAAAATATCACATGCATTGACCGGCATTCGAACCGCAGCCACCTTGCTGACAAGCCAGCGACGATGTGACTCAGCAAGTTTACGGCTGTTATCGTAAATTATATTTTTAAATTATTAATGTGGAAAAGTTTCGAAGACTAAACTCCAATGTAAACAACTTAGTGCAGTGAGAGTATTGCACAGTAATGTTCAAACTTACGAAGTGCTGAGACAAATGTTTGGATATTCGTGGTGACTGTCTTCAATTGTAGTATGTTAAGTGAGCAATTATTGTAATTTTCCAAGGTTTTATGAAATGGATATTCGTGTGGTGATAATAGTTAATAATAATGTTGTTTGTTCAACGTTCCTTCTATTGAAATATGTATTAGGAGACACTAGGGTGTCGATTTTATTCCCTTTATTATTAGAATACCTTCATACATTCTTCTCTGTTACATTAAGTCGTAAATAAAATAAGTCTGTCATTTTCGTGCAGCAAAGTCGGCAAGTAAACAAAACGATATTTTCATTTGCGTTCTCACTAGCTTCTAACAAAATACTGTTAGGTCACAACTGTGGACTTCCTGCTTGCTACACCGTGTGGGACTTCCTCTTAAAACAATAATCACCACCACCTCCACACCTTGTGCGGGGTGTATGACTTCGATGTTGTGCTCGTTAAAGGAGCAATCATCTTCACCTTCATGCAACATCTTGAATCAGGAACGGGGCTGTGTCGTATTCATGGCTGCATGGAATAAGTCATATCCGTACAGGTCATGAAGGCTCTGGGGGGAGGGGGGTAGTAAATGCTTCCACTACCCGTAACTTCGGTACTTGATGGGGTAGAGTGGATAGCCCTTCTCCCGGTCGCCTTTGCCACCAGAAATTAACCTGGTACTCATTTTTAGTGTAGGTTGAGTGAACTTTAGGACCATATGCACCTCCGTAAGTGGAAAACTCGTTTCTTAAATTTTACGACTTCCTGAGGGGGAATCGAAACTTCGTCATTCCGGGTGAACAGACCATGCCTTGACCGCCTCAGCCAGGCATCCCCTCAGCGCTGAACTCACCTCAAGATGCTCGTGATAAGCTTTTAGACTCTCGGCATTGCCAGTATTATTGGATATTTACGTTTTCTTATGTATATAAATGGTGTAAGTAAAGAACTTGAATTAGAGATAAAGCTTTTCGCAGATTCATCTCTCTTCCGAATGCCTGCACTCTTGAATGATAACTGAGTTCAGTTGAGTTTGAGAGACTTTGTAATTTTTTGGAATTCTGACAATCCTCCCTATTCTTTTAAATGAGTTTTCGATATTTTTCAAGCCATTTATTGTCCACATGTGGCGATTTTGCGAAAGACAGACATTTTAGCCTATCTTCTCACACCAGTTTTCTCAAATGTTCGCTTTTTTTCTTTTTGTGTGTGCTTTCTTTGCTAGTGGTTTTACGTCGCACCGACACAGATAAGTCTTATGGCGACGATGGGATAGAAAAGGCCTAGGGGTTGGAAGGAAGTGGCCGTGGCCAATTTTATATTCTCATTCCGGTATCAACTTTTAAAGGTTTGTACTAACCGACGTCACTTTAGTCTTGGAAATGCTGACTTTCTGATTGATATTGAAAGTGTGATCTTTTAAATTTTAATAAAAAATACGTGCCCGACTGTTTTAGATGGCACGTGGATCTACATTCATTCATCTCAGTCGCTTCTATTCTTGAATAAGAATAAATACATGAATCACAATGATTAGAGTTATGATTTTGTTGTTTTGAAGTTCGAGAAAGCAAGGTTATAAATATTAACACCTCCATTACTCAGGGAAGTATTCCTTTCAAATAAATATTTTGTTAATGAAGTTGAGAGTCACTTCGTATTTTTCTCCGCTCAAATTAAATGATGCTGTCTTCCACGTGTGGCTGAACGGTCGATACCTGCAACAGGGAGCTATTCTCGGAACTTCCATGATGTCGACAGATAATCAATTTTAACGGGTCAGACATGTCATAGCATACCTGATATGCCAACTACTGTGGCGTCTATACGGCGCCTCTTCACAAATCATCCCACCTATTCATATTTAGGATAGAAAATTAGGCGAATGGTTCATCTCTCTTCCGAATGCCTGCAAACTCTTGGCAAATGATCAGTGGGAGTGATGGTATGTGGTAGATTACTGCTTTTATACATAAGGTTAACTGTTCGCAATCTTTTTTTGAAAAATTTGCATATTTATTCCCATATAACCTCCTGAGGCCTTTCTTCCTACCGAGTTTAAGAATTTGAATCTCTGCTAAAAACAGGCCTTGAGTATATGTTTGTGTTTCAATTGTTAAGATGTATTTACCTTGATGTGGTTTGATTGTCACTTCACTGTACCCCCGCCTAAATATAATTAAAGAGGTACAAACAAGATGGAGCCATCACAATTTACATTATCAGTATTCAGTGTCAAGCGCTCAGGTATGAGTATTTTTGCTAACCAATAAGCTTGTCTAATGATTGAAGAAATTATTACTTTAAAGAACGTAGTGTCAATCAATCAATCAATCAATCAATCAATCAATCAATCAATCAATCAATCAATCAATCAATCAATCAATCAATCAATCAATCAATCAATCAATCAATCAATCAATCAATCAATCAATCAATCAATCAATCAATCAATCACCACTGATCTGCATTTAAATCTGTCGCCTAGGTGGCAGATCCCCTATCAATTGTTTACCCAATCTTCTCTTAGATAATTTCAAAGTTTGTAAATTATTTCAATCTCTGATTCCTCTCCCTATAAACGAGTATTTGTCCCAATTTGTCCTCTTGAATTTCAATTTTACCTTCATCTTCATCTTTCCTACTTTTAAAAACTTCCGTCAAGATTATCCGTCTACTAATGTCATTACACGCCATATCTCCACTAGTGTGATATGCCGAAACGTTTATAACTTGGTCGATCATACCGTAGTTTCCCTCATTTATCACAGGCGAGGTGAGACGCGTAGTGATCGGATCCAGTGGCAGCAGACCGTCGGGATTAGGTGGGTATCGAAATCCAATCGGTCTCGACAGTGGCGGTTCTTCTGATTGTTCAAACTCTGTCTGCAAGTACTTCATACGGCAAGGAACTTACCTCGCAGCAGGGCAGGTACTCGTTCTTCACCACTGATAACTCAGGTTGTTGGAACACTAGAATGTCGCACATACAACACCGAACGGATTGTCTAACAATATCTTCTCGAAATTCATACTGACCGCTGGCCACACCACTTTGTTGTGGAGTCTCGTGCAACTATAACCCAGCCCTGGGGCAAGCAAATCATATAAAGAGGAGAGAAAATACCGTAATAGTACAGCTAAATAATACCGAAATTGTAGGAATCTATATAAGGCCCAGTGCCCAGCAGACGAAGTGATAGAAACAATCATGACTGCATTGAACCAAACTGACCCAGAGATTCCAACCCTGCCGGCAGGAGATATAAACTGCCGAATAGACAGACCGAACAACAAATCAGAGGCCCCACTTGAACTACTGGAAGAGGAAGTCTTCATCCTTAGCAACGAAGCACATGATAAAACATACATCTCCCACAACGGCTCGAACACCATAGACCTTTTATTCTACAGGGGAAACGACCTAAAGCCCCAAAGCATAACTACCACCACAGAGTCAACTGGCACCCCTATAATGAAGTATCTCCCAGTAAGAGCAGAACTCCAGATAACATCAGTGAAGAGAGACAAACAAAATGGACTGCGATGGACGCCAAGTAAAATATTTCCCGATGTTAGTACACAAAACAAACGCTGAAGAAATACTGAACACAATAGAACACAATAGAAAGGATCTTGCACTGAAGAACTTAGCCAAATCCCTGATGCAGTCCGCGTCCCCCTAAACGACAAAAGAAAAAAAAAACTTGGTTCGACAGTGAATTCTACATAACACGGAACCTGGTCCTTGAAAAAGTGAAGGACCTGAAGGACGAAAATCTAAGACTGAACCATATACATGCGAGAACGAGATATAACTAGCTCCTGAAGGCTAAGAAACAACAGTATGCCCAGACGAAGGAATAACAACTAATACAAGAAGCAGAAGCAACGCCCTACAAAGTCCTGAAATCACGGAGAACCAAGGCGACCCCAACTGTCTCAATGACTGTATGGGAAAACCACTTAGCAAATATACTCCAGAAGAATAGCACGCGATATCACACTGAAGGATGCACCCCACTAACTGAAAACGAACTATGTAGCACATGTGGATTTGGCCCTGTTTTACGGCTGGATACCCTTCCTGACGCCAACCGTATGTACAGGGATGTAATCAAAAACCTCGTAAGGCAGCTAGCCCAGATAATATATCGAACAAGCTGATGAGAGGAGCAATGATATATACCTATACTACAAGTGCCTAGAAACTATGGACATCCCCACAATATGGAGAGAATCGACAGTCAAGGTGATCTACAAAAGGAAAGGGCCGCAGAACACCCCAGAATATTACAGAGGAATAGCCTTGGAATGTGCACCATACACGATAATGAACAACATCATACTTAAAAAAGATGCATAACAACATAATGGCAATTATACCCCGGGAAAAATACGGCTTTATTCCCGGAAGATCAACTATACAAGCGGCGAGACACGTACTCTAAACCCAAACGCCACGAATATGCCACATTCGTCGATTACAAGCAACCTTGTGACGGGGTAAACAGGGGTAGACTATTGGAAAAATGAAAGCCAGTATTAGACGCAAAAAATCAGATCTTTAAGTTCATAGCAAGCATCCTCCAAGAAAACACCATTAGGATCCATGATGGCGTAATGCAATCCAAAGGAATCCAATAAACAAATGGAGTACTCCAGGGAGATCGTATAAGCCTCATTATGTTCAACGTACTTGCCCATGATGTGATACAAGGATACAAAGAGAAGAAGTGAGGATGTGGTTGTCCACCGATGACATGATCTTGTTATCAGAAGAGAGCCCCTGCAAGAAGCCATAAACAAATTGTAAGAGTCGTCCCAGGGAAAATAACCTCCTTACAAACAGGGAAAAGACTAAAGTAATGAAATAACGATATATTCACTTGCGGCCGTTGTGGGGAACAAGAACTAGAAGTCGAAAGCTAGAAATACCTAGAACTGAAACTATAGGTGGCAGGCCATGCCTTTTTCCAAACACACTGAGATTAACAAAGAAGGCGAATTTGAGAAAAATAAACTGAATTTACTATCCATCAGAACAGCCTTGAGACTATTCAACATAAAGATTGCCTCATATGTCATACAGCGTGTATGAAACCACCTCACATTCTCGAATCTCAAACGACTAGAGGGAGTCACAACAGCCTTCCCGGTAAGAAAGCTCTGCGTCTCAAAACACAGCAAAACGGAATAATGTATATCCTGGCAGACACAACCTTCTGTATAGAAAACCTGATGGAAGCTCGTAATCTAATACCAACACCACAAAGCACCAGATTCCTGGAAGACAGGTGACAGAAGGCGAGGGATATTAACCCCGGATTCCTCACCATCCCCTAACGATGACTAGTAACAAATGAAAGGAAGCCAACCTATAGCTGCACCACTTACAGTCTGTCTGTTAGGTCATCAGCCCAGAGGCTGGTTGGATCCTCAAATAGCATCACCAAACGTTATGCGGTTATAAGGAAACCGCAAAAACCAATGGCAGCACCAAAATTAGGTGTACTAGGCAAAGCGAGGAGTGAGGTAGTTTGCCATTGTTTTCCTCACTGGGTCAGAAAGTGCTATTGCAGCACGACTGACCCTACGAGCAACACCTTTCATAACACTCAGATACACTAGTCGTGCTCTGAATGTCATTACTCAGCACCACCCATACACCAGCAGCTTCCATATTGTCACAGCCATGAATGAGACTTGGGACTTCGGTGAAAGCTGCACTTTACTCTGGCCTGTGCCAAGAGATGGATACAAAAGTATTGTATCCATCAAGAAATGGCAGCAGGCAACCACTTACAGTATATACGAGAATGGCAACCCACGGACTTCATCAACGAATATGTTTACTGTGGAGGCGTGTTGTCTATTACGATCAGGCAGGGGCGTAGCCAGGGGGGGGGGTTACTGGGGGTTAGAACCCCCCCATTGAACTTTCACAAAAAGAAAATAAATAGAAACTGACAGTAAACAATAAACTTCTTTTATGTGATCAAGATAAACTCCCTGCAATCTACTGCTTGTTGAGAATGTTTGCCACCCTACCTGTCACCACTGCAGCCAGTGAGATCATTTTCAACATTAAGACGCCTTAAAACCTACCTCAGAAATACCACAAGTGAAAGTCGACTCAACGGGTTGGCTCCCTTGAACATTCACAGAGACATAGTTGTAAAACCAACAGATGTGTTAAATTTATTTTCTAGGAAGCCTCGAAAATTAGATTTTAGATTGTAAACTGAACTTTCATTATGTTATATCTTAATTTTGTAACTGTAACCCCCCCCCCCCCCCCCCCATTGGCCGATCCTGGCTACGCTACTGCGATCAGGCCGAACACGCTCTGCTACCGTGAGGCGTGCACGGCACAGATATACTAAGTCTCTGTCACTGTGGTGCTCGGTGTCACATTGCGCGCGCGTGTTCGCTGACGCTAACAACATTTCGGTAACTTATGTCTTAGTGAATTTATCCTATGACTGTCATTTTGGTGATGATTGGTTAGTGTGAGAATTTTGAGCGTCTAACGACACGAATGTCAAATTACATAGCCCGAGCACGCGCGAACCAAACCACATCGTATCGGCGCGTATATTTATATACCGGGAAGTCAAATTATCCAGTGAGGTAATAAATTGTGAAGTTGAAGTCTGAGATTATTACGGCACAGGTCAATCCTACTCGAATTCCTGTTTTCAATGATACCAAACATCAGAGGCGACATCTGAAACTGAGTCTTGTACAAATGTCACATTTTTATATGAGAAATAATAAGAAACTCTGTTATCGTTAATCATTGAAATTCATTTCTATTAAAACTGAAATATATCCGGGAGTTAAAAGGCAGGAAATAAGAGGCTAATTATACAGCATCTTCTTCTACCGTTTTTCCCACATCTGTGGGGTCGCGGGTGCGAACTATGTAGCACATGTGGACTTGGCCCTGTTTTACGGCCGGATACCCTTCCTGACGCCAACCGTATGTACAGGGATGTAATCACTGTAGTGTGTTTCTGTGATGGTTGGTATTGTAATGCGTTGTCTGAATATAAAGAGGAAACTGTTAGACAAACACAAACACTCATTTCCATAGCCAGAAGAATTAATGACGCAATTAAAATCCCCGAGAATCAAACCCGAGAATCTCTGAACCGAAGGCCACATTGCCGACCATTCAGCCAATGAGCCAGACAGGCTAATTATACAGTGTAAGTACAGTTATTCTTACCTCAATTGAATTGAAAATTTGCCCTTTTGTTTTTCATTGATGCAAAATGTCGGTGATATTGTGGGTGGTCTGGTATGGTGTACCCTAGTGGCGTGGAAAATAAATTATCGTCGCGAGTGGAAAGAAAACAGGAATGAAGTTGTCTGCGCAGAGTAGTGTAATCTGACGGGGACATTTGGAAATGTTTCTCGATACGGGACTTGCTGATCTCGTGCCAGACATACAGTATAGTAAATAGTAGGACTATATAGATATTTGTCTGTGTCTCGTGCGACACCCAAGGTCCGATATTGGCGAGCATGCTACTGCTACCTGATGTTACGTACAGGCCAGGGCCAGGACCTACAGACTTAGGTTCGTCCCTACCGGAACTCCATTGCGCCGCGCTGTCCGCTCGGGTGTTGCCGTAGGAAAGCAAACATCCTGAGTTTGATTCGAAGCCGGCAGTGTTTATGGGTCCACTACAAAGCACTAGTACATCGAACCACCAAAGATGGTTGATTTTGACATAATTTAGAATATATGTTAGATAGGCCTATATTAATCTAGAAAATATGAAGAAAAACTACAATGAAGTGTAAAATTATTGGAAGTTGTTCAACACTGCAACAATACCATACACCACTCCTGCCAAACATGGTCATAGTTTCTTGGCATTATGGCAGCGTGTTATTCAATGGGAGGTCGACTAGGAACCAAAGACTATGGGTAAGAACCGTCACTCTGTGTGAAATAAATACATTAAATAAAATAAATAAAACCTGATTAACTGATTTTATTTTTACAGCTGTTATGTTATTGATATCATCTACTGTGAACTAAATTAAATTACCTGGATGGAATCCTGGCAACATGAATGGCTAAATAAATCTATAGCCCAAGCATGCATGAATAGAACCTCTCTATATCATTCCGTACCAGTAAGCATGTGCCCTTAAGTAAGTCTTATGATTCTGTGTGGTTATAATTTGTGAAAATGCTCATAAGACTTACAATGGCGCATTTCACTCTTATTCAAATCCCTCTTTCCTATAACATCAATCTTGGTAATGTTTCAAAACATTTGGTAATTTCAAATTTTTTATGTCCTAATTGTCCCAATGTACTAAAATACCACTGTTAATGTTGGGTATAAGCTTCCATATTCAATGACACCCAAATTATGCCTTGGAATTTACATTCAGGTGTTGATAGGAAGCAAATTAAGAAATAACCTTCAAATAATGAGAGAGAGAGAGAGAGAGAACTTTCTAACATGATTATTACTTTACTACTAAAAGCTTTCATTCCATACTTGGATGGGGTACAGTGGGCCTTCTAGAGGGTGACACCCTATCTCAGACCAGGAGATGTGTTGCGGTGATTTGAGATGAGGATAAAGGTGAGAGGGGAGTGGCTGTGGCGTATAAAAGGAACTGTCCCGGCATTTGCCTTAGTGAGCAGAGTTGAAAACCATTGAGAACCATTCTCAGGGCAGTCAACATTGGGACCAGCCCACTGCCTTCTGAATACAGAGCTCTGTTTCAAGCCATAGCAGCTCAGTGCCTTGCATGAGGGAATGAAATTGATATTTAGATGGTCAAATAGTTGGTTATTCAAAAGTAGCCTGACCCTGAAAACAGCTTTGATGTTAAATTTTCTTGTTTACTAATACTGTCCATTACTTTTCCTTTACCTGTAAAGGTCTAAATCTTCTTGATGTTGGTAAACTCAAAGTAAAAAAAATGGAACATATTCTTTACAGAGAGGACATCTGTGCTCGACAAAATGCTCCTTGCAGTACACTTGGTGTAGCCCATGTTGCAGGAATGTGTCAGCCAAACAGAAGCTGCAACGTCAACGAGGACAATGGCATTACCCTCGCTCACACCATCACTCATGAGCTGGGACACAAGTAAGTACTAACGGATTATTGATTTATGTTGTGGTCTGTTACTCTATTTGTATGATGATACAGTTATCCTAAATAGACTATTCGGAAAGGAGGTTTGAACCATTGTGTGGTGGATACCAGAGCCCCACTAGAATGGCGAACTTATGAGATTTAGCTGTTTGACTATGATTAGGATGAAGCAGGAAGGCTACCACACCAAATGACTTACCGGTACATCTGAATTGAAGTTGGATTATATTATAAAGAATAATCAGAAAAACTATAGACAAAATGTTGTGGGTAGGCCTTCTTTGCAATATACTATCCTGGCATTTGCCTTAGTGGTGAGAGTGAAAAACCAATGAAAACCATTCTCAGGGCAGTCAATGTTGGGACCAGCCCACTGCCTTCTGAATATAGAGCTCTGTTTCAAGCCATAGCTGCTCAGTGCCCAGCATGATGTAATGAAATTGATATTTATATGGTCAAATCATTGGTTATTCAAAAGTAGCCTGACCCTGTAAATAGCTTTGATGTTAAATTTTCTTGTTTAATAAAACTGTAAATTTCTTTTTCTTTACCTGTAAAGGTCTAAATCTTCCTGATGTTGGTAAAATCAAAGTAAAAGAAATGGAACATCATCTTTACAGAGTCGAAAGATTTATTTAAAATTACTTTTGTTAATACTAAAATACACATTATGTTTGAAATATTATCATTATTATTTAATAGCACAAAAACAAGTAATTCCCTATTCATCCAAATAATTATCATATTTAAGATAAGGCCTCCGTGGCTCTGGCGGCAGCATGTTGTTCTCTCACCGCTGGGTTCCGTGGTTCAAATCCCGGTCACTCCATGTGAGATTTGTGCTGGACAAAGCGGAGGCGGGACAGGTTTTTCTCCGGGCACTCCGGTTTTCCCTGTCATCTTCCATTCCAGCAACACTCTCCAAAATCATTTCATTTCATCTGTCAGTCATAAATCATTGCCCCAGAGGAGTGTGACAGGCTTCGGCAGCCGGCACAATTCTATCCTCACCGCTAGATTTGGGCTTCATTCATTCCCTTCCTGACCCAGTCAAGTGACTGGAAACAGGCTGTGGAGTTTCAAGTTATCGTACTTGATTCATTTACTTATTTTTCTAATAATCCAGGTGGGTCCTTGGCAATACTGAGACAAGAAAGGGCAAGGTCTGGGAAGGTAGTGGCCATGGCCATATAAGGCATCTGTATGGTATGAAATAGAAAACCACTGTTGTTGCCTGTTAATGACTGGATTTGAATCCACCATTTTCCTGACTATAAGTTTACGATAACATGACCCATATTGCATATATCAATTCCATTTGACATAATACTGTGTAACTATATTCATATCATAATGGCACACTGCTCAGTAATAAAACTGGAAAGAAAAAATCTAACTGCAAACAATGTGGTAGTTCATGAAAAAATGAAATGTCGTATGGCTTTTAGTGCCGGGCTATCCCAGGAAGGGTTCGGCTCGCCAGGTGCAGGTGTTTCTATTTGACACCCGTAGGTGACCTGCGCGTCGTGATGAGGATGAAATGATGATGAAGACAACACATACACCCAGCCCCCGTGCCATTGAAATTAACCAATTAAGGTTAAAATCCCCGACCCGGCCGGGAATCGAACCCGGGACCCTCTGAACCGAAGGCCAGTACGCTGACCGTTCAGCCAACGAGTCGGACTGGTAGTTCATGATATGAACTTACAAAAATGGGCCCGTGAAGAAACCAAATCACTTGATTTACCTTTGTCAACAAGTGCAACATGGGTATGGAATTTCAAGCATATTTTCACATAGGATCACAAAAAATTATGCAGTTTGTCACATGGAAAGAAGAAGAATAAAAAGAAGAAGAAGATGAAACTACTAACAATATACAGTACTGCATTCCTGGAGAGAATGCTTATGGAACATTATGGTGCTGAGAATGTGTATAATGCAGATCAATCTGGCATCAATAAAGAATCGCAATTTGGGAGAACACTTGATCGCCATGGTAAGAAGATAATGCATGGTGTTACAAAATCACAAAGCACACAGACACATTCATTCACAATTATGCCAATTGTAACATGCATGGGACGTCTCCTTCCCTGTCTGTTTATCATACTGCAGGAATCAAAGCCGCCAAGTCAAGCTGTCCAGCAGGGTATGTTTAAAGCCCCTAATTTAATTGTGCAGTGGTCAAAATCTGGAAAAATTACAAAAGAACTTTCCTGTATATTTCTGGAGTTGACACTTTAACCTCACACTGGTCCCTCAAACTTTTTACTGTTGGATTCCTTGACGCCTCACAAAGATAATATACATGAAGTACTTTCATTAAATAACTATGAACCTGAAAAATTTTAAATGCAAATCATTCCAGCAAAAACAACTTCTGAATTGCAACCATTAGACAGGCATTTTTTCCTAATGTTCAAAACAATGGACCCATATTTCTGTGATTTTATTGTGTTAAATAATATCAGTGTGAACTTGCAACAGGGTAACAATATTATCAAATGCATGTCATTGATCTACAATCAAGAATGTTCCCCGTGCTTCCGTTTGTCACAGAGATATGGCTGGAAATTAGCGGGCCTAATTAGCACAAATGAAACTTTTGAAAATAGCACAGGCTATTGTATTAGGAAAGGAACTCATACTTGCAAATTCTTATGGAGGTCAATAATAATTGTGATCAGCTTTCTTTACTCAAATGTAGCTGATGCAAGGAGCTATTGTGTTTCAAATTTTTTTTTCTTAATTTCCATTTTCATTCACAGGAGATTGAATATGATGAAGGGGATTAAACATGACTGCCACGTTATTGGTGAGAATGTAATTGTTTAATCAGTACATACTCATACATACAGTGTTTAAATGTTTACATTGAATATTTTTATCCCTCATGCGATCACAACATAACCGCATGTTAGTATTTAATTGTATCTTTAAAATATGTAGAAATTAATTCCAAGTTTTATGATTACTGTCTTATGACTTAAAATAAATGAATATGTAGATAACAGGCGTACAATGTGCACATGGTTCATTGCATGCACAGTGATGTCTCCCTCCCTCTCCTGCTTCTCCTTACATTGCACCAACAGTTCAAAATAACTTCACTCTAATTGGACATTGATGACCCCCACCCACAAATCATTGCTGCTCTGTAACTCGTAGATACATGCACGATAGGATGTAATATTTGAGGGTTTTACATATTTCAGCGTGCTCTTTTGGATGGTGTATAAATCAGTTTTAAGTTTTCTTAACATTGATTGATGGTCTCTTGAGTGAGTCTTGACAAAAGAGTAGTGTTATGAAAATGTTGCAAGTTTTGGGCTGGGAAGACTTGGGAGTAAGGAGACGAGCTGCTTGACTAAGCAGGATGGTCTGAGCTTTCAGTGGGGAAATGGCATAAAATGATATTAGTAGATTAGTAAGCTTGAGTGGAGCTTTTAGAGGTATAGGAATGTTCATATCTAATGACCAGGTAAACAGTTGATGGGTAACCTTCCATCTGGGTGAGAGCCCTGAATGTAGAATGATGATTTAATTGGTTGATTGAAACAATTCTGGATTTGAGCACAAAGCTAGTCTGTTATTGTGTTTTCTGACTGTGATGCCTTTACTTTGTTTACATATCCATCGAGGAATGGATCATAATGACTAATTAATTCTAAGATCCCAAGAAAGTTACCATTTCTGAAAACACCAATAAGGCAGATACCCCTCTCAATGGCTAGCCTTTTCTAACTAAAAACATAATTGCATCCAAAATAAGGAATAAAATCTTCCTCTACTAGTCAACTTCCATTCTTCAAACTTTCAGAAAACAAAGTATCACCTGTAGAATACTTAGATAAACATTTCTCCTGGCCTCACTACCCCAATAACATGCTCTATGGTTAACACTATTTTCATGTGGAGATAACTTACCTTATTTTATCATACAATCTTTTCCAATATGTTTCACCCAAAATATCCACAGGAGGAATTGCTACTGACCTTACAGATATGGGCAACTTGCAGAAGATATGGCAGGGGAAACAAAATAAAGTCTTTGTCTAGAGGCTCCAAACCAGCCAATCCTTTGGCCTGTGTTCACCATTTTTCATGTTGCAAATCAAAACACATCACAGAAATAAATTATCCTTGTGATCATGTGGAAACTGGAACTCTTTTAGTTTTGTCCCATGATGAACTGTCTCCTCTATCAATCTAGTACAAAGCTAGGATGTTTACAAAATCTGCCACTCAGACGGCCACTTCTCCTGACAACATCAACACCAGGGACTGTAAGACAGGACATTTGGCAACTTCTTTACAAAGATTTTTACAAATTTTGAACTATTATTATACAAATTTCATAGGTTCCATAATGACACCCAATTTAAAATACAGTATGACAGACTGACTATTTCAACCAAAGTGAAACTTCTTCCAGCACCTTTCGACTGTCATTTTAGCACAACAAATATCGTATTAAACAGTGGCATCTTCATAGTAACAAGTTTTTACCAAAGACATTTTTCAAACATTTTAAGCTAACAAAGATTTTATACAATGCTATATAAAATGTAACATATTTATTTTAATTTGTACTTGTGTTATATTTTTTAATGTCTACTTTTTATCTATAATGTTTTCAAAGTGATTAAATATTTTTGAATTTATTTGAAGATGGCCACAGAAATGCCAAAACATGTACTAGATTTGTAAGATGAAATTTTTATTATGTGATTATTTTGATTTATTGAATATGTGGAGCTTTGTAATAAACTATTGTTTTAAGAATTAAGTTCATTAACATTAAATGTACGTACAGAACCCAAGTTACAAACACAATGTATGAATAATTTTTTATTGTGCTGTTTACTTTCAGTTTTGGTATGTATCATGACACAGAGAAGATTGGCTGTAGTCGAAGGCATGGTAAAACTCTTCATGTGATGACTCCCAGCTTTGAAGCTGATACAGTGGATGTGGCATGGTCAACATGCAGCAAGCGGGACATCACAAATTTCTTGGAGTGAGTGAATTTTCTGCCTGAATATCTTTATTTTACTTTTTCAAATAGAATGCCTGAGACATTGGACAGCAACTTAATTAAAGAAACATTTTCAGCTCACCTAATAATTAGTGACACTGTTTACTCACCAGCCAGGGCCTTGGAGGCTGCCTGAATGATGATCCTGGAGCAGTTAACTACAGTTATCCTGATCAGCCACCAGGAGCCACGTATAATGCTCAGCAACAATGCCGCATGCAGTTTGGCATTCACAATACATCGGTGTGCTCACCACTAGAAGATGTAAGAATACTTGGCAGTTTTAATTCCATTAACAGGATATCCAAACAGCAAAATCTTAATTTGGTATATACCTAAGAATAACTAATTTTATAATCTGAAATCAAGGTGCACTCTGAATGATTTCATGGAGTATACCATCTATTAAACCTGAATTTTTTTTATTTGGCACTAGCATTATCACATTTTAAGAATTGCCATATGTTTAAGTGGTAACCTATAGTGGACAATTCCTTGGACATCATTGTCTTAGAGGGATTTATGTAAAAAAAATTAAATATATTTATTCCCAAATAAATCACAAAATAAAATGTTAAGAGTATCCTCATAGTAGTCCTTGTCACAGTGCAAGTTACCATACCAAAAATATTTGTGAAATAAGTAGGTTATAATATTGCAACAATCACAGTCAGACATCGGGTGAAGTTAGTTTGTGCTGTGCTTTGTAGCCTACAATCAATTTCAATTTTCTTTTTTTTTTTTTTTTTTTTTAATGATTGTGATATAAAGTGTTTGTCCCTCTCTGAATATGGCCCCAATGGCAACAATAAGGAATAATACAGCAATAGTTTCCTTTCATGTGTCACAGAGTTATGTTGCAGAAGAACTTATATTGACACAGTTAGAAGATGATATCAAGGGCAATTATTCAGTTGATGAAGGAAATTATGATTCAGATGCCCCATATATTACAGTGTGTCTGAGAAGTTCCGGTACCCCTAGGTCAAAACAATGTATGGCGTAATGGAATACTTACATATAAAAACTACGTATCCAGCAGATCTGTATGTGCACCATTGTGCCCTACACAGAGCTGTATCCATTTCCATTTCCTCATTGACATCTTGTGGAGCATCGCAGGAGTTATGTTTCAAAAGGCTTCCACCACATTTTTTTGCAATTCTTCATTAGTCCTGTATCGACATTGAGCATGGGACTTGATTACTCCCCATAATGAGTATAATGAGTTGTCTTGCATGATAAGGTCCAGGTTTCATGGTGGCCATTTCAGTGAGGCTGGAAGTGTTGCTGAACCACGCCTAATCCAGCGGCCTCAACATTTTTCATCAAGGAACTCGCGCACCTGAATAGCAAAGTGTGCTGGAGGCCCATCCTGCGGTAACTGCACATGATCTATGTGTGATGTGCCGAGTCACCTTAATATAAATAAATAAATACTCATTTCTCTTTCCATAAACAATATGCCTTGGGCACCAGCCTTCAGACTTGTGGCTTGAAAATGATAGTTGATAATAATAATAAGTAATGAGACTCTAGATACTCCCAGAGGTGGAGTGTCTAACACTAACCATTAAGTACACACTAACTAGGAAACTAAGGATCATTTATAATAATTTATGAAAATGCTAACTAAAATAACGATTTATTAGGATGATAAACGTGACGGCATATTTACGAAAACTGAACTTATGGAACCAAAAGAAAAACTGAGTGAAATAAAATGAACTGTTACGTGGAGACTTGCAATAATTTATGCCATTATCTCACCATTTGTCGATTCTGGTATCTGGACACGTTCAATGATGTAGGAGCTGTTGTTTGATGTTCCTCTCATACTGTCATCATTTCTCGTAGTAAGTACCAGTCTTATTTCCAATTTGTGCATTGCCCACAAATTGGACAATGACTTTCCTGACCTTAACACTTCCTATAATAATCATTACATAATGTGGTAATGAGCCTTAATTTCAATATCAAAGCCACCTTGGATTGCGTTCTTGGAGAGAATACGCTTGTATTCTTCTGTATTACAGAAATGTAGCATAACTAGAGATATAACAAAATAATCTCCTGGTCCAGACAAGTCAAAAACTGGTTTTTTGCTATCTTTATCTCTCGTCATTGAGATAGCCAGGGGTATGATGCACATAGGTATCACCCAAATATCACTATAAATTTGTCACAAATGGAACATAACAATTGCTTTTACACATATCAAGTGAAAAATCTCTGGCAAATTAAGAAATACCGTCGTTATTTGAGAAATATGAAAACATACTTAAGGCTTGTAGACAGGACTGGTTTATGTCGTATTCCGCTGCTGATGTCGTCTTTTGTTACTTTCTTGAGGTCCAGGGCTAGCACCGAGGAATGCAAGTGCTATGTCTGTGGATTAATGGGAGTGCTATGTCTGTAGATTCTCATTATCTTTGTCCATATGACTAGAGTGGCCAGTTCAAACAGCAAAATGGAGGTCAACAGAAAAATAGCATGATCCCTGGACCAATAAATCACCAGTCCACTGAATTTTTCTTATGTACATTGGCCATACCATTTTGTCGCCTATTAAATATTGTATATCGTGATACAATTCATGAAATGATGTCATTGACAAGTGAAGCAATGAAACGAAAGCAAAGAACTTCAGTGAACACAGATACCACACATGAAATTGTTGAAAGTGTAAGACAAAAGACATGTGTGTGTCACTGTGAGCGCAACACCAAATGTACTTGTAAAGTGGTAAGGTACGTATACATAATATTCTCCAAAAATCAAATATTTCTTAATTTGCCAAAGATTTTTCACTTGATATGTGTAAAAGCAATTATTATGTTCCATTTGTGACAAATTTTATAGTGATATTTGGGCGATACCAATACGCACTATATCCGATAGCCAGTTCTCACTGAAAGTAACTTTGAGTAGTGCTCTACTCAGATGCGAAGTGAACTTGTAAAGTAAACGGAGAACCTCCTCTTGTTGTCTGTCATGTCTTCTCAAGAAAGACCTCCTTCCTCTATCATCATGACCATCAGGCGCTAAGCTGTTCAGACGCTGAGATGTTAAGATGTTCTCATATTAAGACGTTAGGATATTAAGACCTCCCGAAGTTAATACGTTAAGTTATCCAGACCTCCAGAAGCTCTTGTCGTTGATGTATAAGGCCTCCAAAATCTCCCTCGATCTACAATATCGCATGGTCCAATAAGATCTGATGTTCTATCCCTTCTTCTTCCCATTGCTGTATGTCCATCATCTTGTTTTGTAACGTTCATTCACATAGGTTAAAAGTTTGCACATTTCTTAAGTGTCCTGTAGCAAAGTTTGAAAGGTAGGAGTTAATAATTTCTAACTCTCTCTTCAGAATATGGAGGGGATGGTGTAATTCTGCAATTTCCTTGATGTCCTTTTCCTGGTAAAGGGCTAAAATTAGCATAGCGTGTCCAGTTGCCTGACCTCGGGCTACTGGAAATTTAGTGCAAGCTATTAATATGGGTGATGATGTAATACCATACTCAAGACTTAACTCTTTCATTTTTTGTTATTGCCGTGATACAAAGAAATGAGATGATAATATGAAATGACTAAAAACCCTGTGCATAAGCATAATAATTTAGAATGGCCTACCATAAATTAAATATATACATCTTACAAATGAATTGTATAGTTTGATAATTTTATATACATTTAGTATGTTTGAAACATCACACATGATTCCCTTGCCTTTGAGCTGAGGTATTAACCAAGTTTGAAATGGAGTACTTACATATAAAAACTATGTATCTAGCAGATCTGTATGTGCACCATTGTGCCTTACACAGAGTTCTATCCATCTCTGTGTCCTCAATGACATCTTGCGGAAAACCTCAGGAGTTATCTTCAAAAGGCTTCATCCACACTTTTGCACAATTCTTCATTAGTCCTGCAATGATATTGAGCCAGATGGGACTTAATTACTCCTCATAATGAGTTGTCTTGCATGATAAGGTCCAGGCTTCGTGGTAGCTATTTCAATACGGCTGGAGATATTGCTGAAACACACCTAATCTAGTGGCCTCAAAATTGTTCATCAAGGAACTCGCGCACCTGAATAGCAAATTGTGTTGGAGCCCTGTCGTGCTGTGATCACACATGATCCATGATTCTCTTGTCTTAGAGCTGAGGTATTAACCAAGTATGCAACATGCATAAAAATTTCCATTCACGTACCCTTCAAAATAATATGGTCTGAAAAGGTATCGTGACGACATCCCAGCCCATATTATAACAAGAGGTGGCTTCCTTTCCAACTCTTGCATGTAATGGAGATCTTCCATAAACCGAAAGCCAAATATCTCCTCTGTGAACTGTGATATAATGCATTCATCAGAAAATAACACTCTGAGCAAGACACAGCTTTTTTTGGAAATTGTGTCAACGAAGCATGGCATGCTGCTACTTACTGCTCCATGTCATTGTCAGATAATTTGTTCACAAGCATCAGTCTAAATCCTTTCATTTTCAAATCCCTTTTAATGTTGTCATGACCGGGCGAGTTGGCCGTGCGCGTAGAGGCGCGCGGCTGTGAGCTTGCATCCGGGAGATAGTAGGTTCGAATCCCACTATCGGCAGCCCTGAAAATGGTTTTCCGTGGTTTCCCATTTTCACACCAGGCAAATGCTGGGGCTGTACCTTAATTAAGGCCACGGCCGCTTCCTTCCAACTCCTAGGCCTTTCCTATCCCATCGTCGCCATAAGACCTATCTGTGTCGGTGCGACGTAAAGCCCCTAGCAAAAAAAAATGTTGTCATGAATTGTTGACCAGGATACTTGAAGTTCATCTGCTCTTGCTAATGGATTTAATTGGAGACTGCTCAATTGAGCGACAGCAGCACAAGTTTCTTCTCATTTTTTCATACGTCCATTACATGGCCTGTCTTTCACACTACCTTAAGCAAAAGCACATTTCTCCCAACCAAGCAGGGTTGCTTTACAAGGTGGGGGCTTTTGAAAGCAATCTCTAAATGCACTCATAATCTGTGTCATTGTTTGTCCAGTCTGTGGTCATTGGTGCACCCACACACATGCTACTATTCGTTCCTTAACAGTGCAAGTATGTTCGCTCATGTCAGCCAAAACTGAAAATAATAGACAACAATGCTTTTGAAAGCTTCAAAGCAGACATACCAATAAAACAATTATTTAATTCCCCAATTATAGTCCATGTTGTGATATAACAAAATAATAATATGAAACTAAGGGTACGGCAACTTCTCAGACAACCTGTACACCTAAAATCACTCCACACATTTGTTCATCTCACTTAAATAAAGATAATTCCTGTCAGAGTATGTTAGATCAAATCTAACACAGGAGCGATGGCATGACAAAAATACACGTGATTGATCGCAGGTTAACAGCAATCACTCTGAACACCTCCCTTAACTGTACAGATGCAGGATATTTGTAATCATTTTGTGATGCAATATATTTAAATTTAATACCGACAACAGAGTTTTCTTTTGTTAAATTGTGCATACATTTGTTTGGTAGATCCTGTATATGGTACTTTTTAATCTAAATTGAAAATATCATCAAATATTTATTGTACATGAAAATTAGGTGATAGTGATCATCCTTCCAAATGGAAAAGGCTTTGAGGCAATTAGCCTCTCTCCTTGTCTTCTAATCATATACCTTGTTATGTCCATGCCATTAAAATGTGGTTGTTTTTTTTGTTTTGTTTTTATGATGAGGGGTTTCAGAAGCATCCTACATACACAGTACTCAGATATTACAGTTAGTCACTCCTTTGTCAAATGAAACACAAGGTGTTCCCTCCAAAGCATATCTCTCTTTGTTATGTCCTGCCCATTATTGTGCATATATAATGTATAAAATTACAGTCCATTCTTATGTATGTCTGTCCGTAGATCTGCAAGTCCTTGTGGTGTGTAGTGGAAGGCATGTGCACCACAATTATGAGGCCTGCAGCACCTGGAACATCATGTGGTAACAACATGGTGAGCAGACATTTTTGTGAGTAGGATTATAAAATGTTTCATATGTAATATAACTCAATGATGAATTATATTTCATAGGTTATGTTCTATTTTCTATTACAAAACTTTCAAGAGCAGATAATGCTGTATGACACTTCAAGTGAAGAGTTCTATCATTGTAAATCATGGTTTAGGTGAATACTTACAACTCTAGTAGTGATGTTGAAAGGTAATGAAATTATCAATCATTGAATCAGTACTAATCTGCATTTAAGGCAGCTGCCCAGGTGGCAGATTCCCTATCTGTTTTTTTCAAAGAAATTGGAAATTCATTGAACACATCCCTTGGTAAGTTATTCCAATCCCTAATTCCCCTTCCTATAAACAAATATTTACCCCAATTTGTCCTCTTGAATTCCAACATTTTTGGTAACGCATGGTCTATTTTCTTCTTTTGAGAAACAGTTTTCTTGTGATGAATGCAGTTACCATCACATGGTTGTTAGCCTTTGAAATAGGTACCTCTGGAAATGGAGTTGCCGGCAGTGGCGGCTCGTGGGGTGTAAGTTTGGTGCAGTCCAAAACATGCACATTCGCAGTAAAAGTGTACATTTTGAATAAGTGTGTTGGATAATCTAGCTAGGAGGAAATCAGATATCGGCGTGATGCTTTGGGAAGATAATGGCTTACAAATCATCCACTGTATCATTTTCAAGCACTTACTTTAATTAACACAATATAACTATAAAATTAACTAAAAAAGCAAATATTACATTCAGTAACGTCTATTGCTCATATATTAAATATATTCTTCGATCCTTTGAAACAGCGAACTTGGCAATTATATCATCGTAAAAGGGCATTGTATCCATCAAGTCGTTGAGCAGTCACTTCTCCAGGGATATGGTTGCCAGCGCCGTCAGCCTCTCCTGAGATGTTAAATTCCTTAAGTAGGTTTATATCTGGTTAAGGCACGAAAAGCTTCTTTCATTTATATACTTCTTTAAACATGTCCTTGAGTTCATTCTTTTTTTTTTATGCTCCGTTCGGTGCATCGACCTATAGAGTTCTTTTGCCCCTACTTGCACCATGTGATATGAACCTGCGTGTAATTGGAATGGAGGAAGTGTAGAGTGTTGAATGTGAGAAAACATTAAGGACGACACAAACACCCAGCCCACAGGCCAGGGATATTAATCATTTACAATTTAAAAACCCGACCCAGCCGGGAATCGAACCTGGGGCCGCCGGGTGACAGGGGGACGCGGGGCCGGATGAGTTCATTTTTACTGAGCGACAGAATAATTTCCTCCAAACTGGTATTTTTGTAGGCAGAATGAGAATACATATATTGAAGTTTGTTTTGAACATGTGTGTGTCATATATCGTGAGATAAGATATTTTTTAGTTCTCTAGAGCATCAAGATGGAGGAGTTCAGAAAATTCTTCAAACTTAGAGCTAAGCAAAAAAATTTGAGCTTCTGCATATATTGAAATCTTATATCAATTTCTACAGAGACTAAATCCAATATCCGCAAATAAAGTACTCGATACTTAAGAAAATTTCATTTTCTGTTTTTAAACCAGAATGTTTTTTTAGTTCAATTTTGGTTTTCTTTCAGCCGTATGAAAATAGGTTTTAAATGTTTCTTCATTCCTTTATTTACACTTCACTCACAATTAATCCGCCGTACGGCCACGATTCACATGATAACAACGGACATTTATTTTCACTACAAAAGAATTCTCCATACACCACAACCTCAAATTTATAGCAAGCTTCTTCTTACAGCTGTTGGAACAGTAGCCACAACTCTCGCACAAATATGTTAGTAAATTTGTCTTTAATTGATTGTGTTTTAGCGTGTGATTGAGATACTAACATTGTCAGCAATGCTGTATGAGCCGGCATGCGTTCACCATAAGCAGTAGCCTGGGTTGCATATTCGGGTATGTTCGGATAATATCGTCCAGCTCGTGCCATGCAGCCAAAATCCCAGCGCCTCAATGGGCTGCACCAAGTGAAATACAGCTGTATACGTACTGTTGGCGGTCTACCGCGTTGTCATGGCAACTGTTGAGTTACACGTCACAAGTCAGCCCACACTCCTGCGAGCATTGAAAGGGCAGCACTCAGACTGCCAGGCACATTCGTAAAGGAAGCGAACAGCGGGGCTTGCTTAAATAACGAGCGTTACGCCTGTTGAGTAATCACAACATATAGGGTACACTTCGGTTTTTTTTTTTTAACGAATAGGTTTTAAAGAGAAATTATAGGGATGCAGAAAATGATAGACAATTATTTTGGGAAATGTTAGTGCAGCCGGGCTGTACTTGATGCACTTGAACAGCCGCTACTGGTAGTCGGTGATGTTACAGGGGAGGTGGCTAGATCGAGAGACTGACTAGAACTTGAAGCACTATTTTGACACTCAACTTCCCATTGTTCATCACTCTTGTTTCTGCTTTCCAGTGTCCGAGCCACTTCTTCACCTCAAGGCAACATCACAGTCGGGTGGTGATGAAGCATATGCTGTTTTAAACATGTTATCATCGATTTGAACGATGTACAAGATTTACAAATATCATACACTGCTATGTACTGGTTTTTATCATCTAGAGTGAAATAGCTCCACAAAAGGCTAGATTTTTGTCTATCTGCCATTGACATGGAATTCAAGACAATCGATAATATAACAAAAGAGAATAAAGCTTAGCGTGGCACGGTCCGGCAGCACTTGCTAGGGCGGGGTGACCAGTAGTTACTGTAGAAGCGATCTGTCCTGGCACACTGCCACCGGCATGGATCTGAGAAGCATTGGCCTGTACGTGCCATGCTGTTGGCACGAGATAACAGCCATAGCGTACACAGTTGAGCAACGAAGCAGTCATGTGGGCCCACATAATAGTGCTTCATACAGCAACAGTGCCAGCCACCAGTACCCACCATACTGTTCATTGAACTCATGGAAAAGCAGACTTGATTGATGTGTGTTCTTGCCCTTACCAACAGTATAAATAAGGTCAATATTCACGTCACAAACCTTTTCATTCTTGTAAACCCTTCACAGATTTATTTTTACATTGGCACTGGTTCCTTTTAAATCATGGAACCGTGCCGTCTCTGACACTGGTGTCAAAGCATGGTGCCAGTGCCTTCCTTACATCGCTACTTGTAAGCATATTCACATTTGCAGAAGTTAAGTGTGGAGGGAGGCTGTAGTAAAAGAGGCAGAGTATTCCAGCCAAAGAGTGCTTCTATGTCAATGTTTGCCCACCTTAAGTCTAGAAAACTACTTTGTTGATTCCTACTATTTTGCCCAGAGACTGATCACATGTTCTAATATGGAGAATGTAAATCCTAACATGATGAACTCATCCTTGTTAGGACTACTGAGACAAGAAGTGTATTAATAACTCACTGTCAATCATTGTAGACATGGTTTTCTGTGATTTCCTTCACTTCAACTTCAGGAGTGGAAATGAATCAACAACAAATATTTTCATCAATTAATACTTTAGGAAAAGGTGTACATTCCCCTTCAGCCAAGACTAGTAAAGCGCACCATGCATTATGATGTTCTAGTCCCATACTTTACTTCCTCACACAATTATCAACTGTTGCCTAAACACTCCAGTGCGTGTATATTAATTGGAATACTATCTTATACCAGATCATTGGCATAGAGCAAAAGAGATTTTATTGTTTTATAGTTGGTAATGAGATCTGCCTGTATTGAATTCTGGGAGTGTTGCCCCATTTAACATCAGAAGAAATGTGCTTTGTGTGAACCACAACCACGTTCTTTCCAATCTTACTCCCAGATTATTATGAAAACACACTGTACAGATACCATAATCATAGCCTACAAGACAGAATTCTCATACTCTGTAAGTATACAAGACTGATGACCAGTTATTTCATAAGAGAAGTTGGGATATTATAATACCAGTCACTGAATTACATTTATTAAACTTCTTGCTGATTTCAAAGTAATCTTGTGCATTAAGTAACATGCTTAACAATTGTATCATTCAAATCATCTATATAACAGACTAGCTGCAGTGCCCGGCTCTACTGAGGTACTTTTTTAAATGTTTAATTTTAGGATTTGTATTACCTGTTTGAAACAAATTTTTGTAAATGTCTTTGTTGTGACATAGACTGATAGTTTAAAAACCCCTTTGTAGATTTAGAAATATTGTTATGGATAGGCCTATAATTTTAGTTTTTAATTTGAGATGATTTATTTTCACATTAAACTATTTCCCTGTGGTGCTCCAGATTGTATGGGAAGTAGTAGATCCTTTCAAACAAATAATAAAAGTAAGTTATAACTGTATATATTTACGCATTGAGCTATAGATATGATGTACACGATTCCAACTGTCAGTGGGACTGACACCAATCAGCTCAGGGACTCCAAAAACTTCAGAATCAACACTCTTCTCTCCTCTCTCATTTTGGACATTTGCTTTTTATTTTATTTTTACAATTGGCTTTATGTTACACCGACACATATAGGTTTTATGGCAATGATGGGATAAGAAATGGCTATGAGTGGGAAGATAGTGGCCGTGGTCTTAATTTAGGATACAGCCCCAGCACTTGCCTGGTGTGAAAATGGGAAACCGTGGAAAACCATCTTCAAGGATGTCAACAGTGGGGTTCAAACCCACTATCTCCCAAATGCAAGTTCACGGCTGTGTATCCCTAACCACACAGCCAATTCGCTCGGTGGACATTTTCTTTTTTGCCTCTTCTGGACCCCCATGCTGATGCATCCAGAGTATCACAGTTCATCTCAGTGACCCCAAAATGTATGGATTTCACACTAATATCAGTCATTTTCAGTTAGTTTGACACAGTGCTTTCTTTCTGGAAGAAATTTAACCCAGAATACTGAAGTCACAGGCTTTAGTTTCTATGGTGTAAATGGTGCAGTAAATTAGTTAAAAATGAATTTAAAACACATAATTTGTAACCCAATGTTTAGGGCAAAACACAACATAACCTAATTTTTACATTAATTTTCAGACTTCAACATAGGTAACTAGAATGTTAGTAAAAATGAAGACATGATATTAATACCTTTTCCAATACAATTACTTGTACTTCCACACTGGACCTTGATGCTGGTGCTTTCTTTTTCTGTGACGTCACAGCGGTTCCATCCCCACAATAAGGTCTTCTATCAAAAATTCTTGAGAGAAGCCTAATTCATTCTAAACATTAATAATCAGACATTGAAAAATACTTTGGGCAGACGCATTTTCCAACTCAACAATATCAATAAATAGATTTGTATCTTTGTCCATATCAGGAAGCATTCTTCTTCCTCTTCTCCTTCCACTTTTCCCATACCTGTTGTGGAGTCGCAGGTGCGAACTGCATAACACATGTTGATTTGGCCCAGTTTTCCAGCCAGATACCCTTCCTGATGCCAACCCTATGGAGGGATATAATCACTATTACGTGTTTCTGTGGTGTTTGATAGTGTGGTGTGTTGTCTGAATATGAACGGGAGAGTTTTGGGACAGGCACAAATACCCAGTCCCCACGCAAGAAGAATTAATCCAAAGCGATTAAAATCCTGACCCTCTGAACCGACCATTCAGACAAGGAATCAGACCATATCAGAAAGCATTATCCTTACATATGTACTGTATATTATGAAAGATGATACTTGGCTGATAGAAGTACTCTGGTCAATTAACAAACAAGTCTTTCAATTAGATTCCATTATTCTCTTCGTTGGGTTTTCTCCATTTTAGCTTCAGTATAATTAACTATATTTACCCATGTCACTTCCAGACAAAAGAGTAGCGTTACAAAAATGTTGCAAAGTTTGGGTTGGGAAGAATTGAGAGAAAGAAGAAGAGCTGCTCGACTAAGTGGTATGTAATGGAAATTCTAAGTTCCCATGGAGGGAATTAGATATTTTTCCACCAATAGAGCATATCAAAATCAGATCAAAACCTGCATACACCCCAGCATCAGTGGGTAGGGTCTGACACATGCCACTCTGAAGAGTCTAGTGTCAGACCTAAGACGAAATGCTGGTTAATAGAGCAAACGCCTGAAAAGCCATACATCTAATTTTTGATCTAAGTGGCATGTTCCGAGCTGTCAGCGGAGAGATGGCGTGGAATGACATTAGTAGACGAATAAGTTTGAGTGGCGTTTATAAAAATAGGAAAGATCACAATATCAAGATAAAGTTGGAATTCAAGAGGACAAACTGGGGCAAATATTCATTTATAGGAAGGGGAGTTAGGGATTGGAATAACTTACCAAGGGAGACGTTCAATAAATTTCCAATTTCTTTGAAATCATTTAGGAAAAGGCTAGGAAAGCAACAGATAGGGAATCTGCCACCTGGGCGACTGCCCTAAATGCAGATCAGTATTCATTGATTGATTGATTCCTCGACCTGGAGGAATTAACCAGATGAGGCTAAAATTTCCAATTTCCACATCTTGGAGATGAATTTCAGATTCAAAATCATTGAGTGCCTGATTTTTCTTTGCAATTTTATAGGTTGTTCTGAAGATTTTAGAGGTTATCTTTTTGTCATATCCAAAAGCTTGAGTAAAGTAGACCTTCGATCTTTTTCTTTTGTAGCAATTAATATGTTTGTGGCCACCTTATGAATGGAACTAATTTTATTATCATGGATATATATATATTTTTGTAGTGATGTCATTTGATGTTTTATTTTCACCAAAAGGAACATTTTCCCATGGCTTAGAAAATTCATACCTTGTTTGTCTCTGTCCAGGTCCAAATTGAATACTTTTTGACATATTGATAGCTTTCTATTTTTCATGATTAACCAGTCATATCTTTCGCAAAAATCAGCCTTTTGCTGTGGAGTGCAACACTCGGGAAGATTTCTATTTATGACCGCATGTTCGGTAGCCACAACCACGTGTTCAGCTTTTATGAATTTGATCACAGCATTTTCCCCCAAACTTGTTTTCAGCACACTACATTCACTTGATTCAGTCTCAGATATTTTGAGTTTCTTTCCTGCCGGAGCAGAAGAGAAGGACTGAGTAATTTTTCAGTTCATGGTTTTTGATAAATACCACAGGAAAAAAAAAGCAAAGCAAAGCAAAGTCACCTCCATACAGGCCATGAAGGCCCTTGGAGGAGTGGAAGGTAAAGGCTTCCACCATCCATAACCTCGGCACTTGGTGGGGTAGAGTGGTTAGCTCTACGCCCGGCCGTCTTTGCCCCCAGGAATTAACCTGGTACTCATTTTTGGTGTAGGCTGAGTGAACCTCAGGGCCATATGCACCTCTGGAAGTGGAAATCTCATTTCTTAAATTTTATGACTTCCTGACTGGGATTCGAACCCACATCCTTCCGAATACCACAGGAAACAAGCAAATTAATGTACAGAATTGACAACAGACGCAACCACAGCACTCAAAGCAACAAAGTTAAGTGAACAGGAAGTGAAGTGAAACTGATCACAGTCACATGAAGGAAGTTCCCAAATTTTAAGCAGCAAGCATGTACAGTACAGTCAAAAGTGTAGTGCTGTAGAACCGGATTGGTATCATATTATTTATTATATGGTCGATAACTATCGATGCTTCCTGATGCCATAATTCAACATTAAGCAATGATTGCAGCACATGTGAAGACACACTTTTAAACAAATAAATACAAATCTTCACCACAATTTTTACAATCTAAAGTTTACCGGTATGTGTACCGGAGCGTACCAGTGGAAAAAGCCCTGGTTTTACATGTCATTACCTCCCCTAGAGGTGTTTAAAGATGCCTTACCCCCACAGTATTTTTTACAGGTAGTAAGTTATGTGTGTACCAAGGTTGCTTGATAACTATGCTGGAACATACGGACATACATTCATAATCTCGGTCATTTTGCACATTTTCTTTTTCCACTCCTCTTCCCCCCCATGCTGATGGGGGCTGAACTTGGACTTAGATGATAGCCAGAGTGTGTTACTATTCATCTCATTATTTTTATACTTCACCCCCCTTTCCACCCCCATTCCTAGGGCTGCTGTCCGACTCGTTGGCTGAACGGTCAGCGTACTGGCCTTCGGTTCAGAGGGCCCCGGGTTCGATTCCCGGCCGGGTCGTGGGATTTTAACCTTAATTGGTTAATTCCAATGGCACGGGGGCTGGGTGTATGTGCTGTCTTCATCATCATTTCATCCTCATCACGACGCGCAGGTCACCTACGGGTGTCGAGTAGAAAGACCTGCACCTGGCGAGCCGAACTTGTCTTCGGACACTCCCGGCACTAAAAGCCATACACCATTTCATTTCATTTTTTCCTAGGGCTGCTAGTGAAATCTTACCCCCACAGTAGTTTTTTCATATAAGCCATATGTGTACCAAGTTTGGTTGAGAGCTATGCTGGAACATATATATCCATAATCTCAGCCATTTTAGACATTCTTGTTCACCCCTTTTCAACCTTCATTCTGACTGGAGCTGAACTCTGACTTCAACAGCATCTAGAGTGTTGCATTTCATCTCAGCAACCCAAAAAACTACAGATTAGGACACTAATATTGCTTGTTTTGGATTGTTTCTACATGTCACTCACTCCTCACCCCTTTCCCAAGGGAAGCTAGGGTCTTTTTACTTCCACAGTAATTTTTTCCAAATAGTGAGTCATATGTGCACCAAGTTTGATTGAGAGCTATGCTAAAACATGTGTGTACATTCATCCATAATCTTGGTCATTTTGTATATTTTCTTTTTCACCTCTTCTCAGCCCCATTGGTATGGGGCTGAACTTGGACTTAAATGACATCTGGAGTGTCACTGTTCATCTTAGCAACCCCGAGAACTATGGATTCTACATTAATATTAGATGTTTTCAATTATTTTTATACATCCCCTTTCCATCCCCTGTCCTAAGGGGTGCTATTGGTGTCTTACCCCCACAGTATTTTCTTCCAGGTAATAAGTCATATTGTATACCAATTTTGGTTGACAGCTATGCTGGAACATATACACATACATCCATAATATCGGCCATTTTGGGATTTTCCACTCCATTTCACCCCCATGCTGATGGGGGTTCCACAAATAATAAATATCTCAGCAGGTTAACGTCAGCTGTGAATTAAAAATTTTTAAGCAGAATATCTCCTTGGCCTGGCCTACACTCATGTACATGCCTACTTCGAACACCAGGTCTGTATTTTTGTTGCCACAAGACCTATCTGTGTCGATGCGATGTAAAGCCAGTAGCAAAAAAAGAAATTACTGCAGAATAATGTTGCCTTGGATACGGCCAGTTATTTCTTCATCGGATGCCAATATTTCCAAAATGGCTTTTAGGGCTTTAAAACATGGTTTTCCAAGTTATGTTCTCTGCATCATGAGGCTTAAAATGCTCACCCTCCTGATGAAGCTAGGAAGCAGAAATGAGCTGAGAGGAACTGATGAGGAAAGAGCCCATCTACTTGTTGGCAGCAGTGTGTGAAGATATCAAGATTTTTCTGGTCCTCTTGTGTTTTAATGTTTGTCCTCGTCCCCTCTTTCTGTTGCTCCCTCTTCACATACTGACCTGCCTTTATGTTCTATTTTGTGTTCCTTTCTTTGTTCCTTGTATCTATCTATCTATATAGATGACCTGAATTGACACTTGTTTGTCCCTTTCCAATACTCCATTTTATCATTCATATAATTGAAATGTTCTTGGTAAGAGATCTTTTTCTGTCCAAACTCAATTAATACAATTTCATTTGATCTTTTGAAAATAAAAAAACTTGTATGGATTTTATCATTCATATAATTAAAGTATTTTTCCTTCTTGATGCTACCAGAGGAATACCCACATCTTCAGGTAAGAGTTTTCCTGTCCTTCTAATTATGAAATTTAGAGTCCTGAATTTATATTGTAAGGATAAGGAGTGTATTTGTGAGGATTTACAGAAAGCAGAAACATTCAGTCAGCAGTATGTAAAGATTATTGGTGGAGGAGGTGACTAATACTAACAAAGTATAGAAATTCACACTGATACAAAAGCTGAAAACTAGAAAAGCAGCTGGAATTGATAAGATATATGGGGATAAACTAAAAGCAATGGGTTGGGATGTAGTACCATATCTGAAGTACTCATTTGATTACTGTTTGCATGATGGAGCTATACCAAATGAATGGAGATTTGCTATAGTAAGTAGCCTCTGTGTATAAAGGAAAGGGTGATCAACATAAATCCAATAACATTACAGGACAGCTAGGTTCATATGTATTGCATGTAAGCTTTGGGAAAGCATTCTTTCAAACACGTTTGCGAAATAACCGATTTGATAGAAGGCAGTTGTGATTGGGATAATCACATAAATGGGATTATAAATAAAAGTTACAGATCTCTTCAGATGGATATGAGGGTTGTGGTGAGGATATAAAGGAGAGGCTATATTTATAGAAAATAGAACTCAAACAATTAGAGTAGGTGAATCATTAGGAAGGGAATTCCTCAAGGCAGTATTATGGGACCTTTATATTTTCTTAAATACATAAATGATATGAGTAAAGAACTGGAATCAGAAATGAAGCATTTTGCTGATGGTGATATAATGTATATAGAGTAATAAATTATAAGATTGTGAATACCTCCAAAAAGACCTCAACAATTTTGTGTGATGTACAGCAGGCAATGGTATGACAATAAACAGAGTGAAAAGTCAGCTTGTGAGTTTTACAAAAAGGAAAAATCCTAACAGTTTTAATTATTGGGTTGCTGGTGTAAAAGTTTCTCATGCAGATCACTTTAAGTACCGTATACAGTGAATCTATATATTTAAAACACTAGGCTGATTTTTATTACAGCGAGTTTGAGAGAACGGCTGAACCGATTGATATTGTAAAGCATTCTGATGGAAGATCTTGGCCTGCAGATTTGCAGAGTGTCTTTAAGAGCATAAAAATTTCTGCTGTATATTTTAAAATTATTGATGAAAAATGCAGCATTCCGATTAGCACTTGCCAGTACTTCAAGGGCACGTGAACCATGAGAGTGCAGAGGCATGTGGCACAATAGAAGAGGTGGAAGGAGGTAAGCATCCATGTGCAGTCAGACATCTTCTGGGTCAACTCTACTTCGGGTTCTTCCAGCCTTCTTTGTAGTGAGTCACTTGGCCGAGGAGAAGCTATTTAGCTATTCAGCACAATTTTACTGTCTGTTGTGTAGTTCTCCCTATATTTGCTAGCTTGAAATTATTTTGGATAAATTTAAATATTTCCTTTTCCATCTTGTCTCACCCTATATTTGTTAGATTTAGTGATTTCGGAGAAATGTTAACACTAAGTGTGTGAACTCCTTCCATTCCAGTAGTTAACAAAGTGAGTCGATCCTCCGTGTCATACTAATGTGCTAATTTTCAATTTTGATTTGGCCGACATGACACTCGTAACAAACTAGGAATAACTTTCAATTACCTTCGAAAATCATAAAAGTAATTAGTGAGACAAGACATTTGCTTGCTCCAACAAACACAAATTTCAAGAATGCATTTTTCATTGATGGCCTCGGAGGCACTAGAAAAATATTCAGTATATATAATACAAAAGTGCTTCAATTTAGGGCTTCATGGTATATCAGTAACATGGACAGGATTAGTCGCTGTTTTGCTGCCTAGTGGTTACAATCAAAATTCCTCTAAATTTAAATATATCATAGGATTCATAGGTAATGACATTCCATTCATTCTGGTGGGAAAAGTTGTTGTTCTTGGCAGAGATTTCATAAAGATTTTGCCTGTTTTGCCACATACTTATTGCCAAACAGTTATTTATTTATAATTGTATTAAATACTTTCCTCTTTAACCCTTCTTTAAAATACACTGCTTACATAAAAATATGTGAGCAAAATCACTTTTAAAAAAAGGACTACTGATTTTTTTCAAGTAATCTGTAATGGCGACTACCCCTCTGTAGATGATGACAGATCAAATGTTATTGAATTACCAGTCAGAATTTTAGCACATTATATCATGATTGAAATTTATAGCAAAATGTTCACTTGTGCGAAAAATGCTATAATGTTCTTAAAAGTTGTCATTCTCAATTAATACATACATACATCTTCATTATAGACTGTTATGTCTTTGGCGTACAGTCTGCAAGTCTCTGTTAATTTACTAATCGCTGCCACAATCCTCTATTTGTAACTAGTTCTGTGGCCTCATTTAGTTCTATATCTCTTATCTTTAAATCATTGGAAACTGAGTCTAAACATCGTCGTCTTGGTCTCCTTCTACCCGTCTTACCCTCTGCAACAGATTCCATTATTTTTCTAGGTAACCTATCATCCTCCATTCACCTCCCACAATCCCACCACCGAAACCAGTTTATGTGTACAGCTTCATCCATCAAGTTCATTCCTAACTTAGACTTTGTTTCCTCATTCTGAGTACCCATCTGCCATTGTTCCCACCTGTTTGTACCAACAATCATTCTTGCTACTTTCATGTCTGTTACTTCTAGCTTATGAATAAGATATCCTCAGTCCACCCTGCTTTCACTCCCATAAAGCAAAGTTGGTCTGAAAACAGACTGATGTAAAGATAGTTTAGTCCAGGAGTTGACTTCCTTCTTATAGAATACTGTTGATCGCAACTGAGAGCTTACTGCATTAGCTTTACTGCACCTTGATCAATCTTACTATATTACCATTCTGGGAAAACACACATCTTAAATACTTGAAATGATCTACCTGTTCCAGCTTTGCATTCCAAATGTGACATTCAATTCTCTTGAATTTCTTACCTACTGTCATCAATTTAGTCTTAGAAAGGCTAATTCTCATACCATACTCATTGCACCTATTTTCAAGTTCCAAGATATTAGACTGCAGGCTTTCAACACTATCTGCCATTAAGACCAAGTTGTCAGCATATCCTAGACTGCTTACTACATTTTCACCTAACTGAATCCCTCCGTGCCACATTATGCCTTTCAGCAGATGATTTATGTAAACTATGAACAATAAAGGTAAGTACCTTGAACCAAGAACTCATTCCACTGTCAATTCTCACTGCAGCTCTATTGTCAACATAAATGCCTCTGATTGATTTTAATAATCTACCCTTAATCACATAATCCCCTAGTATTGCGAACATCTTTTCCCTCGGCACTCTGTCATATGCCTTTTCTAGATCTACGAAACATAAATATTCCTCTCGTAGCAATTTTCATTTACCTGCCGCATACTGAAAATCTCATCCAACAGCAAGGATAGAATAGTGCTAATGGGCGATTTCAATGCGAGAGTTGGAAATCGAACTGCCAAAACATAGTCCAAGTGAGGATCTCTCCTCTAACTGGTTAGGGACCACTGGTGGATTGCATAGTCCTAGCCACCTGAGCACAAGGAGGACCATGATTCAGAATATATCCCGACTCACAGGACCACATACTAGGCCACTCAGCCATTGCCCATGGTTCACGAACTAGGATGTGACTGCAGTAACACACACCATGAACCATATTAATTAATTAATTATACCTGGTAGTTCAAAACCACACACTAGCATCAACAGATTTATACTAAAGCCACTTCAATTTCCTACATAATTCTTGTATTCCTTGGAATTAATCCTTTGTCTCCACAAATTCCCTTTTTACAAATTGGAGCCATAGTTATGCTCTTTAGAAATCTGAACGGCTCCTAAATGGAACCAGATTAGGGCCTAATTATGAGAAACATGTACAAAAATTGTTTAGATTTTGAAATAATAAATGGAGATAAAGCTGGACAGAGAGCTTAAATCCCTCAAATTGACTTAACAACATGATCAAATACTTCTATTTTTTTGAAGTGGCATCAATATCCAATTCGCTTGGCATTTTGAATCATGATCAATAAACCTCAAGGGATGTGAAGGTCTCTGTTTACCTCAACCAGTTTTCATCCATGGCCAGTTAAATAATGTAATGCCAAGAGAGCAATATTTTAATGTTGCAATAATGTCAAAAGCTAATTGTATAAGGAAAGCACCAAGCAAGTGGCTGTCGGTTTGGGTCACGTACCTATCAGCTTGCATTCAGGAGATAGTGGGCTCAAACCCCACTGTCAGCAGCCCTGAAGATGGTTTTCTGTGGTTTCCCCACTTTCACACCAGTGGCTGTACTTTAATTAAGGTCACAATCGCTTCCTTCACAGTTCTAGCAATTTCCTATCCCATCATCGCCATAAGACCTATCTGTGTTGGTACAGTGTAAAGAAAATTGTAAAAAAGTAAAGTATGAGGAATATCGTACACAAGGAAATCCTTCAATAAATATTTACCTCATTGACCGTCACATCTTGACAGGTTTCAGCTAGTGTAAGTTGCTTTTGAATTGTTTGATCTCCAGTCAGTTGCTTGCCAACCCAATTCTTTCAACTTTGTACAACTCCTCATAATGTTATTGTTATTCAGTGTTCTGAGTTATTCCAGAATGCATGTCTTCTTGAAGAAGTGGAATATTCTGATCTATATGCAGTTCTTTTCAAGTGTTGGTCTAACAATGATCATTGAAAATGAGGAACAAATCTGTAGGTTATCAGAGTATGAAAAAGGACTTCCCATCTAATGAAACTGAGCAGGATTTGGGAGGCATTTACAAGCAGTTATTCTTGGAAAAATATGAAGGTAAGAGTTCAAGAGACTTACTTCATGATTTGAATTCAGATGAAATGTTCTACCCATATCTGATGGCTCCACCATATCAAATTTATAAAATGTCAAAAATGTAGCTGCTCCCACTGTGTAGGGGTAGCATGCTTGCTTCTTACTCAGAGGCCCTGGGTTTGATTCCTGGCCAGATCAGAGATTTTTAGCTGGATCTGAGGGATGGTTTGAGGTCCACTCAGCCTACGTGGTTACAATTGAGGAGCTATCTGATGGTGAGATGGCGGCCCCAGTCTAGGAAGCCAAGAATAATAGCCATAAGGATTCGTTGTGCTGACCACACAACACCTTATAATCTGCAGGCCTTCGGGCTGAGCAGCAGTTGCTTGGTAGGTCATGGCCCTTCGGGGCTGTTGTGCCATGCTTTTTTTAAATGTAAAAAATGTAATTTTTAGAAACCCTATCAAAAAAGGTCATGCGTGATGTGTTGAGTGACATTTTGCATGATCCCTGATGAGTTGCACTTATTCTAAAATCACAGAAATGCACCATTTTATTTAGTGTAGGTATACCACCATATATAATTAACCAAGAAATCTTCTCATCGATCACGCTTATTCTTGAGGATTTTGAAATTTTCAGCCAATCACCTTTTGTGTCCAGAAGTATGAAATGTTAGGAAAGGTTGGTGATTATTATTTTAAATCAGTAGGAAATGGACTGGAATTCCAAAAGCCTAAACTTTTCCAATATATTCTTGTTTAGAGATGACTGCTTTAAGAGAAGCTATTCCTGAAAGCATTTCCTAATAGTTTAGTTGAATGGCGTTATTTTCTACATTGATATTATTTCAAATGAAATGAAATATTGCCTGATGTTACAGTGGTGTCAAAACCAAGAATGTGTTCCTGTAGAGGAGAGACCAGAGCCTGTAAATGGTGGCTGGAGTGAATGGACTCCATGGAGTGACTGCTCAAGAACCTGTGGTGCTGGAGTTGCCATTACTGAGAGATTTTGTGACCAGCCAGTTCCAGCACATGGTGGTAAATTCTGCACAGGGGAACGTCGTCGCTACAAAGTGTGTAATGTGGAAGTAAGTACTTAGATTTTGAAGTCTATGTAAATTCTATTGTTTTAATAATTAGAGAAAACTTCAATTGCTTGCAGAGCATTTGGTCTGTTAGAGTGTACTATTCTGTAGTTATTCTTTTTCTTTTGAGTCTATTTCTCAGAAAAAGGGCTTAAATTTTGTCTCAGCCTCAGTTTACTTGAATTGTTCTAGGAATCTACCCTATCAGATATGTTATTTTATAGGACTGTCCTGATGGCCAACCCACCTTCAGAGCTTTACAGTGTTCAAAATATGATGATCAAGAATATAATGGCAAAAAGTATAAATGGCTCCCTTACCTTGATAAATGTGAGTATTATTTTCTCTTTCATTTGCATATGTGAATTGATTTAAAGGAAGTAAGTTACTTCAGCTTGTATCTTGTTTCAGTTAAAATTGCAAACTCATCTACAGTTCCCAAAAAGGAAATTTGTTACATCTGCATATATAAAATAAGTTGTTTGTCTGTACATTGACCTGAATTTAAAAATAATGGTATTTCCATATTGGTTGTTTTTTCAGTATGAAGGAAATGCAATTTTAATGTTCCATCATCTTTGTCTCTCTGTATGTACGCACTTAATGAGAAAATGGCTAAACATAATTTAATTAAAATCAGTACCGGTATATAAAGTCAGGGAATAAGGCACTACACTTTAGGCTATAAATAATATTCGTGCTGAGTGAAATGGTAGTTAATGGGAAGGCCAAAAATTTAATTTTCAGATATGCATTTTATTATTAGTTCTATCGATGAATACTACTCGGCTATGGTAACAGATATACTCATAAATTTTGACTTTCATTACTTAGTGCCCATCAGTGCCAAGCCACAATAAATGAGGGAACAGAATTTAATGAAAATCAGTATATATAGTCAGGGAATAAGGCACTTCAATCTAGGCTACAAATAATTTTATTTACCTGGGTGAAATGGTAGTGTAGGGGACACCTAAAATTGAATTCCCAAAATCTATATTTTTAGTGGTCCTATGAGTAAATACTACATAATAAAAGTTATAGAGAATACAATTCCTGATCATTTATGTCTTATACAATTTTACCATATTGGCTATGATAACAGAGATATTCATGAATTTAGACTTTTGTTGCTTAATCCATATCAGTGCTGAGCATTGCTAACATAGAAATATTGTTCAATCGTGTTAACTGGTGATGGTGGTGAATTTTATTGTGATTTTCTTAAGGTGAAAAACCATGTGGTCATCACCCCATATTGACAAGATAAATGGTGAATATGACAACCAAAATGAGAAAAAATGATTGTGAAGGAACAGTCTCTTAAAGAATGAGACAAGAGCGAGTCAGGAAAGGAAGATCCCCCTTTACATTGGCTGCCCTAATATCACAGAGATGGAAGAAAACTAAATGTGAAGGTCTGCAATATCAAAAGCCAGTAAAACTGATCAACAATTAACATTACATTGATTATTGTTTGTTGTTAGCTATATGCTTTGTCTCGTCTGCTGCTGCTCATCTCCAATATATAGCATTACTTCTGTGTACTGCGTCAGCTAAGGGAATTGCCGTAAAGTGGGGTAACTTCGGCCATACAGGGTAACTTCGGCCACTGAAGAGTTGCAACACTTACTTTCCCCTGCCTCCTATACTGGAAAAGATGAACCACTAGCAACAACTAAAATGCACATACAGTGCACTACTGCTCTATCAACACTCAGTAGTCCAAATAACATTGGCAGGCTCATTGTTGAATCAATCGACTTTTTTCGCAGCCCCAACTATTGTCTTCTCTGGTAACAGCAGAAAAACCAAGCTCGATAGCTGCAGTCACTTAAGTGCGGCCAGTATCCAGTATTCGGGAGATAGTGGGTTCGAACCCCACTGTCGGCAGCCCTGAAGATGGTTTCCCATGGTTTATCATTTTCACACCAGGCAAATGCTGGGGCTGTACCTTAATTAAGGCCATGGTCACTTCCTCCCCACTCCTAGCCCTTTCCTGCCCCATCGTCGCCATAAGACCTATCTGTGTCGGTGCGACCTAAAGCAAAAAAAAAAAAAAAAAAAAACAGCAGAAAACAAATTGTTCTCTAGCCCCAGCATTCGATTCTCCATTCCAGTGGTTTGTGGGGTCAGAATGTAAGTTCGTCTGGTAACTGATCAACACAATTTGATGCATTTTATTCAAATAGGTTTTGCAGGAAATAGTTTTATGATAAAAGTTGTCCTCTTCCGGGGTGACTTCGGCCATGCCAAGAACGTACGGGAAAACATTACACGGCCGCGGATATTGTAATTACAATCCTGTTTACTTCAAGAATGCTTTAGAAGAAATTAATAAAGGCACAATAACAATAAACGGGGAAGTTTATCCTGACAGGGAGGGGAAAAAGTTTCCATTTTCAATGACAAATAGACGGATATCAGTTGACATGGACAATACACATTTAAGAATTTGATTGACGGCCCAGATATTTTCTAATTTAGAAGACAGTGTGTTATGAGGACAGTCTACAAGATTGCTTCTTTTCCGACTGCCTTTTCTCTCCATACAATTGGGCTTGATGATTTCCGTACCTTTTATTTATTATCTTTTGTACCATTAAAAATATTTATACAATGCAACATGCAATTTGTAATATACAATGCTTGTACACTTAGGCTAAATAAAATAGTTTCTTCTTTGGGGAAAAAGTGAATTTGATCACTATACATTTTTTTTGCCATAAATCATTTTAATTTGTTTGTAATTGTTGATACTGGGCATTTTGTAAGTTTTTAAAAAACATTCACGGTGGCCGAAGTAACACTACTTTGAAGAAAACTTTGTTTCTTAAGTAATTTTTATGGTGGCCGAAGTTACCCCAAAACGTGGTAACTCCGGCCACTCTTTTGATAATCATGATTCATTACTGAATAACAATTAGAATTATGTTCATATTTAAAAATGAAGAACAAACATGGCAGAATTTATATTATATTTTTCAGAAAATTAGAGGGAATATTTCATATTTTATTCTTAAAAATATACGAAAAAGTGGCCGAAGCGTTTTACGGTACCTACCTGAGTAGAACAGTCCCACCTGAATACTGGTGGGAAGTTGCAGGGAAGTTAGATAACTTTCTTTTTTTTGGCTTGCCATTTCTCTGGTTCATACATGTTCTGATAACTACTGGTACATGAAATATTTATACTTACACTCATGCTGAAAATAAGTTTTAATTTCTCCATTTACCTCAACCAGCATCATGACCAGCAACATTTTTCACAAACTTCCAAATATTTCTGGAAATATTAATTCTGTCCAAACAGTGCATACAGCCTACAACAAAAATGAGTACCAGGTTAATTAATTGGGGCAAAGGTGACTGGGCATAGAGGTAACCACTCTACCCCATGAAGTGCCAAGTTTACAGATAGTGGAAGCCTTTACCTTCCACCCCTGTACAGAGATGAGAAAAAAACAAGCAGTGTATGTAATGACAATTATGACAATTAGTGAAGATCTAGTTTATAATTTTGTTTGTCTCATACATTTTTACCTTATCATCTATAATAATGGAGATATTTACAAATTTAAGACTTTATTGGCAGGTCCATCACCAACAGGGATAAGCTCTATTGTTCAGTTATCATAGTACTGAACTAGCTAATAATGATGGTGATTGTGTAAATAAGCTGCAAATCCGCTCAGCCATTAGCGACTATTCATCAGGACGATAATAAAGATGACTACTTTTTCCTTTTTTTTTTTTTTTTTTTTTTTTACAAATTGCTTTACACCGTACCGACACAGCTAGATCTTATGGTGATGTTGTGATTGGAAAGGGCTGGGAGTGGAAAGGAATTGACCATGGCCTTAATTAAGATCCAGCCTGCATTTGCCTGGTTGGAAAATGGGAAACCACGTTAAACCATCTTCAGGGCTGCTGACAGTGGGGTTTGAACCCACTGTCTCCCGAATGCAATCTCACAGCTGCACGACCTTAACTGCACGGCCAACTTGCTCGGTAAGATGACTATCGAAATGAGAAGGAAAAACTCAATCACTCAAAGATTGATAGAAAAGGTACCTATAAGGGAGGTGGCTGCTTTAATATCACTGAGCTAAAAAAAAAAAAAATGTGATAGCTTAAAATGTCCTAAGTTCGGACAACTTATCAACTACAACATTACTTTGACTCACTATTGTTGGTTGAGGTGTACTGCCAGTTTACTGCCCCAATTATTCAAACAGTTACCTGTCAATGACAGGTCCAACAGCTAGGCTTTTAACTACATTGTATGAGTGCATAGTGGGATGGGGATTGGATATTGATGATGATGATTTTTGTTTTACTATTACTGAGTAGGTCAGTGGTCCCTTGTTTATTGGACTGTTATGGCAATATCATGTCCTGTTTACACAACAGAACTGTCATCTGGATGTTCAGGAAGTGTCAGCATCAATTGAAGTATACAAGGGCCTAAATCCAATGCGCTCGCGCGCGCGCGTGTGTGTGTGTGTGTGTGTGTGTGTGTGTGTGTGTGTGTGTGTGTGTGATATATATATATTGGTCTATGTGGAGTGTAATGTTTACAATTCATTGCTAATCATGTCCAAAAGACACATTTCATTTCGATTCTATATTGTTCCAAAGAAGGTACCGTACTTTGTTTTTGTTGTGAATCTGTTTTCATTTCAGTATGTATGCAAAGCAATGTGTATAACGAGTGAATGTGGCCTTTTATAAAAATGCATTGCACCTAGAGGGCTAGATTTTATTGGTCCTCAGTGAAAGAGTTTGGAATATGAATGCAAAGGTTAGAAAGTTAACAAGAACAAAATACATATGCATAAAAAAGACGTGGAGAGTACTGACTTACTTAAAATGTAGAGGCCAAACGTTGAGGAGGTATTACACAATGACTACAAAAATATCAGAAATAAACTTGTGGTAAACAAATGAGTGATGATGCCTGCCCTTCTGATGAAGCTGCAAAGAAGAAATGAGTTTGTTGGGAGCTCAGAAGAATTAGATGTAGAAGATTGGCTTGATGAGGAGAGGACCCATTTATTTGAAGATGGCACTGATGGCCTTCTTGGACTTGAGAAAGTATATGATTGTATGTGTAGAAACAAAGTACAGGAAGCCTTACAAGGAAAAGGGTGCTAAGAAGCAGGCAATAGAAACAGTGAGGGAGATGTACCATGGGAGTGTCAGTTGTCTGAAAGTAGGAGGAGAGAGAACAGACTGGTTTGAGCAAAAATAGTGGATTAAGACAAGGAAGTATTTTTTCACTTTTTTCTCTTCATTGTAGTAATAGATGAGTTAATGCCAGAAGTGGCAAGGAAAATTGAGGAAGGAATATGAAAGATGATGTTGGCAGATGACTTGTTAATCTGGAGAGAAAAGGAAGAGGAAGTTAACGAGTTTAAAGTACCTGGGAAATATCATAGAGGAAAGTGAAAGAAATGATAGGAAATAATTAAGCATGGAAGACAGGCAGGAGCGTCCCTGAAAACTGTCAGAAGTCTAGTTTGGAGTAAGGATGTCCCTCAGAGAAGCGAAAGAGTGATATACAGAATGTACTATGTACCTATTCTAACGTATACAGTAGAAACTTGTGTAATGAGGCAGAGAGTTGTAACTAGGATACAGGCAAGTGAAATAAAATTTCTAAGAAGCAGGATCAGAGTGATAAGAATGGATAAGATCAGAAATGAGAAGGTTAGAGATAAAGTAAAAGAAGAACCACTGCAGAACAGGATAGAGAATGACCGAAGAAAGGATATACAGGAGGATGCATGAAATGCAGATAACAGGAAAATGACCCGAAGGAAGACTAAGTGACTGGTGGATAAAAGGGCTGGAGGAGTGTGTGCAGAGAAAAGGAGAGGACTGGACAAGAGTAAAGAGGGAGAAGTGGTGGGAACACAAGATGGAGAGGCTTGTGTTCCAAGCAGACCTAGCCAACAGCTGGAAACAGCATATGATGATGATGATGAGTACTTGAAGATGGGAGACTGTATTTGTCTTTTTGCATTTTTTGTTTATTCTTGTCTCCTCTTTCTATTGCTCTCTTTTCCATACTAATATGTCATTGTGTTTATCTTAATGTGCTCCTATTCATATTCCTATCTTCCTATGTATGACTTAATTTGACATTGCTTGTCTAAGTAGATCATAATATAAGTCCTCCTTCTTGTGGGATACTACTTATTTTTTTAACCCTCCATCCTGTAGACTGCATAAACTATGAACTATCTTAAAAGTACCCTGCTTTTTAATATGGTCCTGCTGCAAGTCCTGCAAAAAGTTCAGGCTTGTCTATTTTCTATGAAATTTAATAAAGAAGATGTTGAAACCTGGTCCTAACCATGAGTTTATTTCTGTTTTTCTATTCTGTGGAATATGAAACATTTTGTGTTTCAGTTTCCAATAAAATAACCAATTTGCAAACCATGACAGAGAAGGCAGCAAATCTGGTATGATCATGGTGACCATGACTATGGCAAATATTAAAAGCAAATGTGTTCTCAATTCTTAGTTGATCACGGATAAGTAATTATTCTATACCAGTATTGTGTTTTTTGTGTCATTACTTGAAGACTGCAGGGGAAAAATGTGAAATGTCCATTTGAGCTAATTTTTTGCTAGAGCATTTTAAAGGTTTAGAGCAAGAGTCCTGCAAAACTATTTTACTTTTATTCATGCTATCATTTTGATCACATTACACACACATAATTGAACTAAAAAATAGGAATACTGTATAAAACACATAGAGAAATTAATTTATACATAATTGAAAATGCCCTGGTGTCAGATATGATTATGTATGGAGGAATGGGTATAGTCCAACTTGTATGTAGTCCAAGCATCCTATGAACGGTCATTTTATCTTCCTCTCTTGAATGAGGAAGTGTGGAGAAAAAGTTCCTTGCAATATCCCCATAGAATTCTTTTAGTGCCTGCAGATCCTTATATTTTTTATGTGATATTGACAATGGGGCTGAAATAAAGAGAATTAATGTTTTACTATTAGTTTTAGTATTAGTCAATAGCATTGTTTTATTGTACAGTTTTTAAAAGGCTTGTATTTTTTAGCTTTTGTCATACCTGTGTACAATTTATCTGGTAGGAAGTACTCCGACCTCTTCAAGGACTGCCATTTTCTTCGCTCCTGAATCATAGATGGTAGAGCAGCTACAGGTGATTCCCAAAGCCCATTGTATGTGTCCCTGTTCTTCATGAAGCGTGGGTAGTGGATAGTAACCTCCCACTCCTTAACTGGCCTTGTAGGAAATGGACATTTTTTCTGAAACATTGGTGTAAGATATTTGGTCCAGCTTCTGATCATCTCTTGGTCGACCTCGACGACCATAAAGAGTGAGGGCTTCAACCTACCTGACCGTATCTCTCCATACCAATCTTGTGGCAATTCTGCTCTTTACTTCTGGTTAATGATGGCCACATCTCTGTCACATTCCATGTATGAGTGTCCATGCATTGGGAAGGTTATTCTGACAAAATGTAAACGTCTGGTAACAGAGACAATGTATTGCATGAACCTGAAGACTACATATATAGCTTTTATTCTGGCTGCAACAGGAATCACAGAAAATATACAACTCTCTAACTTCTGATTTCAGTACCATGAACAAAAAGTGGAAAAGCATTGAGCATACTTCATCAGCCCCTTTCTTAGCAACATTTTCTGGGTAAGAGTAAAAAAACTGCCTCACCAGTTGACAACACATGGATATTGAATGAGAAGACACTCAGTTGCCTCTTGTAGTAAACGTCATTGGTTGATACATTAGGTAAATACAAATTTTTCTGGAAATCCATTGCAACAGCTTCTACATGGGAATTTGTCTGGCTTTCTATCCTTGCATTCCTTTTCCATGAATAGAGTACCTGAGCCTTTGTTTTGTGAATGGTATTAGCAATCTGTAGTTGATGCATGTCTTGTTGCAGTTTCAATTTCTCCTCTTCGTCAATTGTTGAAATCTGCATCTTGCTTTCAGTTAAATATCGATCACACTCACTGCAAGTATCTGATCTCGGATACCCGAAAGAAATATTAAAATGCGTGGTAAAAATAGTTCTATAAATCTCATATGAAACTTGTAATTCACTGTATTTCTCGAGATACATACAATGCATCTTTTTTTATATTTAGCTCTTCTGGTAGATATGTTTTGTTTGTCTTCTGAAGGGAATAGTGACTCTTTCTACCTTTATATGAAGCACTATGCTCAATGACAGCTTTTTCTTTACTTTCGCTTAATTTATGCGGGCGAGTTGTGTTTTTACCTCTGCCATTGTTTGGTGATTTTCCTGCTTTCATGTAGCCTTGCAGAGTTTTAACTCTTCCCTTAGTTATGCTATGTAGAGCTTGGAATGTCTTCCAGCACACTGGAATTTCTTCACACACACTTGTAAGTATACAGTAAGAGCAATCGTGAAAACTCGCAGTCTCTTTGTCATTGCCTGGTCTTCTCCTTGCCACCTTTGCAACTGAAATTAGTTCACATAAATAACTGATTTGCTCATCTATTGTGTTCATGTTGTTGAATGCAGAAATGATATTACAGCTTTCTTCATCAGAAATATTTTTGAAACACTTTAACCTAACACACTTGCACTCACTACCAGTACAGTGAGAAACAAGCAAAAGTTTCTTCTTAATTTTTCTCATTCTGCCACTCTTCTTTCTCTTCTTCGTTGAATGTTCTTTATTCATATTAAATTTACAGCACAATGTAAATCACTGAATTAATACTGAACTATTTCACACCACTAGATCAATCAAATAAAGAAAAACAGCTGAATCACTGCCAACATAGTTCAACAGCATGCTTACCAATATAAGGAAGGTGATCTTGTACCCATTTGAACCTTCCACGTTTTTCCTTGGTTTCTTGGCCTCTCCTCATTATTCCTCGGTTTCTTGTGGACTATAACCAACTTTCCATTGGACAGCTTTTCTTAGAACACTACAGCACAGTGACTATCCACTGTATTCGACTGGCAGTTACACAGAACGTGTTTTATACACTCCTCTACAAGATGATAGCAGTATCTTGATTTCAACAAAAAATGGACATTTTTCCCCTGCAGTCTTCAATTGAAAATTGTGAACATGAATAATAAAAATGTATGATTTTACACTCCTTCATAATGAGATTATATTATTATTACTACATAGGGTTACAGTACATTATGTACCGAGCTCGATAGCTGCAGTCGCTTAAGTGCGGCCAGTATCCAGTATTCGGGAGATAGTGGGTTCGAACCCCACTGTCGGCAGCCCTGAAGATGGTTTTTCGTGGTTTCCCATTTTCACACCAGGCAAATGCTGGGGCTGTACCTTATTAAGGCCACACCTGCTTCCTTCCCACTCCTAGCCTTTCCCAGTCCCATCGTCGCCATAAGACCTATCTGTGTCAATGCGACGTAAAACAACTAGCAAAAAAAAGTACATTATGTATTTATGTATTTATTTATTCATTCATTCATCCATTGATTGATTGATACATTTATTTGTTTATTTATTTGTTTGTTTGTCTGTTTGTGCATATTAGAGCATGTAGGTGCATTTTATTTATTGTACACTTATAAATTCTTACATGTATATATACTGTCATTACAGGTACGTAGTTTTATTATAAGCACAAAGACATCAAAACACTCTGTTACTATTGTACATCTCTCCAAAAGGCAACTCAATGTCAAAGAGTACATTACTTCTGTGGGGCCCACAGAGCACAGTGACAGTTAAAAAGAAATAATTTCAATACATTATCTTCAATATTCAAGAGGAATAGGAGTCTTACATGATGTGCTAGAGACTAGTGATTATGACATTATTAATAAACTAGCATGGTACCCGTGCTTCGCTACGGTATTATACTGAAATTTATAATTGAATGCTTATTGTTTTAGATATATAATCCGCCGAAATTCGCGATCTGACACGTCTTCAGCGAGAATCCACCAAAATTCCCGATCTGACTCGTTTTCTATTAGATTACGGCACGTTTCCTCCCATTTTTCAGTCTTCCTTTCCAGCAATCGATCTCGTACTTCCCGGGCTAGGCTCAGGTATTCTTCCCGGTCAGTTGGGTCCGTAAATCTTTGACATACCGCATTTTCCTATAATCATTTTTAATCTGGATAAAATCCTTCAGGAGATCCGGCGTGGTGTCTTATTGGGAGCCTTGGCTGCACTGAACCCGCGGCCGGCTGCATTCTTAGTCATTACCCGTCCAGGAGCCGTTTCCAGCGCGGTCCGCACATTTGACGATGGTCCAGAATATTATTATTATTATTATTATTATTATTATTATTATTATTATTATTATTATTAATGTTATTCTTATTCTTATTCTTATTCTTATTCTTATTCTTCTTATTATTATTATTACTATTATGTGTTGCTGGGATGAATGATGACAGGGAAAACCGGAGTATCCGGAGAAAAACCTGTTCCGCCTCCGTTTTGTCCAGCACGAATGTCACATGGAGTGACCGGGATTTGAACCACGGAACCCAGCTGTGAGAGGCGGGCGCGCTGCCGCCTGAGCAACGGAGGATCCTTATAAGTACATTAAGAACAGTAAAATCAATTGGCCTCACCTCCTTTTACACCCCACCGCCGTTAGTTTTTACTGCCACCCCTCCCCCCAAAAAAATTAAAAGAAGGCGTGCTTCTTTATGTTTAAGGGAGATTACAAACACCAATGTTCACGTCTATTACCTTCAGTTTTGAGATATAAGTATCCCCATAAATATAATTTACTTTTGTCACTTCATTTCAAACTACTCCCCCCCTCCCCCTAAGTGAATTTTCCCGCAAAAAATACTTGTTTCTTTAATAGTGAAGGATCTTCTAAATACCAATTATCACGACTCTAACTTCTTCAGTTTTTGATTTATGTGTCCTCATGAAAGGAATTCAACTCCTTTACACTCCCGCCCCCCAAGATGCCTTCCGCCCCAAAACGCGTTTTTCTTTGTTTTTAAAGGAGATCCAAATACGAATTTTCACGTCTGTAACAACTTTAGTTTTTATTAGATGTATATATTCTCATACAATTAAAGTCAATTAATTTTTCAATTCTTTCACCCCCCTCCCCCCGCTTCATTGGATTTTCCGAGAATACGTGTTTCTTTACTTTTAAAGCAGATTGCAAATATCAAATTCACGTCTGTAACATCTTCATTTTTAAGATATCAGTAGCCTAATTAAAAGAATTCAACACCATTTTCAGTCACTTTCACCCCCCCCCTCCACTCAAGTGGTATTTCCGAAAATTAAAAATACACGTTTCTTTATGTTTAATAGAGATAAAAATACCATTTTTCACTTCTGTAACATGTTAAGTTTTTTAGATATACTGTAAAAATTCTCATTTTAAAATTTCACCCCTTTTGGGTTCCCCTTAAGTGGAGTTTCCAAAAACAAATCACCTATGTTTCTTTACATTTACAGGAGATTCCAAACACCCACTTTTTACGTCTGTAACATTTTACGTTCCCAAGATAATCTTTCAAAAAATTCACCCCAATTTGTCACTTCTGTTTAACCGCCATTAATAGGATTTTCCAAAAACTAAAAAAATACGTGTTTCTTTATTTTTAAAGGTGATCCCATATACAAATTTTCAGTTCTGTAATATCTTCCGTTTCTGAGATATATGTATCCTCATTAAAGGAATTCAACCCATTTTTTACCCTTTTACACCCCTCCTATTGGGATTTACAGGAAACAAAAAAATGCGTGTTCCTTTATTTTTAGAGGAGATTCTAACTACCAATTTTTACATCTGTAAATTTTAAAGTTTTAAGATGTAGACGCACTCATTTAAAAATTCACCCCCCTTTTCACCCCCCCCCCCAGTATTTGGATTTTCCAAAAACGAAAAAAATACGTGTTTCTTTACATTTAAAGTAGATCCCAAATACCAATTATCAGGTCTGTAATATCTTCGGGTTCTGAAATATAAGTAGCCTCATTAAAGGCATTCAACCCATTATTCACCCTTTTACACCCTTCCTATTGGGATTTTCCGAAAACAAAAGAATACGTGTTTCTTTATTTTTAAAGGAGATTCTAAATACCAATTTTTACATCTATAAACTGTAACAGTTTTGAGATATAGATACACTCATTTTAAAAAATCACCCCCTTTTCACCCACCCATTAATTGGATTTTCCAAAAACAAAAAAATACGTGTTTCTTTATTTTAAAGGAAATCCCAAACACCAATTTTCAGGTCTGTAATATCTTCAGTTTCTGAAATATATGTAGCCTGATCAAAGGTTTTCGACGCCTTTTTCACCCCTTTTCACCCCTCCTATTGCGATTTTCCGAAAACAAAAAAATACGTGTTTCTTTATGTTTAATGAAGATTCTAAATACCAATTTTTACATCTGCAAACTTTAAAAGTTTGGAGATATAGATTCACTCATTTTAAAAATTCACCCCATTTTCACCCTCCCATTAATTGGATTTTTCAAAAACAAAAAAATACGTGTTTCGTTATTTTTAAAAGAGATCAAAAGTACCAATTTTCAGGTCTGTAATATCTTCAGTTTCTGAGATATAAGTACTGGTATACTGATTAAGGGCATTCAACCCATTTTCCCCATTTTCACCCCTTTTCACCCCTCCTATTGCGATTTTCTGAAAACAAAAAAATACGTGTTTCCTTATTTTTAAAGAAGATTCTAAATACCAATTTTTACATCTGTAAACTTTTAAACTTTCGAGATATAGACACACTCATTTTAAAATTTCACCCCTCTTTTCACCCCCTTAGCGAAGGAATATCCAAAAATCCTCTCTTAGCGAGCACCTACATCTTAATATGAATATATTCCCAAAATTTCATTTCGTTACGTCCAGTAGTTTTGGCTCTGCGATGATGAATCAGTCAGTCAGTCAGGACAAGTTATCTATATATATAAAATAACTTGTCCTGACTGACTGACTGACTGACTGACTGATTCATCATCGCAGAGCCAAAACTACTGGACGTAAAGAAATGAAATTTTGGGGATATATTCATATTAAGATGTAGGTGCTCGCTAAGGGAGGATTTTTGGATATTCCTCCGCTAAGGGGGTGAAAAGAGGGGTGAAATTTTAAAATGAGTGTGTCTATATCTCGAAAGTTTAAAAGTTTACAGATGTAAAAATTGGTATTTAGAATCTTCTTTAAAAATAAGGAAACACGTATTTTTTTGTTTTCAGAAAATCCCAATAGGAGGGGTGAAAAGGGGTGAAAATGGGGAAAATGGGTTGAATGCCCTTAATCAGGATACCAGTACTTATATCTCAGAAACTGAAGATATTACAGATCTGAAAATTGGTACTTTTGATCTCTTTTAAAAATAAAGAAACACGTATTTTTTTGTTTATGAAAAATCCAATTAATGGGAGGGTGAAAGGAGGGTGAATTTTTAAAATGAGTGAATCTATATCTGAAAAATTTTAAAGTTTGCAGATGTAAAAATTGGTATTTAGAATCTTCATTAAACATAAAGAAACAAGTGTTTTTTTGTTTTCGGAAAATCGCAATAGGAGGGGTGAAAAGGGGTGAAAAAGGGGTTGAATGCCTTTGATGAGGCTACTTATATTTCAGAAACTGAAGATATTACAGACCTGAAAATTGGTGTTTGGGATCTCCTTTAAAAATAAAGAAACACGTATTTTTTTGTTTTCTGAAAATCCAATTAATGGGGGGGTGAAAAGGGGGTGATTTTTTAAAATGAGTGTATCTATATCTCAAAACTTTTAAAGGTTATGGATGTGAAAATTCGTATTTAGAATCTCCTTTAAAAATAAAGAAACACGTATTCTTTTGTTTTCGGAAAATCCCAATTGGAAGGGTGTAAAAGGGTGAATAATGGGTTGAATGCCTTTAATGAGGGTACTTATATTTCAGAACCTGAAGATATTACAGACCTGAAAAGGGATATTTGGGATCTACTTTAAATGTAAAGAAACACGTATTTTTTTCGTTTTTGAAAAATCCAAATATTGAGGGGTGAAAAGGGGGGTGAATTTTTTAAAATGGATGTGTCTACATCTTTAAAACTTACAGATGTAAAAATTGGTAGTTAGAATCTCCTCTAAAAATAAAGGAACACGTATTCTTTGTTTCCTGTAAATCCCAATAGGAGGGGTGTAAAAGGGTGAAAAATGGGTTGAATGCCTTTAATGAGGATACGTATATCTCAGAAACTGAAGATATTACAGAACTGAAAATTTGTATATGAGATCTCCTTTAAAAATAATGAAACACGCATTTTTTTGTTTTTCGGAAAATCCAATTAATGGCGGTTAAACGGGAGTGACAAATTGGGGTGAATTTTTTGAAAGACCATATCTACAGAATATCTGAGAAACGTAAAATGTTATACACGTAAAAAGTGGGTATTTGGAATCTCCTGTAAATGTATGGAAACATAGGTACTTTGTTTTTGGAAACTCCACTTAAGGGGAACTAAAAATGGATTAAATTTTAAAATGAGAATTTCTACAGTGTATCTCAAAAAACTTAACATGTTACAGATGTGAAAAATGGTATTTTTTATCTCTATTAAAAATAAAGAAACGTGTATTTTTAGTTTTCGGAAATAGCACTTGGGTGGAGGGGGGGGTAAATGTGACTGAAAATGGTGTTGAGTTAATTAATCAGGCTACTGATATCTCAAAAATGAAGATGTTACAGACGTGAAATTTGATATTTGGAATCTGCTTTAAAAGTAAAGAAACACATATTCTCGGAAAATCTAATGAAGGGGGAGGGGTGAAAGATTTGAAAAATTAATTGAGTTAATTGTATGAGAATGCATACATCTAATAAAGACTAAAGTTATTACAGACGTGAAAATTGGTGTTTGGATCTCCTTTTAAACAACGAAAAACGCATTTTTAGGGGGAGCGTGAAATCATCCTGGGGGTGGGGGTGAAAAGGATTTGAATTCCTTTCATGAGGACACATAAATCAAAAACTGAAGAAGTTAGAGTCGTGATAATTGGTATTTAGAAGATCCTTTACTATTAAAGGAACAAGTATTTTTTGTCGGAAAATTCACTTGGGGGGGGGGGGGGAGTGTGATAGGGAATGAAAAAGTGAATTATTTTTATGAGGATACCCAGGCTATATCTCAAAACTGAAGGTAATGGACGTGAACATTGGTGTTTGGAGTCTCTAAACGTAAAGAAACACGCCTTCTTTTTTTTGGGGGGGGGGGTTTATAAATTTAACGGCGGTGGGGTGTAAATGGAGGTGAGACCAATTGATTTTACTGTTCATAATGTACTTATAAGGAGCCTCCGTTGCTCAGGCGGCAGCGCGCCGGCGTTTCACAGCTGGGTTCCGTGGTTCAAATCCCGGTCACTCTATGTGACATTGGTGCTGGACAAACGGAGGCTGGACAAGTTTTTCTCCGGATACTCCGGTTTTCCCTGTCATCATTAATTCCAGCAACACTGTCCAATATTTCATTTAATTTGTCATTCATCGATCATTTCCCCAGAGGAGTGCTTCGGCAGCCGACATAATTTCTATTGTCGCGGATAGATGGGGCTTTATTCATTCCATTCCTGACCCTGTCGAATGATTGGAAACAGGCTGTAGATTGTCGATGTACTTATTCTGATCATAAACCGATCATTTTTAATCTTTCCTGGGTTCGTTTTCGACAGCCATCTTTTCCTTCGGAGAACGTTCTTAGATTACAGTAGATTCTCCTGACATATAAATAAAAATTTAAACACATTTGAAGTAAACGATAGGAATGAGATTGACCGTCAAATTGTTCACCTCTATAATAAGGTCAATAATGCATGGAAGTACGTCAATCGCATCGCCAGTAATCCCGCACACTTGCCTCCGCGCGACAATGGTGCTGGTCACATTGTCAACAATGACAATGGCAGCAGATGTAATTTACTGCCAAGTGGCGGTCTAGCATCTTGCTGTGGGGTCCAGAACATCTATAATAATAATAATAATAATAATAATAATAATAATAATAATAATGTTCTGGACCGTCGTCAAATGTGCGGACCACGCTGAAAACGGGTCCTGGACAGGTAATGACTAAGAATGCAGTCCGGGAGCGGGTTCAGTACCGCCAAGGCATCCAAGACGACACCATGCCGGATCTCCTGAAGGATTTGATCCATATTAAAAATGCTTATAGGGAAAGATGGCAAAGATTTAGGGACCCAACTGACCGGGTGGAATACCTGGGCCTAGCCCGGGAAGTACGAAATTGATTGCTGGAAAGAAAGATTGAAAAATGGGAGGAAATTTTCCGTAATCTATTAGAAAACGAGTCAGATTGCGAATTTTGGCGGATTCTCGCAGAAAACGAGTCAGATCGCGAATTTCGGCGTATTATATATCTAAAACAATAAGCATTCAATTACAAATTTCAGTATAAAACCGTAGCGAAGCACGGGTATCTTGCTAGTCTATATATATAAAGTAGCTTGTCCTGACTGACTGACTGACTGACTGACTGATTCATCATCGCCGAGCCAAAACTACTGGACATAAAGAAATGAAATTTTGGGCATAGATTCATATTAAGATGTAGGTGCTCGCTAAGAGAGGATTTTTGGATATTCCATCGCTGAGGGGGTGAAAAGGGCGGTGAAATTTTAAAATGAGTGTATCTATATCTCAAAACTTTAAAAGTTTACAGATGTGAAAATTGGTATTTAGAATCTTCTTTAAAAATAAGGAAACACGTATTTTTTTGTTTTCAGACAATCCCAATAGGAGGGGTGAAAAAGGGTGAAAAAGGGGTTGAATGCCTTTAATCCGGATACGCTACTTATATCTCAGAAAGTGAAGATATTACATACCTCAAAATTGGTACTTTTGATCGCTTTCAAAAATAAAGAAACACATATTTTTTTTGTTTTTGGAAAATCCAATTAATGCGAGGGTGAAAAGGGGGGGGGTGAATTTTTAAAATGATTGCATCTATATCTCAAAAGTTTTAAAGTTTAGAGATGTAAAAATTGGTATTTAGAATCTTCATTAAAAATAAAGAAACACGTATTTTTTTGTTTTCGGAAAATCCCAATAGGAGGGGTGAAAAGGGGTGAAAAATGGGTTGAATGCCTTTAAAGAGAATACATATATCTCAGAAACTGAAGATATTACAGACCTGAAAATTGGTACCTTTGATCTCTTTTAAAAATAAAGAACCACGTATTTTTTTGTTTTTGGAAAATCCAAATAATGGGGGTGAAAAGGGGGGTGAATTTTTAAAATTAGTGTATATATATCTCAAAACGTTTAAAGTTTATAGATGTAAAATATGGTATTTAGAATCTCCTTTAAAAATAAAGAAACACGTTTTTTTTGTTTTCGGAAAATCCCGATAGGAAGGGTGGAAAAGGGTGAAAAAGAGGTTGAATGCCTTTAACTAGCCTACTTATATTTCAGAACCTGAAGATATTACAGACCTGAAAATTGGTATTGGGGATACACTTTAAAAATAAGGAAACACGTATATTTTCGTTTTTGAAAAATCCGGATAATGGGGGGTGAAAAAGGGGGTGAATTTTTAAAATGAATGTGTCTATATCTTAAAACTTTAAAAGTTTACAGATGTAAAAATTGGTATTTAGAATCTCCTTTAAAAGTAAAGGAATAAGTATTTTTTCGTTTTCTCTAAATCCCAATAGGAGGGGTGTAAAAGAGTGAATAGTGGGTTGAATGCCTTTAATGAGGATACATATATCTCAGAAACTGAATATATTACAGAACTAAAAATTTGTATATGGGATCTCCTTTAAAAATAAAGAAACGCGTATTCTCGGAAAATCCAATGAAAGGGGGTGGGGGGAAAGAATTCTAAAATTAATTGACTTAATTGTATGAGAATACATACATCTAATAAAAACTAAAGTTGTTACGGACGTGAAAATTGGTATTTTGATCTCCTTTAAAAACAAAGAAATACGCGTTTTATGGGGGAAACCATCTTGGGGGGGGCGGGAGTGGAAAGGAGTTGAATTCCTTTCATGAGGACACATAAATCAAAAACTGAAGAAGTTAGAGTCGTGATAATTGCTATTTAGAAGATCCTTTACTATTAAAGAAACAAGTATTTTTTGCCGGAAAATTCACTTAAGGGGGGGGGGGGAGAAGTGTGAAAGGAAGTAAAAAAAGCGAATTATTTTTATGGGGATACTTATATCTCAAAACTCAAGGTAATAGACGTGAACACTGGGGTTTGGAATCTCCTTTAAACATAAAGAAACACTCCTTTTAATTTTTTTTGGGGGGGGGGGGGTAAATAAACTTAACGGCGGTGGGGTGTAAAAGGAGGTGAGACCAATTGATTTTGCTGTTCATAATGTACTTATAAGGAGCCTCCGTTGCTCAGGCGGCAGCGCGCCGGCCTCTCACAGCTGGGTTCCGTGGTTCAAATCCCGGTCACTCCATGTGACATTCGTGCTGGACAAAACGGAGGCGGGACAGGTTTTCTCGGGATACTTCGCTATTCCCTGTCATCATTCATTCCAGCAACACTGTCCAATATTTCATTTCATTTGTCATTCATCGATCATTGCCCCAGAGGAGTGCTTCGGCAGCCGGCACAATTCCTACTGTCGCCGCTAGATGGGGCTTTATTCATTCCATTCCTGACCCTGTCGAATGACTGGAAACAGGCTGTATATTTTCGATGTACTTATTCTGATCATAAACCGATCTTTTTAATCTTTGGGTTCGTTTTCAACAGCCAACTTTTCCTTCGGAGAACGTTCTTATATTACAGTAGATTCTCCTGGCATATGAATAAAAATTTAAACACATTTGAAATAAACGATAGGAATGAGATTGACCGTCCAATTGTTCACCTCTATAATAAGGTCAATAATGCACGGAAGTATGTCATTCGTATCGCCAGAAATCCCGCACACTTGCCTACGCGCGACATTGGTGCTGGTCACATTCTCAACAATAACAATGGCAGCAGATGTAATTTACCGCCAAGTAGCGGTCTTGAATCTTGCTGTGGGGTCCAGAACATCTATAATAATAATAATAATAATAATAAAAATAATAATAATAATAATAATAATAATAATAATAATAATAATAATAATAATAATAATAATAATAATAATAATAATAATAATGTTCTGGACCGTCGTCAAATGTGCGGACCGCGGTGGAAACGGGTCCTGGACGGGTAATGACTAAGAATGCAGTCGGGCCGCGGGTTCAGTACCGCCAAGGCACCCAAGACGACACCACGCCGGATCTCCTGAAGGATTTGTTCCATATTAAAAATGCTTATAAGAAAAGATGGCAAAGATTTAGGGACCCAACTGACAGGGTGGAATACCTGGACCTAGCCTGGGAAGTACGAAATCGATTGCTGGAAATAAAGATTGAAAAATGGGAGGAAACTTGCCATAATCTATTAGAAAACGAGTCAGATCGCGAATTTTGGCGGATTCCCGCAGAAAACGATTCATATCGCGAATTTCGGCGTATTATATATCTAAAACAACATTCAATTATAAATTTCAGTATAATACCGTAGCGAAGCACGGGTATCTTGCTAGTTTTATATATATATAGACTAGCAAGATACCCGTGCTTCGCTACGGTATTATACTGAAATTCATAATTGAATGCTTATTGTTTTAGGTACATAATCCGCCGAAATTCGAGATCTGACTCGTTTTCTGCGAGAATCCGCCAAAATTCGCGATGTGACTAGTTTTCTAATAGATTACGGCAAGTTTCCTCCCATTTTTCAATCTTTCTTTCCAGCAATCGTTTTCGTACTTCCCGTTCTAGGTCCAGGTATTCCACCCGGTCAGTTGGGTCCCTAAATCTTTACCATCTTTTCCTATAAGCATTTTTAATATGGATCAAATCCTTCAGGAGATCCGGCGTGGTGTCGTCTTGGGTGCCTTGGCGGTACTGAACCCGCGTCCGGACTGCATTCTTAGTCATTACCCGTCCAGGACCCGTTTCCAGCGCGGTCCGCACGTGTTGACGGTCCAGAACAATACTATTATTATTATTATTATTATTATTATTATTATTATTATTATTATTATTATTATTATTATTAGATGTTCTGGACCCCACAGCAAGTAGCAAGACCGTTACTTGGCGGTAAATTACATTTGCTGCCATTGTCATTATTGACAATGTGACCAGCACCATTGTCGCGCGTAGGCAAGTGTGCGGGATTTCTGGCGATACGAATTACATACTTCCGTGCATTATTGACCTTATTATAGACGTGAACAATTTGACGGTCAATCGCATTTCTATCGTTTATTTCAAATGTGTTTAAATTTTTATTTATATGCCAGGAGAATCTACTGTAATCTAAGAACGTTCTCCGAAGGAAAATATGGCTGTTGAAACGAACCTAGGAAAGATTAAAAATGATCGGCTTATGATCAGAATAAGTACATCAAAAATCTACAGCCGGTTTCCAGTCATTCGACAGGGTCAGGAATGGAATGAATAAAGCCCCATCTAGCGGCGACAATAGGAACTGTGCCGGCTGCCGAAGCACTCCTCTGGGGCAATGATCGATGAATGACAAATGAAATATTGGACAGTGTTGCTGGAATGAATGATGACAGGGAAAACCGCAGTGTCCGGAGAAAATCCTGTCCCGCCTCCGTTTTGTCCAGCACGAATATCACATGGAGAGACCGGGATTCGAACCACAGAACCCAGTTGTGAGAGGCCGGCGCGCTGCCGCCTGAGCAACGGAGGCTCCTTATAAGTACATTACGAACAGTAAAATCAATTGGTCTCACCTCCTTTTACACCCCACCGCCGTTAAGTTTATTTACCCCGCAACCCCCCCCCCCTCCCGCAAATTAAAAGACGGAGGGTTTCTTTGTGTTTAAAGGAGATTCCAAACACCAATGTTCACGTCTATTACCTTCAGTTTTGAGATAAAAATAATTCACGTTTTTTTTTTTTTCACTTTCACACTCCTCCCCCCCCCCAAGTGAATTTTCCGGCAAAAAATACTTGTTTTTTAATAGTAAAGGATATTCTAAATACCAATTATCACGATTCTAACTTCTTCAGTTTTTGATTTATGTGTCCTCATGAAAGGAATTCAACTCCTTTTCACTCCCGCCCCCCAAGATGATCCTCCCGGCAAAGCGGGTTTTTCTTTGTTTTTAAAGTAGATCCAAATACCAATGTTCACGCTTGTAGGCCCTAACAACTTTATTTTTTATTAGATGTAAGTATTCTCATACAATTAAGTCAATTAATTTTTCAATTCTTTCACCTCCCCCCCCCCCCCCCCATTCATTGGATTTTCCGAGAATAAGTGTTTCTTTACTTTTAAAGCAGATTCCAAATATCAAATTTCACGTCTGTAACATCTTCTGTTTTGAGATATCAGTAGCCTAATTAAAAGAAATCAACGCCATTTTTAGTCATTTTTACCCCCCACCACCCAAGTGGTATTTCCGAAAACTAAATATACACGTTTCTTTATTTTTAATAGAGATAAAAATAACATTTTTCACTTTTGTAACATATTAATTTTTTTGAGATATACTGTAGAAATTCTCATTTTAATGTTTCACCCATTTTTATTTCCTCTTAAGTGGGATTTCCAAAAACAAATCACCTATGTTTCTTTACATTTACAGGAAATTCCAAATACCCACTTTTTACGTCTGTAACATTTTACGTTTCTCAGATATTCTGTAGATATAGTCTTTCGAAAAATTCACCCCACTTGTCACTCCTGTTTAACCGCCATTAACTGGATTTCCCAAACACAAAAAGTACGTGTTCCTTTATATTTAAAGGAGATCCCATATACATATTTTCAGTTCTGTAATATCTTCAGTTTCCGAGATATGTATCCTCATTAAAGGCATTCAACCCAATTCGCCCTTTATCACCCCTCCTATTGGGATTTACAGAAAACAAAAAAATACGTGTTTCTTTATTTTTAAAGGAGATTCTAAATACCAATTTTTTACATCTGTAAACTTTTAAAGTTTTAAGATGTAAACACACTCATTTTAAAATCCACCCCCCTTTCACCCCCATTATTTGGATTTTACAAAAACGAAATACCTGTTTCTTTATTTTTAAGGTAGATCCCAAATGCCAATTTTCAGATCTGTAATATCTTCAGGTTCTGAAATATAAGTATCCTCATTAAAGGCATTCAACCATTTTTTCACCCTTTTCCACCCTTTCCATTGGGACTTTCCGAAAACAAAAAAATACAGTATTTTTAAAGGAGATTCTAATGACCAATTTTTACATCTATAAACTTTAAAAGTTTTGAGATATAGAAACACTCATTTTAAAAATTCACCCCCTTTTCACCCCCCGCCATTATTTGGATTTTCCAAAAACAAAAAAGTACTTGTTTCTTTATTTTTAAAGTAGATGCCAAACACCAATTTTCAGGTCTGTAATATCTTCAGTTTCTGAGATATAAGTATGCTCATTAAAGGCATTCAACCCATTTTTCACCCCTCCTATTGGGATTTTCCGAAAACAAAAAATACGTGTTTCTTTATTTTTAATGAAGATTCTAAATACCAATTTTTACATGTGTAAACTTTAAAAGTTTTGAGGTATAGATGCACTCATTTTAAAAATTCACCCCCCTTTTCACCCTCCCATTAATTGAATTTTCCAAAACAAAAAAATTAGTGTTTCTTTATTTTTAAAAGAGATCAAAAGTACCAATTTTCAGGTCTGTAATATCTTCAGTTTCTGAGATATAAGTACTGGTATCCTGATTAAAGGCATTCAACCCTTTTTTCGCACCTTTTCACCCGTCCTATTGGGATTTTCAGAAAACAAAAAAATACGTGTTTCCTTATTTTTAAAGTAGATTCTAAATACCAATTTTCATATTTGTAAACTTTTAATGTTTTGAGATATAGATACACTCATTTTAAAATTTCACCCCCTTTTTCACCCCCTTAGCGACGGAATATACAAAAATCCTCTCTTAGCGAGCACCTACATCTTAATATGATTGTATCCCCAAAATTTCATTTCATTATGTCCAGTAGTTTTGGCTCGGCGATGATGAATCAGTCAGTCAGTCAGTCAGTCAGTCAGGACAAGTTATTTTATATATATAGATAATCATTCATTAAAATAAGTGTACTGGGAGTGAGCATGCATTGGAATAGCAGGGCAGATCTTATATTGTTTCTATGGGCATCTGTGGTTGAAGAGAAAAGTGAGAAATTTTGTGACTGTAAGCTGGTCCATTCTTAAGTTCAAGGCAGATCAGAGCAGTTGCCAGTCTACAGCATCTCTTCACTTCAGGCTCTTCTTTCTCAATGCATTATGACATACAGTCAAAAAGTATTTTTAATACTATCAGACTTTAGATTTTATATTGTTCATTATACTAGACTAGCTGATGTACCCGTGCTTCGCTACGGGATTCTCAGAAAGACTGACTTTGTGGTTTTCCTAACTGAAGTCAGCATAGATCATTACAAAAACATCAGTAGGAATGTAGTGATTAAAAGCAATGTTATCATATAAAATACTCGATCAAATGAAAAACTTCACATTTTCTCACTTTTAACAAACAGTACTACGGTATCGTAAGTTATGATCTTCATTTCCGTGTTGACGTTTAACCAATAATGTAGAGTTTGAGGGATGTTCCACCAATCAACACATTACAATGAAATGAATTACAATGTAATGTGTTGAATGGTGGAACATCCCTCAAACTCTACATTATCAGTACTACGGTGCCGATCTAACAGTCCAGAGTCTCAGAGCTGGAATTACCAGGATGAACCAGTATGTTACGTACCAGTAGTATCAGAAAATGTATGAATCAGAGAAATGGCACAATAAAGAAGAAAGTTATCTAACTCCCCAGCTACTTCCCGCCAATATTCAGGCAGGTTGTTACACTCCATACGCCCGGGCGAGTTGGCTGTGTGGTTAGGGGCGTGCAGCTGTGAGCTTGCATCCGGGAGATAGTGGATTCGAACCACACTGTCGGCAGCCCTGAAGATGGTATTTTGTGGTTTCCCATTTTCACACCAGGCAAATGTTGTTATGTACCTTAATTAAGGCCAAAGCCGCATCCTTCACACTCCTAGCCCATCATCGCCAGAAGACCTCTCTGTGTCGGTGCAACGTAAAGCAAAGTTTTAAAAATACTCGGTATGCAGCAGTAATCCTGTCCATCGTCGATGAGTGGCAACAGAAGACACAAAGCACATTACAACAAACAATGGTCAATGTAATGTTATTGTTGATCAATTTTGTGAGCTTTCTATATTGTAGGCCTTAACATTTAGTTTTCTTTCGACTCTGCTATATTAGGGCATCTTAAAAAATTATTTATAGCGTAGACTGTAGTTCCTTATTCTTCAACTTTACATACCGATTTTCATTAAATTATAACTTTAGTTATGTAGTATTTATCGATACGACCAGTAATAACGCAAATATTTAAGAATTAAATTTTAGGCCTTCCCCTAAACTACCATTTCACTTAGCGTGAATAAAATCATTTATGGCCTAGATTATAGCAACTTATTCCATGACTTTCCATACCAATTTTCATTAAGATAGGACCACTAATAACATAAATATTACTGAGCTCAATAGCTGCAGTCGCTTAAGTGCGGCCAGTATCCAGTATTCGGGAGATAGTAGGTTCGAACCCCACTGTCGGCAGCCCTGAAAATGGTTTTCCGTGGTTTCTCATTTTCACACCAGGCAAATGCTGGGGCTATACCTTAATTAAGGCGACGGCCACTTCCTTCCCACTCCTAGCCCTTTCCTGTCCCATCATCGCCGTAAGACCTATCTGTGTCGGTGCGACGTAAAACAACTAGAAAAAAAATCATAAATATTTGAGAATAAAATTTTAGGCCTTCCCCTAAACTACCATTTGTCTCAGTGTGTATAAAATTATTTACAGTCTAGATTGTAGCGACTTATTTCCTGACTTTGCCTACCGATTTTCATTAAGATACAACCAGTAATAAGATAAATATTTGAGAGATAAATTTTAGGCATTCCCCTAAAGTACCATTTCATCCAGCGTGAATACAATTATTTACAGCCTAGGTTATATCAACTTATTATCCCAACTTTTCATACCAATTTTCATTAAGATACTACCAATAATAACATAAATATTTGAAAATTAAATTTTAGGCCTTCCCCTAAACTACCATTTCACTCAGCGTTAATAAAATTATTTATAGCCCAGATTGTAGAGACTTATTCCCCGACTTTGCATACCAATTTTCATTAAATTCTCTTCAGCCGTTTTCTCGTGATGCGTGTACGTACATACAGACAGACAGACAGACATTACGGAAAATTAAAAAGTGCATTTCCTAGTTCCTGTGGACACGACTGATACAGAAATAATATATAAGTAATAATAATAACAACGTAAACATTTCCACCTTTTCAATACTAAAATATATTCACAAAATTATAAATTACACGGTACTAGTTTCGACCCATCTCGGGGTCATCATCAGCTGTATTTGCTCCAATACCACACTGTCGGCAGCCCTGAAGATGGTATTTTGTGGTTTCCCATTTTCACACCAGGCAAATGTTGTTATGTACCTTAATTAAGGCCAAAGCCGCATCCTTCACACTCCTAGCCCAATACGGCTGATGATGACCCCTAGATGGGTCGAAACTAGTACCTTGTAATTTATAATTTTGTGAATATATTTTAGTATTGAAAAGGTGGAAACGTTTACGTTGTTATTATTATTACTTATATATTATTCTCAGTTCAATACGGACCAAAAACATGAAATTCATAACCATTAATGATACAGAAATACCATCCTTTTTAAATTCTGAGCAATGTACAGATAAAACTCTTATTTTATATATATATATATATATATATATATATATATAGATGTGTTATGTTAATAATTCATTGTGTGATATGATGTGTGTTTCAGCTGAGCCATGCAAACTGTATTGTACAGATGCAACAGAACATGTTATCCTCCCATGGAACAACTCTGTGGCAGATGGAACACCATGCTATGTGGGTGATCGATCAATGTGTATTAACGGCATCTGCAGGGTGAGGAAAATATATTCGCTAGAATTTCTGGAACCTTCTTGAATCTACATATTTCTTACCTAGTAATGAGACCATGGATTCTTCCTCTCCTTTAAACTTCCATAGAAGCAAAATGCAGTCAAAAGTAAATTGCTAGGATAGTTGAATTATTATTTATCTGTTGTGTAAGGGGGAACTGAAAATGATTGTGGTAGAGGATAGTATTGTATGTGGTGTGTAAGTTGCAGTAATGGTGGGGATAACACAAATACACAGTCCTCAAGCCAAGGAAATTAAAAGTTGACAATTAAAATCGCATGACACAGCCTGAAAGTGAACCCAAGGCCCTGATGTCCAAACATGGACCATTCAATGGTGGAGCCTCGAATAATAACAACAACAACAACAACAACAACAATAATAATAATAATAATAATAATAATAATAATAATAATAATAATAATAATAATAATAATAATAATGATGATGATGATGATGATGATGATGATGATGATAACAAAAATGAAAATTCTTGTCCCCATGGTTTGGATTCCATGTAAAACTGGAGGTTTCATGACCATGATCAAGATATAACAGTCACATAAAACTACAAGCATGTCTATTTGATTTTAATGGCAGCCAAAGTCATTTCTTGCAGTTGCAGATGGTCAAATGTAACCTCCAATTCATTGTCTAAGAGTATGACTAGAAAATAATGTTTAATAACCCACTGCTCCAAAATAAAAGATTCTACTACCAGTAACATTTGTTTTAGAAAGAGTGTTATCCGCGATAATACCTTGATACTTTTGTTGACCCCTGTGTACATGTTTTCATATATCTTGTCTGGTGTTTTGAACATCTTTCTCAGTGTACTGGTAACCTATTTGTTATTTTATAATCCCCAGCAGAAAAGGTTTTCATTTTTCTTCTCTCATGTTTATTACTTTAATACTTTCCTCTCATCTTTAGAAATGGTATTCTCGCAGAAATTTATCTGGACTTTCTTGAAAATACTAAAATTAACAACAATTTTGATAATATCCTTTTTTGGGCTAGGTATGTCAATGATGTCTTGGTAGTTATAAATGAGAACTTAGACGATGCCTATACCACTCTTCAAGCTCTAAACAACATTGACTCTCATATTAAATTTACCTTGGAGTCAGAAACAGACCAAAAGATCAATTTTCTAGACCTTACATTATTAGACATCCGGAATCTTTAACCTATAAAATTGATAGAAAACCCACCCAATCAGCTGTTACAATTCGACAAGATTCAGCTCACTCCCACCCTCACAAAAAAGCAACATACAACAGCCTTGTTCACAGAGCATTCAATGTACGCATGACTAAGAAAGATCTTTATACTGAACTGAATACATTCCGTAACATAGCAAGATTCAATGGCTTCAGCAGCCATTTTCATAGAAAGTATTATCAACAAACATAAATTCCATCCCAAAACCACACTTAAAAAAGAACTACAGTACCGAAATACGAATCCTTTTCTACTTTCACTTACACCAACAAAATTCATAACATCACTAATATTTTAAAGAAAACAGGCATAAAAATAGCTTTTAAAACCAACAACAACAATACACACATTCTACATAATACATCACACATTAATAAAGTTAACAAGTACGCAAAATCAAGTGTTTACAGGCTTAAATGTAACTCCTGTTCTAATATTTCTTATGTAGGGCAAACCAGTAGAAGCTTTAATATAAGATACTCGGAACACTTCAGTGCAGTCAAATATAACAAATTTTCGGCTATCGGCCAACATATGATCCACATTAAAGAAAGGACGATAAGTTCCACCTTTTCAATACTATACATTGCGTGAAAGTTTTACATTTCTGTTAAAACATCGCGATTATTGTACATTTGGTACCTGTTTCGACAAGATTCTCTGTCATCATCAGCCAAGGACAATTATACATAGACAAATTACATTGATCATGATCTTATAGTGAAATTACAATAGTAGTTTAAGAAATAAACATGATAGGGCTAAAATAGTATTTACATATATAGATTGATGGTCAGTGAGATAAAAATGATCGTATTTCTATGAGGTGTACACCTTAGTATTTCTAGTTAAAAAAATGATTTGTTGAAAGAGATTCTGTTTTTGTATTACATATTTGTAGTAAAATGTAATTATCGGCTTTTGATCTATGGTGTTTTAACTGTTGACCAGTCGGTTCATTTTATGAAGGCTTTGTAGCCATGTTTGACACACTAATGAAGTGAACAAACATTTAGTCATGAGCTGTTCCACATAAAATATGCGCAATAAAATTATATACAAGATTCTGATGGGGCTTCAACTTGGACTTAACAAATGAAGAAATTTTAGTATAATGTCCAATGTAACCAAAATAGATGAATTAGTTTGTCACTGCAAGATGATATTGACAGTCAGAGTGTCCATGAAAAGTTCTATGTATCGGCTTGTACTCTGATATGTTTGTTTATATCATATTCAGAAATAGACTGAACATAGTAACCGAGGTTCTTGTTAAAATGTTGCTTGAAGGAAGGATCTTATGATGCAAGTTGTAAGTACATAAGTTGATCTAGAAAGATCCTGAACCAAGACTGAACCTCAGGTGCCAAGTTGATAGCAGATGTATCGGGGAGGAACTGACAGACTGAATGTCATGTTTGTTCACTTCATTAGTGTGTCAAACATGGCTACAAAGCCTTCATAAAATGAACCGACTGGTCAACAGTTAAAACACCATAGATCAAAAGCCGATAATTACATTTACATTTGACTACAAATATATAATACAAAAATGGAATCTCTTTCAACAAGTCATTTTTTTAACTAGAAATACTAAGGTGTACACCTCATAGAAATACGATCATTTTTATCTCACTGACCATCAATCTATATATGTAAATACTATTTTAGCCCTATCATGTATATTTCATAAACTACTATTGTAATTTCACTATAAGAGTTATGATCAATGTAATTTGTCTTTGTATAATTGTCCTTGGCTGATGATGACAGAGAATCTTGTCGAAACCGGTACCAAGTGTACAATAATCGTGATGTTTTAACAGAAATGTAAAACTTTCACGCAATATATAGTATTGAAAAGGTGGAACTTATCGTCCTTTCTTTAATGTGAATCTTGATTCAATATGAAACCTAAGAATTAAATTCTTAGCGTTAAAACAACATATGGTCGACTATAATCACAAATTTACGAACATCGAATTAGACATGGATATCCTTGAAATAGCTAATAAAGGCCCTCTACTTAATATAATCGAGAATTTTTATATACATTTGAACCAATACTTTAACGCTAACTACAATCTCAATTTTACTAATACTTTTGTCAACACGATTCACAGGAAAATGGTAACAGATCTGTAAATCATCGGCGTGCATATGATGTCACGTGTGGCGTAAAACTCCAAGCAGATCATTTATATACAATGAAAACAAAAGGGACCCAACAAGGAACCCTGCGGGATGCTAGAATGTACACTAGACCATTTAGAGAAATTTTGTTTATCAAATACTATACGCTGAAACCTCCCTTTCAAGAACACTTCAAACCAAGAGAGAAATGATAGAGATATGCCTGTTGTATGTAATTTAGTCAGGAAGAGGTCATGATCAACTCTATCAAATGCCTTGCTTAAATCAAACAGTACCAGAAGTGTTAGTTCCTTTCTGTCCATTGCAAACTTGATATCATCGGTGACTTTAAGAAGTGCTGTCATAGTGCTATGACCTGTTCGTAAACCAGACTGAAACATATTAAGAATAGAATGAGTACTTAAACATGAAGCAAGTTGTTGGTAAACAATCCTTTCTAAAATACTGATTGGTCTGAAATCATCAAATTTTTGAGGAGAAGGAACTTTAGGAACAGGTCAGATATTGGCCATTTTCCGTACAGCTGGAAAAACTCCTGATTGTAAATAGAAATTATACAGGTGAGCTATGACCAGAGTGATTATATCCAAACAGTTCATTAGGAGGGAATGTGAGATACCATCTGCTCCAACAGTCTTGGTATTCATGCTCTCAATTACTTTGACTGCATCCTCTGGGTAAATGTACGAAAAGTGAAAGAGATCATATTGAGGTTCATTTGTGTTCATGTAACTATGAATAATTTCAGATATTCTGTGAGAATTGTTCACTGGTGAAATTTTTAAGAAATAATCATTTTGCAGTTCTGCAGGTATGAATGAGGAAGTAGGTTGTGAATTTTTCTTAGCAATACCTAGTGATTTTATAGTTCCCCATAGAGCAGAAGGAGTTGATCTCTTACTGAACAAAGAATGCATGTGTTTGAGTTTGGCTTCTCAGATCGCGAGTTTGGTTTTATTATGCAGGATGCAAAAGGTTTCAAAGTCTTCAGGTTTCCTGGTTTTGATGTGCATTCTTTTTGCCTTGTATCACGCAGAGATTAATTTCTTAACTGTAGATGTTATCCATGGTTTAGGTGGGTGTTTGGCTCAAATTACTTTTAATGGGGCATGCTTGTTGTACAATGCAAAAATTAAACTATTAAATTTGGTGACTTTATCATCGATATTATGCTGAGAAAATACTTAATACCAGGGAGCTGAAATTATGTCTTTTCAAAAATCTTCAGGATTAAAACTGTGGAAATCTCTAAATGTGATCCATTTTCTTTCATGTTTGGGAGTTGATATCGAGAAGACAGCATATAGCATATCATGTCCAGAAAATCCACTGGCTGGGGTCTGCCCAAATTTCAGAAGGGTATCATTACAATTTGAAGCTATTGTATCGAGATTAGAATGACAATATGCTGTATTCTATGGTATTCTAGTCAAATTGCATGAGTAAAGTGCATCATCGATTACTACAGTTTCCGAGGACCCTGATAGTGTACATAGTAATGTGTACTTTCCATCTGTTGCTTCTTTTAATATTTTAAAATAAAATTATTGTTTTATTATGCTAACCCTCTCATTTCTCTAACAGAGACTCTATAAAGTGTGATGATATTTTAGCATGTTGGCTGTGACTGGGTTGTGGACTCGACTGCTGAGGAAGATCGCTGTGGCATCTGCAAAGGAGATGGCAAGCTGTGTGAGACAAAAAGTGGTCTCTACCATCGAAAAGATGGCTTAGGTAAATTTCAATATGTTATTTTAATATACCATTACTCAGTTGATCATATTTACCAGTGTATATCACACTCACTTGTCAGGAGAATACCCTCTTCATAGGAATTCACTTGGAAAAAGAAATTAGGCCTACCTGATAATATTACCAGCTACAATAACAATGATGTCTGAACCATACAATGTTTATTATTTCAAACTATATTTACAATATCTGCTTAAATATAAATTTTATTCAAGTTTTGTAATCATTGAATTGTTGTTTTATTATGATACTACAAACTGAACCACAACTTTAAAAAAAAAAAAGGATGTTTTGAGCCTAGGAGACTTTGATTTCCACTCTCATGATTTTGTTTTTGTCTCTTCTATTTGAAGGTACATTGTTATCATTGCTTTGAGATCCATTGAGGACATCTCTTCCATTTTGCATAGGTTTAATGCTTTTGATGCTAAACCCATTTACGAATATGTTGTACGATAATGCGCCAGCAATGCTAAACTCATTTATATATGTTTCTGTGCAGTGCTTGCTTAGCTAAATCCATAAAATTGCATTGAATTTAGAAGAATTTAGCAGTAGGATGATTAGTTCCCTCACTATCAGTTACCCGCTTATGTGGACAGTAAGATGTTTCTGTACAACTGCCTCATGACAACATTACACAGTGAGGATACACTTCCTACAAATGATCCTGTACAAGGTACACTCAGGTATGAATCATTAGTGTACATATGCAGGGATCCACTGGGACCCATTCCTGAGTGTCATTTGTCTTGATTTGCATAATTTGGTCTTTCTGCAGTCTTAGAAAATACCTTTTTTTTTTTTTTTTACCATGCCTCGTATCATTATTTCTATCTAATGTTGCCATTAATGCTTTCACGACCCGTACTTATAGACATAATATAGACAATAGACAATAAGATGAAGCCTTTCTCGTGGACAGTAGAGAATTCTTCTGAAGACGCAGAGCACAGTTTTCTGTGAAACGTTAAGAATTTCACCTTATTTTCTTGACACGGCACAAGCCCAGAAGCCTATACAATATCATATTTCTATCTATTTCTACGAGCAATTACAGTATTATTGAAACTTATTTTTGTTACCTCTTACATATGAATAAGCTATTCTAATACTAGCCAGTTTCTCCCATACACCAAAATCAGTTTAGAAATAAAGCAACGTAAAGATAACTTGATCTACCATACTACTAAAGACAGTTGCGCTATTTGAAAAGTACTGTTGGTTAGATGACCAGTTAATTACATTCCTACTGATTCGTTCATAATTTTTTTTTTAAATTCTTACTTTTATATCTCAGTTTGATTATAATGTAGCCTATGTTATTTTACAGGTTATAAGGAAGTTGTAACCATACCATCAGGATCTAGGCATATCAAAGTAGAGGAGAGAGGAAATGCAAAGGGGTTCATCAGCATAGGCAGTGCTACTTCTGGAAAGTTTTACCTCAATGACCTCCGGTAAGATTATGATATCTGCATGTATTTTCCTTATAAGTGAACTCTGAATGAAACAACTTTTCATAAGTTCTTTACAGTTTTTCTTGCCTGAACAGCATTTGCTTCCAGTCACTGACATCTTAAAAAGTAACAGGTGAGTGTCAAAGTGTGCCATTTACCAATTTTAGATAAGGTAAATAATAATGACAATGTTGCCATTGATGCTTTTACGGCCCGTACTTATAGACATGATACTGTATAGGCTTACAGGCTTATGCCATGTCAAGAAAATACAGTGAAATTCTCCCAAATTCGTACGTTCCTCATCGCCAGATGTTTAATTCCAGGCTTGTGTCTATATCATACACCTGTCAATGTCATATGTTACCTACACACATTATGTGAACCACTTAGACTGATTCTGTGGTTCGGTCAGCTTCCACTTCGAACGCTAGCATTGTGCCACATCCTGGGAGCCATCTGGTGGCAAATGAATGTACCATTTCCAATTCTATTATTGTTTAAGAATCCTTTCTTGTGGACAGTTGAGATTTCTTCTGAGAATGCAGAGCACAGTTCCCTGCGAAATGTAACGAATTTCACCTTATTATTTTCTTGACACGGCATAAGCCCAAAAGCCTATACAGTATCATGTCAATAGTGACAATGTTGATATTGATATTCAACAGTTTACCGAGCTCGATAGCTGCAGTCGCTTAAGTGCGGCAAGTATCCAGTAATCGGGAGATAGTGGGTTCGAGCCCCACTATCGGCAGCCCTGAAGATGGCTTTCCGTGGTTTCCCATTTTCACACCAGGCAAATGCCGGGGCTGTACCTTAATTAAGGCCACGGCCGCTTCCTTCCAATTCCTAGGCCTTTCCTATCCCATCGTCGCCGTAAGACATATCTGTGTCGGTGCAACGTAAAGCAAATAGAAAAAAAAAAAAAAAAAAAAAGACATTCAACAGTTTAAAATAGAAAGGAATACCAAAATGAATTAGAAGAAAAAAGACCATGGGCTGTTTAACTACTGGACCCATGAAGTACTCCGAGTACGAAAGGCCAGGATGTAGGTGTGTTTTACACTTTTCACGTAAAGTTTCATTTTGGCATATTTTGTAGCAATTTCCTTGACTGAGACTTATTTGACAAGTTATCCTCAAGGATCAGTCTGGGCTAAAAATCACTTTACAACATAACTGTCTAAAAATATGGAAGAAAATATTACAAGATTGCCGTTGTTTCTGTTCAAACTCAATGCAGTTACAAGAAGAGAAAATATAGAGCGTGATAAAATACACATGACATTGTTATAACTCTACTTGCTGTCTGCCGTATACATGGTATAGTCATTGAATTGTACATTCAAGAGTTAAAATATATCAGTAAAACACAATTGGTGTATGCAGTTCCTCTAATATATGCATAATGTATGTTGAGTATTCAGCGCGAAGGCTTGATCGTCAACAACTCTGCCATCAGCTATTATAGACGTCCTTGGCGTCACTGAAGAGGCATACTAGGGAAATGAGGAGTGAGATAGTTCCCAGTTGCTTTCCTCACTGAGCCAGAAGTTGCTGTTACATATCAGTCTGCCAAGCCCACTGAAATGCACATACTAACCAATCCTATGAGCAAAATTTTCACACCGTTCATAACAGGGACTGGCTGCATAAGGAATGGCATTACTAGCATTGCTCATACCTCAGTCACTTTCATATTGTCAAAGCCAAGGATAAGATAGAGACAGGTCAATGAAAGTAACAAATTTGTTCCAGCCCCTACCAGAAGACATAGTGCACTGTAAACACTAGGTATCACCAGCAAAGGCACAACATGTGCATAATATTATTGTTATTTACTCACCTCTCTAAATTAATTGCAACTTAGGTAGGTAGAACATCCTCAGAAGCCCTAAATCCATGATAAATTCCATCAGATTAAGGGAACTTGTTTCTTGTCTGAATAACTACAAATGATGGTATAACCATAAGATGTTTATGACCAATTGCAGTCCTTGAATTAATCCAACTTACAAATGCTATTTGCGAAGAATCTCCACGGTTGAGGAACTGGGATATCCTGGGTTTAAACACGCTTCATTTTAAAATTAGTTTTTTTAGGCACCCTTGTAACAAAATTTAAGTTATGAACGAACAACACTTACAACCCCTTTAATTGCTTTATATTTTGGAACTCATGACATCACATATTTTCAATATATGCTGGCATTGGAGTACAAAGTTCATATTTACACCATGGAACACTATTGTTTCTACCTAATACAATATCTTTATAGAATAATTCCTTGTTGCTGTCTGATTGTATAGATTGTCTCACCAAGCTCTCTTATAAAACTGATACAAGGAATAACATCCTGCACAAGCTTTGTGGCAGTTCCTGGGTAGCCTCGACTGATGGCTTACGATTAATGATTATCAGTATTGTCTACTCTGCAGTGGAATACTGTGCTCCTGTGTGGCTGGAAAGTGCACATATATATAAAGTAGACACCAAGTTGAATGATACCATGCATTGCATAACTAGTACCATGAAGTCAAATTCCTCCCCCACTCCCTCTGCCCCACCATTGGTTACCTGCACTCAGTCATATCAGACCACCCTACCTGAGGAGAAAGAAAGCTCTGGTGAGAGAAGCAAAGAAGTTGAGGGTATGTCCCTCATTACCAATTTATTAGAAATTTTGTTACCCACCGCCACCGCCCAGGAGATTGGCAATTATACTGACTCGTAAACTCATGACTGATCATTTCAATCTAAATCAGTGTTGGCAGGATGAGTGGTCAAATCCAACATCTGGAACTATTGCTCATGAGTTAAGCCCAATAAAGGAAATGAAGGATTTTGACCTGCCAAGAAAATTACGGTGTTGCCTCAGGGGATTGAGAACCAAGCTTGGTCGCTGTAAATACTTGGGTCATAAATGGGGGTGGGTAGATTCCCCAATGTGTGAATGCAATGAGGAGGAGCAGACCACAGACCATGTCATCCAGTGCTGCCCTCTACATTCCTACTCTGGAAGCCCCAGCGACATGTTTCATCTTACTGAAGGTGTTGTCAAGTGGCTGCAAAAACTTGGATTGTGAATTTGTTCAGTAGCTGTAATTGCCATTCAGTTGAATAATAATTGTATAGAGTTCTGATGATGATGCCTGTTGTTTAAAGAGGCCTAACATCAAAGGTCATCGACCCCTATATATATAGTTCTTTTTTTTTTTTTGCTAGTGGTTTTATGTTGCACTAACACAGATAGGTCTTATGGTAACGGTGGGATTGGAAAGGCCTAGTAGTTGGAAGGAAGCGGCCGTGGCCTTAATTAAGGTACAGACCGGGTGAGTTGGCCGTGCGCGTAGAGGCGCGCGGCTGTGAGCTTGCATCCGGGAGATAGTAGGTTCGAATCCCACTATCGGCAGCCCTGAAGATGGTTTTCCGTGGTTTCCCATTTTCACACCAGACAAATGCTGGGGCTGTACCTTAATTAAGGCCACGGCCACTTCCTTCCAACTCCTAGGCCTTTCCTATCCCATCGTCGCCATAAGACCTATCTGTGTCGGTGCGACGTAAAGCCCCTAGCAAAAAAAAAAATTAAGGTACAGCACTAGCATTTGCCTGGTGTGAAAATGGGAAACCACGGAAAACCATCTTCAGGGCTGCCGACAGTGGGATTCGAACCCGCTATCTCTCGGATGGAAGCTCATAGCCGCATGTCAAATCTGGGAACCTGCACTGATTGAAGAATCGAGGTTCAAATATCAGCCCCTGGTAGTGTTTATTCAGAGTATGCTTTTGTCTTGAAGACTTCCTGGGACTTATCCCAGTTTCCTGCCCAGATATTTCCAAATACACACACAGTCACACAACACACAATAAAACTGGTTGTCAGTGTCTACAGCAATATGTGCTCAGGGCAAAACACCTAAGAGTTAAATAACAATATATCACAAACTTAAGAACTATCTACACCAACTGAACCAAATGTATGTTATACATTTCCCATCTGCAAATGGTTCAGTACTCCTTTGCCACTGTAGGAGAAAACATGAGTATGAAACACTGCTTTTTTTTTAAACAGAAATATTATTTTCTTATTCATATATCAACAATATCATCAACAACATTGACTACAGACTGGTCTGTTTTTACAAAATGATGCCAAGCTGGACGGTTGTTTGCAGCTCTTTCCATTGCTATGTAGTTTTGCATTTTGGTATTTTCCTGTATTTGCTTGAGATATGCATATCTTGGTCCAGAGTCCTGCAGTGAGGCCTGCCGCACAGCACTTCAAACCCACGGTCTCCGGCAGCCCAGCATGTGCAGTGCCGTTCTCTTGTGATGCGGCCACTTACTGGCCCATGGCACTGGTCTCATACAGCCCACCACAGTCCACCGCACTGGGCAGGCTTAGTAGATTAACCTTGAGCACTTTTCCATAATAACACATATGCCGTGCACAAGGAAATGTTTATGTTTATTATTATTATTATTATTATTATTATTATTATTATTATTATTATTATTATTATTATTATTATTATTATTATTATTATTGAACACAAACAGAAACTTTACTATAAACAAATATTCATCTACAACTGACAACAAGTTAACTGAAAATGAATCTGAATAACACGAAGCATGGAGCCTCATTCACATTTAAGTCAGTTGTATCAATAACCAATAAACTACTCACAGTAATTGGTGGTGGAATTACTGTGAATGAAAAGAAGAGCATCAACATTGTCTGGGTGTAGAACTGATCGTTGTGTGTTGAGAATGAAGCCCGCTGAACTGAAATTTCTCTCTGAAGCTGAACTTGATGCCTGCATGCATAATACTTTCTTTGCAATCTGGTGAAGTTTTGGATAGTTTTGTTCATTTGTTCTCCAATAGGATGCTATATCTTCTTCCATTCCACAGTTTTGGGAGAAAGAGTAGTGTATCAGAAATGTTAAAGGAACTTGGGTGGGAAACTTTAAGTAAGAGAAAGGAGAAAACTAGACTTATAGGATTATATAGAGCCTATACAGGAGAAGAAGCATGGGGAGATATCCGTGAGAGGCTTCAGTTGGAAAATAATTATATTGGCAGAACTGACCACAAATATAAAATTAGAAGGAATTTTAGCAGAAGCGATTGGGGTAAATTTTCATTCATTGGGAAGGGTGTGAAGGAGTGGAACAGTTTACTAGGGGTAGTGTTTGATCCTTTTCCAAAATCTGTACAGATATTCAAGAAGAGAATAAACAGCAACAGAGAAAATAAATGAAGTGTTAGAGGGCATTTGACCAGTGCAGGTTATTGTAAATAAAAAAAAAAATGTGTGTGAATAAATTAATTCCATCCCCTGGTCTAAGGAGTTTGGACAGCCAAAATAGGGGACTGCCTGTAGGGGTGAAGTACAGTGGGGACTTCGAGGGCCCTGGGACCGCTACAGTAGCTGTGAAGGCCCTTCAGGAACTCTGAAAAGTGGTGGCAAAAGGGGCTCTGGTTAAGACACAGCAGGTCGTTTTGCTACTTAGGATCCAGAACGGGTTTAAAAAAAAGTGCAATGTAAATATTAATCTTATACCAGTTGTATAGTATCATTTGAAGTAATTCCACATACTGTATATCAGTTGACTATATTTGTAAGTAGTATAGGAGATATTATAAGTAGAATTTTGTAAACAATATAAATTTATTAAGGATGAGCTGTGTGTTTAATAGAAAACATTGTTAGCGTAAATTGTATAATATTGTATTATAGGAAAATTTTCTTCTCTTGTTAATTTAATATTTAGTGCTTGACAATAATGTATTTTAGTGTACCATTTGCCACCGAGGTAGACACCTCATTTGCAAATAAAGAGATTTTGATTTTTTGAAATATATTTCCAGCTCATCTGTTGGAGTAGGACCATCATGAACGTCAGCCCACGAAGCAAACTTCATTACTTTGGTGGGTTGTGGCATATTTGTAGAGTTTGAGGACCCGGGAAGATTAGAATGCTTGTCATTCATGCACACCTCATTAATCATAAGGTTTTTTTTACTTAAAAAGAAAAATGTAAGACAGCATCAGAGTGCGTCACATAAGGTAAAAATATTACGCAAACAGTGGCTGCTAGTAGGTGAGAGAGGTGTAGGAATTGGTACATATTGTATCAACTCTTATGCTATTTGCACACAAGAAATTTGAAATATCAATCAATCAATCAATCAATCAATCAATCAATCAATCAATCAATCAATCAATCAATCAATCAATCAATCAATCAATCAATCAATCAATCAATCAATCACTACTGATCTGCATTGAGAGCAGTCGCCCAGGTGGCAGATTCCCTATCTGTTGTTTTTCTAGCCTTTTCTTAAATGATTGCAAAGAAATTGGAAATTTATTTGGAATTAGTCAGATGCAAAGAAATTACTTAGATATCTGATTCCTGAGCAAAATACTATCCTGAAGAACACATAGGTTAATATTCAAATTAGTGGATCACGTACCTTACCTCTGCTGTTACATCACATCTTTCATTGTTAGATATCATTTTCAGATGGCAAAATGGTGCCCACAAAAACATCGCCACCTTATGGTACTTATGAACGGTGAACTTTTCTTCCATGTAAGATTTGATGCGGTTCCGCAAAAGTTCTGTATCAGAAGCCTCCCCAGCATTAGGTTCCTGAGTCAGGTGCTGTACGAGTGTCATTTTCTATGGTACGGCAAGGTGAAATGTGGGTGACTTCTCGCATTCCAATTCTTTTGATGCTTCCTTGAAGGGCTGTAATATAGGCTTACTTAAAATGTTCATCAAGATCACCAAATAGAACGAATTTAAACTGCCCGCTATTTCAAATGGTAAATCTAAAGAATGTAGAAGGCTACATAACATAACAAAATACATACCTGAAGGAGTGCTATCAATTCGTTCATCAGCTTGATATTGATTCCAACCATATGATTTACCTATCCTCTTTCAGCTTGTTTTTCCCACAAAGCTGAATACTGACATTGTACAGATTCTAGCATCATTAAACGAGCATTCCAGCGAGTGTTGTTGAATTGTTGCAATGATTTTTCAAGAGCGTTTAATAGGCCACTTTGTTTTACGTGTGTAACAATTTCTTTCATCGCAGACATAAGGGCATCAATGTGAGGACAACGAACTGACATAAACTGGGTAGTGAACGTATTTCTTAGCACCGTGTTGAGCACATGACAGGAGCAATTCAGCCTCATATAATCACGCTGTGCGGCGATTATCTTGGCACCCTGACCAGTTGTAAAAGGCACGTCTGTAAGTATGGTCTCGGTGACACTTAGGACTATAAATCGTCTCAGCAGTTCTCTTTTAATATCACCATCTGTTTTAGGCTCATCTGGAAACCTGGTCGTGGACAAGACACAAGACTTAAGTTCCCATTCAACAAAATAAAACATTGTGCATGTTACATAATGGTTCCTTTTTGCGCTACATATCCACTTATCTGTGGTGGCTGCGCATTCCCTTCTACTTATAACGTCGAGTACCTCCGGCATAATTGAGTCTCGTAGACGTTCAGCATTTTCTGCTATGTGTCGGGACACGGTTGTTGGATAAGGTATGATATCTGTTACAGATACCTTTCCATACATTGATCCAGTGTCAATCAATGTCTGAGCAAGATCCAGAAAGCTTTCACCTCCAAATATCTCATCCGACCTTAAGTCTTGAGCACATATAGCAACACATTTAGCAATAATCAAGTTCTGGGAGATTAATGAAGACAATTTTCTTTTGCGGGAGATGATTTGTTGTTAGATACACATGAATGACAGGAAATGTATGACGTGCCGGTCAACCCTTTAGTGTGTACATAAAGTTCACCGCAGATCGTACAACACACAAAATTAATCTCTCTTCCATCACTGTCAACTACAGGCTTGAATACTGACCAAATAAAACTTCTAAGGTTAGGATCTGGTTCAGAAGACTTGTATTGTCCAGTTTCTAGTTTTTCTTGCCATGGTTTCTTTTCTTTTGGAACCACACTCCGCATTCATTTCCAATAACAGGATAGACGGGAGAAGTCAAAGTGGAAACCACAGCAAACCTGATCGTCTCCAATCGACCGTAATGTAAAGCACTCTGCTGTCACACAGTACACTGTACACATTGAAGCAGTCAGCCCACAGCACTACCACAGCGCTGTCCTTGGCTCACCACGTACGAATGACATAACGCTGCCCAGACCGGCCCATGCGATGATGTCACAGGCTTTGTATGTTCGAATCTTCTAAAGCCCATTGCCGTTTATTGCTGAAGCAGCTCATGGGCTGGACCACTGTGCAGATCTGTCTTGGTCTTCCTTGAGGTCACTTTCCATTAATGAACCCTTCCACAATAATTGTCATCAGCTGAGAATGGCATAAAGTATGGATGGCCCCATATATAAGGAAATTTTTAAACAAGAAAATAGGTGAAGTGAAGAAATTCAGCATTACTGCTGCATGAAATGTAAATAAATGTCTATTAGAACTCATTTCTAATGTCTGCTGTATTCAAATGCAAGTGTGTGAAATAATTTACTAATGGCATTGGACAACACTGAGGCATTTTGCAATTATCACCAATTTATTTATGAGCTGCTGAGCTGGCAAGTAGTAGAATTGACAATACCATGTTCAACACTCAACCATTTATCTGTGAAACATATGGTCAGATTGTTATGAGGATATAAAAATTGTGCTTCTTTATTCAATGCCTCTGTTTCAATTTTGTAACATTTTACACTGGACTGCTCCTCTAAGGGAAGAGGCATGGTAGATACAGTTCCCTTATGACTGGGATTTTGATTACACTGTACAACTAAAAGTACTCTTATTACTCCTTATCATTGGCAGAGGTGATGAGCTGACTAAGAAATGCAGAATATTGCAGGTAAGGCACTGGACAGCTAGCATCTTGTTCACTACATATTTTTCTCCAAAGTCCTGCAAATCCAGGAAACTGTGTTCAGTAGGATACCATTTAACAGTAAACTGTGTTATTGGTTTTGTGTACTGCCAACTACTTTTTAGTTTTCTGATAGCCTAGGTGCCGGATTGTTATCGTGCACGATTTCCTTTATATACCAGTAAATTTCCTGAGACTGACACAAGGCTGACCATTTTGCGCACCTTCATATCATCGATATTAGTCAGGATCGAACCTACCAACTTTAGCTCTGCCATCTGAGCTGTTCAGCCAGGCATTTTGGATTTCACTGTTTCATCAGTTCCTTAAAGGGAACTTCCAAGAAAAGAAAAGAAGGCCTACTGAAACGATAGAATGAACATTTTCCCTGTCACATAACTTCTCTGAATCTCTGAGCATAAAAGGCAGATGAGCAGATATGAAAGCTGTTGCTACACCCAAAATATCTCCTTTGAGCAAATCATTGAGCAACGCCTTAATTTTCAGGTGAAATACCCTAGTAATCAAATCAGGTCTGTTCTCTACCTTTTCATATGGCTTTAATTCTGCAGTGATCTCTGTCTACTGTACCATTACGCTATCTCTAAAGTGGAAATCTAAGGAGATTGCAGTAAATACGATTGCCGGTGGCAACATTAAACAGAATAAAAGAGCATACAATCTCACAGGAGTCCAGATTGGCATAATAGCAGAATACATAGAATTGCGTTGGCCATGTTAAAGACAAAGAAATGGGATCTGGATTATTGAAGCAAGACAACACTAGAGAAAAATGAATGACTTTTTGATCGGCAATTCAAATATACAGATGTACTTGAGCCAAGAAGATAAAATACTCTCATAAAACTTCGCAAAGGAAAAAGAATATGATCTAGGAGGATATCAATAATAGTAGTCCGTCAAGTTAACAACATCCGCTCAAAAATAAGAAAAGAGAACATGTAATTTCATGTAAATCGCAAATTAAGATTGGGAGAAGAGTAAAGTGTTATACACATATACAATTGATCCGCTCGGAGAAGAGAAAGAAGAGAACTACACATTAACTTCAGAATAGCCCATGAAAAGAAATCTATCTACATCAATTTCATTAAATTGCAGAAATATTACTTAGGATTACATGTGAATGTTATAAAGACGTCTGATTTGCCAGAGTGACTATAGTCATTGCATCTTGAAAATTTTGTAACATGTTGCGTTGACACCCCAAAAATGTAGAATGGAAATATGACAGGAACTCCAGGCAGAGCACCCATAAAATCAGTTAATCCCTTGTAACTCTCAGCACAAAGTTCCTTTTGATGTTATCTAACAAAAGCTATCCATGAACCTTCTACTTTAACATAACTATTGACTATGTACTGTTGAAATAGCCTGCCTGTTGAATGAATATGATTGCAGACTCCTCATAATCCTGACGAATGAATATGATTGTAGACTCCTTTTAATGCAAGTCGAAAATAAAAGTATTGTAACTGTGTTGTAACATTTTAACCACACTCTTGCGAATATCTACATGTTGCATGCCTGGTTTCCACCCACTATCACCACATGGAAATAGCATTTGATAGCACATTGAATCACAGTGTGGATTTAGGTAAAATATTGAGCAGTATTGTCCAATAGCCTTACAATAAACAACAAAATCAAATTTCCATGGAGGTTACCCATCCAAAGTAACAACACCAGCTGCGACTTCACTGACTGTTGGGACACTGTATCGTCTTGATTCAAATGCATTATCAGTCAAAAACGACATCTTAGTATTAGATGTATCATCTACTGCATCTTTCATGAATTTGAACAGTTGAGCATGTGGGTTTACTTGTTGTAACATATACTGTAAATTTGTATTTATTTCTGTATCACAACCTTTGTTTGTTGCATGGTGTAAATGGAGTTCCAAGGACTCTTGTGTATCTAAAATAAAGAGACCTCCATAAGTAGAAGTTTGTCCAAGGGGTGGTTGAAAAATGCCAGCTCGATGATGTACTTGCCCATGAATTTTAAAACAGAAAGGACCTCTGCCTGGCACATTTATGGTATCCACTTGAATTGAAGCAAATGCAAGTGCATTATTATACTGACTAATGTTCTGGAAGTAATTTTTGATTTTACTATCATTCTTTTCAATGAAATTCTTAAGGTACTTCAGGCAATGCAACTTTCTCGTTGTGGCAACAGATTAATGAAAATTGCAAGTAATGTTCATTGGGCCAACAGAGTGATTTGCAACATCATTATCATTGTTCATTAGCCTTGTACAACAGTAAGTAATAGGTAATTTATCCTGAATAGGTTTCCTGTTTACATCTTATCATAACCTGTTAATGTAAGAATTTATTGGTTCATTTGGTACTGCTTGCTCTGTTGATGTCTCTGATGTACTGTAGATGGTGGAGCTGGCTGTGCATTCATTGGTGGTGCAGAAGGCTGTGACGATTGCTCTTCATAGATCTGAGTTCTCCTGTTTTGTCGCAAGGTTACCAGCCTCTGCTGTCTGTGACATAACTCTTCATTCTTTGCAGCTTGTTGTCTACGTCATCTCTCCGTAATGCACTGAGTGACTTATTTCGGGGCATATTAACAAACCTGGAATGTAATAAATCCATTGTTTGGACAAATGAGCTTAAATAATTTGTGTGCTGAGTCCATTGATAGACAGTAAAGCATTAACACTCACTGGTTATACGATTTAAGTACTCAAACCATTGATTTACAGTGTCTCAAATCCATGTGAAATGACAGAAGAAAAACTTGTAAAAGAATTAATGTTCAATAGTTTAAAGGAATAGACGACAACTAATAATTACAGCATGTTATAATGTCATAAAACAGGCGTCCCAGTGGCCAAAATGTGAAATGGACAGCAATGATGGTACATATTTTCCTACAGTAGCAATACTTGCAAATTTCACACTTCATACAATTTTTTAAAGTCATTTCTTAAAGAAATTATTGATATTTATGAAATTAAAGGTGCAATTCATCACTGGTATTGTCCAATCTCTTTCTTTTGAATGCTCATTTGTCACGATTGGTTACTTGTGAACACCGCAAAGGGATCTATACCACTGAAATAATATATATGTTATTATTATTATTATTATTTCAGACATGTACAGTTGGCGGGTGAATATGAAGTGGCAGGTACTCCAGCACTATACGAGCGACAAAGAGGTCAAGAAAGTATTCACATTCCTGGACCCATTAAGGATGATGTCCGCATTTATGTAAGTTTAGATTATGTTATTTACCACAGTTGGTACTTTCAACTTCTCAACTACTAGGTTTAGAAAGACCTAAGTAAACCTGACAATTTTTTTTTTTTTAATACTTTAATAACATCTCATCATATATAGAACTTGGTGTATTTCTGTATATACAAAGTTTGATTCAAAAACATGGCAGCTGTACTTTTCTTCTCTTGTTAAATCTTCAACATAGGAAATGTACCGGTACTAAGTAAATTTCAAAGTGTATGACAAAGACTTTTTAAAAGTGGTATCACATGGGGTAAGGATACAGGGATCTCTGGTAAAGTAAAAGGATAAACATGGCATTTTAAAATCATTGTTTTAATTGTTTTATTGTCATACAACCTGCAGACAATCATTTGTACATATTGTACAAGCTGTTCAACATTCTTCGAAGTAGTCTCGTAGGTTGTCCATAGTTTGTTGCCATCGGTGAGGAATGATATAGATATTGATTTCAGTATGAAACCTGAAATATTTGTCCTGAATGAGTAAATTCATAATCCAATTAATGGCGGTTAAACAGGAGTGACAAATTGGAATGAATTTTTTGAAAGACTATATCTACAGAATATCTTGGAAACGTAAAATGTTACAGACGTAAAAAGTGGGTGTTTGGAATCTCCTGTAAATGTAAAGAAACATATGTGATTTGTTTTTGGAAACTCCACTTAAGGGGAACTCAAAAGGGGTGAAATTTTAAAATGAGAATTTTTACAGTATATCTAAAAAAAACTTAACATGTTACAGAAGTGAAGGTATTTTTTCTCTCTATTAAACATAAAGAAACGTGTGTTTTTAGTTTTCGGAAATACCACTTGGGTGGAGGGGGTGGTAAAAGTGACTGAAAATGGTGTTGAATTCTTTTAATTAGGCTACTGATATCACAAAAATGAAATTTGATCTTTGCAATCTGCTTTAAAAGTATAGAAACACGTATTCTCGGAAAATCCAATGAAGGGGGGGGGGAAGAATTGAAAAATTAATTGGCTTAATTGTATGATAATACGTACATCTAATAAAAACTAAAGTTGTTACAGACGTGAAAATTCGTATTTGGATCTCCTTTAAAAACAAAGAAAAGCGCGTTTTGGTGGGGAAACCATCTTGGAGGGCGGGAGTGTAAAGGAGTTGAATTCCTTTCATGAGGACACATAAATCAAAAACTGAAGAAGTTAGAGTCGTGATCATTGGTATTTAAGAAGATCCTTTACTATTAAAGAAACAAGTATTTTTTGCGGGAAAATTCACTTGGGGGGGGGGGGGGAGTATTGTGATATGAAGTGCAGAAAGTAAATTATTTTTATTGTGATACTTATATCTCAAAACTGAAGGTAATAGACGTGAACATTGGTGTTTGGAATCTCCCTTAAACATAAAGATACAAGCATTCTTTTAATTTTGGGTGGGGGGGTGGGGGTGGCGGTAAATAACCTTAACGGCGGTGGGGTGTAGAAGGAGGTGAGACCTATTAATTTTACTGTTCTTAATGTACTTATAAGGATCCTCCGTTGCTCAGGCGGCAGCGCGCCGGCCTCTCACAGCTGGGTTCCGTGGTTCAAATCCCGATCACTCCATGTGACATTCGTGCTGGACAAAACGGTGGCGAGACAGGTTTTTCTCCGGATACTCCGGTTTTCCCTGTCATCAGGCATTCCAGCAACACATAATAGTAATAATAATAATATTCCGGACCGTCGTCAAATGTGCGGACCGTGCTGGAAACGGCTCCTGGACGGGTAATGACTAAGAATGCAGTCCGGCCGCGGGTTCAGTGCCGCCAAGGCACCCAATATGACACCACGCCGGATATCCTGAAGGATTTTATCCATATTAAAAATGATTATAGGAAAAGATGGCAAAGATTTACGGACCCATCTGACCGGGAGGAATACCTGAGCCTAGCCCGGGAAGTACGAAATCGATTTCTGGAAAGGAAGATTGAAAAATGGGAGGAAACGTGTCGTAAAATAATAGAAAACCAGTCAGATCGGGAATTTTGGTGGATTCTCGCAGAAAACGAGTCAGATCGCAAATTTCGTCGGTTTATATATCTAAAACAATAAGCATTCAATTATAAATTTCAGTATAATACCGTAGCGAAGCACGGGTATCTTGCTAGTTCTAATATAAATGGTCCATTACTGGACATAACAAACCCTCCAGCCAACCCATTCCTGCTTGCCACCATGGAGGATTTGTAACGTCCAATAATGGACCATTTATATTGGAATTATCAATGAGGAAGGTGGAATATACCATCGACTGCATTAGATTAGTCAATGTGCCTACCTCGTATCAAAATGCTCATACATTCTCTTGTTTGTTGACAAAGCATTTCCCCACACAATGACCATAAGATCAAAGTCGCACAGACGAAGATATAAGACCGCTACTCAACTTTGCTCACTTCCATTACAGACATAATACCAGTATAATTGGTCCGTTATTGGACATTATAAATTTTCCAGCTAACTCATTCCTGGTTACCAGCGTTTTGTCCCAGTGTGCTAAGTTGGGTTCATCAATTCGTAAATAGCACACCTATCAAGATGCATGGCTAGTGCTTACCATGGAGGCCATCTTTATCATCTGATGGCCAGTCAGGCATCAAATTTTGAAAATGAGACGAAGTCTCTCATAATGCATTGGGACTGCCGGTGTTTCCAAGTAGCCTACAAATATCAAGAAGTCACATGGACCATAAAATTAACAGATGATTTAGAAGAACTTAAACAATAAGCTGACATTTAGCCCCCTTAAATCCATGGAAAAGACATGTTTGCTGGACACCAGAATGTGACAAATGTCATGAATAAAGACACCAGGCATGGTTAAAATTTCAAACTCACAAAACAGAAGAAAATGCCATCAACCTCAAAAATATTAGGAAAAAATTCACCCAGACTATTAGAAAAATTTAGAGACAATTTCTGAAAGATATAGTCACCTTAATAGAAGGAAACTAACATAAAACCAATTCTAGAGATTACTATAAAATCTTTGGTAGACAACTAAAGACATTCAACCCCCCTGTCTTAACCCACCGACTTACCTAACCGTCGAATCGACGGGATGCGTGAGCCTGTGCCCGGCTTACCTAACCATTGAATGGATGGGATGCGCGAGCCTGTGTCCGGCTTACCTAACCGTCGAATCGACGGGGTAATGCAGCGTCCTGCTTTATCGATGGTAAAGGGAAGGTAGTACATTAACAACTCAACATATGGCATTACAATCATTCTTGATATCTGAATTAAGTCTCTTCAGCTGTATTTGAATCATGTTTAGGGGATTAACAGCATAAATTGAAGATAACATTGAGCTGATGTCACAAGTATTCAGCGAGTAAAGATGAGCACGTGCGAGGCTATTACCGAGCGAGAAGTCATGGATATTTTACTGAATAGTGATTGTGAAGAAGATTATACCGGTAATATATCTGAAAGTTCTTCCTGTGAATCTAGTGATATGGATACATTATCTGTGCCTAGTGAAGTTAGTGATAGTAATACGAGTGAAGAAGCAGATGTAAATATTACGAATGTAAATGTTCCGATGCAACGTAAGAAAAAACAAAGTTGAAGAGTGGAAATGGAAATCTGCTTGTCCATTGCAAGGTATTCCTACCAAAATATCATTCACTGGAATTCCTGGGGTAAATCCTGTTTTTTAAAATATCAAAATTACGCCTAAACATATTTTTTATAAATTTCTTAGTGATGATTTCTGGCAAAGTGTTTGTGATGAGTAGGGCCCGGATTTTAAAAAAATGCATATGCGCATATGCAATTGCATATTTTGACATATTTTGAGGGTTAGTGCATATTCTAGACGTAACAGCATATTCCGGTACATAATGTCTGAATTTAAGGACAATTACAAGAACTACTAAAATAAATCTGTTTTGTACATCCCTAGCTACTTGCCTATTTTATGTGCATCCCTCACTAGTTGGTATTTTCGACCCTGTGTAACGGCACTTTACTTTCACAACTGACAATGGCAACAGATAGCTTAGAGGTGTGGATAGGCAGGCTGGACTTTCCCTGAATTCCTTTCTCTATACCACAGCAGATAATAATCTCAGGGGGTTGGGCACTTGGTCGGGACAGAAGTATCTTCAGTTCACTAGTTACGTTCCATTGTAATGTCCTGCATCTCATTTTTAAAAGTGTTAGTTTCTAAAACTGCCTAAGGAAAAGTGTCGGGTAATAGGGACTATTCAACAGATGGTGGTATCATTTACTGTCAAGTTTGTTCAAAGGAAGTAAAATGTGAAAAGAAATTTCAGCTTGAACAGCATTATAAAACACTGTACATATTAAAGCAAAGGAGGAGAAGAACAACACACCACAACAACTACTTCTTACGCAGGTAAAGCCCAAGTCCTGTATTAATACATTTTCAAATGATCTTTGTAGGGCTTTCGTATGCAGCAACATTCCATGGAATAAATTAAACAATTCAGTTCTGCGATCATTTCTCAAAAAATATTGTGTAAATCAAAAAATACCAGTTGAATCAACTCTTAGGAAAAATTACCTACCTCTGCTATATGATTCTACCCTGAAATTGATCCGTTCTGATATCAGAAGGACTGTGTCTGGATATTTGTGGATGAGACAACAGATTCCTATGGCGTTACATAGCAAATTTAGTTGTTGGTAAATTACATCCAGACCAACCCGGTAAGCCGCATCTTCTTGCTTGTAAAGTACTAGAAAAAACCAACCATAGCAAATAACAAGATTTGTAAATGATTCTCTGCGACTACTGTGGCCATCTGAAATTGAGAATAATTGTTGTAAAGTGATTGTACTGTTCACAGATGCAGCTTCGTATATGTTGAAAGCAGCAAAGGCCCTCTAAGTATTTTATCCAAAACTCATACACGTAACCTGTTTAGCGCATGGATTACACCGCATTGCAGAAGAAATACACGCACAGTTTCCAGCTGTTAAGAATTGAATTGGATGTGGGAAGAAACTGCTTCCGAAAGCACCAGGTCGTGTCCAGCTCTACAAAGATTGTCTACCTGAAGTTCCTTTGCCACCTGAACCTGTCCTGACTAGGTGGGGGACATGGTTATCTGCAGTATCATTTTATCAGGAAAATTTTAATGAAGTGAAAGAAGTGGTTACAAAACTTGAAGATAAGCATATTGCATGTGTTTGTGATGCAAAAGTTGTGTTTGAAGCCGCTACTGTTTATCAAGATGTAAATGTCATTCATGCACATTTTTCTAAACTTCAAAGAGCCATTGAGAGCTTAGAATCTTCTGGTACTCCCCTCCATGAATCACTTGATCTTGTTGAGAAAGCTGCATCTTCATTGAATTCTGCTTCAGGGGAAATTGGAGAGAAGATTAAATGGAAGTTAGAAAAGGTATTGAATTCAAACCCAGGACTGAAGAAGATTAAGTTAATTAGTCAGTACTAGAGTGGAACTAGGGTATCCTTGCCAGATGTATGCTCCAAAACGTTGGTCCCCATGTATAAGTACTGTCCAATCACATCAGTTGATGTAGAACAATCATTCTCAGCCTACAAACTCATTTTGACGGACAATAGACATAGTTTGTCTCCAGAAAACATTGAAAGACTACTAGTTACCAATTGTGATGCTCCTTTTTGCAATAAATGATACCTGTAAATAGGTAAGTGAATAAAATTGCATGTTTTTAAGAGCATATTTCCTTATTATCCGTGCATATATTCTGACTTTTTGGTGCATATTTGCATGCATATTTTCAGATTTTATATGCATATAAATCTGGGCCCTAGTGATGAGACAAACAGGTATGGTATGTGAATAGTTGTATCAGGATTGATGTGCCTTCTGCAAGTATCAGCCTGGATTCCAAGTGGAATGATGCAACTAGTGATGAAATAAAGGCATTTATTTCATTATGCAATCACAGGTTAGGAAAGACAATCTTCAGTCTTACTGGAGTAAAAAGAAATCAACGGAAACTCCCTTCTTTCGATCTGTGATGCCATATAAACAATTTTTACTACTTTGCCATTGTTTGCATTTCGTAAATAATGACAAGATAGATAAAACCGATCATACAGGTAAAATAAGGTCTTGCGCTGAATACCTGAATGACAGATTTCAGAGCCTGTACTCTCCAGATGAGAACATTGCTATCGATGAAAGTTTTGTGACATGTCGGGCAGACTGTCATTTGTACAGAACAATCCTTCAAAAAGGGCTTGATTTGGAATAAAATACTACAAATTATGTGAATCGTCCAGAGGATACTGTCATCATTTCCATATTTACATGTGCAGAAAGGTTGGCGATGAAAGTGTTCCTTCACATGAGGCTATTGTTATGGAGCTAATGACTCCACTGCTAAATAAAGGATATTCTTTGTACATAGATAATTGGTACATGTCCCCTATGTTAACTGAGAAGCTTTTATGAGAGAAAACTAACGTTCTAGACACAGTTAGGCTGAACAGAAAACAAATGCCCCAGGACTTGGAAAAGCTGAAGATCAAGAAAGGTGAGGCTGTAGCTAGGTACAGTCATAAGATCGTGGTCATCATGTTGCAAGATAAGAAGCCTGTTTCAGTGCTATCTACCATGTATAGAGACATAGACATGACTAACACGGGGAAGAAGAATAAACGAACAAATGAATCAATTATGAAACCAAAGACCGTTCTCCATTACAATAAAGGTATGGGTGGAGTAGATCGTAGGGACCAGCAGCTGGCTTCATTTCCATTGATGTGAAAGCATACAAGAAAATATTCTTTTATCTTATTGATATGGTAATGTTCAATGCTTATACACTGCAGTGGCGGCTGGTGGTTTAAAAGTTCAGTGGTGCACAATTTTTACCAATGATATAATATGATTACAGGCTAATTTTCAAATCTAGATACATCAACAATACTTTTTTATTATTAAAAATAAAACAAACATTTTACATTTCTATTTTCAGGAATATTACTACAATGCATTAACATTTTTTCATCTAAAAACTCTTTTACCATTTTAAAATGAAACATTTTGTGGTAGCCTAATTCCGGTATTGAAAAAAGTATCCTTTTGTAATGTGTCTGGTTTCGAAATTAAACGTCGCGTGGGCCTACCCAGTCGTTTCACCTCGGATTTTTCCTCGGCAGTCCGTTGCGGGAAGGGCCTAGACATTAAAGACTGCACCGAATTAATGATCTCGCAAAATACCACTAACTGATAAAAACGCACAATAATAAAAACACACATGCTGACACGAATGTTTACACAATGAAATCAATAAGCTACTTAGCTTGTACGCACATAACAAAGCTCACGACTATACTGAAAGAAATGGCGGTCTTTATTTTCAAATTTAGAGCCATTAGTTATATATCCAGCCACGACCGACTTGATGTGTCGCTCTAGCCAAGGATCATATCCTGCTCTAGTTAGCTCCTTACGCAGCGAGGGTCCAACCGGCCGGGGTCCAGCAGATGGACTTCCATCCGGTGTCGCTAGATGACACTCCTGTTCTATAACAGAATAACAGAATCTCACATTGAGCAACAACAGTCTCTAGCGACTTTGCTAGTAGTTGGTTACGTAGGAGCACGGCCGATTTGAAGCTTCGCTCTAGCTAGCTCCTTAGCGCAGCGAGGGATCTAGTCGGCCGTGGTAGGAGGAGCCAGGTTGATAAACCTCCATTTAAGCAATGTATGAGAAGCCACGCCTATCTTTACCTCTCCTCGCGCTCCCCTCTAGCAGCCCAAAAGCACACTTCTAACAGCCCCGCGCACCCCTCGAGCAGCCCATTTTTCATCCTACCACAGGTTGAATTCCCGCTGCAAACTCTTCGGCTGTTGCAGTGAACATCTAAGAGTACCGGCTTGTAAAGTACCCTGTAGTCAATGTTTGCTCTTTCAAGCTCTTGAATGGTTTGTCTTGTTGAATGAAAATACAGTAGTTGAGTAATCCATATTATAAAACTTTACCTAAAATAAACGTAAACATTTAATGGGGGTAGCGCAAACCTGCAACCTTATGGAGAAACCGCCCCTGATGCACTGTAGAAGAAAATGACCAAGGTAAGCATGAAATACAATCAGTTCAGGCTTCTTGTACCTGAGGAGATACTGGAAGGTATCACTTTACCAGATTATATAAGAAGAGGCCGCCAATCTATTGACACCCCAATGAGACTACAAGCAGCGTGCTGGGCTCACTTTTCTAGGCAAATACCTCCTAATAAATGAAAACAAAATCCCTCAAGGCAATGTCAAGTGTGTGCAGCCAAAAAGAAGACTAGCACGAGCAGATGGGGGTGCGAGGTCTGCGAAGTAGCTCTTCACATGCCTGAATGCTTCAAGATATTCCACACTAACAAGAATAACTAGGTGAATTTATAGTTCATAGTTCATATTTTTCACTGTAATATAGCACATTCTATTGAAATGATTATTTTTGAGTTCTATGAAAGTTTGACAACATTTGAGCCAGTTGCAGTGATATTATCATTTAAGCACAGTCTTGCATGGACCTTTCAAACACCAGCATTTAAATGGTAATTTAAAGGTCCGGAACTGATGCTCATAAGGTAAACAGATGGGTTAATGTTGAAAAGTGAAGTTGGAAGAATTGTGCATAGTAATAAGGAAAATGCCAAAATTATGGCAAAAGCATTCAATAAACTTTTGAACTATGTAGAGCCTGAAGAACTTTTAAAAATTAACAAGACATCATAGTAAAAAACCAAACCTGAATACCTAAACCGCCCAACATTCCAAGAGGTGGACACAGCAGATGAGGAGATGAAAACCTACAAGGCATGCAGAGAAGTTCAAGTTTTTGCAGAAATGTGGAAATATATCAGTAAAACAGTTTGAATATCCCTACACATGGTTCCATCAAAAATATGGACAACAGACCATTTTCCCAAACACTGGACAATAGCTATTGTCCACTCGCTTCACAAAAAAGGATATAAGAGCAATCCAGATAGCTACAGAGGTATATCTCTCTTGGACTGTACATACAAAATATTTGCTAGAATCCTGTATGGCAGAGTCAAAGAAAAATTAGAGCAAGAATTAGGTGAATACCAAGGAAGCTTCAGACCTTGGAGAAGCTGTGCAGAACAAATCATCACATTAAAATTAGTTATGGCATATTACAGAAAACAAAACAAACCTCTCACAGTAATGTTTGTAGACTTTAAGAAGGCATATGACTGTATTCATAGATCTTCAGTGTTGAAAATACTAAGAAATTTTGGATTGCACCTGAAACTAATCACTCTTTGAACTTACCGTCACCAACACACAATCGAAAGTCAAGTTCACAGGCGTATTTTCGGAGCCATTCCTCATAAAAACTGGTTTAAGACAGGGAGATTGTTTGTCACCACTTCTATTCATCTGTGCTTTGGAATCTATAATAATAAAAGGAAGTGTTTGTCTGTGTTTGTGTGTGTGCACGCGATGTCCAGCCAAATCTACAGCATGCAGAGATCAGAAATTTTTAACATAGGTAGATGGAAAGGGGTCCGAATGTACCTTGAAGCCGGAGTTTTCATTTTTGCTTTCGTTGGTGAGTTATGAATGAAAAATCAAAAGAAAACATGTATTGGGATATGACAATCCAGTGTGCTGTCATCAAAATTAAATGCATAGATTCACTGTCGCTAAGCAACATATATATTTATTTATTTATATTTCTTGATACTTCCTTGAAGGAATCGTAGTTCAATCCATTGATTGGTCGGCTTGGTATGCAGACGCCTCGGAATGTCTGAGTCATTAGGCAACATATATATGATGGGTACTGTAATACAAGGCAAGGAGCCATTTTACCATATGGAGTGAGGGGATATGATGCTGTTGATGATGATCCATCCATGGGATGGAGACATAAAGTCTTAAGCTATTCGAGAGGAGTAAGCTATGTGCCGGCACCGGGTTTCATCCTCTTCATTCTTACTATCATATATCATCTCATTCATTTCATCTCCTTAACTCTTCTGAAGAGGTTGACATCATGAAAATCATCCGGTCGTAAAAACTCACTACAAAGATTCGTCTCACTTCATATCTGATCCCGTAGAGAAAGGGGATACTTGTTGGACACATATATATTTAGAGGATATATAGGACACAAGATAGATGATGATGATGATGATGATGATGATGATGATGATAATAATAATAATAATAATAATAATAATAATAGTAATAATAATAATAATAATAATAAAAAACAAGGAATAATACATATATCAGTCAAGATGCCATTTTAAGTCCGTGGAATAGGAAGCCATTTTCCTTCAGTCCATGATGTCCATCCATCCGTCCATCTGTCTGTCTCTCCGTCTGTCTAAATTTGTGCGAAGCAAAGATCTGAGTTTGTCATAGGTGGGCACAGCTTTTCGCTGAAGATGCATGGCTGTGTCTATGAGCATTTCTTGCACCTAGAAATGAAGCTGTCCTTGTCATCAACAAGCCACATTTACAAGAATTACCCGGTTTTCTACAAATTGAAAAGTCTGTCGACATGACATGTCATACAGATGAGGCTGTCAACTACATGACAGAGATTTTGAACAATTTGAAGTCACCTGGAGTACCCTCGAACATCTTGGAGTGGATGACTGTGATACCGATTATCCTTCTTGGGAATATGAATAATTCCCTCTGCAATGAACACGACTCTGAAACTGATGAATATTATTGAAGCCACCATCATGACTGGGCATGCCGTGGGTGAAGTAGTATCCCTGGGATTTAAGTCCTTTGAGTAGGAAGCCATTTTTGGTCCTCGACATGAAGAGCCATCAGCCTGTAGTATTCGGAAGTGTTTGAGAGTTTGTGTGCGAAGCCCAGTCAAATCTACGACAAACAGAGGTCTGAAATTTTTAACATAGGCGTATTCTTAGATTTAACCTTATTCAGGTAAAGATCTGATTTAATTAATTACTTATATTACTTTTAATTGTTTTAATTATTTATTTAGTTACTTATTCCATATTTACCTGATATTCACCTCATATATTTAAAATTTTAGGCTATACAAGGATTTTGCTGTACCAGCAATAAAACGTGAACCATATTTTCTTTCGACTAACTCAATCTGTCAAGAAAATCTACAAAGGAAATCCACAGGGCAAAAGATGGAAAGGAAGGCCTTGAAATGATAGCTGGATAATGTGGAGGAGGATTTAAGAAAGATGGGAATAAGAAGATGGAGGAGGTGTTTTCAAGATCATGAAGACTGGTCTACAATTGTCAGAGAAGCCAAGGCCCTGCACAGGCTGTAGCACCGAGGAGTAAATAATGGTTTATATTCCACCTAATATTAGAGGTTACAAGGGGGTGATCACATTATAAACAGTCATGTAAAACTATGAGCTTGCTAGCTTTTTTACAGTCTCATTTGTCAATATGAACTGGCCTCTGGCCTCTATATACATTTCATCTAATACCACTTTTGACCTACAGACTTGAAACAGCTACCAGGACAGTACCAGACAACAGTTGACTCCAAGCAACAGAAATAAAGTTCCTATGATCTTGTTTATAGAAAACCAGAAGAGGCAAAATATGAAAGGAGGAAATTCATCAACAGCTTGGTTTGGGAAGGAGTTCATTGGACATTCGAACTGGGTAGACTGAAATGGTCATATGAAGGGAATGGCTCATACAGTAATAGAACACCAAAATATATTTTGATCATAATATCCCAGGCAAAAAACCACAAGGAGGATCTAGAGACATTTGGAAAAAACAGATCTGGAGTTACTTAGCCAAGAAATACAGACAGCATGGCAACAAAAACTGGACCAGCAAATATGGTTGCATTGAACAAATTGGAAGAGGCTCATTTATACTCATACCAGGCTTGCTGGGGCGGAGAAATGATAATGGCAATGAGGGATAACCTTGTCAATTTTGTAAATAATCTACAGTATTACACAGATTAAACATGAAAATTAAATCCTTACAAGTATTATGATGATTAATATTTGAACTTTTAGACAAAAAATTACAGTAAATGGCAGAAAAAGTTAGAACCACTTTCAGAATCTAACATCCATGTTGAAATTGATTTATTTCATGGTACATTATATTGAAATCCTTTTCAGTTGTTGACACGATGCCAAAGTTATCCTAATTTTTATATAACCTCATTCTACATGGGGCTAGTTATTCTTTGTATCAAATACTATATATGCCAATGAACCAAATGTTTATACATCATGTGCTGCCTATTTATGAAGCCTATATAGTGGACAAAACTTGTCTGTTTAATTTTTTTCTCATTTAGGGCCATTTGACACCATGTCAAGTAACTATAAGGCATTTATGGAAGCAGCCCAAAAGCGTTGCATTCTTTCTCTGGCCGCCTGTCTTCTCTTTTCTGTCCACCTGCTGTTCTGCTTTTGCTCATTGTGGAATCCCTTAAAGTTGTTGATCTGTATTTTGATCAGTTAGAGATGTCCACTCATTCAGCCCCATGCTCTTGAGGTCCTTCATTTCTTCCATAACTATTTATCTGACACAATAGGTCTGTTGTCCAATACATTAGAAATCTGCTTCTTTAACGGGTTTCATCCATCCTGAACAGATGTCCGTAGAACTTCAGTTGTTCAATATCCCTGTACCTCTCTTCCTCGGAGTCTATACTGTCCATCTGTTATCTTAGGACCCATTATTTTGCAAAGGATCTTGCACACATACTTCTCTGCTTTTCTCAGTCTAGCCTTTTGTGTCATTCTGAAGCATTAACTTGTGTACAGTCACTCGGATTTGATCACTGTGTTACAGTACCTGAGTTCAGCTTTCCTTGAGATTGCCTTTTTCTTGTATAGGACATGTGTGCTATGAAAAACATGGCCAACTTCTCTTGATCTTATGGATGTTAATAATATGGAAGAAAAAGTGGCTTAAATTTATATGTACTGGGTAAAGACTTGAAATGAAGACCTAATTGAGATCTTATCCTTACAGGTTATAAGCAAAGGTCGAGCTCGTAATGGTAGTGTTCATTATGAATATACAGTCCCTAAAAGTAGAACATCAGAGGCTCCAGTGTATCACTGGGCTTTCTCTGCATGGTCACAATGTACAGCGTCATGTGGAGGTGGTACTCAGATGTCCTTGCCTGTGTGCTATGAGGAGGGAATTGGCCGTGTGTCTGAAGAATTCTGTGAAGCTTCTGAACGACCTAACCAGGTGATGAGAGTCTGCAATGAGATGCCTTGTCCTTCCAGGTAAAACATTATATTATGCTATTCTGTGTAATTTGTTATGTTATGATAAATTTGCATTGGTTTATAATTGATAAACTGATACAATTGAATAATGTGGTCGTGATTCGCTCAACAGACTTCCACGTTCCTTGAAATATTTCTATGTTTACTGTCAGCAGCAGTCCTTCATATGCTTTGTCCTGATGAAAGCCATTGAAACTCAGCTTTTTGTTAAAGACTTGTTAATATAAGTATATCAATATCTTTAATCCAGAAATAATACTATTTATTTAAAATGAAAAACTTTAATTGAAACAACTGATCATAACTTTTCAGTATTTTCTTTATTTTCTTCTTCCTGGCTTTAATCCCAATTTATTGGGATCAGTATTCAGCATTATCTTTATCAGAGCCCTTTATTAGCTATATATTCATATATTTGTTTCCCAACCTCTTTTCCCTTCTTATAATAATAATAACAACAACACTTCTTCAGTTCCTGTTTCCAGTTTTCTCCTTAGCCAGGTTATAAATCAAGGACCTCCAGCATTGCCTGTCTCTCCACCAATTTTTCCTGCTTCCATTATTTTCTTCTATCTTTCCTTCTCACTCCTCTATACCTCCTCCACTGTATCCATCCACCTCTTTGTGGTCTCTTTCCTGTTGTTTTCTAAGTGAATACTTTCTTTAGAACTCGGTCTTCTCTGATACACATTATGTGCCTATACTATTCCATCTTACTTGTTTCTATCCTGTCCTGTAGTTTCATAACTCCAGTCCCCTTTCCATTCTCTTTATTTCTGATTCTATTCTTGTCTTCAATCAATCATCACTCAACTGCATTTAGGGCTGTGATCCAGGAGACAGATTCCCTATTAGTTGTTTACCTAGTCATTTCTTAAAGGACTTGAAAATTTATGGAACACTTGGTAAATTATTCTAATCCCTAATTCATCTTCCTATAAAAGAATATTTGCCCCAGTTTTTCCTCTTGAATTTCATCTTTTCTACTTTTAAAAACTCCATTCAAGATTATGTATCTGCTAATGTCATTCCACGCCATCTCTTCACTAACATTTTCAGAGCATACCGCTTTGTCAAGCAGCTCCTCTCTTTACTCCCACGTCTGTCCAGCGCAACATTTTCAACATTTTTGTAAGCACTATTCTTTTGCCAGAAATTTCCCTGAACAAATCGAATCATTTTCCTTTGGTTCTCTTCTAGTTCTTGAATCATGTAATCCTTGTGAGTGTCCCTTCACTGGAACCATACTGGTCAGTGACTTTTTTGCCCTGTCTTTACATTCTTACTACAACACCCTGCCTTCTATCAAACCAGTTAGTAATTTTGCACATGTGTCTAATATAATCATAAACAATGCTTTCCCAGAGCTAACAAGCAACACATGTCAAGCTAACTGGCCTGTAATTATTGGTTTTTCTCTTTCCTATGATACCTCTAAGAAATTTCATCTGAGCTGCCTGAACACAACTCTCGTCTTGTATTGTTGTTTTCCATGCCCCTGCTGAATATGTCAATACTGTCATATAAAGTGAAACCTCGTTAGTGCGTTCCTCATTAACATTTTTTCCCACTTAACATGTCGTAAATTTGAAGCCCCAATTCTCATTGTGTTAAATCTATATAAAATTACCTCACTTATCGCGTCACAAATTTTCGCTATTACCACTTAGTACGATCACATTTTTCCTAGCCCTGAAAATGTTATATGTCATCCCTTGTGAAAGAAACATGATTTCTTGGGTAAGAGCGGTCACTAAAGTTGCATTATAATGAAAAAAGGCCTTAAATTCTTGAACTTCACAGGGTAAGTTGCAAGCTGTTAGCCTCAGAAATGTTCAGTTTTGCTTGCCAGTTAGCAGAGAGATTGTTAAATAACACAGTGAGCCTATAGCTTGTATTTTGCATTCCATTCAAAAGTTAGAAATTTATTTTGTGTTGAATGGTACAGTGAAGTGTAGCAAATATTTGTCATGTGATCCGGTAGCCTGTATCTGGATTAGGTACGTAATTGTGTAAAATTGACTAGTGTGGTGCGTATTTGTCTTGTGAATGCCTAGTTATAGATAGGGAAAAAGTTGTGAAATTCCTTACTAATGAAGACAAACTTAAAATCTATCAGAAAGTGGACTGGTGTCCACATCTTTAAGCGTGCAGAGGTTGCGAATGTTGAACTCGCACCTTCGAGTTTTGACTCAAATCATTCGAGTTGGTCAAAGTTTATTCAAAACGGCGGCTTAAGTCATTCCTGCCAGTCGCACATGGTCAAGTGTAACCTCCAATTCACTGTCAAAAAGTGTGACCAATAAATAATGCTTAATAATCCACTGCTCCAAAATAAAATGTTTCTATTAACATTTGTTTTAGAAAGAGTATGATATGCAATGATACTCTGATATTTTTATTGGTCCCCGTGCTCATGTTTCCATATTTTTTGTTTGTTGTTTCTCACAACTTTCAGTGCACTTATTATTTTATAAGCCCCAGCAGAAAAGGTTTTCGTATTTGTTTTCTTGCATTTTTCACACCTTTTAATACTTTCCTCTCTTCTTTAGAAATGGTAGATATAGTTACACTGTACCCACGGATACATGATATAAATGTCCTCATGTCGGAAAAAATCATATTTAGTGTTTCTATATCTCTTTTGGATAGATTTTCTTCATATATTCAGTAGTAAGTTTTCTCGCTTAACACTTTTTTTTGTTGTTGACCCCTGTAGAAACATTTTAATGAAGTTTTACTGTGATAGATTGAAAATAGAACTTCTTTGCATTTCCTTCAAAATTCTTTATTCACAGTACATCTCTCACACTCTGGTAAAAGTCATTTACTTTGTGTACTCTCTTTCTAATCTTCTCAGTTATCCTCCTGTCTTCTGACATCACTACTATTTGACTCTTCTCTACACTTATTTTCATTCCAAAATCTTCCATCACCATATTCCATACATTAACTTGATCTTGTACTTTCGTTAGTAAAGTTTTGAATTCTGAATTCTAGAGGTTTGACATGATTCATTATCAACTGTAGTTGTTTCAGGTGGATTTCTCAGTATACTCTGATATTTTTATTGGCCCTCGTGCTCATGTTTCCATGACTTTCATTATTAAATAACATTTGACTTTTTAAAAGTTTACTTGTATTTGGGTCCACACTTTGGAATGAAGAGCACCATTTTATACAATTGTGACGTGCGATATTTACATGAAATCAAAATTAACACTGTAACATGTGATTATTAGGCAAGTTCGAAATACAACAATAAGGACAATAATGTGCAGCACATAGGGGACACTATTAAGTATAGACACAGTAATGTTGTAACGAGTGGCACCAAATAAGTATAATTAAATATAATGACACAGTGGTACTCAAGTCTCAATAACGTACCGGGTGACAGTCAGTTAACAATTCAATAACAGTAAGTAACCCAGTTCACAGAGATTATCCAAGACTGTCCCAACACACTGACACCCAGAAAACCCAAAATAAATAGCCACATAGAGTCACCACACAGAAGCAGTAAATGGAATAAGTTAATACAAGTAAAAAAAAAAAAGCAAGACAACTTACCTCAAAGGTGTAAATGTGGAAGATGCCTTTACAGTGGATCATTGCAATCATGCCTCTTTCTTTAAAATGAATATAGTAAGCTTAATCATGAAGGGAAAGACTTAGGTTTTTCGAAATAGTTGAATTTAATAACAACGCAGTGTGAACATTACACCAAGTTAATTAATTAAATGAATTCTCAAGCACGAGTAGAGAGAAATGAATCTGATCCTTAGCACGGTGTTAATACAAAACAGGGTGTATAAATAAACAGGGACAGGATATCAAGCAAAATCCAAAATACATAAATCATATGGTAACCCACCAATATAAGGTGCGGAACTGGCTCAATACCAAATTAATTAACGTGAAGAAACTGCTTAATCCAATTTTTAGGGATTAAATCTCAGGAAATAGTTCATGAATGACACCACAAAAGCAGTGAAGTGGTGAAATAAGGTAATTCAGTAAATATCATCAGCAACACTTCAAGAGCATTACAGGATAATCAGACGTTACTGCTTAATTCAATTATTCATGGATTAGATCACAGGGGAATAGTTTCTGAATGACACTACAAATGCAGTGAAGTGGTGAAATAAGGTAATTCAGTAAATATCAACAGCAACTCTTCAAGGGCACTTCAGGTTAACCAGAAGTTACTACTTAATTCAATTATTCATGGATTAAATCACCTGGGGAATAAAACCAGATCACATAATAAATAATCAGATAGCGTGGTGAAATTAAGTTAATATCGGTAATAAATCACCACTGAAATTCCAAGACAAGGTCCAGTCAACTAATTCCCAACGTTATCCAAACCAATCTCAATCCAACTCCCCAGTAACAACGCAAAAAACAAAAAACAATATCTATGACAATAAATGTCACCAAGACGACCACCAAATAAAATTAATATCAGACAGTCAACGAGTGACAAAACACCTTTGAACGGATTGGTATTCATTTTTCTCAGCTCCTTTTTTAAAAGAATTAAATAACAATTTATCACCCAGAGTGGTTTGTGATAAAAGTTAACCTTACAGAACGGTTAGTCATATTTAGGTTATCGCCAAGGTTAAAAATGGAAATTAAGAAAAAATCATAACCTTCAATCAGGATGATATTACACCCCTTATCTGACTCATAGGGTACATAATAATTAATGCAGAAGCGGAATTACCCTTTTTAAAAACAACAAGTTTGATAGCTTCCATAACGGAAGGTCTAAATTAACATAACTGACCATCAGAAAAACTAAAATCAGAAACCAGAAGAAAATGTGCTTTAGGAAAGGGGTCAGTTATGAACTAATGATCAAATGAGTTCCTAGTACTAACGAAAATGCCAGGTCGGGAAGAGAATCCAGAACGGAGATAATAATACCACAAGCTCAATTTACGTTAACAGATACTAGGTATAACTAAAATAAAACGAAACTTATAAAAATTCCCACCCAATAGGGGTGGAAACCAGGGTAAATCCTGGAAAAATACAAGAGCTTACATGGCACGACTGTCTGGTACAGAGACAGGAGTAAAACTGACAAGATGGCTTCCCCAACATAGGTCAAGGCCCCGGCGTTTCTCGCTAGTAATGGGGAGCGAGGGGAGGGGGAAACATACACACAATGAGTGCAGCATAATACAGAAGTACACAGACAATGATATGTATACCTCTGCTAACATCTTAAGGAGGACATGGTTTAAGGAAATTCTAACTTAAGGTACCGTCAAATGGGGCGATTTCGGACACAGAGGTGATTTTGGACAGTATGGTAGATTTGCCGTATTTTGTCGTATAGCAACGAGCCGCCGGTGCTTTGCACTTCCGCGCGCATTTTAGTTTGGCCTTGAGGTTATGGTTCCCTCGTTCTGTGCTTTTTATTATGAATCGACTTCATACTTTGGAAATTTTCCCGTGTGCACTGGCATTGTTGAAAGTTCATGCATTAATATTAAGTGGATACTTTCGACTGTCGTGGCCGGACGGAATGCATTATAGTTATGGTTCTTAGTGAGATCAACTGACAAGTGTTTATAAACGATTGCTGTGGAATTTGGGTGTGATTTAGTGAAAAATAGCGTCTTACGCACATTTTACTGAAAATTGAACGCAGTCTGGGTGATTTTGGACAATGCCTAGAAATTATCAGAGACAGAAAGAAGCTGCTTCGAGGTGTAATTACGAACCAAAATTATTAGAAAATGCCGTACGTGATATTAAAAATGGCAAGTTGTCTTATAGGAAAACATGTGATTTCTATGGTGTGTCTTGGTCCACCCTATAAAATAAAGTGCGGAATGTATATCCAAAAAATGGGAAGACAACCAATGCTAAATGAGGAAGAAGGAAATGCTCAAGGAAGCTCATCACCCTCCGGCCATGCTCCAACCCAACACAACCTGCTAATTCCCGCCGCTGCCGCAGCAAATAAAATGTTCTTCCTGGGAATTCGACTTTTGGCCGTGACTTCCGCCGAGATGAAAGCAGGAAGCAGTGCAGAAACAAGTGATGGTGCTGGTAGCAGCAGTGAAAATGAATGCGATGAAGCACACTATGAATTTAAGGACGTTCTGCTGTTGCAAGAAGAGGCTTTCCTTGTTGCAGATTATAAATACAAGTTGAGGTTCAAAGAGCATACAGGCAGTATTTTGGCTTGGCCTGAAATATTCGTTCAAGGGATGTGGATGTCAAATACGTGCGCCCATATAAAAACAGCAGAAAAGTGTTTGTGTTACCTAACATCCCTGCTGAGGATAAAATAGCTAAAGAACAAAGTTCGAAAATACTTCCAGTCCAAGTTGAAAAGAGAGGAATGTTTATTTTCAAAGACAACATATTTTAGATTTATAGGCTGTGGCAACTACGTGTTCATTGTATCGACCTTTTTTTGCCCTGAGATTTGTATCGTTTGTAAGAAAAATTATTAAGATTTCTCAGTAGGATCTCTGTGCAGTTTATAACTGTTAATATGAATGAATGAATAAATACTGATCTGCATTTAGGGCAGTCGCCCAGGTGGCAGATTCCCTATCTGTTGCTTTCCTAGCCTTTTCCTAAATGATTTCAAAGAAATTGGAAATTTATTGAACGTCTCCCTTGGTAAGTTATTCCAATCCCTAACTCCCCTTCCTGTAAATGAATATTTGCCCCAGTTTGTCCTCTTGAATTCCAACTTTATCTTCATATTGTGATCTTTCCTACTTTTATAAACGCCACCAAACTTATTCGTCTACTAATGTCATTCCACGCCATCTCTCCGCTGACAGCTCGGAACATACCACTTATAATACCAATATAAATGGTCCGTTATTGGACATTATAAATTTTCCAGCTAGCTCATTCTTGGTTGCCAGCGTTTCGCCCTCGTGTGCTAGGGTGGGCTCATCAGTTGGTACCTAGCACACCTACCAATACGCTGGCTAGTGCATACCGTGGGGGCCACTGCGTAGGCTAACTGGAGCCACCGGCAGTGCCAATGCAGTAAGAGACTTTGTCTCATCACTAAAAATTGATGCCTGCTTGGCCATCAGATGATATAGATGTTGATTCCCAGAGGGAATCTGAAATATTTGTCCTGAATGAGCAAATTTATAATACCAATATAAATGGTCCGTTATTGGACATTATAAATTTTCCAGCTAGCTCATTCTTGGTTGCCAGCGTTTCGCCCTCGTGTGCTAGGGTGGGCTCATCAGTTGGTACCTAGCACACCTACCAATACGCTGGCTAGTGCATACCGTGGGGGCCACTGCGTAGGCTAACTGGAGCCACCGGCAGTGCCAATGCAGTAAGAGACTTTGTCTCATCACTAAAAATTGATGCCTGCTTGGCCATCAGATGATATAGATGTTGATTCCCAGAGGGAATCTGAAATATTTGTCCTGAATGAGCAAATTTATAATACCAATATAAATGGTCCGTTATTGGACATTATAAATTTTCCAGCTAGCTCATTCTTGGTTGCCAGCGTTTCGCCCTCGTGTGCTAGGGTGGGCTCATCAGTTGGTACCTAGCACACCTACCAATACGCTGGCTAGTGCATACCGTGGGGGCCACTGCGTAGGCTAACTGGAGCCACCGGCAGTGCCAATGCAGTAAGAGACTTTGTCTCATCACTAAAAATTGATGCCTGCTTGGCCATCAGATGATATAGATGTTGATTCCCAGAGGGAATCTGAAATATTTGTCCTGAATGAGCAAATTTATAATGTCCAATAACGGACCATTTATATTGGTATTATAAATTTGCTCATTCAGGACAAATATTTCAGATTCCCTCTGGGAATCAACATCTATATCATCTGATGGCCAAGCAGGCATCAATTTTTAGTGATGAGACAAAGTCTCTTACTGCATTGGCACTGCCGGTGGCTCCAGTTAGCCTACGCAGTGGCCCCCACGGTATGCACTAGCCAGCGTATTGGTAGGTGTGCTAGGTACCAACTGATGAGCCCACCCTAGCACACGAGGGCGAAACGCTGGCAACCAAGAATGAGCTAGCTGGAAAATTTATAATGTCCAATAACGGACCATTTATATTGGTATTATAAATTTGCTCATTCAGGACAAATATTTCAGATTCCCTCTGGGAATCAACATCTATATCATCTGATGGCCAAGCAGGCATCAATTTTTAGTGATGAGACAAAGTCTCTTACTGCATTGGCACTGCCGGTGGCTCCAGTTAGCCTACGCAGTGGCCCCCACGGTATGCACTAGCCAGCGTATTGGTAGGTGTGCTAGGTACCAACTGATGAGCCCACCCTAGCACACGAGGGCGAAACGCTGGCAACCAAGAATGAGCTAGCTGGAAAATTTATAATGTCCAATAACGGACCATTTATATTGGTATTATAAATTTGCTCATTCAGGACAAATATTTCAGATTCCCTCTGGGAATCAACATCTATAACATACCACTTAGTCGACCAGCTCTTCTTCTTTCTCTCAATTCTTCCCAACCCAAACTTTGCAACATTTTTGTAACGCTACTCTTTTGTCGGAAATCACCCAGAACAAATCGAGCTGCTTTTCTTTGGATTTTTTCCAGTTCTTGAATCAGGTAATCCTGGTGAGGGTCCCATATACTGGAACCATACTCTAGTTGGGGTCTTACCAGAGACTTATATGCCCTCTCCTTTACATCCTTACTACAATCCCTAAACACCCTCATAACCATGTGCAGAGATCTGTACCCTTTATTTACAATCCCATTTATGTGATTACCCCAATGAAGATCTTTCCGTATATTAACACTCAGATACCTACAATGATCCCCAAAAGGAACTTTCACCCCATCAACGCAGTAATTAAAACTGAGAGGACTTTTCCTATTTGTGAAACTCACAACCTGACTTTTAACCCCGTTTATCAACATACCATTGCCTGCTGTCCATCTCATAACATTTTCAATTTAGACCGGAAAATGTTACATTTACCTTGTCAGAAAATAAAGATCGATCAGTAACACATTCCATTTATCATTACAATGATATTAAACAGCTAGTCATATTTTGGACCCCCTCAGAACACTTTAAATATACAAAACTAAAACAAAAAGAATGAAGAATTGAAATAAAGGACTATTTATATCCGAAATCACCCAACACGCTTTGAAATTTCGAACAGTGGTTTAAAATGCATGTGCATCCGAAATCACCCCAAAGTATGGGGTGAATTCGGACACTACTTTTTGTTTTCTCAGGAAAACCTGCGTTGACATATATTTTACGTTTGTAGGGTATTGCATTAATTGGATATATTCCTCATTATTAGGATGATAAACAATACAATTTAAGATTCCCTTCGTGAGTTAAGACGAAAATAACCTCAAAACTGTCTGAAATCACCCTGTTTGACGGTATCAACCTTACACAATCATACACAATATTTGACTTGAAACCTGGACGGTGAATGAGCTCATGTTAGTTTTTAGATATTCAGTCCTCTTAACATTTAGGTGCAGTTGACTTGGGCAATCATTTCATCTTGAAAACACAGTTCTGCAGTTCCTCTTTGGTGGTGGATGCAGGCAAGACATCCCTGGCATACATAAATGTCCAAGGAACACTTTCATTCTGGTCATGCAAGATGGTATCCTTAACAAGTCCACCGTAGCATAGAAGTAGTTACCCACCCATTCACCTGTGGAATCAAGGAGTTCATTCTGCTTCTGAACATTGTCAGGTCATGGTGCTTTTGAATTCTTCACATACCTAATACCATCGGCTACTTCATCAGAAATGTCTTCAAAGTAATGCTGCCACCTATTCTGTCCTATTTCTTGACTTTGATACACATGAAGTATTTTGCTGTCTCCTGTTGCATTATCATATGCTTTTGATAGTACCGGTACTGTAGGTATTTTTCTCACCTCCCTTAGTGTCTAGCTCTGCATATACCTCTAGTAGATATATGCAATGCTCAGCTTTGGCCCCACTGATGGCTTTCTTCATTGCATGTCTTGCTGAAACATATTTTTCCATGTTCTCTTTGTTTCTGTTATTGTGCTACTTCAGTTCTCTTTTACCTGTTGTATGAATATAGGTTGTTTACCTCCTTGATATTCTTTCTGTTTTGTTTATTATATTACCATAGTGAAAATAGAAAATACTTTGCCTTCTTCTTATAACTTCCATTTCACTTATTACCTCTTCCCTCATTTCACTACTGAGAAATGTGAAAATGTGTGATCTACACAAATAAGATTGGAATAATTGTCTGTTTCTCTGTTCAATATTTTGACTGGAAATGAGATTGTTTACATATTTTTGGTCATTTTATATTAATTGAGATCAATACCTAAATTTCTTTGTGCTTGTCTGACCATCTGTCTGTCTGTTTGTTTGTTATGTAGTAATGGAAAACAGTTGATCTGATTTACTGAATTTTTGTATTTCAGCTTGTTAGTCTAAATTAAAATTTCAACAATGCTTTGTTTAATTAATCAAGGGGGGAAAGAAGTGAAAACATAAATTCACTAACTTGTCATAGGACTGGACAAAGCTCATTGATGTATCTTAGAGATGATAAGGATAAGCCACATTTAGGACCAAAGAACACGCAGATTTTGAAATATTTTGAATGCTCCATACCTTACTTACTGCAAATGAATCTTATTCTCCCATGAAGCATAGTGTGATCCGGAGTGGGGCACATGCACACATGTGTGTGCGTTCGTATGTGTGTCTGTATGTGTGAATTATACCATCCAGGCTTCTCTGTCTGCTGAATCTTCTTACAGTCCTCATTCGTTTCCTAAGTGTTTCAGCATGTTGTTTAACATGTTCACTCATAACATTTTTACAAATTATTGTAGTTTTTCAAATATATCTGCCTCTTATTGGATCATGGAGTTTGCCTAGGCATATTGTGTTGTATTATAGTGGCTTTTCACTGATTTACTTTACCCAGAATTTCAGGATTACATCATAGTTAACCACCTTTGGTTGAGGCAGTTAATCTTGAAATTTTAGTGCTGAGCTCCAGATTCAAATCTCCAGTGGTCTGTGGGAAGTTTGTGCTGGACAAAGTGGAGGCAGGCAGGTTTTCTAGAATTTTCCCCCTTCTTCTGCCATTTTCAATCAACACCTCATGGCTACCAGTCCATCCTTGGTATGAGGTGGTGAGTTGCTGATCTTTCAATATTGGGCCTTTGGTTAAAATCTCTGGCAGTCCATGTGAACTTTGAGCTCGATAAGGAAGAGAAAGGGTAAATTTTCTTTAGAATCTCCCATTCCTCCTGCTGGTCCCAAAGTTTAAATCTTTGACAGTCCATGTACATTTTGTTACTGTTTTCATAATTGTGATGTTACTGGTTGTGGTCCAATTGTATTCATTACCTCAGTTAACACTGGGTTTCTCTACTATCTCTGCCATGAATATAAATGAAAATTTAAAACTTTGAGGTTCTTCAAAATTATACCTGAAAAAGAAACAACATTATTAAATTATTATTCAGGTATAATTCTGTTACTCTAGCTTTTGTTTTTCAGATAGTTTGTACATTTATTTATTAAAAATTAGTTTCAGCAGACTGAAGAATCTAACACTTATAAATTAACTGAGTCGAAACTGAAAAGAGATGGCTTCAGATATTACAGAATGTAAATAAAAAATTAAGACATAGAAATCTATTGCATTTTCACAAGCCCATGCCACAGAATAAATGATATGAGTAAAGAAGTGGAATCAGAGATAAGGCTTTTTGCGTATGATGTTATTCTGTATAGAGTAATAAATTAGTTATAAGATTGTGAGCAAATTGTAAAGGAAACAAAGGAAGCCTATGGAGATAAAGGGATGAAGATACTGTTCTTTGCAGATGATTTTGTGATCTGGGGAAAGAATAGCAAAGAAGTGCAACAACAACTAAATGTACTGAATGAAAAAATTGAGAAGTATGGCATGAAAATTAGTACAGAGAAAAGCAAGACTTTGGTGATGTCAAGAGGGGAAAGGCAAGAAAAGGGCACTGTGAAAATTAAAAGTCAGAGTCTGGAAATTGTGGACAGCTTTAAATACCTAGGAAGTGAATTAATGCAAAATGCCAGGGTGGACATGGAGATTAGCAGGAGGGTACAGCAGGGTAATGAGTTCTACCAAAGTGTAAGAAAACTTGTTTGGATCAAAGAAGTACCAAGGAAAAGTGAAGAGATAATGTACAACACGTACTATGTACCCATACTGACTTATGCAGCTGAGACTTGGACTTTGACTAGCAGGCAAGAGAGTAGAATTCAAGTCAGTGAGATGAAATTCCTAAGAAGTATGATAGGAAAGACAAGGAGAGACAGAGTGAGAAATGAAGATGGTTTGGACATGTAAAGAGGATGGAGGAGAATAGAATTCCAAGGCAGATGCTGGAGGCAAAGTGCGAAGACAAGAGAGCAAGAGGAAGACCTAGAACAATTTGGACTGAATCAGTGAAGAGAGGCACAAGAAGACGAAATTTAGATTGGGACAAGATCATGGAAGAGGAATGGTGGAAAGAGGAAGATGGGGAAGTGCCATAAAAACTCCAACCCAGCAGGGGAAATGATGATGATGATGATGATAATGATTGTGAGCAACTGCAAAATGAGCACAATAATGTTGTGAGATGGACAGCTGGCAATAGTATGGTGATAAATCAGGTTGTGAGTTTCACAAATAGGAAAAGTCCTCTCAGTTTTAATTACTGCGTTGATGGGTTGAAGTTCCTTATGGGGATCACTGTAAGTACCTGGGTGTTAATATAAGGAAAGATCTTCATTGGGGTAATCACATAAATGAGATTGTAAATAAAGGGTACAAGGGTGTTTAGGGGTTGTAGTAAAGATGTAAAGCAGAGGGCATAAAAGTCTCTGATAAGACCCCAACTAGAGTATGATTCCAGTGTATGGGACCCTCACCAGGATTACTTGATTCAAGAACTGGAAAATATCCAAAGGAAAGCAGCTCGATTGGTTCTGGGTGATTTTCGACAAAAGAGTAGCGTTACAAAAATGTTGCAAAGTTTGGGCTGGGAAGTCTTGGGAGAAAGAAGATGAGCTGCTTGACTAAGTGGTATGTCCCAAACTGTCAGTGAAGAGATGGCGTGGAATGACATTAGTAGACCAGTAAGTTTGAGTGGTGTCTTTCAAAGTAGGAAAGATCACAATATGAAGATAAAGTTAATGATGACAAATTAGGGCAAAAATTTGTTTATTAGGAAGGGGAGTTAGTGATTGGAATAACTTACCAAGGGAGATGTCCAATAAATTTCTAATTTCTTTGAAATCATTCAAGAAAAGGCTAGGAAAACAACAGATACGGAATCTGCCACCTGGGCGACTACCCTAAATGCAGATCAGTAGTGATTGATTGATTGTGATCGATGGCATATTTTGTATGATCTAGTGTACATTTTTAGACTTTTCAAATCACTAATGAAGATAAAATTGCCTTGGAAATACAAACAAGTGATGTATACAGTTGGGTTTACAATATGTAATCTTGTTGCTGAGCTGGAAAAATAGAAGCATTTTAAATAGTTGTGTACTAAGTATTGTTTCTCAGTTTATTTAGAAATAACAATTATTTATATATTATTAACTAGTGTGGGATGCAGGTTGTTGGAATACTTAGCTTATTTTGTAGTTACTGTTGTAAGTTAAATCCTCTTATTATGCCACAGTTATCTCAACCAACCAGATATTTTCATTACTGTAATATCTTCAGTTTTCTCTACCTAGTCAAAACTGTAACTATGGTCTAACAGCTCAGTAGACAACAATTTTCCATTAGGTTGGCTGTGAAAGCCTATATTATGACTTTTGTTCATATAGTAATTATCTAATAATGTCTGAGTAATATCAGGAATCCAGCTGGGTTAAAAAAATACTTTTTGCTAAGGTAAGTTTTCCAGTTTGTTTAACAGAATTAACAGAATTAACAGAATATTTCTTTTCTACCTCCTACCCTTTAACACTGATATTTCTTCATTCTTATAATTTCAATTGTTAGCAAGTTCAAGGCTGTTGTTTGTTATTTTCCATGTGGTAATGACATTTCTATAATTTTATTATTTGGTTATAACAGGAATATATAATTAATTTGGAGTTCATAATAATTTGTACCAGTTAAGAGAGAATCTACTTGCACTCATTACATTTCTAATTTCAATTCAGATGGTGGACAGGAGAATGGCAACCTTGCCCTGTGACTTGTGGGGAAGAGGCTTTCCGTAAAAGGCATATCCTGTGTGTGGCTCAGGATCATGGTAATTCAAGTGAAGAGGTGGTTCTTTCCGATAGTGAATGTGCAGATGAAGATCGTCCAACAGATGAGGAGCCATGTCCTGATCTGCCTTCATGCTTCTCGTTAGCACCAACTCAGGAATCAAGGAGTGCACCACATAATACCTCAGCTGAGATGATGTTATTGGATGAAGATGAGATTATACTCAACAGTATTAGTTCACCTCGCAACCATGATGACATTCTTCAATTTATGAATGGTGGACAAGGAGAGGACAGGACAGTAAGTGGGGGAGGGTGGCTAGTTTCTGCATGGAGTCCCTGTACAGTCACGTGTGGACCTGGTCGCCAGGTCAGACATGTAGAATGCACTCATCTTGATGGCAGCTGTGATGAAGCTCTCAAGCCGAGTGACTCTAAACCCTGCCACGTACAGCGATATTGTTACGTGCACTGGGTGACAGGTGAGATCTTAAATTTTTTACTTACAACATTCTCCAAATTGTGGGATAAATATACTCTAAATTTTCAAATATAATTTAAAAATACCATATTATGCAAGCAACTTTTCCCTCCTGTATTTTTCCCACCTTTAATTTTGAAAAGGAGATTTGGGAGAATTAAAACTTAGTATAATTTTCCTGCTGTGGTTATGTAAAAGTTTTCCATCATCTCAGTGTTTTAAATTTATTTTTTTGCAAAATGTGCAGTCGTGAAAACAAAAAGGCTGTGGCTAGATGGGTGTTTTTATAAGTAACATTTGTCTATTGAGTAAGGCAAGAAATATGGGGTGTGCAACATGTTGTAAATGCTACAGAAGTTACCATGTAATGGGGAATGTGCAAATCATGAGGTTCAGAGCGTTCTAGTAGACTACCGTGAGTTACCATGTAGGTTAGCGCTGCAAGTTGCTAATGTAAATAGTGAGCAAGAAGTGATAATCGAGGGATATTTTCATTTATGATGCCACGAACCTACTATGCAGGCATAGCAGAGGGAGAGGTGATACTCCCACGTGGCGCATCCCAGGTGGCTGATAGGGGAGTCCTAACTGGCTTGCCGGCAGACTTGAGCAAAATAAATGGCTCTCGTGGACCATACACAAAACCCCCTATGGGTGGGGGGACGCAGATGATGAATACACCCACGGTACCCCCTGCCTGTTGTAAGAGGCGACTAAAAGGGATAACCAAGGGATGATCAAATTAGAACCATGAGACTACTTGTAATTAGTACCATCATGCAGGGAACACTATGGGTCACTTTTACTTGCGGGTAGTACCACTATGTTAGGTCCATAATAGGTTTGTGATTAGTAGTGACAGTGTGTACTTTCGGCTTTTACAGTACCTGTGATTAGTACCACTATATGAGCGACACCATGGTTCTGTCTTGCCTATGATTAGTACCCACTATGTGAGGAACACCACAGGATAGTACGAGTCCCTGTGGTTAGTACACTTTTGTGATGAACACCATAGGTTTGTGTTGCCTGTAAATGGCACCACAATGTGAGAAACATCATAAGTCTGTGTTACATGTGCACATTACATTACCTGTGAGTACAGTAGTACTATAATGTGTGGAATACTGTGAGTGTGCACTGCTTTTGATTAGTACTACAACATATCAAATACCATGGTTCTACTTTCCTAGCGATAAGTACCATTATAAGAGGCCGATGACTTGGATTTTGGACCCCTTTAGACTACAAGCATCATCGATTCAGTACTGTGCTTTAGAAGCAGTCCCTTGGTCAATAATACTAGGTATTGTTTAACGTTAGTTTCTGGGAATGTGGGGCATTGCGGGTTGGATCCAATGATTGTCTTAAATTCATATCCATCCAGTCATTCTTCGTCCTCACGTTTTGAATTCTGATCAGTGGATGATTTTGGACTTTAAATTGTCATTACATTTCATGTCATTTCGTACCATTAGGGGCCGATGACTTACATGTTAGGCCTCTTTAAATAACAAGCATCATCATCATCATCATCATCATCATCATCATCATCATCATCATTTATGATGGATTTAATGCCAGGAATTTCATAACCCAAAAGTGAATCAAATACCATGTTTACACCAATAATCCCCGCATATTTTTTTGAAAAATTGAGGCACGAAATTGGGGGGCGGATTTTATTTGCGTCAATGTTGGAAACATGCTCCTGGGTCACCTAGTTTTCAATACTGGGTGTATAGTTATGTTTGCCAACAAATTAATCTAAAAAGCCACCTAATCGATACTTTATTTCTTTTGCCTTTGGCAAACTTAAAAATACATTAACAAACACAGTACATGTTTCGACCACTTAGTGGTCATCTTCGCTGTATATAAAAAATTCTTAGATGATAACATTTAAAAGCAAGCACATTGGACCTTAAAACTATATCCCATGGGAATCCAAAAACTATTGTTCTAGATGCTTTAAATGAAATGGAAGATGGGGGGGGGGTGTAAGGAGATTTATGTGAATGATACTTAAATTACAGTATCGTTTACAAAATGATGAAAAACATATTTAAAATATTTCAAAGCGTCTATGGTAAAATTCTTTTTGATAACATTAGGTGGCGTGAATAAAGTTCGTGTTTGTAATAATCTTCAGGCATATGTGAGAAGTTAAACGACTAACACAATTTCTTTTATCACATTCCGAAGAGCAATTCTCGGAAGTTAAACAGTCAACACGGCCTTTTAATCACAAGAATATCACTCAAGGAAGTTATTAAATATAAACAATAAATACCTGAAGACTGGTGCATATGACATAAACTTTCATTCAAGCACAAGTATTTTTGAATAAGTGCCTTACCATAGACACTTTAGAATATTTTAAAGTATGTTTATTAGAAACAAAGTGTTTAACATCACCACAGACGCAAATTTTAATTAAGTTATTATTTTTCTCACATATGCCTGAAGATTATTACAAACATGAACTTTTTATTCATGCCACCTAATGTTATCAAAAAGAATTTTACCATAGACGCTTTTAAATATTTTAAATATGTTTTTCATCATTTTGTAAACGATACTGTAATTTAAGTATCATTCACATAAATCTCCTTACCCCCAACCCCCCCCCCCCAATCTTCCATTTCATTTAAAGCATCTAAAACAATAGTTTTTGGATTCCCATGGGATATAGTTTTAAGGTCCAATGTGCTTGCTTTTAAATGTTATCATCTAAGAATTTTTTATATACAGCTGAAGATGACCACTAAGTGGTTGAAACATGTACTGTGTTTGTTAATGTATTTTTAAGTTTGCCAAAGGCAAAAGAAATAAAGTATCGATTAGGTGGCTTTTTAGATTAATTTGTTGATTATACTCATCGATACGGCCATGACGTGGACAGCTTGCAATAGTTATGTTTGTGTAACCGCAGATGGAAGAAAACTGCCCCCATATGTCATATACGAGGTTTGTCCGGAAAATACGTATAAATCCGTTGGGGTGACATATCACGTATTGTGGAGGCGCCGCCAGGTGGCACTGCTGTTGTCGCCAATCTTCTCAACGCTCAGTTCGAGTCGGAGAGCTCTGCGTGTCAGTAGCAGTGTGCGGCTGCTTGTTGAAAGTTACCCGTTTTCACCTGCCGTCGGTATGGAGCTCTCTCTGATTGAGGAACAGCGCATCAACATCAAGTCTCAGAGCTCGTGTGGCCCGAGTTCGACCGGATTTGGCACAAGGGGGCAGGTGGATCCTTCATCACGACAATGCGCCCGCTCACACGTCGCTCGTTGTGCGTGAGTTTTTGGCCCGAAGCTCAATCACCGTGCCTTATTCACCCGATTTAGCCCCTTGTGACTTCTTCCTGTTCCCGAAATGCAAAATGGTGCTTCGGGGGCGGCACTTGGGTGATGTGGAAGCCATCAAGGGAGAAATGACACGGCAACTGAAGACTTTCAACAATGTTATCAACAGTGGAAACGGCGTTGGCAGAAGTGCATCTTGTCTCAGGGAGAGTACTTTGAAGGAGACCATATTGTAATACCTGAATAATTGTCAAATAAAGTTTTTATTCAACTTTTATACGTATTTTCCGGACAAACCTCGTATAAACAGAAAACAATTCATACGTTAAATTTAAAACTGACTTTACATTTTTAAAAATAGTATTTTACACAGTCATTTAAATTTGAAATTTCTTCTTGTCATGATAGAATGTGTCTTCCGCAACGTGCAGGGGTAGCTTTCTGCACTTTCACTCACTTCGGTGTATTGACAGTTTGTTTCATAGTTGCTAAGTCCGAGTGAAATTGTAACTCTATTGTATTCAGTGTTTTAAGGAATGCCACAGTAACACATAACAGGCAGTGTGCGAAGAAGCAGAAACCGCGAACACTGGCAATTTTCTTTGGCAATGCCGACAGTTGGTGAAAAAGCACAGCTCATAATTATAATCAATTTGTACGCAACGAACAATATTGTCAATGCCAATGAAACTGCATTGGTCTTTTTTATGCCTAGCCCAAATGAACTTTTTAAAAGGAGATGGGGTCACTGTACTGTGTTGCAATGCAGACGGAAGTGAAAGACTTCCTACCCTCATCATAGGAAAGTTTGATAAGCCACAATGTTTTAAGGGCATCGGATACTTCCGTGCAAATATGAGACATCTAAAAATGCATACAGTACAGTAATCCAATGAATAAAGTTCTTGTACGGAGGAGCCAGTATAGACTTCTCGTCTTTGAATGTTTTTTTCTTTTGTTGCGTAAGGTTATGTTTGTCAGTGAATTATCCAAGTGCATTATTTGAATACTGTAAATGCACCTTGTTGAATACATTTTGGAAATAGTTCTTTTCCATTGCATTTGAAAGGTTTAAACTGTGAATCAATGTTAATTGCATGCAGTAACGGATCCTAGAATATTTTTTAATGCGGCAAGGGTTGGCATTTCTGAAGTACGAGTTGGCAGTTAATTCGAAATCATGTAATTCGAAGTCCAATTTTTGCCTCCCGATGACTTGGATTTAACAAGGTTTAACCATATCGTAAAACTAACATCTGAGTTCACCGGTGTGTCTGTTTCAACTGTTTACATTGCATGAAAAAGAATTATCCAACACCAGTCGTGTTAATATCCATGCAAAGAAAAGACCGCGTGTGAAAAGTGTTTTAGACGTGGTGAGTAACGAATTTGTAAGTAATTTAGGAGAGGATACTAGTGGAGCAAGAGACAACGAATCTTTTGATGTACTTCAAAATGTTAATAATAATAATAATAATAATAATAATAATAATAATAATAATAATAATAATAATAATAATAATAATAATAATAATAATAATTATTATTATTATTATTATTATTATTATTATTATTTTTTGCGAGGGAGTGTGGAAAATCTTTCATAAGACGCTTGTGAGGGTCCGCACTCAACAAGTGTGTGGAGATTCTTACCCACTAAAAACCACACTCCCTTTTCCCACGACGTTTATCTCCGCCCCGGAACCGCTCTCGCATTACTTCAGGGTGGATGTCGTGCTTAATGCATCTTGTGCTTCATCTTCCTTCTTCTGCTTTACTATCTGTCGTAATCGTCCAGGTCCTTCTTCTTCTGACGCAGAATATTTTCTACGTAGACTGCCACCTGGTCCCAAGATTCTCGACTTCGTAGCATTACTGACACGATCCCTTCTGGCGTCAATTCTCCGTGCATAACTTCTAAGCATCTTCTTTGTGGCAGGCAATGAACACACACAAAGAAAGTATGTGATATGTCATCGATATCGCCGCAGTATATGCACACCGGACTAGTTGCTAGCCCTAGCCTATGAAGAAATTTTCGGAAGTATCCATGACCTGTCAGGAACTGTGTGAGATAGTAGTTCACTTCACCATGATTTCGGGCAACCCATACGCCTAGAGAAGGTATCAGTCTTTTCGTCCATTTCCCTCTAGAATCATCTTCCCATCTTGTTTGCCATCGTTGCATTCTGCGACTATGAGCCAAAGCTTTTGCCCTTTTCCTTCCTAGCTCTTCTTGTGTGAGCCAAATTTCTTGTCTTTCGAAGGCCAACAAGTCAATGGGAGCTACTGCTGCTACTACTAGAATCGCGGGTTCTGATACTGTGCGATATGCGCAAGCAATTCGTAAAGCTACTCTCCGTTGTACAGCCGCAATTCTTCTCCGATATTTCACAATTTTTAACGATTCAGCCCAAATTTCCGAACCGTATAGCAGTATCGATTAAACAATTGACATGAGAAGCCGCCTTTTACTAGATATCGGTCCCTTGATATTTCCCATGAGTCTGCTCAGTGCAGTCATGGTTTTCGCTGCCTTATCTGTTACCCGTTGGATGTGGTCCCAATATGTAAGCTTAGTATCAAGCGTTACACCAAGATATTTTGTGTTCCTAGTTGTTTCGATGGCTATCTGTCCGATCTGCATCGGTACAACAGTATTAATCCTTTTCCTCGTCAGGAGGACAATTTTCGTTTTGTGTTCTGCGAGTTCTAACTTGTGATTTATCATCCATTCTTTGACACGTCGCATCACCTGATTCAATTTAAATTGAGCCAGCTCTAGGTTACGGGTTACTATCACAGCAGCTACATCATCAGCATAACCCACAAGTTTTACATCTTCTGGCATCTCCAGCCGTAACAAATCATCATACATGATGTTCCAAAGGTGTGGTCCGAGAATTGAGCCTTGCGCTGCACCAGCTGTGAGCCGTTTTCTTCTCTGACCGTCTTCCGTGTCGTATAACAATGTACGGTCTTTCAAATAGTCTCGCAGTATATACATGAGATATTCTGGTAGCTTGAAAGTTTCTTCTAGAGCTTCCAAAATATCACTCCATCTTGCCGAGTTGAAGGCATTTTTAACATCTAGAGTCACAAGAAGCGTCAGTTTCCTAGAATAATGATTACCCGTTTGAGCTCGTTCTGCTGTCTTCACCACTTCCTTCACAGCATCTAGCGTTGAGTGACCTCTGCGAAATCCATGTTGTTGGTCGGATAGGTCGCCAGCTAATCGGACTGCTGCTAGTATTCTCAGTTGTAGAAGCTTCTCTAAACCTTTCCCGGCAGTGTCCAGCATACATAGAGGTCTGTAACCCCCAGTTTTCCCTTTACTGATCAGAACCAATCTAGCTATCTTCCAACGAAAGCTAAAAATTCCCGCTTTCAAACAATGATTATACATTCTCAACAGCAGTTGAGGACATAATTTGGCTGCCACCTTTAGTACTTCTGCTGGAATACCATCTGGACCAGGGGCTTTCTTATTTCTAAGGGAATTAATTGCTGTTATCAATTCTTCAATTGTAAAAGGTGGTACATTGTCTAGTTCTTTCTCGGCCTCATCATCAATCCTCTCTGCATGATCAGGGAATAGTGTGTGTACTATTTCTTCCATGGTGCGTGGATCCATGATAGGGCTTGGTAGCATCCCGAATTTCTTCATGACAATTTTATACCCTAATCCCCATGGATTTTCATCCACTTCCTTGGACATTTCCCACCACTTGTCGGCTTTACTCTTTTTAATTGTATTTCGCAGTCTTTTCTTCATAGTCTTATACTCTACTGAGAGAGCTGCATCGTTATGTCGTGCTCTAATAATAATAATAATAATAATAATAATAATAATAATAATAATAATAATAATAATAATAATAATAATAATAATAATAATAATAATAATAATAATAATGGTTTTACTTCCCACTAACTACTTTTATGGTTATCGGAGACACAGAGGTTGTGGAATTTTGTCCCATGAGAGTTCATTTTTGTGCTGGTAAATCTACTGACATATGGCTGACGTATTTGAGTGCCTTCAAATTCCACCGGACTGAGCCAGGATCAAACCTGTCAACTTGGCCTCAGAAAGCCAGTTCCATAACCATCTGAGCCACTCAGCATGGTTTGACAATGTTTCTCTCCTAAGGAATTTAAATGAGGGTTAAAAATTACGAATGTGGAATGTTTTAAAATATTTCCTATTTTACATCTAGGATTTTAAAATCCATAAACCTTTCACGTACTAACTGAAGTGTTGCATGAGGGTTGGTCGTCCATGTCCTAGATGTTAAATAAGAAATACTTTTAAAATATTCTTCCCCTAAAATGAAACATTCATTCCTCCATTACTGTTCAACATGCGAAGTCAAAATTTCACAGGTTGATCGCATCTACTCTCTAGATGTTAAGTAACATATGGTTTTAAAACATTCCATTTGTATGGTGTTCAAATGAGTGTTAGATCCAAAAATATATACAGTAGAAGTCCGCTATAATGAATAAGGCATATAACGAGCACCCCGTTAAAACGCCAGATGTTTTCTGTCCCTTCAAAATTCCTATATTAAGCTATGTATTAACCTTCGGTTACTGTGACAGTCCTATCACTGATGCATCTGTTATTACAAGCGCTTAAGTGTGCATGATTTTTTCTGGTACTGACATTTATGCACCCAGCCATTATATTGCATGTGATCGATCATCTTCTGTGTCGTTTCTCCGCTATGTTGACTAGCGAGCTCTCTCGTCGACATTTGAAGGCGATGTCAGAGTCAATTAGTAATACCCGTCTATTTGGCAGAAGAGAAGTTGGAAATTAAAACTTTAGGACAATTCACTCCAACTTGACAATACACCAGACAGTAATAAGAACTGGCAGTACAAATGGAAGTTCAGTTTATTGGTTTATGATTAGCACAATTGGATTTATGACAGGGAATGGAACCATTTGTTTATAGCTTTCCATTCTCGTTTTGTGTGGGAAGGAAATATTGACCAAAATCAGTGCAACAAATCTGGTTATTTGAGCGACAGGATCAAGAACCATGCAACCTCCAAGACTCAGATTAGAAATGCTTTAAGCCTATGATTGTTTAGGAAATAAGACATCCAAGACTGGCAATGAATACATCAAATCAATGCAAGTTCATAATGAGAAGGTTAAGAGCAAAAGATATGTGCTAAATATCTTCATACCGAGCTCGATAGCTGTAGTCGCTTAAGTGTGGCCAGTATCCAATATTCGGGAGATAGTAGGTTCGAACCCCACTGTCAGCAGCCCTGAAAATGGTTTTCTATGGTTTCCCATTTTCACACCAGGCAAATGCTGGGGCTGTACCTCAATTAAGGCCACGGCTGCTTCCTTCCCACTCCTAGCCCTTTCCTATTCCATTGTCGCCATAAGACCTATCTGTGTCAGTGCGACGTAAAGCAATTTAAAGATAAAAATTTCATTGTTCCGTATTGAAAGTATTAACGTTAAAAATTAAATAATTGAAAAAGAGGTTCAACCTATTCAATACATAAGAGAAAGAAATGTAGTGATTACATTCTTATTTAATAGTAACTATAAATGGGACCGGTTTCGACCCTAGTCCAGGTCATCGTCAGCCGTAAAAACATGTAAAACAATGCATATGAAAAAGAAGAAGAAAAAGATTAAGTGAACTCTGGATCGGTATAAGATGAAACATAAATTAACGATGGGGGTAGAAATTGTGAGTCACTTAAAAGAAAACAGTACGTAAAATTAAGAATGGTAGTAAGGCACACGCAATGATAGGCGAAGTCTCACAATGTTTATGAATATTGGAGAATGGTCAAATGGGTCAGTTTCCACACTCTGTCAGGCACAAAGTCACAACACTATCAAATAATATATGAAGATCATAAATAACTTGAAGTCGCAGACGAATAGATTTGTAGAAGCAAACCGCCAGCTCCCGGTGATCAGCGCGGCACATTCAAGGTCATGCGCTGCGGTCTCAAACGCCAAAGTAGGATGGAGAATATCCTGAAGGTCCAGTATTTGTCTCGGTTGCGGGAAGTTAAGTGTTTTCCAAGAACTTAGCAGGAGCACAAGTACTCATTCAATTATACTGATTTGCGTTGTATATTTCTATATATACGTACTTAACTTCCCGCAACCGAGACAAATACTGGACCTTCAGGATATTCTCCATCCTACTTTGGCGTTTGAGACCGCAGCGCATGACCTTGAATGTGCCGCGCTGATCACCGGGAGCTGGCGGTTTGCTTCTACAAATCTATTCGTCTGCGACTTCAAGTTATTTATGATCTTCATATATTATTTGATAGTGTTGTGACTTTGTGCCTGACAGAGTGTGGAAACTGACCCATTTGACCATTCTCCAATATTCATAAACATTGTGAGACTTCGCCTATCATTGCGTGTGCCTTACTACCATTCTTAATTTTACGTACTGTTTTCTTTTAAGTGACTCACAATTTCTACCCCCATCGTTAATTTATGTTTCATCTTATACCGATCCAGAGTTCACTTAATCTTTTTCTTCTTCTTTTTCATATGTATTGTTTTACATGTTTTTACGGCTGACGATGACCTGGACTAGGGTCGAAACCGGTCCCATTTATAGTTACTATTAAATAAGAATGTAATCACTACATTTCTTTCTCTTATGTATTGAATAGGTTGAACCTCTTTTACAATTATTTAATTTTTAACGTAAAGCAACTAGCAAAAAAAAAAAAAAAAAAAAAAACTTCATAAATTGTACAAGATTTTATGATGCATTTAAGTTGGTGCTGAGAGGACTCGGTGAAACTGAATTCTGTACTAACACCAGTGTTTTCAATGGGGTAAGTAAATTTCAGTCATCATCATTATCATTGATTTACAGTCGTAAGACTGATCAGTTGCTATGAAACATTTCCAGATCATCCTGGCATTTGCCACTTTCTTCATCGAAACATAATTCCTTGCCTAGATGTCAATTAGAATATTTTTAAAGAAGACATTTCTAGGTTTTCTTCATGGATGTTTTCCTTCAATGAAGCCTTCTGCCACAGTTCTCATTAAATTGGAGTAGCGCATTGTGTAACAAGACCACAGTCATTGATTGTATGAAGGATTGATTTTCATTGGTTCACAGTGTCTAGAACTTTGGTGTTTGACATCATATCTCTCTACGTCACATTTATCATCTTATGAGAGTACCATATCTCAAAGGCTTCAAGGTGATTCTTTTCATTTTTATTCAGTGTCTATGTGTCCATTATGATGCAACTATCCACACAAATACATGTAGCATTCTCATTTGAAGGGAAAGATTGTTAGCTGTACACAGTAATCTCTTATGCATAAAAGCTGTTTATGCCTGAGCAATACTGCATTTAACTTCAGTGGTGCACCTTCTGTCTTCTGTATTCTGACGTAGGTAAGTGAAAGACTTGATTTGTCCTATATCCAAGTCATCAATTTTTAAGAAAGGATGTTTTGAGAATTTCGAGACTGTCATGCATTTTGTCTTTGAAGTGTTTATTTCCATACCATAACTCATCACTGATGTTACAATTCTTGACAGTAATACCTGCAAGGGAGATGGGCTGTCAGCTAGAATGGCCTAAAATTAGCAAACTTAATTACTTGTATGGGTATTCCATCTATTTTGGCTTTTAAACTTGTGTCTTTTAAAGCTTCCACAATCATCAACTCACCAAAAGCATTAAACAGAATTATTGGGGAGAGAAGATATACTTGTCTTATTCCTTTTTGCTGGGCTGAGTAACTCAGAAGTTTGAGGTGCTGGCCTTCTGACCCCAACTTGGCAGGTTCGATCCTGGCTCAGTCCAGTGGTATTTGAAGGTGCTCAAATGTCAGCCTCGTTTCAGTAGATTTACTGGCTTGTAAAAGAACTCCTGCAGGACTAAATTCCAGCACCTTGGCATCTCCAAAAATCTGTAAAAGTAGTTAGTGGGACGTAAAGTAAATAACATTTTTATTATTCCTTTTCTGATAGGAACTAGACTGGTAAGACCTTCTCTCAAAAGTACAACTGCATTTTGACCTTGTACAGGTCCCATATGAGTGAGATGAATTGTTCTTCCAGTCCTATATTCCTTCATGACAATCATCGTCATAATAATTATTTTACAGTTTCAGTTTCCCAGGTACTGTTGGTGAGCCCCTTCCACTCTGTCTTACTGAGATACTGTATGTTCTGTCATTAATTACGTCCTCCAGTGTCCTTCCCCAATCTGTAAGATCCATCTTTATAATGTCCATCCAGTGGGTTCTTGGTCTTCCCATCATCCATTTTTCTGCCACATACCTTTCCAAATTAACTTATGCTGTCCTTGTTGGCTCCATCCTCATTACATGCCTCAACCACCTCAGTCTGGATATGCTCACCCAATCTAACAATGGTGTCTCAATTCCAGCTTCCTTTTTAACTATAGTATGTCATTCCTTAACTTGTCAAGCTTTGTTTTTGAATTGAGGACTTCAGGAACTTCATCTCATATGCCTGTAACCTTGATGAGTCCTTAGTAAGGGTGCATGTTTCGATGCCATAAGTGAAGATCAGTATGAAATATTGACTGAACATCACTAGCTTTGATTTTGTTTATACACGGGGGTCCCAGAGGTGTATACTTACTTGCTGTAAAAAGTGAAAGCTCTTCTGCACTCTATTTGCCACCTCCTTTGTGGCTAGTGTGCCTCAAGAAATTGCACTGCCAAGTTATGTAAAGTTTTCCACACTTTCCATTGGTTTGTTTCCTAGCACGATGGTCACTGGTCATCCCTCTCTATTTATTGCCATCACTACTGTTTTGGTTTTGTTCATCTTGAGGTTGAATTTCTGGAACTTAACCTTCCATTCATTGAGTCCCTACAGTACTTGTTCCTTAGTTTCTCCCCATAATCATGATGTCATCAGTGAAAGCCGTTGCATTTAGTTCACCAGAGGTTTTCTTGATATTCTTCATAATGTCATCCATAATGGTGATAAATAATAATGGGGATAGTGCACTGCCTTGCAGGACTCCACTTTTGGTCTGGAACCAGGATGTCCATTGCCAAATCTCACACAGCTGGTACAGTGTTCATAAAGCAGTTGAACTATTCTCACCAGTCCCTCTGTCACATTCTTCTTTCTGAGGCATTCCCATACTTTCTTTCTTGCAATGCTGTCATATGCTTTCTCAATATCCAGTAAAACATGAACAGATATTTGCCTTTCTCCCAATATTTCTCCATTAACACATGGACACTGAATATTAGGTCTGTTGTGGACCTATTAGCCCTGAAGCCATACTGTTTCTCTTCTAACTGTGGCTGTAAGATGTCTTGCAGTCTACTCTCTAAGATCTTCTCAAGAATCCTAAGCACATGAGAAAGGAGTGTTATTTCCCAATAGTTGGAGCAGTTTTAGTCATTTCCTTTCTTCAACAGGAGGATAATGACACCCTTGCTCCAATCCTTCCAGACTGCATTGAGCACCCTGTGTAGCGACGGTTAACCCTGGACTGCTGCTGTTCTAATCATGTCCGTGTTGTCTTCATCAATTCCTGGGGATTTCCCCTGCAGCATCTTCCCAAGGGCTGTTTCTGTTCATGTAATAGTGGGAGATACCTCTGTGTAGGTTCCACAGCAAGTTCTTTTGCTCTCTGACTGTCCTGTTAAATAGGTGCTCAAAATGATTCTTCAGAAACTCTTTGATGTCCTCATTTTTCCTGGTCAGGTTTCCATTGGAATCCCCAGTTGCTTTCATGGTTTTGACTGCATTCCTTTTGTTTATGATCAGTCTGAACAGGAGTTTCATATTGCCTCTGCTGCCTTCTTCCAGTTCTCCCAGCACTTTATCTTCTCCTCTTCTACTATTTTAACTCTCAGTTTCTTGTCCTGGGAAACTTGTTTGAGGTCTCTGCTGCTACTAATAAGCAGTGGTCGCTACTGAGGTTCTCACTTGGAATCACCTCTTCATCAGTCACATGTCTACATCTACATCAGTCGGTCGGTCGGTCCATGTTATTTCATATCCCTACCCATAAAATTGACATAGTCAATCACCATCTTACTCTGTCCATTCCTGCTGTAATTTTGTGACTGACTCTTTTGTTAAACTAACTGTTTTCCACTACCAAACAGTTTCTTATGCAGAAGTCTAGGAGATGTTCCCCTTCTGAATTCCTTTTCCCCTGGCTGCATGGTCCCATTTGTTTGGAAGGGTAATAGGGAGGTACATTCAGGGAAATGGGATGGCCTAGGGAGCGGTGATAAGGGAACAGGGAACTGGAAATCAAGTAGGGATGACATAAAATTGTTAGTGTTGAACTGTAGAAGTATTGTAAGGAAAGGAATAGAATTAAGTAATTTAATAGATATATATTTACCAGATATTGTAATAGGAGTTGAATCATGGCTGAGAAATGATATAATGGATGCAGAAATTTTCTCACAGCACTGGAGTGTGTGTAGGATGTTAAAAGGTTTGTTTTTTTCACCTATTCAATACATATAAATTTTATAAATTAGGAATTTATTGTAGATTCCACTTGAGACATGTTTCGCCCTTCATTGAGGGCATCATCAGTCAAAATATCACCTCAAGGTAAAAAATCAGGTAACTGGTTAGTAGTAGACATGTACAAATTAATACATATTATTAACAACATATAAAAATTAAGTATGGGAAAAAATTTGCACAAAAGTGATGGTTGAACATGTAGGTTTAGATGAAAAGTCAGCACCAATGCCTAAAAATAACAAACAAAGTAGAGTTCTCCCTTAATTGTTTTATTGTAAATATTTTTTAAACTTTTTATTTTCATATGATTGCGTCAACTGTTTCTCCAGAGCACCACTGCAGAACTCTACTTTGTTATTTTTAGGCATTGGTGCTGACTTTTCATCTAAACCTACATGTTCAACCATCACTTTTGTGCAAATTTTTTCCCATACTTAATTTTTATATGTTGTTAATAATATGTATTAATTTGTACATGTCTACTACTAACCAGTTACCTGATTTTTTACCTTGAGGTGATATTTTGACTGATGATGCCCTCAATGAAGGGCGAAACATGTCTCAAGTGGAATCTACAATAAATTCCTAATTTATAAAATTTATATGTATTGAATAGGTGAAAAAAACAAACCTTTTAACATCCTACATTCAGTATCTTCAATACGGATAACAATGATTTTTATCACTTGCAACTGGAGTGTGTATCGTAGAGATAGGATAGGAAGGGTGGGAGGGGGAGTGTTCATTTTGGTGAAAGAAGAATTTGTAAGCTATGAAAAAGTTAAAGATGAGACACATGAAATTCTAGGTGTAAGGCTCATTTCTAAAGATAATAGGCAACTTGATATATTTGGAGTGTACAGATCGGGAAAGGGTAGCACTGACGCGGATTCGGAATTATTTGATAGGATAGTCAGCTATGTGGGAAACAACATGGAAAGAAATGTGATTGTAGCGGGAGATCTGAATTTGCCAGATGTCAATTGGGAAGGAAATGCGAACGACAGGAAGCATGACCAACAAATGGCAAATAAGTTAATATGGGAAGGACAGCTGATTCAGAAAGTGATGGAACCAACCAGAGGGAAAAATATCCTGGATGTGGTGCTGATAAAACCAGATGAGCTCTATAGGGAAACTGAAGTAATAGATGGTATTAGTGATCATGAAGCTGTTTTTGTGGTAGTTAAAAATAAATGTGATAGAAAGGAAGGTCTTAAAAGTAGGACTGTTAGGCAGTACCATATGGCTGATAAAGCAGGCATGAGGCAGTTTCTAAAAAGTAACTATGATCGGTGGAAAATGGTAAATAAAAATGTAAACAGACTCTGGGATGGGTTTAAAGAAATTGTTGAGGAATGCGAAAGCAGGTTTGTACCTTTAAGGGTGGTAAGGAATGGTAAAGACCCACCTTATTATAATAGAGAAATAAAGAGACTAAGAAGGAGGTGCAGACTGGAAAGAAATAGAGTTAGAAATGGCTGTGGAAGTAAGGAGAAATTGAAGGAACTTACTAGAAAATTGAATCTAGCAAAGAAGGCAGCTAAGGATAACATGATGGCAAGCATAATTGGCAGTCATACAAATTTTAGTGAAAAATGGAAGGGTATGTATAGGTATTTTAAGGCAGAAACAGGTTCCAAGAAGGACATTCCAGGAATAATTAATGAACAAGGGGAGTGTGTATGTGAGGATCTTCAAAAGGCAGAAGTATTCAGTCAGCAGTATGTAAAGATTGTTGGTTACAAGGATAATGTTGAGATAGAGGAGGAGACTAAGATCAAAGAAATATTAAAATTTACATATGATAACAATGACATTTACAATAAGATACAAAAGTTGAAAACTAGAAAAGCGGCTGGAATTGATCAGATTTCTGGGGATATACTAAAGACAATGGGTTGGGATATAGTACCATATCTGAAGTACATATTTGATTATTGTTTGATCGGAGGAGCTATACCAGATGAATGGAGAGTTGCTATTGTAGCCCCTGTGTATAAAGGAAAGGGTGATAGACATAAAGCTGAAAATTACAGGCCAGTAAGTTTGACATGCATTGTATGTAAGCTTTGGGAAGGCATTCTTTCTGATTATATTAGACATGTTTGTGAAATTAATAACTGGTTCGATAGAAGGCAATTCGGTTTTAGGAAAGGTTATTCCACTGAAGCTCAACTTGTAGGATTCCAGCAAGATATAGCAGATATCTTGGATTCTGGAGGTCAAATGGACTGTATCGCGATTGACCTGTCTAAAGCATTTGATAGGGTGGATCATGGGAGACTACTGGAAAAAATGAGTGCAGTTGGACTAGACAAAAGAGTGACCGAATGGGTTGCTATATTTCTAGAAAATAGATCTCAGAGAATTAGAGTAGGTGAAGCTTTATCTGACCCTGTAATAATTAAGAGGGGAATTCCTCAAGGAGTATTATCGGACTTTTATATTTGCTTATATATATAAATGATATGAGCAAAGGAGTGGAATCGGAGGTAAGGCTTTTTGCGGATGATGTTATTCTGTATAGAGTGATAAATAAGTTACAAGATTGTGAGCAACTGCAACGTGACCTCGAAAATGTTGTGAGTTGGACAGCAGGCAATGGTATGTTGATAAACGGGGTTATAAGTCAGGTTGTGAGTTTCACAAATAGGAAAATCCTTTCAGTTTTAATTACTGCGTTGATGGGGTGAAAGTTCCTTTTGGGGATCATTGTAAGTATCTAGGTGTGAATATGAGGAAAGATCTTCATTGGGGTAATCACATAAAAGGGATTGTAATTAAAGGGTACAGATCTCTGCACATGGTTATGAGGGTGTTTAGGGGTTGTAGTAAGGACGTAAAGGAGAGTGCATATAAGTCTCTGGTAAGACCCTAACTAGAGTATGGTTCCAGTGTATGGGACCCTCACCAGGATTACCTGATTCAAGAACTGGAAAAAATCCAAAGAAAAGCAGCTCGATTTGTTCTGGGTGATTTCCGACAAAAGAGTAGCGTTACAAAAATATTGCAATGTTTGGGTTGGGAAGAATTGAGAGAAAGAAGAAGAGCTGCTCGACTAAGTGGTATGTTCCGAGCTGTCAGCGGAGAGATGGAGTGGAATGACATTAGTAGACGAATAAGTTTGAATGGCGTTTATAAAAGTAGGAAAGATCACAATATGAAGGTAAAGTTGGAATTCAAGAGGACAAACTGGGGCAAATATTCATTTATAGGAAGGGGAGTTAGGGATTGGAATAACTTACCAAGGGAGACGTTCAATAAATTTCCAATTTCTTTGAAATCATTTAGGAAAAGGCTAGGAAAGCAACAGATATGGAATCTGCCACCTGGGCGACTGCCCTAAATGCAGATGTATTGATTGATTGATTGATTGACTGGTCTGTTATCCAGGATCACCTTCTTATAGCCATTCCTGTCTGTACCGAGCTGTGCACTGAAGTCCCTGATGATGATTGCCTCTCTTCACTGATGGTCTTGTCTAGGTCTTCTAGAAACTTGTTCCTTTTATCTTGACTGCAACTTGTCAGAGGAGCATACACCTGCACCAGTGTCAGCTTCTCTTTCCGAAGTTTAACCCTAGATTACTAAGCTCTTCTATGAAGTGCGTTATCACTAAGCATTCGTCTACAAGACTACAAAAAAACCCTTCCATAACTCTTACAATTACTTTATTTAACACTAGAACCGCCGGAATATAGTATATACCTGGAACCACCGATGCAGTCATTTTGACCGCTATTGAAATTATTATAATTACGTTCTTGATACGCACGGTTACTCATTATTATCATTTTGCCTCTGTTTCTGTACATTGCTTTATGAATTTCAATATTTATTTATGTATTTATTTATTTATTTATTTATCAATAAAAATACACCACGCCCTCGTTACACTGTCATCAGAAACATGCCGCTTTGAATATGGAGTAAGTCCTGGATTTTCTTTCAAGGGGGTATGGCGAGCAGCCCAACCAGTTGTCGTCTTCCCAGTCTGCTACAGTCCACTCCATGATGCCATCAGGACCTAATGGCGCATTATCTGGCCAGGGCAGGCTTTTATCTTGGTTGTCGCGTCCCCTATAATACCATGCTTTACAAGTTGCTGTTTCTACGGCTATAATAGTATAATTGAAAACTCGTCAGTACACAGCCTATGTGAGGCATCGTTATAATTTGAATACGGTATAAATCAATGAATTTCACCAAACTCATTATGTTGATAGTTGTAATAATACTAATATCAACTTACCATCAGCCTGAACATTCCAGTGTGTTCTGAATCACTGCTTTCTGAGTTACCACTTGACTGGTAGTAATCTTCGTATGCATTTTCTCTTTATAGGTCCTTCATATCTGGACCACATTCTATATCTTCAGGAATATCATGCATTAGACTCATCAAATGATGGTTTATGAGACATGTTTACTGTACTGTGACGAGCTGACGAATGATAACATAATGAATACGTAGCAGAAATAATGCTGGTATAATTCATAATATATCCGAGTTCCGTTGTTGTGTTTTTGAACATTACTGTTGTTGATAGGATAATTATAAGTAGATGATTATATCTCAATGAGAGGTATGTGTTATAATACATTTTATTATGATAATTAATTCAGCAGTCAAAATGACTGCTCCAGTGGTAGTAGGTGTACCTGGTACCAACGCCCCATCCATTGATGCGAAGTTAATTATATTTGATACGGGTTTTTCAGAACACTAATCAAAAGTCACTGCAGTTCAATATCCTACAATAAAAACTGTAGTCAAAATTGAGTTTGGAAAATGTGGAGCGGTCATTTTGACCACATATGGCTCGATAGCAAACAGTACAATAAAACCGTGTCATTCTTTGTAGCTTTGAGGAACAATATGCACATATTTTCATTTTGCCAAGTTGTGCTTGGTCTGGCCTCTGTACTATAAGATTTTTATTGAGAATCTCGCAGATCATTCCACATAATAATCGCTGCAAAGTTGGTTGCGTAAGGTGGAGCTGGAGGTGAGGTCTATTCAGGTCACCGCTTAACAGCTCTGGGAATGCCCTTCTCGAGATATGTTTTTCTCACTTTCGGAGGATGTTGTGGCAGAACAAAATATATCTATTCACTAAGAACATATTGATCATAGTGAAGAATACACTCAGAGGCCAGCGCAGGGGCTTTCTACTGCAGTTCTTGTTGCAACACATTTGTACGAAAGAATCTGTTGCAACTTTTGTTTCATTATAAAATTCAATTGCTGCCGGTTTCCCACTAGTATCCCTTATTTCTATGTCCTCATGAGTAGTGGATAGCAGAATGACTTTCCCCTGCTTTGGTTTGTACGATACAAGAGTTTTTGGTCTATTAAAACAAAATATTGACGTGCTGATTTTTCGCTTCTTCACTTCAAGGAGCTCAGGAGGTATCTTGCATTTATTCTCTCTTATTGTTCCTATAACTGTCAGAGAGTGAGGTGGTTTCAAAAGGTTTTCAGCCAGTGGGACAGAGGTAACCAATTATCCATGGTTACATTTCTATTTGAACCATGGATGGTCACAGTCAGCTGTTTTACGAAATAATGAGTGAGAGATTGACCAGACATATTTGTATTTTACCCCAAATATGGCTTAGCATCAATCATATATTTGGTCCCAACGTCGTTCAACGTAACAATCTTAATTCCGTATTTTGTGGTTTTGTTGGGGATGTACATCTTGAAAGGACAATGTCCACAAAATCTAACAAGTTGTTCGTCAATGATTGTGTAACTTCCTGGCTTGTATGAGTCAAACAGTTCTTGATAAACTCATTCTACACTTCTCGAATGGCTGCAAACTTGTCACTCACTCATCTCTCTACCCTATTAGATTTATCATCGATTCTAAGACATTTCAAGAGAACATCAAAATGCTCACTTGACATTGTCACCTTATTTCTGTAACCATAGAAAGTTGTATCAAACAGCTCTCTTGTAGGAAGATGATTAGTTTTCATGGTCGCTGATAACACAAGTATACCAAAAACGTTGATTTCTTTCCTGCTTGTTTGATAAATTGTTGCACTAGCTGTAGCGTAGTTACAAGTCTGAACTTGTATTTCCTCATTCCTGTATTGTACCAGTTTATCTAAAATGAAATCGTTAAATAATAAAGAAAATGATTCCATGGGTGTTGAAACATTTCTGGCTTCTCCTAAAGGGGTTTGCTTTATATGAATCATGTTCTTAGCGGGTGTCCGGGTATCACAGTTTAATACAGATGTTGATTCCCAAAGGGAATTAAAAATATTTGTCCCGAATGAGTAAATTTATAATACCAATATAATGGTCCGTTATTGGACATTATAAATTTTCCAGCTAACTCATTCTTGGTTGCCTGCGTTTTGGAAATGAGACATAGCTCTCATAGTGCATTGGCACTGCTGGTGGCTTCAAGTAGCCTATGCAGTGGCCTCCACGGTATGCACTAGCCTTGCGTCTTGGGTGGTGTGCTAAGTCCCAACTGATGAGCCTAACTTAGCACACGAGGGCGAAACGCAGGCAACCAAGAATGAGTTAGCTGGAAAATTTATAATGTCCAATAACGGACCATTATATTGGTATCACAGTTTCTCGATGAAAGTGTTGACAATTTGTGTTTATTTCTCCCTTGTAGATTGGTCTTATTAGGGACTACAACATTCTGATACCTAGCACTGGAAACAATCAGGTTTGAATTGCTATTAGTTGAATCACGGTCCTCATCAGAGTATGTTGGTTCAGGATCACATCTTCTCTTTCTTCCCGGCTTGTCAGAATCATAGGAATCATCTAACTGTGGATTATATTCTGGGTCAGATTCTCTGTCAGTTAATTCAATGTCATCCTCTTCAAAGCCATACTCCAGTTCACTGCACGCCACTCTAGTTACTGCTGTGTTGTTGCCAGTGTTATCGACTTCTACCGGGTGAGTTGGCCGTGTGGTTAGAGGCACGCGGCTGTGAGCGTGCATCCGGGAGGGGTTCAAATCCCACTGTCGGCAGCCCTGAAGATGTTTTTCCATGGTTTCCCATTTTCACACCAGGCAAATGCTGTACCTTAATTAAGGCCACGGCTGCTTCCTTCCAACTCCTAGGCCTTTCCTATTCCATCGTCGCCATAAGACTTATCTGTGTTGGTGCGACGCAAAACCACTAGCATCTACTTCTGTCAAAAGTTGCAGTATTGAGTGTGAGTCATCTCTGATATTCTCTGCCATCTAAAATATATTTCAATTTTCTGGAGTGGCTTACCGATTTCAACACACAATTACACCTAATGGGAATGTAACAATGAAATTATATATTTCGATGTTAATAATGGAAGTGCTCATTGTTGCAGTGTGCAATAAGCTATTGTCTATTTTTAGAATATGCAAAGTATATAAATATTAAATAAATAAATAAATAAATGCTTAACTATGTATAAAATATAAAAGTAATGTTGTCACTAAGCATTCATACCTCAGACGACAGGGTTCCTGTAGAGACGGAATGAAGCAACGTACGGTGGCACAACTGTTCTCTGCAAGGTCAGGACTCAACAAAGGAAGCTAGAGAGAGATTGAAGCAAATAACTTTGTGGGAGGGGGAAGTGGAGCTACTAATATCTGCGCTCATTGTCCGGCAGATGAAATCTTAGTAATCCAGGGTTAACTGATGCTTTTATAATCATCTCATCAATGTAATGGATCTCTGTAATAACAATGAAGTCTTTTGCCAATATCAGTTCCACTTCATTTCTTTCTCATCTCTCTGTTGTTACCATTCCAGTAGAGGGTATAGTTCTTCCTCAACTTCTTCTTCCCTTTACCTTTCCATTTAGTTTCACTTAGTCCTTGGATTGATATTTTCATTCTCTCCATGATGTCCACTCTCTCCTCAAATTTCGCAGTCAAACACAATACAGTGATTATTCCTATTAGAGTTTGTTGTCTTCTTCTGAGTTGTCGCGTGCTGGCAGGGCCTGGCCTATCATCAGGCTGTATGTAATCATACCTGGTCTGCAGATGCTGTTGTCCACTCTGAATTCCTTATTTGCATCTAAGGTTCATGTAAGTTTTATTTCTTAATAACGAGAATTATTTATGCCAGGAAACACTTATCAAATGCCATTTCATAGTCAATGAAGTATATGTTCAAATTTTGGTTCCTGCTCATCATATGTCCTTAAAAAATTCATCTTGGGCACAAAGTCCTCAATGGAAACCAAACTGTGATTCTTGGATGTAGCCACAGACTACACCTTCTAGTCTTTCTTTATGATTTGAGCATGCTTTTGGATACACGAAGAACTAAACTCATTCTGTACATACTATAGTTGGCCTTTGATAAAGGTACCACTAAGGAGTTCCAAAATTTAGATGGCCAAATACCCTTTCCATAGATAATTTGAGATACAGTTTTTCAGTGATTATATCGCCAGCTGACTTGATGAGTTCAATAGGGAGTTTATTGATTCCTGGAGCTTTCTCATTACATAGTGATCTTCTTGCCAACTAAAATTAAATTTTAGTCACAGGTAAAGATGTTATACTATTATCTATCAGCTTCATTGTCCGTATTGATAATTTAAGCACACAAGTATGAAGGATTTTTCCACCTAATCAATACTTTTACAAAGTGCTTAAAATGATTTACATTAAAAAACAGTACCAGTTTTGCTGTTGGTGTACCTGCTTAACAGTGATTGTACATAATAAAACATTACTCATATATCTTAACATTAGTATTATATTAGAATAAGTAATTCTTGTTTAATTAATTTTGAGTAATGTTTTATTATGTACAGTCGCTATTAAGCAGGTTCACCAACAGCTGATGATGACCTATTTACAGATCGAAACCGGTACTGTTTTTTAATGTAAATAATTGTAAACATTTTGTAAAACAAAGTATTGATTAGGTGGAAAACTCATCCTTCATACTTGTGTGCAGGTGAAGATGTGACTAAACTTGTATGTGACTCAGTTGAACGTAAGTACTCATATACTTCATTGTACAGAGTCTTAATATATATTTCCCAGTGGTTCTTTACTTGTGGTTCATTAGTAATGATTGAGCCTTGGTTGTCATGCAATGCTGCAGTTCGAGTTCTATTTGGTAAATAAGATATTTTCAGTGCCAAGTTGCTCCTTTGTTGTCTCCCAAGTATTTCAGTATGGAATTAAATAATTCACTTCGAGTTCCTCTAGAGAAGGCCAGTCGTACCTTATGTGCTGAAGTGCTGCAGCACATTGTCTACTTGAAACATAAATTACTTTGATAATATTATCTACAATCAAATACAGTGCATTGAAAAAGATGCCAGCCAAAGAATAGGAAATCATTCAACTCCCCTTACAACCAGGTAACTAGTAGTGTGCTCCATGTCAGGTGGCTGTGAAGATCACAGCTCAGTGAGGATTTTCTAAGCTTTTTGCCAGAAAGCAGGAACTCTGCCTTTTGCAAATGCATGCTCAACTTTTCCAATGTGCTGTGGAAAGAACAGCCAAGATATCACTTCACAGCAAATCTTTGTTCAACCACAAAGAGGCAGCATTGGTCACCCCAGTATTTCAACTTTTCGACTGAAATGAGAATGTGGCAGGTGGCACCTTCTTGACTCAGCGGTAGTATTTAAGAGGGGATTGCTCAAAGCAAACAGAAAAAACACAATACTGTAGAGGAAGTCATCAGCTGTTCCGGCCAGGTCTTTTAATACTCCCAACTTGCCTATTCACTAGCCACATTTGTAAATCGATGAACTATAAAAAAAAAGAGGGTACTTTTTATGTTGTCAAAATAAGGACATGATATTGCGATTTCCTTTAATTACAAAATGTCTAGTTCATAAATTTCACTATAACAACATAACATGTAATTTTGCTGTGTGATATTGCTGGTTTTATTTCAGTGATTTTGATAACGTTGCGAAGTTCTGTTTTTGCACCCTCACACCAAGTATTTCTGAGTTTGTGAATGTTTTGTCATTGCAGGTGTTATTGTGTGTTTAATTAGATTTATATGAAGAATGTGTGTATGTGTTGGGGTTGTTTTGTGTATTTGTTCAGTATGAAAACTCAGTGGAGAGCCTCTTGAAAACCACATATGTTTCTAAATATTTTCATTTTTTGGAGGGGGGATGGGTTACAGCACACAGCTGATTTTCTACACCAGCTGTGTATTAGTCCAGATTATGCTTGAGGTATGTCAGGAAGAAATAGGAAAGAAAATTCATAAAGATGGAATGGTAATGTTGTCAGTAATTATAAAATGGTTGTCCTCTTTAGATACTGGTATCAAAATCTCTTTATTTGCAAATGAGGTGTCTACCTTGGTGGCAAATGGTACACTAAAATACATTATTGTCAAGCACTAAATTTTAAATTAACAAGAGAAGAATTTTTTTTTTCTAGAATACAATAATATACAATTTATGCTAACAATTTTTTTTCTATTAACCCTAGAACGGTCGGGCTGGGTCTGTGTGACCCAGTAGTACGCATTTTCGTAATAGCTACAAGGTCGAAGCACCTACAGGTTTGGAGTGCCCTATAGCTTCCTGAAACATTCTTCAGAATGCGCTGCAGCAGTAAACCGGAAGCTTCATCAACGAGTCTTTGTCTATAACCGTCGCAAAGTAGTCATGGGTCTCTCAAACCCGGCCCGACCGTTTATGTAACGTTTGTGTTCCAACATACTAGTGGATTTTGCGTGTGATATATTAGTTCCTTTTAGGTTTTGTGGAGTGTACATTGTATAATTATTGAACAGACAATAGAAATCATTATACAGTAGAAAATTTAACAATGGCATCACGAGCAACTGTGTCTAGGCAGGAAATAGAGAGGATTTTATGTGACGAAGACTATGAATTTGATGATTCTGATGCTGACCCAGATTTCGTGATGAACAGTGAACATGATTCTAATAGTGAATTAAGTGACGGTATTGGGGAAGAAACAGATAATATCAACATTCCAAACATCCGCGAAGCCACTATTTCCAACAACAGTGCTTATAATGCTCCAGGCACAAGCTGCAGGTACGTTCCAGATGAGGGTAATCCCTGTCGTTATTTTGTTGGTAAAGACAATAAGACTAAATGGAAGAAAGACAAATTCCCACAAAATGTCCGCACACGAAGCCACGATTTAGTTTCCACTCATTTACCAGGACCTGTAAGGGATGCTATGAATGTGCACACTCCATTAGAATCGTGGTCATTATTTTTCAAGGAACCTCTTACAGACTTGGTAGTTGGTGCAACTAATATATTTATACGATCTGTTACATCTAACTACAAGAGTGACCCAACAATGTGCAGAGAAACTACAAACAAAGAGATCATGGCTTATTTTGGTCTCTTATATCTTGCTGGCACATTACATGGAAGTAAAATGAATGTTGAGGACTTTTGGGATACAGACGGAACAGGAATTGAAATATTTAGAGCTGGTATGTCTCTGAAAAGGTTCAGGTTTCTTACACGTGTTATTCGCTTTGATGATATCCATTCACGGAATGAAAGGAAGTGTAAAGATAATTTAGCAGCACTTACGGAGCTCTTGGACCTCTTTGTACTGAACTGTAAGAAGTATTACTCACTTTCAGAATTTGTTACTATCGATGAAATGCTAGTACCATTTCGAGGGAGGTGCCGATTTCGGATGTATATCCCCTCTAAGCCATCAAAATATGGTATAAAAGTCTTCTTGATGGCTTGTGCTAAGAGCTATTACGTTAAAAACTTAGAAGTTTATGCTGGAACTCAACCAGAAGGCCCATTTCATGTTAGTAATAAGCCTGATGACGTTGTCTTACGACTAGTGGAACCAATAAAAGGTAGTGGTCGAAATGTAACAGTAGATAATTGGTTCACCTCTTACAGCCTTACGAAGAAACTTCTAACAGAAAACAAACTTACGCTTGTTGGTACTTTGAGGAAAAACAAGTGTGAAATACCAGGGGAATTCCTTGCAAAGAAATCAAAAGAACAATATTCAAGTATGTTTGGATTTCAGGAGGAGGTTACTATGGTGTCGTATGTGCCAAAACGTAACAAATGTGTAATTCTACTTTCCTCTATGCATCACACGGCAGAAATTTATGAAGAAAATGGTGTCAAAAGGAAGCCAAAAGTCATCACTTGCTACAATGACACCAAGGGTGGCGTTGATGTAGTGGACGCTATGAGTGCAGAATATACAGTTGCTAGAGGAACAAGGCGCTGGCCATTATGTTTATTCTTTGCTGTACTGAATATTGCTGCCCTAAATGCATATGTTACGCTAAAATCCAACCTTGTGGTTATGAAAAGGCGTGTGTTCCTCAAGGAGCTTGCAAAATCACTTGTGCAACCGTACATGGCAGAGCGAGCACACCAAAGTTTTCTGCCTCGAGAAATTCGACTTCTGGCTGCGAGACTTTCGGGGGAAGCTATTGAAAATAGAGAATTGCCGGAGCCTGGGAAAAGAGGTAGATGTCATATGTGTAAGGACAACAAGACAAAATACTTCTGCAAGATCTGCAAAGTTTGGGTTTGCCTGACACATGCGGAAATGTTGTGTGTAAACTGCGTTAACAATTGAGGAACTTCACCCGAGTGTAATTGGTTAAAATATTGAACCTAAGCCACTTTTTCTTAGGCATTTGGATAACAAATACATTCATTTGCATAAAACAGTATTGTTAAACTGACATATCAAGTGGACTTTATTTGTCGCGATTTTTTTATAAACATTACTTTTTCCAGCTAAAATTTTAAGCTTATCTTCCTTTTAAGTTCTTTTTATCAATAAAACAATGCAGAAATATAAAATTGAGTTAAAGTTATTGAGAACATTCTATAATAATATTCAATGTATTATATTGTAAAAATAAATAATTTTAAAAAGCTTTATAGACGTTTAGGTTTTGGGTCTACCAGACTCAGCCCGACCTTTCTTGTTACATTTTCCACCCGACCGTTCTAGGGTTAAACAAACAGATCATCCTTAATAAATTTATATTGTTTACAAAATTCTACTTATAATATCTCCTATACTTACAAACATAGTCAATTCATATACAGTATGTGGAATTACTTCAAATAATACTATGCAACTGGTATAAGATTAAAATTTACATTGCATTTATTTACTTTTCGTTTTTTTTTTACCCATTTTGGAACCTAAGTAGCATAACAACCTGCTGCATCTTAACCAGAGCCCCCTTTTGCCACCACTTTTCAGAGTTCCTGAAGGGCCTTCACAGCTACCGTAGGGCCCTCGAAGTCCCCGCTGTACTTCACCCCTACAGGCAGTCCCCTACTTTGGCTGTGCAAACTCCATGGACCAGGGGATGGAATTAATTTTCTTTTTAACACACATTTTTTACTTACAATAGCCTGCACTGGTCGAATGCCCTCTAACATTTCATTTATTTTCCCTGTTGATGTTTATTCTCTTCTTGAATACCTGTACAGATTTTGGAAAAAGATCAAACACTACCCCTGGTAAACTGTTCCACTCCTTCACGCCCTTCCCAGTTAATGAAAATTTACCCCAGTCGCTTCTGCTAAAATTCCTTCTAATTTTATACTTGTGGTCAGTTCTGCCAATATAATTATTTTCCAACTGAAGCCTCTCACAGATTTCTCCCCATGCTTCTTCTCCTGTATAGGCTCTATATAATCCTATAAGTCTAGTTTTCTCCCTTCTCTTACTTAAAGTTTCCCACCCAAGTTCCTCTAACATTTCTGATACACTACTGTTTCTCCTGAAATCCCCTGTTACAAATCTTGTTGCTTTCCTCTGCACACTATCTATTTCCTTTATTAGGTATTCTTGGTGAGGATCCCAAACACTGTTTGCATATTCCAATAATGGACGAACCATACTTAAGTAACTTTTTTCTTTTAATTCTTTGTTGCATCCTTTAAGTAGCCTCATTATGACATGTAATGATCTGTATGCTTTTCCAACAATGTCATCAACATGACCCTTCCAGTGCAAATTACTTTCAAATCTCACACCTAAGTATTTGCACTTGCCATCTTTTGGGATAACTACCTCATCCAAAGTATATTCAAATTCAATTTTAAAGCTCCTGTTTGTAAATGTAACAGTTGATTTGCCTCCATTAACCTTCATATTATTTTCTTCAACCCACTGTTGGATACTTTCAAGGTCCCTTTGTAATTCTGAACAATCCTCAATGTTATTTATTTCCCTATAAACAATTATATCATCTGCATATAATCTTATTTTTGATGTTATATTGTTCCCTAAATCATTTGTGTATATTAAGAAAAGTAACGGACCGATTATACTAACCTGTGCGATTCCCTTCCAAACTTTCTCTTCCTGTGATATATTATTTCCTACTTTGACTTTCTGAACCCTTGAATTTAGAAATGTTCTTATCCAACGTATAACCCTTACGTCCAATCCTATTCCCTCCAATTTCTTTAATAATATTCCATGTTCCACTCTATCAAAGGCTTTGGAAAGATCTATGGCTATGCAATCTAACTGGCCTCCTGAATCCAACTGATCTGATATGTCCTGCTGAAATCCAACCAGTTGTGCCTCACAAGAAAATTTCTTTCTAAATCCATACTGGCTCCTCATGAACCAATTTTTATCATCACATATCCCTCTGATGTACTTTGATATTAAACTCTCCAGTATTTTACAAACTATACTGGTCAGGCTGATTGGTCTGTAGTTCTCTGGTTTCCTTTTATCACCCTTTCCTTTATAAATTGGTATTATTATAGATTCCTTCCATTCTTTTGGTATTGCACTATTATTTATGACATAGTCAAAGAGAAATTTTAAATAAGGCACTATGTACCACCCCATTGTCTTTAATACCTCCCCAGTAATTTGATAACTTCCTGCTGCTTTTCCTTGCTGAAGCAGTTGGATTTCTCTGAAAATATCTTCATTTGTGAATGAGGTGCTTCTTGTTTTCCTCTGTGTCTCTCCCTCTCTATCTTCTGTTACTGTTTCCAACTCCTGACAATCTTCTACTGAATCTCTGAATTCCCTACTAAATAGATTTGCTTTCTCAGTATCTGTTGAATAGTGTTCACCCCCTTATCCCACCATTGTAGGAATTTGGATTCCTTTTCCTTTTTGATTCCTAATATATGAATACATCTTTTTCCATTTCCCTTTGTGGTCATTACCCTCTTGAAGTATGCCATTCATATATTTCTCTTTTGTTTCCTTTTTCACTCTATTCAGTTCCCTCATTAGCTGTTTGCTAGTTTCTCTATTCTCCCTACCCTCTTTGATTTTCCTGTTTACTATTCTACATTTTCTTTTTAATTTCCTTATTTCCCTTGTATAATAAACAGGGTCTGAGGTCATTTTACCCTTCTTAACAGGTACAAATCTCTTCTCTCCTTCCCAAATGATTCCTTTAAATTTAGCCCAAAGTGTATCCACATTACTCCCTTCATTTATCCAACAACTGAATTGTGATTTAAGGTAAGTCCCAAATTCATCAACTTTAGTTTTTCTGTATAATTTCTTGTCTTGTGTGACCCTCTTATTAAGCATTTTTGGTACAAGTCCTACATCCATTATTACAGCCTTATGGTCACCTATTCCTTCAATTACCTCAGTTTTATCAACAATCCCATGGTTTAACCAAGAATACATCTAGCAAGTTGTTGAGACGAGTCGGTTCTTGTACTACTTGTGTAAATCCTCCCTCCCAAATTAACTTATTTGCCAGTTTCTGTTCATGGGCTTCACTTGCAGCTCCATTCCATTCAACTTCAGGCAAGTTTAGATCTCCCCCAATTATTACCATATCATTATTATTGTTTTTATGAGTATAATCTATTATTTTCTCAAATATTTCCATGTCTCTTTCCTCTCTTCCAGGCCTATATGTTCCTATAATTCCCACCTCCTTCATATTATCATAAAAACTAATTTTATCCCTAATATTTCATCCCTTTCATCGGTAAACCATTCATGTGAACAATAAGTTTCCTTCACCAGAATAAACACCCCCCCCCCCCCACCCTTTTTATCTCCTCGGTCTCTACGATAGACTGTATACCCTTCTGGAAATACTTTTCTATTACCCACCCCTTCTCTCAACCATGATTCTACTCCTATCACCACATCAGTCTCATAAGATTCCATCATTGTACTGAATTTTATTTGTTTATTTACTACACTCTGACAGTTTACCAAGAGCAATCTCAGACCCCCTTCCTCCCTAAAACTTGGCTGTTGCAATTGGGTAACATTTGACTCATGAGTTGAGAACATCCCTGGAACCCAGATCTTTGCACATAGATCTTGATTTAAGGATCTGGGTTTTCTGGCAAGTTTCCCTGTATACCGGTATGCCAATTTAGTGGTATGGGTTTTCTTAAGTCCATATTAGTTTGCAAATCTCTGTTGATAATTGTAGCAATTTGTCTACAGAGAGTTGCTTTTCCATTACCATTCAGATGTAACCCATGCCTAGTGAACATTTGCCTGCCAGGACCTAAAGTATCTACTACATAGACATTTCTAAAACTCTTACTTAATCTCTTGATTTTTATATTTACATCATGTACAGCTTTGTTCACACACGAGTCTTCTATAAGGTCATACCTGGGTGGCACATTAACTACAATTACTTTTGAGTCAGGCAGTTTCTAAATCTTACCTCTGAGGGTCGTAATTAGTTCCTCACCTTCATTTGCAGCAATGTCATTTGTACCACTCCTTCTCTAACACAGGATCACAACTTGAAAGGACGTCTTCAGTTTTGGCACCTGGTTTTATTAGTCCTGAATCCTCAGTTTCTGGATTATGCAGCTCATCCTTGATGCCTTCTGCCATACCCCGCCCTTGACTGTCTGCGTAGAGGTGAATTTTTGGCGATCTTGACTTCCGGTTGGTTTTCTTCTTCTGTAGGTTACCTCCACTGGATTTAAAATTATTCGGAAAACTTGATGTGTCTTCTTCTGGAACTTGTTGCAATGACTGAAATCTATTTTGGCACTGCAAAGAGTTTTTTCCCGGTTTTAAGTTGTACATAGTTTCTCCCATATGTTTAACATTAGGCCTAAAATGGCTACGCGTCACTTCCGTCCACGGCGTTCTTCTCCACTGTCTTCTTTATCACAAATCAGAAGACAACAGAGAGGTTTTGGAATTTTATCAGAAGTGTGATACAGATAAATTAGCTGATTGTATCCTTAAAGACCTTGAAAGTGTTGGTGTATGTGAACAGAAACATAGTTTTTTTGCTAGTGGCTTTACGTCGCACCGACACCGATAGGTCTTATGGCGATGATGGGATAGGAATGGTCTAGAAGTTGGAAGGAAGCGGCTGTGGCCTTAATTAAGGTACAGCCCCAACATTTTCCTGGTGTGAAAGTGGGAAACCATGGAAAACCATCTTCAGGGCTGCCGACAGTGGGATTCGAACCCACTATCTCCCGGATGCAACCTTACAGCCGCGTGCTTCTAACCACACAGGCAACTCACCCGGTAAACATAAATTAATATTGCACAATTACGATGGGCCTAATGTAAAGACAAACTTATCAGGTGGGTGGTGTTGCTAAATGCTGTGTCAGTTAATAGAAATGTGCATATTTTGTTTCGAAAACTTGAAGGGACATACACATTCATTTCCACCTTTGAACAAATAGCAAAAAGGAGACTACCCTGCTCACTTGCTACCAGATGGAACTTTCATTCCTAAACTGTACACATTCGAGCTCTTTAGGCCTTTTAAAACATTAAATATCTACCATTCTGCCCCAGTGTGGTAGCAAGCTTGTAAGTTTGATTGATTGATTGATTGATTGATTGATTGATTGATTGATTGATTGATTGATTGATTGATTGATTGATTGATTGCCACACTTTTTCCAAGCATTGGTGGCTAGTGTGCCATTGAATCCCCATCGCAAGCCTTCCTTGTAGGGAAATGCAATGACTGTACAATAGGGTAGTTATGTACCTCCACTACCGGGCGAGTTGCCCGTGCGGTTAGGGGCGCACAGTTGTGAGCTTGTATCTGGGAAATAGTGGGTTCGAACCCTACTGTCGGCAGCCCTGAAGGTGGTTTTCTGTGGTTTGCCATTTTCACACCAGGCAAATGCTGGGGCTGTACCTTAATTAAGACCACGGCTGCTTCCTTCCCACTCCTAGGCCTATCCCATCCCATCGTCACCATAAGACCTAACTGTGTCGGTGTGATGTAAAAAGAAAATTGTAAAATGTACCTCCACTTGTATAAATTGCAATCAAATTAAATTAGGTTTACTTCTGGGAACTTAATTTTTGAAGTAAACAATTGTTTGGAGTTTATTTTAAGTGGTGGCAAAAAATTGCATATTTAAATACCATCTTGCTTGCATCAGGGCATACAACACTTAAGGGAATCAGTTTCACTTTTTTGGTTTTTTTATTTATTCATAATATTATGTTATAAGTAGAAATTCCTTTTGGTCAGTTGTAGAATAGATATGTTATGTTATGCTCTTGAGGAATGTTCTTGCAATGAGGGAAAATTATATTGATCTGAATGTTCAAGAGGGTGCTAAAAATGGGATGAAGTGAAGTGAAACTGAGAGTTCAGACCAATGGATACAGTACAAGCAATAGAAACATGTGACATTATTTGTAGATCAAGGGAAGTTTTAAATTCACTGGCCATCTCACTGCAGCTTCTTTGTTTCATCTAAGAATATTTCACCAATATGATTCTAATGCAACATGTGACAAGTGTTTAATATTTCACTTGAATCTGAATAAAACCAGTAAAATATCAATTTTAAAGATACTAGAAACAGATTTACCCATCATTTACAGCACCAAAGTGTTTTGTTCTATGTCTGGTTTCATAGGTCAACATGAAAGATACCTTCAGTGAAGGACTGAAGTTGATCATCATCACCATCATCTTTATGAAACTGTGGGTAATATGTTTATTTTCTTCCTCAAAATTTTGATGGAAATATATTACCCAGTGATGAATTTTCATAAAACACAGTAACATATCTGATCTCATAATATGAAGTTTAAATTCTTCACAGTTGTGTATACATGAATTCTAACTCTTCAGAGTCTTTTTTTTGATAAATACCTACTGTACTTGATGATAAATTAATGTCTGATGTTTCAGGGCCATGGGGTCCATGTAGTGCAACATGTGGTTCAAGACCTGCCTTCAAATGGCGGGAAGTTCGGTGTGAAAATATCATGACAGGTCGAGCTATGGATGGGTGCAATATTCTTATGAAACCTGATGTTCGAGAAGCCTGTAACTTGCCTGCATGCCCTGCAGGAGAAGGTAAATATTTGCATCCAAGAGTTAAGAGTAAAATGCAGCAGAAGTAAGAGTGATTTTGTTGTACATATCTTTTCAAATTTGTTCACTGAAGGCACTTTTGGTGACAGACAACATGAAGGTGTGTTTCAGAACTGTACCGAACTTTCACATAAAATATAAGTTTATATTTATAAATATTTACAATATTTGTTAACATACAACAAGAGTAGACTAAAGGCAGTTTGGTAGGTAAGATGAAATTGAGGAGCCTGGCACAAGTTAGTGGAAGCAATGTCAGACTCGGCTGGGGAAACCATGCTCTCAAGCTGAGAGTCTCTGGTCAGTTGTCTCTTACAAAATGCAGGGGAGACCATGGATGACAAAATGGGTTATCAATTTATGTCTAAGAAGTCAACAAACTGATAAAGTAAACAGTAGAATACCTGAATGAGCACAGTCTGTTTGTACTTAACTGCACCCAATTAATTGTGGTGAAGAATTTTGTAAAGGTTAACAATCACACTAACCGTAATTGACACTACATGGAGAGGGTTAAGATTGAGTTATCAAACTAATATCTGTGTGATTTTGAAACATGAGGGTTTGAAATAATCATGAGATGTGCAAAAGAGACTATTTGAAGTAAAATGTCACAAATGTTTGCAATTTAAAATATGCCTACTATCTCAATTAAGGAAGTGGGAATGTTTTTATACCTGGAGAAAAAAAGTTACTAAACAAACTCTGGAGCCCTTAGCAATTAGTGCAAGTGGCATGAATCACTCACAATTAAAATATAATCTATTGTTATGAATAAAACACTGTTTTATCGATCTAATTTAATTCAGGATGACCCAATAAGTAACACACAAACATATATACACGTACATGCATAAACAATTACAATTTATTTATTTATTTATTTATTTATTTGTTTGTTTATTTACTTGTTTGTTTGTTTGTTTGTTTATTTATTTAATTTATTTATAATATAATATAATATAATATAATATAATATAATATAATATAATATAATATAATATAATATAATATAATATAATATAATATAATATAATATAATATAATATAATATAATATAATATAATATAATATAATATCATATAATATAATATATATTATTAAATATAATATAATATAACAGCGGCATGCACTGAACCCCAACTAGCATTTACATTTTCTTTATTATTCCTTAAATTGTTTCTTTATCAAGTTAAAAATCCTAAACTGCGAAGTTAAGGCAAGTACAGGTGTCTCAATAACCCGTTCGCTTTACCGCAGTCCAGATCTCTCCAGTGAGCTGAGTTTCTTTACCTGCATAAAAGAGAGCTACCACAGCAAAATTCAAGTCACTTGGTTGATGCATGAGCTTCAAGCCTCCTTCTCATCGGTTGGTGGGTTGGTAGCTGTTAGCCTCGCTCGAGATTAAGAGCACCTTACGGCAGCAGAGCAGCTAGCTTGGCTACACGTTAGTTGTTATAGTTAGCACTCAAAGTGTTCAGCACCACACACCAGAGGCTACAAGAAAAAACAGTACAGCCACTTGCAGATAGTCTTGCTAATAGAAATAGCCATTTTATGAAATCAATTGTAATAAATGTATTTATTTTATTTTTTGATTTCGGTGTGTATGAAGTTTTTGGTAGTGATTCATTGATGGCACTTGTAGAGTATGTTTATCGATGCACACGGAAAAATATTTAGGTTGCCCAGCATAAATACGGAGCCAAGTGGAAGTAAAATAATTTTGTATTTGCTTGCTCTGTATGAGTGGGTTTGCCTGTAATTGTGGTATATTGTGAGTTTTTGTAGCCTTTTCCTGTACCTCTTTTCTTGTAGTGGGCGAGTGTGAAATTGGCCCGTAAACTGAGCGATGATTATAGGTGATGGTTTTGCGAGTTCTGTGATATTCTTTGTGAATATAACAGTGACGTCGTGAGAAATATTTCTCCTCATTTGTTGTTGTTGTACCTATGCTCAGTAATCCAGTGAAACTGTAAAACTTTGGCAACGGTAAAATACCTGCTAAGTTTTGCTCATTCAGTTAAGGTTAGCCTTTTTAAGTTAAAAAAACCAAGAAGTTAGTACCCACTTTTCAAAGCATCAGTGGGTGAAACTTGAAATACATTTTTTTAAATCTGCTGTAGCTTAAACTGTGATGGTGCCGTCACTGTCGTGAATACCAATTTGGAAATATATGGGAGTATCTGGTTTAAAATATTCTTATTCTGGTGAGTTATAATAAATTTCTTCAATATTTATTAATTAATTATCTGTTTGTTTGTTTGTTTGTTTGTTTGTTATATTGCCTCTTAGTTATCGAGTGAGTTTATAAAATAGTAATGTTGGCTTTAAGAGGGAGATGGGGCTGCTATTGTTTTTAAAAAAATAATTTGCTGCTGGAGTAACAAATGTGTTTACCGCACGCCACTGCTTTATAATTTCCTATCTCTTCCTCATTATCCCTCCTTACGTGAATATCATTAACTCCTAACAGATCCAGATGCATCCTCATTGCTGACTCAGCCAGTTTTACACTCTTTCTTCCATAAGTCCCATTAATATTGATAGCTCTCTATCGAATTCCATTTGACAAGTGTCAAATGGAAGTGGGACTCCGCGTTACTCCCATAGGTTGAAGGACTGCTTAAAATGTTCTGATCTTGATCAATTCTGTGAAGCAGGATGCTACTCTGCTTACACATAGTCCTAGTGAGGATCTTTCCTCTAATGGGTTAGGGACAATTTTTACCAGAAAATATTGTAACATGTAGGTGTAGCAGGTAAATATATAAATACATGACTGTTAGCATTTACTCCTATACTTATCAACTAAAACTTATGACTATACAATTACACAGACACACAATCACTCTAGTTAGTGCACTCTCTCTCTGTATTCTCACTGTTCAGTCTCACTAGTTATTCAGTCTAGCATTTACAAGTTAAAAACAATTACACTACATACACACTTCTGCAATTGTCACTTTGACCCTAGGGCAGTTCACGATTAAATTCACTGTACCACAACAGCGACTGTATGTGTGCAATACAATTCTCACCGGTTTGTACATTGCACACTGTTCGCACACACACGGTATCAATATCCAATATCGGTATCCATATCCAAGGCCATAATATTTTAATTTTCTACTTTGCATTGTCCCTTAAATAGGGATGCCAGCCCTTCCAGATACTTCAAGAGAGTAGAAGCCCTCGAAAATCTCTGGAAGTCAAATGCTCTGGGTCCCTATCGAGCTGTCGGGGAGGCCTACGACTAGTGACTACAGTAGGGGTGGTATCCGAGCCTGTTCTTGCACACATAACTTGTCCCTGACTGGTCACTAGTAGTGGCAAGAGGGCGGGGCTTACTTGGTGATGTCACTTGCGACTGAAGCTAGGCTAACTTGCTCCTCCCAAAGCGGCACATTATAATGGTGGATGCCACAATATCATATGATTACTATGGGTTCCATATTGAGTTTCCATAAATCAATGTGGAACCAAATATCATAACATATCTGTCAAGGAACAAAATTTGAAATATCAAGTGATGAAAGACATCATACTCCTGTAGGACTTGCAATTTACTGGGAACTACATATGATATTTTAGTGATATAGCAGTTGATTCCCATAGGGAATCTGAAATATTTGTCCCAAATGAGTAAATTTATAACACCAATATAAACGGTAGCTGGAAAATTTATAATGTCCAATAACGGACCATTTATATTGGTATTGATATTTTAGTGTTCTTTGTTTTTTTCTCATTCTGCTAAAGGCTGATAGGAGTTAGGGGCGTGGCATAATAGTTCACAATCAACTGCTCTTCACAGCCACAGTATTAACAATTTTGTTTAGAATGTACTGTTCTCCTCTGTTATTTGTTATTTTACATACCAATAGTTATTACCTAATCTATTCCACTAGAAGTTGTTAGATTTGGAGTTTTCTAATATTATTTCACTAGTATTTGGAATACCTAAAGCTTTCTTCCATTTCCACATCAATATCCAAGACCATAATATTTTTATTTTCTACTTTGCAGATGATGCAGAAAGCTGTGAAGATAAACTTTTACCTCGGCTATGTGCATCACTTCGAACTCGGTGTAACTGGTGGTATATGAAAGCTAAATGTTGTCGAACATGTATGGGGAGGTAGCACCCAGTGAAGGTGCCATGAATTTTGGCACTGTACAAAATGAACTGACATGTACTGTAATTGTATAAATAATGAAGAATTTCTTACAAGCTTTCTTTGATCACTACATGTAAAATAATGGACTATGTTATTTTATTAGATCTAGCTAAAATGTCAAAGAATTATATCACATTAAAATATTTTGTTTTTGTCAACTTCAGTTTAAAAAAATTGTTAATAAATGGATAAAGTGTTCTGAAACACCCACCAAAGATTTCAGCCATATTTCTGAGGTAAACTTGAGACATGTATAAAAGTAAAGCAGCTTACATAACTTATTCAAATGAGTTTATGGGGACTTATTTGATAGATACAATAAAAAGATGTATCAACTGACACGAACATTTCTAAAATGTTTTGTTATTTGTACAGTAATATTCATTAAAATTAAAATTATTTTCTTTTACAAGAGTGTACAAATCATACATGACTGTAGCTTTTTCTAATACCTGTAATAACAGCTAGCAGATAAAAGTCAGAGAGTTGTATGTAGTTAATCTGTGGATATAAGAGGCTACGTTAAGAAAAATGTACATATAGGGTAAAAATATTGAATCTATAGGATATAATTAAAATAGATGTATGAATGCAATGCTAACTAATAAATTTACTCAAAAATATCTTATGATTTTTATTAAATAAGAAAATCAACTCAGAAGAATTTTGTTTTAATAATTTAAATCACATTAGAACCATTACCATGGATTTAGCCCTTTAAAAGAAGGAAGCATGGAACAAATACAGTCATAATAAAGAATTTATTGCAGCCGAATTGCCATAATGGTACATATACCATATGACATATTCCATTTAGAATTTGACCTGTATAGTAATGTAGCATATTTACATAGTATTGAGCAGTCATGTCACTTCTTGCTATATTCCACTATTGACCTCGTTTGATTTGGGCATGTGTTTATGTGGTAAGTTTCGCACATATTGTTACATAGTTCACACACAAAATTTTCAGCTGGGTCATGAAACACTTTTCAGGAGCAGATCCTGTGGTGGAATCCATAAACTGCAAGCCTGGTCATGACTTGCCTTGTTTCATAGAGGGGCTGCATGCATCTTCTGTCTAGCATTGCATTTGTTATGTGGAATTTCATCAGTATGTCCCGCTTTTTATTCTGTAGATCTTGGAGCAGCTTGTTGTAACTTTCCATACTCGATAGTAGTAGAGTTATCTATAGATCCTCTATTAGGAACGTTTCATTTGCAATCTTGTATACCAGACTGGATTTGGTTGTCTTCTATACACCGAGGACTGGTGTAAAACAAAAGGTAAAGGTTTTCATCTATTCAATACTTATTTGCTGTAACCTTAAAAAGTTACATATATTTGTTGAAACTAGATCCGGTCTTACTAGAGACCATCATTAGTCAAAATCAAAGTAAAGGCAAGACATGGATTAAAAATATATAAAAATATATATAATATATGAAAAATATATAATATATATAAATATATATAATATATATTATATAAAAATATATAAAAATATATAAATTATTATTTTTATAATTAAAAAATAAATAACTATATATATATGAAGCAAGCATGAAATTCAAGATTAGTAAATATTTTAAAAACACTCATCACAATCACATGTCCTGTTGCAAGCTCTCAGCTATCCTACAATTGGAAGACTCACAGAAGACTGGGTGAAACACTAAAATATCAGCACTAGAGGAATCTTCTAGAACTCAGCTCAGCTGAAACAAGTGTGAACACAATGATGTTGATGGGAAAGTGTTGAGATGTTCATTTGTTGCCAATATGGATCATTGAAGAAACACTTAAAATACCAGCACTTGAGGAACCTTGTAGAACTCAGCTCAGCTGAAACAATTATGAATAGGATGATGTTGATGGGAAAGAGTTGAGATGTTTATTTGTTTCCAACATGGCAGAAACAAACATGGAGGGATTTTTTTAAAATTAGAAAATAAAAAATGCCTAAGCTGGGGCTCATGGATGTGGAATGGTGAGTGATTGCTGGAGGGAAAGAAGGGGGTTTAGAGTACTTAATTTCTTTTTATTGAAAATAGGAATTAATAGATCAAATAAAGGGTTTGTTTCTTCAGATATTTCATTAAAGTTGAAATATTACTTGTTACTGCTGGTATTGTTGCTGCCACTAGGGATCTACCATCTTATCATCCAATTTTGACATCTTGTTGAAGTTAAGACCCTTTATAGGACGCACTGATTTATTACAAAGTTGTATACATATTAAAATTTAGCCATGTATGTGCCGTCAGGGTAGATGACATTATGCTCAACTGTTGCAGGGCCGGACTTTTTAAACCAGAGCGGAACAAACTTGGTATTCGTCCAAGTTCTAAAGATCTGTTCAATAGCGCCATCCATACTGACTCATATGTAGTTTGCTTTAGATGTTCAGTCCTGATTTCATCTGGGCCGGGAGATCTATTATTCCTCATTTTCTGCATAGCCTTTAAAATCTCCTTCTTTGATGGATTCCATCATAACCAGGTCTTCCGGGGGTCTGGTTTTAGGTCTTGATTCTTTTGCACAGATTACTTTCTTGATATATTCTTCCCAGATTTCCATTAACATGTTGGGTTGAAAGCTTTGAATTTTTGGTTGTAGGGCCCTATATGGGCTGACTCAGCTTCTGTAATTACCTTTCTTTGTGTTTTTTTTATTAATTCCCCTGTCTTCCTTTTGAGCATATCCTTACAGCCTTTTCTCTGCTGCCAGTATTTTTCCAATATTTTGTTGTCTTTCTTTTCTCTCATGTTGTGAAGCTTTTTTCATGGTCTCCTTCCTCTGAATATAGCATGATTCATCAAACCATGGTTTTGTTTTCCTCCTTTGTACACATGGGGTTGCTGCACTATTGATGCAGTATTGGATTCATGTTGCAGCATCGTAATGTGTCCTTCCTAGGTGCGTTCCACTACCTTCGGTAGATCTTTCATCTTTTCTCTCACTTTATCTCTGTTTATTTTCTTGTTTGTATTGTTAGTTTTTGTTGTTGAGAGGGCATATAAGTCTCTGGTAAGACCCCAACTAGAGTATGGTTCCAGTGTATGGGATCATCACCAGGATTACTTTATTCAAGAACTGGAACAAATACAAAAAGCAGCAGCTCGATTTGTTCTGGGTAATTTCCGACAAAAGAGTAGCATTATAAAAATGTTGCAAAGTTTAGGTTGGGAAGACTTGGGAGAAAGAAGACGAGCTACTTGACTAAGTGATATGTGATAAAGATGTTGATTCCCATAGGGAACCTGAAATATTTGTTCCGAATGAGTAAATTTATAATACCAATATAGTTGGTCCATTATTTTACATTATAAATTTTCCAGCTAACTCATTCCTGGATGCCAGCATTTCACCCCAGTGTGCTAAGTTGGGCTCATCAGTTGGTAAATAGAACACCCACCAAGATGCATGACTAGTGCATACTGTGGAGGCCTTATTCTATTCAAATAGTTATTTCATTCCTGCTCGGTAAGGGGCAGGCAGGCCACCAGCTAAACATGTAGCTCTTTGGCCAGTGAGTGAGTATATAAAAGTAGAATTTTGGAACCTATACATAGAAGTATGTCTCGTACATACTGAAAACCAAACAAAGTCAAATACAGAGTGAAGCAGAGAAAATGTAAAACATACACAAGTATATAACAAGGAAATATTATGTGATTTCTTCCATGTCAGTCTATTTTTCATTGATTTTGGTTGGCACACAGAATATAAACACACAGCATATCGTACTGAGAGAGAAATGTCTTCAGTTCATCTTGACGTACGATACGAAAAACACTATGGTGGAAGCAGAAGGAAATGAACGAACACTAATGAAACAATGAGGACGCGAAAAAACACAGAATGATGGAAAATGAACACGGATATAGATGACACTGGCTGGTGTCGTAAAGCACTCAGACACAGATATTGGAGGCTGGTACCACTGCCGTGAGGAGCATCATAATATCCAGTAAAAGAAAAATTTAGAATAAGAAGGCAGTGGGACAGAGGGGGAAGTTACGTGATAGGGGTGGGGAAAAGGTAAGAGATTGCAGGAGAACAGTCATTATTAAGCATAGCGGTGGCAAGAGGAGAAAGGTCAAGGGCTTCTTTAATCGCAGAATGATTGATGGCTAGAGCAGATTGTAAGTATTTGAGATGAAAGATCATGGACGTGAGTAAGGATGGTGCGAAAAAAAAAAAAATAGAGGTTGGAAGTCAGCAGAAGGGATGTCAAAGGGGAGATGGTATGCAATGCGCATAGCATGTCTGTCAAGTTTAAGCAAGGTCACGTATTGTTGTCTGTCAGCTGTGAGCCAGTTCAATGAACTATATGTTACGACTGGTCGTATAAAGGATTTATAAACTCTGAGGATTTGGGAAGGACGGAGGCCCCATGTCTTACCAGTAAGAATACGTAGGGCTTGGAAGCATTGACGGGCACGTTTGTAGACTTGTGTTAAATGATGTTTCCAATGAAGGTTGTTCTGGAATTGAATACCAAGGTAGATTAGGGTATTAGTTTCTGTTAGTGGGGTATTATACAATGTAAAAAGAACTCGGTGATGGGGTGTAGACAGGTGGGATTTTTCCGGAACTCAATAAATTGGTTCTTGGTGGGATTAACAGCAATATGCCAGGCATTGAACCAGGATTCAAAGAGGGAGAGGTAGGTCTGTAAATAACGGGTAAGAGTATCAGTAGTAGGTGTAAGTGCAAGAATAGCCAGATCATCGGCATAGAGTCTTAAAGGGGGATTGGGATGTGGGATATCATAAGTATATAAAATATATAAAAGTGAGGAAAGGGTGGAACCTTGGGCTACGCCCGCAGTCATACGAAAGGAATAGGAACGGGTACCACGGATGAGGATCTGTGCTGATCGATGTTGAAGATAGTTGGAAATAAAGCGAATGATAGTGAAAGGAATGGGAAGATGGCGAAACTTAAAAAGCAACCCAGCATGCCAGACTGAATCAAAAGCCTTATTTGCATAGAGGCAAACTAAGATGGCAGTTTTACGGGGGCGAAGATAGGCATTGAGAAAAGAAGAGATGTGAAAGAGGTGATCTTGAGTGGAATGATGGGAACGAAAACCGCCTTGAGAGGATGGAATAAGACCTAGAGAGTCGAGATAGGAGGAAAGTCTCCTACTCAGAATCCCTTCTAGGATCTTGCTGAGGACAGAGAGTAAGGAGATTGGGCAATAAGACCGAATGTCAGATGGGAGTTTATGGTATTTTAGGAATAAGAGAAGGTTGGCGTTACCCCAATGAGCGGGTTATGCACCAGTATAGAGAAAGTAGGTGTAAATAATGCTAAGAAGATCAAAAAAGAATAGGAGGGGCTTCTTGAATATGATGATATGAGATGGTATCTGAGCCAGGGGATGTTTTTTTTCGATGTTTCAGGAAAAAACGGATGTCATTGGGTGTAAAGGGAGCATTAAATGGATGAGTATAATCAACATGAGAAAAATGAAGGAATGAAGGTTGAAGTTCAGGGAGGTTAGGATCAGAGTAAGCAATGATGGTGGGTTCATGAGGATGATGGAAATTAGGGGCGTGGGAGGGGGAAAAACAGTTTGATAATAGTCAGCGAAAAGATTAGCCTTGTCTTGGTCAGTTTGTGGATGATTGGGGGGATGTGTAATAGGGTAGCGAGGAAGAGGGTTGGTAGTCTTGGTTAGATGTCGAAAAGTCGTCAAAAAACGTCTAGGGTCATGATAATCAGCTAGCTCAGTACACTTGTCCATCCACAATTTATGTTTAATAGCTTTAATATATGAGCGCGCGTGGCATAAAGTTCGGCGGTGTTGTTGAAGTGTAGTAGGGTCCTTGGTTCGAGTATATGCAGTAAAGTAGTCATGAGCTAGCTGCAATAAATGGAGAGCTTGGGGGATATAGGAGGTTTGTAGGGGTGGTAGGAGTGACGAGGAATATGAAGAGAATCAGCGGTAAGGATAGCTCACTCTATTTTAGAAATTAGGGCAAATAGAGTGGGAATATTAGTAGGTGGTACAGCATCACTGAGTAAGTGAGGGTAGTGCGATAAGCATTCCAATTAGTGTGAGTGAAACGACGAGTAGGGGGAGGGCGAGGAGAGGGTAAGGTCTGACGGGGAAGGATACCAGGAAAGGTGAGAAGGGCTGGGGCGTGATCGCTACCTGTAGAAACGAGCTGCTGGATGGTGATGGATGTGGCAAGGGAGGGAGAAAGAGAAAGGGCATCAGGGGTGGAATTATTGGCTGGAAGGGTGTGGAAAGGAAAATGGAAGCGCATGCCCCGGAGAGACATACATAAATTAGTGAACTTGAAGATTTGAGTGGGGGCATAGAAGTAACATTAGGATCTGCAACTATAATATATTCAGAGAATTTAGCGTCTATGTATTATTTAACAAAATCAGAGGGAATGAAAGGTTTAGACGGTATGTAGATAGTAGCTACCATAATAGTTTTCTGAGGAGTAATTACTTCTAGTATTAGATATTCAGGGAAATTAGTAGGGAAGTGAGAGTGATGCTGAATATCAGTAAAATCCTGTCAGACACCAATACCCATGCCACCACGGCCTTGAGTCGGGCGATCAGCGTGATAGAAAGTAAACAGGGGAAATCGAGGCATTTTGGGCCCGTGTCAGAAATGTCTCATTCAGAACAAAAATATCCAGGGCATACAAGGAAAGGGAGGTGTCCAACAGCGACCAATTGGACTTAAGAGATCTTATGTTAGCATAGTAAAGCTTCAATACCTTAACGCATAAAGTGAACAGTACTTAGAGGAAAAAATGCGAAATGCATCTTATTCCCCAAGTACGCCATGTTCAAAACCAATTGAGCCGCTAGCTGGATCTGATTTAGGATGTGTGGGCGATGGAAGGGGAGGACATTCTGTAACACCATCACAATAAAACAAATGATGTTCTCAGAACTCGGGGAGGGGAGGGAGGAGGAAGAGACAGGGGTAGGGAGGTCTTGAGATTGAATAGGGACAACGGTTTCAGGGTGATCAGGTTCAGGAGCAGGTTTGGAACGATACTTATAAGTGAAAGCAGGATCATTTTGATTACAATTAACACACTTTGGATTCAACTTATTGGGACAAGCAAGAGTAGAATGCTCCTTACGTGAACAGATGGCATATACCTCCTGATGAACACACGGTGTCTCTGGGGCGTGGTCGAACCACTGGCACATCCTGCAGCGGATCTTCTGAGGTGGTGATGTTCTGGAGGGTTCCACCTGATGGCGCCGGGCGTAAATCATGGTGCCGCTGCGGAGCAGGGCGTCGAGCGTCAAGACGTCGCGTGGTAGAATGCGAACCAATGAAGTGGGTCCTTGAGCATTCCGAATACGGATGACTCGGTAGATGTGGTGGCCCTTGGGTTGGAGTTGAGCAGCCATCTCATCGTCGATGTAGTCTTGGTTGACTCCATAAGCAACCACAGATAGAATTGGTGCTGGTCGGGTGGGCGGTGCAGGACGTTGTGCTGGATGCTGTGTGGTGACATTGGTGGCCTGTGCATGTGGCCCCAGTTGATGAGCTCCGATTTTACTTGTGAAGTGATAGTAAAATGGTTGGCAGGTTTTAAGATTATAACCATCCCTCGTCCGTTGGATTTCCAGTTTATAATCCTGAAGATTTGGCGTGAATTTTGCAATTAGTTGATAGATGCACCTGACGTTGGCCTTGGTGAAGTCCAGATTTGTAAGCTTTATCAGATAGAAAGGCGGTTGAACAGTAGGCTGGAGCGATGAAGTAACAATACTGCGCTGGCGAATATTAGATGGTATTGCTGGGTTTTGCGCTGCCTGATCATAACTACGTACGTGTGCAGGTTGGTCCAACAGGTTGGGTAGTGGTGGGCGGTCGATTGTCCAGGGCCCAGCAAATGGATCCCAAGGTCCGTTCCAGAAAATTCCAGATGAGCATTAGATCCCGGTGAGGTTTTGGCAGAGCCTGGAGAACGTTGTGTCAGGGATTGCGTCAGACAAATTCTTTTCCTTTCTTCATCAGGACTTCCCGAACAAGACTCCAATAAATGACGAGGTTGTTTTACTTGATTAGTTTCCATGTCCTTTGATGGCGACCTGGGCAAACGTGATCATGCAGGTGATGGCGGCGGTGAAGGACTCATTGCATAACTTCCAGAAACTTCCTGATGTGTAGACATAAGACTGTCGACGGGTAGAGATTCCGGTCCGATCATATACTGTAGACTGAGTGATGTGGAGGCCACTGTGTAGGCTACTTGGAGCCACCGGCAGTGCCAATGCATTATGAGAGACTTTGTCTCTTTTTCAAAAATTGATACCTGCCTGGCCATCAGATGATACAGATGTTGATTCCCATAGGGACCCTGAAATACTTGTTCCCAATGAGTAAATTTATAATACTGTACCAATATAGTTGGTCCGTTATTGGACATCATAAATTTTCCTGCACTAGCCATGCGTCTTTGTGGGTGTGCTATATACCAACTGATGAGGCCAACTTAGCACACTAGGGTGAAATGCTGGCAACCAGGAATGAGTTAGCTGAAAAATTAATAATGTCCAAAAATGGACCAACTATATTGGTATTAAGTGGTATGTTCCAAGCTGTCAGTGGAGAGATGGTGCGGAAGACATTAGTAGATGAATGAGTTTGAGTGGTGTCTTTAAAAGTAGGAAAGATCACAATATGAAAATAAAGTTGGAATTCAAGAGGACAAATTGGGCCAAATATTAATTTATAGGAGGGGGAGTGAGGGATTGGAATAACTTATCAAGGGAGATGTTCAATAAATTCCCAATTTCTTTGAAATCATTTAAGAAAAGGCTAGGAAAACAACAGACAGGGAGTCTGGGGTGACTGCCCTAAATGCAGATCAGTATTGATGGATTGGTTCATTGATTGATTGATTGATTGATTGATTGATTGATTGATTGATTGATTGATTGATTGATTGATATCGTCCTTAGCTTCACCATCTACTTCTAAGCTGACTGGTATATGTTTGCGGATAGCAGCTCCTTCTGACAATATTGTACTGGCACTCCCTTTTTTTAGGCATTCCTCTGATGCATATGAGGTCTATTGTACTAGCCCCATTATGACTTATATATGTCCAGACTTGGCTCCGATTATGGACTTCAAAACCTTCCGTTCTTAGGTAGTTGATTACTTCTCTACTCTTTGCATTTTCTACAGCCATTCTACAATTTAGGTCACCAGCTAGTTTTGTTTCTACAAGTAATATGTCCTCCTCCCTCCATAGTAGATTTATTGGGGCCTGGTGTGGTTTAACTATACAGGCAGCACCACTGGACGGTCTTCCTCTATTTGTGTATTGTCTTGCACGTGCATGAAAATTGTAGAATTTTGGGACCTCAAATCTCGATTCTTCTCTAACCATAGTTTCCATGAGAATGCAAATATCATAGTCATTTAGGATTTCTCATGATACAAGGTTTGGTACACTTCATAGTCCTTCCACATTCTGTGTTAGTATCTTTTTTGTCCTGATAGTATGGGCCTTTGTATTTCCATGGTTGTCAAAAGGGATGACAATAAACATCAGATGGCCAAAAATTGCAGTTGTAAACTAATTCACATTTCTCAGTGGGTATGCCTAATAGATAAATATTTTTCCATTATGTCTTCATGAGGAAGAAGACTACACATATATCTTTGGTATGCTTGCCTTATTAAGTCACTCTCTCTCTCTCTCTCTCTCTCTCTCTCTCTCTCTCTCTGTCTCTAATTCTTTACTCAGATTGGTTTATTGACTACTACCTATTTAAGTATTAATTAGTTCATTAGTTAATCGATCTGAATATAGTCATATGATCTTCAAGACTGTAATATTTTGAAATTTGAGGTTATTTAAAAAATAGAATTATGCAACTATACTCATAAAATAATCATTTCTTCTACAAATATCATTTGTATTTGAGCATTTCGAAATTTTATTTTACATCATACAGGAAGAAATATAAATGGAGAAACATTATAAAACCTAACAGTCATTCTATGTTTTTCTTTTAATTCTACCAGTGTTATTATTACAAAAACTTCCCCCATGCGGAGGCTGCCACAAGGACAAAGTATGTCGACTACGCAGTATTTTGTCTTCTAAGTTACTGTTAACTTTGCTAGTGGGCCAGGTAGGAAAATCACCACAAGGCTCAGGAATAAATTTGCAATACGGTTCTTCAGATGTTATATAGATGATTACGGAGTATGGTCACTGAATCTCGTATTACGGCGATAGCGATGTCGTGAAGTCGTGTCCGGCTGAGACCGAGAGAATCCCATAGCTGTACAGTAAATTTAGGGATTGTGCCTCGAGCTCCAATCATGAGTCCATGGATGGAAATATTGTCTAGGTGATATTTATCTTTATGGTATACTTATTGAAGCTGATGATTTTGTTGCAAACCAGCAGAGACAAAATATCTGAGTGAAATTCTGAAAATTTTGGTGAAAATAACAGTTGGTATTTTTATATTTCTGAGTGAGCTTTGTTTCAGAATTGTCAGATACTGTATTATTAAATTATGTATACTAATATCTGTAGATACTGTTATGCCAAGTATCTTTCAAAATAATTTTATATAAAGATTTTCTTAATTTAAGATTTAACAATGTTGAAAGCCTTTGGAAAAACATATTTACCTGTGCACAAATGATGTTATGAAAGTATCATCAATAAATCTGAGACAATCTTTCTAAATCTTGTTCCACAATATAAAATGAACAATGATAAAGGATGTAGAGTTAAAAAGGTAAGTTTCACCTTAGAGCCATTACAGCATTTACTTAAGGTCTTCATTTAAATTATTAGAAGATTTGTGGGCTATGTAAATAGTTTCAAAGACTCAACTCTTTCTTTCTTTTCTTTTTGCAGTATAAAAATACCAACTAACATTTCATATTTTAGATTTTTATTTATATAACTATATTCAATGAAATAACTGTCCTTCTGTTAATGAATTAATCCATTTCACATGTTTTCTAATTTGGCGTTTTAAAATAATGTACCGGTATCAACTGTCATCATTAGTAACAAACTCATGGTATGAAAATTTGTTTGCAATTGTTGGGTCTAATAATCTGGACTGATCTACATTTCATTCATAAACATTCATCTATTGTTGAAATCTTACAAAAAGGGTTGTAGGGGTTCTGCTGTCAGTAATGTCATTTATTTTGTCATATTTTGATATCATTTATCCGTTTTAGGTCAACTCAAGATCATATCAGTAAATTTTAGCTTTCATGTCTGTTTGTTTGTTTGTTCCATCATCATGGGTAAACCAAACTTTATTATTATTTTATGGGTAAACTAAACTTCATATTTATAGTATACTCATCCAGGAGCAGGTTTCAATATGCATATCATTCATAAAATCACTGAATAGACTGGGTGTTTATAGGAAGTCCAGAGCAGTTATTTTCAATTTTCTCTTACACTATTGATTATATCTTGACCAAAATTCATGTTTTGAGTCTGTTCTCCCAGGAGCAGGTACTGACCTGTGTATCATTTACAAATCACTGAATAGACTGGGGGTTTATAGGAAGACCAGAAGAGTTTTTTCAATTATTTTTTACACTATTCATTATATCTCAACCAAACTTCATATTTAGGCTCTATTCATCCAGGAGCAAGTTTCAGTAGGCATAACATTTAACAGACTGGGAGTTTATAGGAAGACAAGAAGAGTTTTTTCTTTTTTTAAATTCTCACCTACACTATTGATTATATCTTGACCAAACTTTATATTTGGAATCTACTCATCCAAGAGCAGGTTTTGATATGCATATAATTTAAAAATCACTGAATAAACCGGGGCAAGGCCACACTAGGTATACAGGGTGAACAAAAAAATTCTGCACGTGGAGCTCGGCATGTGGTTCCTCGTCAAAATTCACGACAAATGTTTATCTACAAGTAACAACTCTCATTATTGTTCCGTATTGAAGATGACGTTAGGCATAGATATCAAGGATAATTTAATAAAAAACCACCTATTCAATACTTTTGGTTTTTTATTAAATTATCCTTGATATCTATGCCTAAAAGTTTATCTTGCAAAACCTAGTCCCACCAATAGGTTTAATAGAAATGCGAGTTAAGAAATGAGGCTCTGGCAATGCTGTAATGGCGTGCAGCATGGCCAAACACAGGTCGCATGAACTCGGTGCTCTGCCAAAGCTGTCTCATTAGCTCAGTGAGACGAGGTAATGCCATAAATGCCAGTTCTGCGGACACGCCGATGTTCGAGTCGCGTTCGCGCCAATTTTTTTTTCTGTTAATGTGTCAAATTGTATTCAATGTACACCTCCACTCTGCAATACATTGTGTTCTGTCGTACTGTCACAGTTACCTTTAATTAAACATTCAAACATAACATGAACTTCTTACAGATGTAAATGACCACTTTGTTTCAACCATGGCCCAAATGAAGCCAATACCTAGACCATAATAGTTGATACAGTAACATTCTCTATCCAATGTGGTACAAGGAAACACAATACAGTACAGTAGGTAGGCTATACTGGGTTGCCCATTATGCTACGCACAATAATTCCATAGTGTACGTGTGACATCCAGTCTTATCTTCACAGAGCTGGTACGTACACTTACGAGCAATATTCACTCCACAGCAGATGTTCAAAGTGACCACCTTGCATTTGCGAACACTTTGCCACTCGCTGGAGCATACTTTGCCGGACCCAATGCAACACACCTGCATCCACCACTGCCGATGCAGCATGCACACGAGCTATTAGGTCTTGTACATCCATAGGTGGAGTACTATAAACATGTTCCTTTAAGTGTGATTATGTAGAAAAATAGCTTAATAGCTAAACGTTCAAGCTGTAAAATGATGTAGATCATTGTAGAAATAGTCTATGTATTTATAAAAACTAGGTGACCTTATTTTTGGGATTACCTTCGTATTATCATTCCTAATCTTTCTCATTGTCTTGAATCATCTATATGATGTTTTCTATGGCGTCATTCAAAATAATTCAGCTTTGTTTCGTTTACATTTGGATTAATATTTTTGCATTGAGCTAGAAATGTTTTCGATATTTGCTTGATTTTCCTTGCCTTATGCATTTATGATGTTGTTTGCCCAGCTCCGATTTGTCCCTGTGGGTCTGCCTGACATATGGCTGATGTCATCATAATTTATGATTTTCTTTTCTGTGTTGATTTCCCAGTTTCAGTAACCAGAACTTTATTACGACTTTCCTACCTAATCAATACTGTAAAAATATGATCAAACTTTTATTCTACCTCATTAAAAGTGGGACTAGTTTTGGTCCACTATTTGACCATCCTCAGCTACAATATAATAAACTTAAAAACTATACTGGTACACACAACACATAACTATAATATAAATTTCTTTGCTAATGTCCTCATGAGTTATGAAGTACAACTGAAGACATCAACACTGTATTACTGTAAAAGCTTCTTTAGGATTTGTCCTGCAAATTTTGGTGAAACACTTTAAAATACTATACTTAAAAATGTCTTTAGCATAACATTTTAAAATAAAGACTTGAAAAAGTCACGATTGTCACTGAACAATTTACACCATCCTAATATTAACTGAAGAAAATTTGTACTGCATGCTTATGACTTAAAATAGAAACCAACATTTTATTTACATACAATACTGCCGGTGAGTAATCGGATTTATAATGTAGGCTGTCTTAATATGTATTGTATGAAAAGCCGTTATCTCTGATTGTTTCTTGAAGTTAATGCATCCAGCATTGTCGGATTTATCGCCACGGCCTTGTACGTTAGACGGCTATGGTATTACTTTATACAGAAGCAAGGCACTGTGAGATGTCTGGGTTCAGATAACGTCACAGACGGTCAAGCGTGGTGGGGAGACATGAACGTGATACCTACCTCTTACTACCTTGGTGCTCGTAAGTCTCATCCGATGATAGCTGCGGGATTTCAACGCCATATCTCGGTAGATTACAACTCTCCTTTCTCAAAACTATGGTAGTAATAATTATAAAAGTGATTATGAGACATAAATCATAAATTTTTATTTCCTTCATCTGGGAGCATAACACATACTTAACAAAATGATTACCACCACCACCAGAGTAATATACATTCCGAAAAGATAAGTTTCTTAACATATATACCATACATTAAACAATTCATAGCAACATTATAAAGTGGAAGCGGATATATCTGGATAATCTACTTCTCTCCAAAGACAAACAAAATAACATACAGAATATTCAAGAACACCTTGCATTATGTAAATTAGCCTTTGCAATTTTAATATCTAGTAACTCATGACTTGAAGTGATGCACACTGCCATTCCTCATAGCGATTCTGTGAAGGCCTTTCTGATTACCCAAAACCGTTCCTTCAATACGATTCATGTTTCAGAAGGTAGAAAGTATGGAGCTTACACTAGTCGTGTGATATTGGCATTATGGAGAAACATTGAAGCCATGAATGTTATTCACCGACATTTTTCTTTAGTATGAGTTTAACAGATTAATTATGGTGTTCTGGTGTTCTTGTGTTGAAGAATCAGCCGACATATCCCCGTTGCCCTTGGGAAACCCGAATGGACGAACCTTTACACTCTTCGAGGTGGTTACCAGCGACTCCAGTCTGTGTGAATGCGGTGAAGAGCAAATTATGCATTATCTTCTTGTCTGCAATCTATGTCTGGTTAAATGCTCATTAGGAGAACTGATACACGCAACTGGCAAAGCACTGGTCACAATGTATTTAATTTTTTATACATTGTGTTTACCTTCAGTTTATGAACCTTTATAGTGTTTATGGAACTAATAAATAATTTAATCGAAATGCCATTAATGCGGTTATACAGTCGGGTTTGGAGGATATTGCCTTGGTACTGAAATACCAGAATGACCTGGCCATCCCAAAACATCACTGACCCTACACATTGCTTCATTCGCTCTACTGTACACCATTCGAATAAAGAGGTCGCCAACGATTGTCAGCAACCAGGCATGTGATATTCAATGGCAATGTTGAACAGTTCATTCTACGTGATATCCTGCCCATTCGTAAACTGAAAATGTTTGAGTTTATTATATTCGTTCATTATGGCCATGGATATTGGCATTATCCAATCTGTTTCTTACAGTCTATGCTGACACATATCGTCATGACGTACTACGGCTCCCGACAGATCATTATCCAACATGATATTATTCTTCTGGACCGAAAGTCGCAGGTAACGGTAATCGCTGGCAGTTGTAAGGGCAGAAAAACCCATATGAAAACACCACTCACATCATTTTGATCACTGTCACACGTTCGGCTACTCTCTTCGTTGATGATTCTTCCTGATGAAAGTAGCCTGTGAGTACAAGATAAAACTTTAGCCTTTTCGCCATAACTATCTATATAGCACAAGAAAGGAACAGTGTTGCCAACTTAGCGGATTTTCCGCCAAATTTGGAGGAATTAGAAGACTGTCGGTGGAGAAATATATCATTTTGCGGACAGCGGACTTTTTGGCGGAAATCTAGACTTATTATAGCTGAATTTAGTGTTTTATCCATTTTACGTCTTTTTCAAAATTTGTACTCCAGTCTGTCTCCAAGCTAATCCGTATTTCTTATCAGGAGCTAGCAGTCATATGAGGAAAACATGTTATTTGGATTTGATGTTATGAGATCATGGTATCATAAATTTGTAAAGCGTGGGGAAAGGGTACTTTTCTGTTAGTTGACGAATGACGACAGATAATTGAACTGTGAACTGTAAGAGAGTAGCATTTATATTTATGCTATGAAGGAAGACCGTTTAATGAACTGGCCTGTTTTGTGCGTGGCCTTGAAGTAGAGGATTCACCTAGTTTGCACCAGGCACTAAAACGCCTACAAGTTTTAGCTCGCCGGCTCAGTAGCGTATATGAGTCCAACACTCGGCCACATGGATTCCTCGCCGCACACCCTCTTTTCTGTACAACTTGTAAGCAAAGAGAATGTTAGTAAGGAGCGGTAAGGAGCCTCGATTTCAGTAATAGCCGTGTGAGCGCTAAAGGTGTGGTTTGTATGTGGAGGGAGATAATTAGGATTATCACAGAAGACAGGAAGGAAGATAGGACTCCCTCAAACAATGTACAGGTTACAGTAGGTGTACAAGAGGGAGAGGAAGGAAAGGGGGTTGTAGAAGACAGGTGGTCTAATGTTCTAAGGGGAAGGAGATTGCAGGCTAAGGACTCTATTCAGGATCAGAATTCAGTACAGGTGTCTGTGCGAAATCGGTACGAGTCACTCCAGGTAGAACAACAGAGGGAAGATGAGGGACAGGGAACTGTTGGTGAGATGTGTGGAAGTAGGAGGAAGGGAAAAGGTAGGAAAGGAAAATGTAGAGTAGAGGATAGGAAAACACAGGTGGAACAGGGTCATGAGAAGGAGAAAAGGGAGGAGGAAGTAGCTTCTGCAGCTATCAGGAAAGACAGGGCTGACCAGGAGGGGAGGGGATCAAATGAGGTGAGTAGGGTTGAGGCTCTGGTCATGGGGGATTCCATCGTTAGACACGTGGTGAAAGTGTGTGGAGGAAAGGGAATCAGGGTAGAATGTTATCCAGGAATTAGGTTGAGGCAGATGTTGAGGAAAGTAGAAGAGAGGGAGGAGGGGAAGGAGAAGGTGGTAGTGTTTCACGTTGGTACCAACAACGTAAGGCAAACTGATATAAGTACCAATATAGTTGGAGATGTGTGGGATCTGGTAAATGCAGCGCGGGTGAAGATTAAGAAAGCGAAGATTGTTATTAGCGGAATACTATGTTGGAGGGATGCTGACTAGAGGGTGATTGGGGATTTAAATGAGACTATGGAGTGGGTATGTGGGAAACTGGGAGTGAAATTTCTAGATCCTAATGGGTGGGTAGGAGATAGCGATCTGCGCTCAGATGGCCTTCATTTAAACCGCAGTGGTACGTATAAGTTAGGAAATTTGTTTGGAAGGGTAATAGGGAGGTACATTCAGTGAAACGGGATGGTCTAGGGAGCGGTGATAAGGGAACAGGGAACTGGAAATCAAGTAGGGATGACATAAAATTGTTAGTGTTGAACTGTAGAAGTATTGTAAAGAAAGGAATAGAATCAAGTAATTTAATAGATATATATTTACCAGATTTTGTAATAGGAGTTGAATCATGGCTGAGAAATGATATAATGGATGCAGAAATTTTCTCACCGCACTGGAGTGTGTATCATAGAGATAGGATAGGAATGGTGGAAGGGGGAGTGTTCATTCTGGTGAAAGAAGAATTTGTAAGCCACGAAAAGTTAAAGATGAGACACATGAAATTCTAGGTGTAAGGCTCATTTCTAAAGATAATAGGCAACTTGATACATTTGGAGTGTACAGATCGGGAAAGGGTAGCACTGACGCGGATTCGGAATTATTTGATAGGATAGTCAGCTATGTGGGAAACGACATGGAAAGAAATGTGATTGTAGCGGGAGATCTGAATTTGCCAGATGTCAATTGGGAAGGAAATGCGAACGACAGGAAGCATGACCAAAAAATGGCAAATAAGTTAATATGGGAAGGACAGCTGATTCAGAAAGTGATGGTACCAACCAGAGGGAAAAATATCCTGGATGTGGTGCTGATAAAACCAGATGAGCTCTATAGGGAAACTGAAGTAATAGATGGTATTAGTGATCATGAAACTGTTTTTGTGGTAGTTAAAAATAAATGCGATAGAAAGGAAGGTCTTAAAAGTAGGACTATTTGGCAGTACCATATGTCTGATAAAGCAGGCATGAGGCAGTTTCTAAAAAGTAACTATGATCGGTGGAAAACGGTAAATAAAAATGTAAACAGACTCTGGGATGGGTTTAAAGAAATTGTTGAGGAATGCGAAAGCAGGTTTGTACCTTTAAGGGTGGTAAGGAATGGTAAAGACCTACCTTATTATAATAGAGAAATAAAGAGACTAAGAAGGAGGTGCAGACTGGAAAGAAATAGAGTTAGAAATGGCTGTGGAAGTAAGGAGAAATTGAAGGTACTTACTAGAAAATTGAATCTAGCAGAGAAGGCAGCTAAGGATAACATGATGGCAAGCATAATTGGCAGTCATACAAATTTTAGTGAAAAATGGAAGGGTATGTATAGGTATTTTAAGGCAGAAACAGGTTCCAAGAAGGACATTCCAGGAATAATTAATGAATAGGGGGAGTGTGTATGTGAGGATCTTCAAAAGGCAGAAGTATTCAGTCAGCAGTATGTAAAGATTGTTGGTTACAAGGATAATGTCGAGATAGGCCAAAGAAGTAATAAAATTTACATATGATAACAATGACATTTACAGTAAGATACAAAAGTTGAAACTAGAAAAGCGGCTGGAATTGATCAGATTTCTGGGGATATACTAAAGACAATGGGTTAGGATATATTACCATATCTGAAGTACTTATTTGATTATTGTTTGGTCGGAGGAGCTATACCAGATGAATGGAGAGTTTGCTATTGTAGCCCCTGTGTATAAAGGGAAGGGTGATAGACATAAAGCTGAAAAATACAGGCCAGTAAGTTTGACATGCATTGTATGTAAGCTTTGGGAAGGCATTCTTTCTGATTATATTAAACATGTTTGTGAAATTAATAACTGGTTCGATAGAAGGCAGTTCGGTTTTAGGAAAGGTTATTCCACTGAAGCTCAACTTGTAGGATTCCAGAAATATATAGCAGATATCTTGGATTCTGGAGGTCAAATGGACTGTATCGCGATTGACCTATCTAAAGCATTTGATAGGGTGGATCATGGGAGATTACTGGCAAAAATGAGTGCATTTGGACTAGATAAAAGAGTGACCGAATGGGTTGCTATATTTCTAGAAACAGATCTCAGAGAGTTAGAGTAGGTGAAGCTTTATCTGACCCTGTAATAATTAAGAGGGGAATTCCTCAAGGCAGTATTATTGGACCTTTATGTTTTCTTATATATATAAATGATATGAGTAAAGGAGTGGAATCAGAGGTAAGGCTTTTTGCGGATGATGTAATTCTCTATAGAGTGATAAATAAGTTACAAGATTGTTAACAACTGCAACGTGACCTCAAAAATGTTGTGAGATGGACAGCAGGCAATGGTATGTTGATAAACGGGGTTAAAAGTCAGGTTGTGAGTTTCACAAATAGGAAAAGTCCTCTCAGTTTTAATTACTGCGTTGATGGGGTGAAAGTTCGTTTTGGGGATCATTGTAGGTATCTGGGTGTTAATATACGGAAAGATCTTCATTGGGGTAATCACATACAGTAAATGAGATTGTAAATAAAGGGTACAGATCTCTGCACATGGTTATGAGGGTGTTAAGGGGTTGTAGTAAGGATGTAAAGGAGAGGGCATATAAGTCTCTGGTAAGACCCCAACTAGAGTATGGTTCCAGTGTATGGGACCCTCACCAGGATTACCTGATTCAAGAACTGGTAAAAATCCAAAGAAAAGCAGCTTGATTTGTTCTGGGTGATTTCCGACAAAAGAATAGCGTTACAAAAATGTTGCAAAGTTAGGGTTGGGAAGAATTGAGAGAAAGAAGAAGAGCTGCTCGACTAAGTGGTATGTTCCGAGCTGTCAGGGGAGAGATGGCATGGAATGACATTAGTAGACGAATAAGTTTGAGTGGCGTTTATAAAAGTAGGAAAGATCACAATATGAAGATAAAGTTGGAATTCAACAAGACAAACTGGGGCAAATATTCATTTATAGGAAGGGGAGTTAGGGATTGGAATAACTTACCAAGGGAGACGTTCAATAAATTTCCAATTTCTTTAAAATCATTTAGGAAGAAGCTAGGAAAGCAACAGATAGGGAATCTGCCACCTGGGTGACCGTCCTAAATGCAGATCAGTATTCATTTGTATTCATTCATCTGTCGGTGCAGTATTCAACTTAACTATTGGAATGGCTGCAATAGCTGGTAAGAAAATACCACATATATATTATGTTATCCAGTCCAAGTGTAAGAATACGATTAATATAATGACCCTATTTATGTTATTTTCTCCTCTGCCTTATTAGTACCATATATATTTTACCGAACTCGTACGTTCATAGTCTACTTGCTGAACGTATTTCTAATTATTATGAAAGGTGCTGTCAATACAATTTGAGGTTAGGTATATACATAATTCCTAATGATGTTGACAGGAAGGAAATATCCATGTAAGATCCATCTGCGGTGTTAAAAGAAACTGTTGAAGTAAATTTTAAAAAATAGTATATGCTACATATAGCGTACTTGAATAATATTTTATACTGATTTAAAGGTGGCGTCCGCGGTATATTCGATCTCTAACCTAAGTTTCGCCCAGTGGGTACCGAAAGTTTTACCGATTGATATATACATGAATTCTCTTTGGAAGATCTTAATCTGTTCTGGCAGGTTATTGCGCAACGCTACGAAGTACGTCCCTCAAAAAATTCAGATCATCGACCCTTGCCGCCAAATGCTAGGAAGTAGAACGCGGTAAAAATCCAAATTCGGTAGGAAGTAGTACGCGACACGTCGACAGAAATTCAAATTGCCGGCTATTACCGCCTTTCTAATAGTTTAGTTGAATGCTGACAGATGGCACATAAAAAACAAAACTTTAGCGCTCATACGGCTATTACTTAAATCGAGACTCCTTACCGCTCCTTACAAGCATTCACTTTGCTTACAAGTTGTGAAGAAAAGAGGGTGTGCAGCGATGAATCCAGGTGGCCGAGTGTTGGACTCGTATAGCCTACGCTACTCGCCGGCTCGCATACAGGGGATTAATCCCAGTGAAACTCACAGATCAGGTGAGTGCAAACATTTATTATTATTATTATTATTATTATTATTATTATTATTATTATTATTATTATTATTATTATTATTATTATTATTATTATTATTATTATTATTATTATTATTATTATTATTATTATTATTATTATTATTATTTGAGATCGGATTTCTCGGAGGGATTTTAGCGGATTTTAGTAGTATTTAGCGGATCTTGAAAATATAAGTTGGCAACACTGTATAGGAACGCTCCCTTTTTGACGTTACGTCTTCAGCTAATATTGTTTCAGTTTTTGTTTCACATTCCAGAGCTCCGGGTAGGATTTTGTACATTTACAGTCACTTTAATGGACTACTATGCTGGCACAAGGTACTTACTTAAGATCGAAGATTTCTGATAAACGCAAAAAGGTGATGTAGAACATTATCTGATATGTGTGCTTACATTTTGTTTAAGACAAATGAAGACGTCAGATGCAAAGCCTGAAAATGAGTTCAGACCGGAATGTACTTCCTTACGATGAGTTACATCAAATGCCATGCAAAACAACACATTTTTTTAGGAAGTCTATGTAAAGTAATGCAGACATAAAAAGGCGTTGAAAAACAGTACATTGCTTAAGACAAAGAAATAGGCCTACTACAGAAAGTTACGAAAACAATGGACATAAAAAATACATGGGCACTATAACTAAAAATTTAAGAGTCGGTATGAGGAGAAGCTGATGAATAAGTGTGGAAACCTTCCCAGTGAAAGTCATGGGAATGATAATGAACTGTGGGACACAGATGTGACTGCAAAGGCAAATACATATTGTAACGAGTTGGCGGGGTAGTATGATCAATTAACACTAGACTGGTAGCTTCAATACTAAGATTTATTAGCTAGGCACTAAACTACACAAGACTACACACAACGTTTGCTCATAATACACACTTACGCAGTTCGCGCGCTCTCTCTCCCTTCGTTTCTCGCTTGTTCTCACACTACACAGTTTTACACTCACACACAAATTCCCGCGCCGCACGGGTACACGTTCTCTCCTTCGCCGACAGTCCGCACTGTAGCCCACTAGTCCGATAATCACGGCAGTTCACATACTTCACTACACTGGCGGTCGCTCACTACTGAACTACACCAACTTCTAACTCAGTCTAACTCTCACTAACTCCAGGCAGGCCGTTCCTCTCTTATATACCTACGCTGGCTCTTCTAGAATCGTCCGGATGCTGGATGGATCCAGGAACATCGCGAGATGGAACACTCCAGATTAATCGTGGAGTAATTTCCATACTCCTCTGCTACGGGACCGCGAGTGGAAGGGAGTGGGGCTGGCCTAGCACTTAAGCGCTGCTAGTGATTGGTGCAGCTGAAGCGTAAGGAGTGGGTCTATACGGTGCCGGGCCGGGCCAACTGCCAGTTGACATGGCGGACGCTATGACCATTACAATATTTGTTAAACAGCCTAGGTTCAGAGTTCTTATTATATGTAATGAATTTGCAAACATGCGCCCAAGTTACTTAAAATTAAAAATACATTGGATATAGAAAGCTAATACTTTCACCCCACATTGTCAACAAGTTCTACCACTAGACGAAAAATGAGAGCTCTATGTATATCTCAAAAAGAAATAACTATAAAAGTCTGATTTTCTCAAAACTGTGTACCTTAGACGTATGCTGCTTTGCATCTGACGTCTCCAATTTTCCATTGGATTCTGTTTTATTTGATAGCATGAAGATAGTCATTTAACATCGAAGATTTCTGAAGAGATGCACATAGGTGATATAGAACTTATCTGACGTGCGTGTTCATATTTTGTTTAAAACGATCACCTATAAGATTCTATTTCCTTTGACTTTATAAAGTACGTTGCTGAGAGAATGAAGGAAGCAGCATTTGTCCTAACAACGATATGATGGACAAGTAAACTAATTTGTACTTGTTTGGTGCAAGTGAAGGTTGCCTTATATTGTTAACAATTTTACGGTGTTGGAACTTTGTATTTGTGAATGAATTATTCTGAAAGATTTTTACAGATCAAAGCAGTGTTTCTAGGCATTGACAATAGCCTGCTGTTGGATTTTTATTTCACTATGCAGTCCTTGAAATAAAACTAGAACAGAGTGTTCGGATAAACGCGACAGATCTCTAAGTATTACGTTCGATAATTGAGACTACAATTAGTTAATGCCATTAATATAAGTGAGACACAATTTTCTGCTAGAAATGTTAAACCACCTATGGTTAGTCCGATAATTAGGACATCAAATGGCACTTGTAAGTCACTCAAGTGAATCTCATCAGATACTGAAAATTCTCTAGAGGTTATATTACTGATTATCTTCCACGTTCTGTATTTCGATTCTTTCATCCAATGAAATATAATACCCATCTCATTGAGGTTCTGTATTGCAGCACTTATTCTGGTGGAAAAGGGTGAACGACGGGGAACCATGTAAGATTTCAGGTAGACTCGCGGACACTCCTTTACAATGTGAAAATATTTTTCGCCACCAGGTATTAGTTTGATGGCCATTTCCAAATAATCTCTGATACAAAGAAAACTCACATTTCTGTATCTTGCTATGCGGGTGAAAACTGAAAGATCAGGAAATACAAGCTCCGTCTTGCTGTAGAGAGATGTTCCCAATTCAAAATTGAGGTCACGAAAGCTTTCTTTATGATTCGGGTAGAAAGCTATGATCGGCCAACCAGATGCATCAAGTTCTTTTAATGTATCTGTGTTTTGTTTGTTCGGTGTAGTCATCATATGAACTAATGATCCCTGAAAAGCGCTCATCATCACCAAGCTGAATAACATGCTAACTGCGAGAAATATACGAAGGGACACTTTTTTAATTTGGATGATTTTGGACCATGAAATCGAGAGTGATATGTGAATAACCACCCAGCAACCATCCAGAAACTTACTGAAGCCCTGCAGAATGTACCAAACTAGAATGCAATGCATATACAGCACAAAAATTAGCAGCCATACCTTCCAGTCGAAACAAGAAGCCACGTCTTTCCAAGGATTATTTCTACTCTGCGGCACAAGTACACAAAGTGTAAAAGAAACAGGCGCTGGTGAAATGAAAGTCACTTTGTTCGTATTAAACTTCCTCATTTCACACAAATTAAGAGAAATATCAACCCTTTCGTTCACTATATCTCCCAGAGAGCCAATATAACGTCCCGTTTCATCGTTACCATACAATTTTTCTATACCAGGTCTTATTATCACAGGTGAAAAATTCATGTACTTTTGTAAAGCGTCAAGGAGATACCCTTCTCGTCCTGTGTACTTAGTGTCAGATACAGGAATGGCATCAATTTCAACAGGAAATAAAGAGATTCTCAATGGATATCCTCTTAAGTTGGAGTGTATTTTAAAAAATTCCGTTTCTAAATTTGTATTTTCTTCCATTGTTATGTTTAAAGCATATCCTCGACTTCCATTTATCTCTAGGAAAGGGTCGTATATTGTAACGTGCGGAAACATTTCCGAATAGTTGAAGTATGTTGCTACTACATTAACAAGTTTGTAATTCATCCAGTAATACTTCGGCAGTGAAAGCACCTTCTCAGAGTTGTATCCATCGCCTATGCTAACAATGGTTACTCTGGAATCAAGAGACCATTGAGAAGGAATCGAACTTAGATTTTGCTGTAGTTCTTGCTCACTGTCCACAAATATGACGTAATTTTGGCTTAGCATATGTCCTTCTCCCGTTACTGGTGATGATATATCAGAAAGTAGCAATGGAAAACATGTCTGTTGGTGAATATAGTGCAAGTAATTTGCCACAACGTCGCGTATTGAACCCTTTGATGATAAGGGACCGTATACAGACAGATATTTAATATTGACTGAACTCCAGGCCATGAATGTCTTACTATGGAGATCAATACCTAGTGATTTAGCGTTTTTGCCTGGTAGATTTATTGACTGATAGGCTATAGAGTAGAGAAAGCTCGTCTGCACAATGAAGAAGAATGTGTTCATATTGGTATAGTTTAAGTATAACTTCCCTACCATGAACATACAAAATAATTGTCTTAAAGTAACAAATTGCTACAAAAGATTTTGTGTCGAGATTTCCATTTTCATATCAAGGTTAAATTTACAATTGCGCTGCGTTCACTTTCGTCATCCTAAATTTGTATTATTTCTACTCTTCGGCACAAGAACACAAAGCGTAAATGTAAGAGGCACAGGAGAAATGAAAGTCACTTCGTCACAACCGTACTGATGTTCTTGACATCCGTCCTATAAACCATGCTGTAATATGTTAGAGTTATATTACGAGATATTCACGTTCTATATTTGTAAACAATATTAATCATTCAAGAGGACACAGTTTCTAGGGAAGATACTCCTCCATGGCACTGAAGTATCCCTTGGGATTCGCATGCATGACCTTTTGTATCAAGTGATGTTTCCTTAGCCGATAATATCAACACTTACGACAGCGATGTTAGTCTATTGGGGATACGTGACATAAAAGGAGTGGCCTGAAGAAAGAATACATAAAACGATTATACAAAAAATACAACAACAAAAAGTCATTAATTCACATGAGGCATTATTGATTATCGCAGCTGAATATTTATTCTTATCTATACACTGGAGTGCTTCTGCTGTTGGCCGTAGAAAGTAATTCCAGCTATCCAGTGGCGTAGTCAGGATCGACCGATGGGGAGAGGGGTTTGTAGTTACAAAATGATGATGGAACGTAATGAAGCTGCTTGTGCGTGTGTGATGCGCGCATGCACGAGTGCCATAAGGACACTGATACAAGTAAATGATGTTGATATTCAGATTGCAGTACCGGTACATTACAAAATCTTAAATTAAAATACAGAACAAGAACAATATGAACAAAGTGAATAGCTTTACGGCGAATGGTATGTTCAGATTACAATCTAAAATCCAACTTTTAAGGCTTCTTCGAAAATAGATTAAAGAGATCTGTTGGTGTTTTGCAATTTTGTCCCTGTGAATATTCAACTGAGTCGACTTTCACTTGTTTATTGTCAGTTTTCTGTTTATTTTATTTTGTAAACATTCCCTATGGTGGGGGGAAGGGGAGTTCTAACCCCTAGTAACCCCCCTTGGCTACGCTCCTGCAGCTACCTGAATTAGCCGTTGGAATTTTTGCTACTCTCACTACATTACGGAAGAGTGGGCAGGATGGCACTTGATACTAACCAAATTTAAGCTGACAATCGCTTACAATGTGGGGAATGGCCCGACAAGAGATCGTACAATCGCATTCTGGAGATGGCACGATATTTCATTTATAGAGAGAATCCCTGCACTTTCCATGACTCTTCCTTATCCTGTTCAATTTGGTCCATACCGTGCGCGGTGGTAGGGATCCGCTAGCAATTTGAACTCCAGGGAAAGTGTTCCGCAGGGGAAAGTCTGTAGTTGTTCCAGCGGTCCTTCCATTCTTTCAAAGCAAAGTTTCTTGATGTCTTCATAGCAGCATCACGAACAGATGGTTTGTAATGATATTAGTCTTTAGAGACTGAGCGCGGTATGTCGTCTTGGACTGGTAACTAAACATTACTGTCGGGCCGGGCTGAGTGGCTCAGATGATTGAGGCGCTGGCCTTCTGACCCCAACTTGGCAGGTGCTCAAATACGTCAATCTCATGTCTGTAGATTTACTGGCACGTAAAATAACTCCTGCGGGACAAAATTCCGGCACCCCGGCATCTCTGAAAACCGTAAATGTAGTTAGTGGGACGTAAAGCAAATAGCATTATTATTATTATTATTATTATTATTATTATTAATATTATTATTATTATTATCTGTATAAATAAAATCGTAACGACCGTGTGTCTGTTCATTGATTATTTGGCGAAATTTCCGTACAGTTATCCGTTTCAAGTGTAATAATGACCATCTGCATAATTTTTGGCTTTAGTGTCTGTTTGTTTGTCTTTTTGTTTGTTTGTTTGTTTTTTTGTTTGTTTGTCTGTTTGTCTGTCCTTCTATAACTTGAAAACTACTGGGTATATTTCCACCAAGACTTCATATTTAGAATCCACCTGTTCTTGGGTAGGTTTTAGGGTAAATATTGTTTCTAAATCCCTGAACTGACTGGGGGTTTATACGAAATCGAAACCGTGATTTTGCACTCCCTCAAAATATACACAACCAAACTTAATGGAAATCTACCTGCCTCAATGGAAATTAATTTCTAAACCTTTTTCCTCATGTCCATCATTTCGATAACAGGATTAATAAGGGAGATATCATTAACGGACCGTTTTCAGTACAAGTCCCACCTGACTTAACGCAATAGCGGGTGCGTGTAATGCGTATTTCTTACAATTTGAAAACTACTGAAGATATTTGAACCAAACTTTATATTTAGCATCCACTTGTCCATAGGGTAGGTTTTTTTGGTGTCTGTTTGTCTGTGTGTCTGTCTTTCTATAACTTCAAAACTACTGGATATATTTCCACCAAACTTTATATTTAGAATCGACCTGTACTTGGGCAGGTTTAAGGTCAAATATTGTTTCTAAATCATTGAAATGATTGGGGGTTTATAGGAAACCGAAACCGTAATTTTGCACTCCCTCAAAATATACACAACCAAACTTAATGGAAATCTACCTGCCATAATGGAAATTAATTTCTAAACCTTTTCCTCATGTGGATCATTTCGCTACCAGGAATAATAAGGGAGATATCAGCTAGACCGGCAGCAATGCAACTTCAAAACTTCCTAAATCTCATGGATCTAACGTCTAGAAATACTATCACGAATAAATTTGGATACTGTTTAGATTTAGTTCTGGCCTCTACAATAGAGCAAATTCATATTGAGCGAGATGACCAGCCTTTGTTACCTGAAGATGACTCTCATCCTGCCCTGATTCTCTCAATAGAAGTTAATCTAAGAAAACTTAGTACATTGGACAGTAGATCAACTTTTAGGCATCATAATTACAATACAGCTAACTTTCAATTACTCTTTGAATTACTAAACACTTGTGATTGGTCAGAATTGAATGACACTGAAGACGTTAACAGTGCCTTAGATTGCTTCTATAATAAACTCCATGAGATTCTTGATTATTACGTTCCTCTGTCTACGTATAGTAAAAGAACTTATCCAATAGGGTATAGTACGTTTTTTTGCTAGTTGCTTTACGTCGCACCGACACAGATAGGTCTTTTGGCGACGATGGGACGGGGAAGGGCTAGGAGTGGGAAGGAAGCGACCGTGGTCTTAATTAAGGTATAGCCCCAGCATTTGCCTGGTGTGAAAATGGGAAACCACGGAAAACCATTTTCAGGGCTGCCGACAGTGGGGTTCGAACCTACTATCTCCCGAATACTGGATACTGGCCGCACTTAAGCGACTGCAGCTATCGAGCTCGGTAATAGGGTATAATAAAGAAATAATACAACTAATTCCAAATATGGAGTATCATAGGGAAAGAAGACATTGTAGTGAATATAGTATGACAGAGTTCAAAACAAAGAGAGCAGTCCTTAAAAAGAAAATAAGAATAGCATATAAAGAATACATTCAAGGTATAGAAAGTAGTATAGCTAGTAATAGAAAAAACTTTTGGCATTTTTTAAAGCAAAAGAGGACCAATAATCAAGAATGTCACAGATATGTACTGAATGATAGCACCTTAACTTCTAAGACAAAAATAGCCGATGGATTTGCCTCTTACTTCAAAAGTACATTCACAAAAAATAGCACTGAAAATAATGAGCAGTATATTCTACAGGAACTGCAATATAAGGAACTTGACATGCTAAACATTTCAGTGGTATCTGTTGATGATATTAAATGTGCTATAAAATACAATCTAAAAGAAGTGCTGGTCCAGATAATATACCCCAATATGTAGTGAAAGGATGCGGAGACGCTCTTGCATATTCACTTTGTATAATTATTAAGAAATCGCTGCAACAAATTTTTTTCCTGATTTGTGGAAGGTGGCAAGAGTGTGTCTAATTCACAAAGATGGTAATATCGAAAACATACATAATTATAGACCAGTATCAATACTATCGGTCTTATGCAAAGTGTTTTACTGCAATATCTATCGACATGTTGAGAAAGTCATCATAGAGCAACAACATGGCTATATGCAAGGGAGATCAACAAGTTCGAATTTAGTAAACTTTACAAACTATGTGTCATCTGTTTTAGATCAAGGAGGGCAAGTGGATGTCATATACACGGACATGACAAAAGCATTCGATAGGATTGATCATCATAAACTTCTAAACAAGCTTCACAGTTTTAGTTTAGCCCTGAATTCTTTAACTCCACTGTTGTTCATTCTGTTTGTTAAAGATATTGGCTCTGTGTTGAAGAACTCTAAATCTCACTTATATGCCGATGACATGAAAATTTACAGGCAGATTAGTTCAAACAAAGATAATGAAAAATTACAACAAGACCTCACAGCACTGGTTGAATGGGGAAACACAATTCTTTTCAATTCAATGTTAAGAAATGTGAATCAATGATCATTACTAGAAAAGGACAACCAAAAATCCATTCTTATGAAATGAATGGTATCAGCCTAAAAGGAGTTGAAGAAAAGAAGGATTTAGGGGTGATATTTGATAGTAAACTTCAGTTCAATATACACATAAATAACGTCGTAAATAAGGCCTATAGGAACCTAGGATTTCTAATGAGAAACACAAACAAATTCAAAAATATCAAAGCGATAATACAGGTATACAATTCACTAGTTAGAACAGTAATAGAATATGCCTCTATAGTCTGGAATCCATCATGTATCAAACATATAAAAGAAATAGAAAATGTTCAAGCTAAATTTCTAAGATATCTGTATTTCTGTATCTCTAAAACTAGTGCAAAATATGTGGCATATAGTGACTTAATAACAAATTTTGGGATAGATAGGTTGCATACGAGGAGAACATTAACGTGTGTAAAATATCTACATAGAATTCTCAAAGGTAAAGCAGATAACCGAGAGTTACTCCACCAAATAAATTTATATGCACCGTTTGGAAGCAATAGAAATAATTTAACTTTATTTGTTAAAAGGTCAAACACAAATCACCATATGAATTCACCATTAAACAGAATATGTCAGTTAATTAATAAAATGCCAAACGTGGACATATTTCACGACGAGAGTATCTTATTAAGGTCAGTCAGAAGGGAACTCGCACAGAGAGAAGGCATAAGGTAAATAGAGTAGCATTATTGTGTACCATGAATAGTTTAGTCATTAGATTAATTTAGATTAATAATGTATATTTTAGGAGAAATTAAAATAATAAGTTGAAACACACACTTAGCACTGTCCATAGTTCATAAGTATAATATTAGGTTTATATTTTAATTTTTATTGTAAATTATTTATAAAATTAGAAATAAGAAATGGGAATGTTCTGTAAGTGGGCAGAAATGCCTGTTGAACAATAAATCAAATAAATACATAAAGTACAAGGCCAACCTGACTGGAAATCGACCAAACTTGATGGAATTGCAATTCTAATTTTTTATCATGGGCATGGTTTTCAACAGAAGGATTAATAAGGGAGATACCATGAAAGGTCAGTTTCTCCGGCTTAGTCCAGCGGACATAGACCAAAAGGTGTTATACGTGGAGCAGATTCCTTATCTATCTATATAAATCATATCGTAACCACCGTGTGTCTGTTTATTGACGATTTTGGCGAAATTTTCGTACAACTTTCCGTTCAAGGGGTACAATGACCATCTGAATAGTTTTTAGCTATAGTTTCCCGAATGAGCTAAATTTTACACCCCTCGCCCTAAATCAAGATTGCCTCACAATCTGCCACACGAGCTGGAAAATTGAAATTAAGCAAAATTATACGTTTTAGCCGGTAACGTACGGAAAACTTCCAAGATCTTTAAATTTTCACTTTTTATGCCGAAGAATATCGAAATATGGAGGCAATTTAATGACGGTGCAGACCTTCGTTTCGAGGTATTTCGAGGCTAAACAGTAAGTCCTATCACAAAACGGATGGCATAATCTCCGTTCAATTTGGAGTGATCTACAACTTTGGTCCTGTGTCATTTTGTCGTCTCTCTCTCTCTCTCTCTCTCTCTCGCTCGCTCTCGCTCTCTCTCCCTTATAGGGTAGATTTGGCTGTATATTTCGATTGTTTGTAAATTTTGTGCTTTTTAAATGTATGTTAGATTGACACACTTATAGGAAAGATAGAGTCATCGAATTTGGCACGCACATTGACACGACCAATGGCTTAATGCGAACCAAATTTCATGATTCTAGCTTCCACATAATTATGTGAAAAATAATGTAAAATATTCAAAATGTACCCAAATTTCACCCCATTCAAACGTCGTAACTCATTCGAACCCATAAATATGGGAGATACGAGAAAAAATTTTAAGACCAAAAATGTAGAGCGATAATAGGGACATCTGAGGATGCAAACCGTTTGTTGGTATGATCTACCGTTTAATAGCAGTAAATCTCGAAATGAAGGTTTGCACTTACAAACGTGCCCATGCTTATCTGTCATCTATATAAATATAATAGTACGACCGTGTGTCTGTACATTGACTATTTTGGCGGAATTTCCGTACAGTTATCCGTTTCAGATGTAATAATGACCATCTGCATATTTCTTAGATTTGGTGCCTGTTTGTATGTTTGTCTGTTTGATTGTATGAGTTCTTATAACTTGAAAACTACTGAATACGTTTCTATCAAACTTGATATTTAGAATCCACCTGTCCTCGAGTAGGTTTTAGGGCCAATATTATTTTTGAATACCTAAATTTACTGGGGGTTTAACCGAAAACGAAACCATTATTTTGCACTCCCTCAAAATATGTACATCCGAAATTAATGGAAATATACAATCTTTAATGGGAATCCATTTCTAAAACTTCTTTTCTCATATGAAATTTTCGACAGGATTAATAAGTGAGATATCATGAACAGTCGGTTTTGCTGGTTAAGTCCAGCGGACATAGCCCAAAAGGTGTTGTACGTGGAGCAGATTCCTCATCTATCTATATAAACAAAATCGTAACGACTGTGTGTGCCTGTACATTGACTATTTTGGTGAAATTTTCTTACAGCTACCAGTTTGAGGGGTAATAATGACCATAAGCATATTTCTGGTGTAGTTTCCTGGAAGTCCTCATGTTTACCCCCCTCACCGAAAATCTGTCAGACGAGCAAGAAAATTGAAATTTGGCAAAATTATACGTTTTAGCCTATAAAGGACGGAACACTTCCAGGATCTTTAGATTTTCACTTTTTATCCCCGAGGAATATTTAAATATGGAGGCAATTTTAATGATGGTGCAGACCTTCGTTTCGAGGTATTTCGTGGGATAAACGAGAAGTCCTCTCACATAACGGATGGCAAAATCTCCGTTCAATTTGGAGTGATCTTCAACCTTGGTCTTATGACTTTTTGTCATATCTGTATCCCTTATATGTTAGATTCGTTCCTATTTCTCAATTTTAAGTAAATTTGGATCCTTTACCTGCATAATTCATGCTTTCAATCAATTACAGGAAAGATAGAATCATCAAAATCTACACCAACATTGGCCCACCCAGTATCCCTATGTGAGCCAAATGCTATGTCACATAATTATTCGAAAAGTAATGCAATGTAAGATAATCTTACACAATTTTCATCCTATTCAACGTTTCTAACTCATTCTAACGCATGAATAGATGAGATGCGAGAAAATATCTTAGGACCAGCAATTTAGGCCGCTGAATTCTGCGTCTTATGGAACAATCCTTTGTTGATATGACGTACCGTTTAGCAGCTGTTAATCTGTAAATGAAGGTCTGCAATATTGTAAACATGCACATACTTCCGTATGTCGATCTATACATATATTCAAGATGTCGATTTGTATCGATCGAGAAAGGGTGTGTCTGCTATTGTAATCAATACTCCCCACACCGACTTTGACTCGCAGTAGGAATGGGGTCCTTCTCCAACTCCTGTGTAACTGGTACGGATAAGGGGGCCTACCATTGTAATGAATAATTTACTTCTCGATTTGACTTTCAGAAGACAAGGGAGCATGCAATTTTATACAAAACTCCCCTACCCGATTGTGTTTGGCCGTAGGAAAGGGTGCCCGCCATTATAAACAAATGTACCCATCTAAAATGTGACTAGCATTAGGCTTAGTGGCCTGCTATTTTAATGGAAACTCACCATGTCTGTGTGACTGGCAGTAAGGTGGCTGGAAGAAGGAAAAAGGGCCTGTCGTTATAATGATAACTACACAACTGGTAGTAGGGAAGTTACCTGCCATAATATTAACTCCTCAACTGTTATCTGTCTGGAAGTAGGAAAGGCGGCCTGCCATTGTAACGAAAACTCCCCAAATCGATTGTGACCGCGCAGTAGGCAGTGGGGCCTGCAGTTATAATGTAAACTTTCCAACTCGATTGTGAATGGCAGTAGACAAGTAAGCCTGCCGTTATCATCAGAACTCCGCAACCCACACTTTGCATTGGAAACAACGTATGGGGACCTCCCCATGCTATTTCTCGGATAACGCTAAGAGACATGCAATTTTAAAACAATCTTATTTACTGCACGTACAGTATTTACTTCGATATCACCGGGCGAGTTGGCTGTGCGGTCAGGGGCACGCGGCTGTGAGCTTGCATCCGGGAGATATTGGGTCCGAATCCCACTGTCGGCAGCCCTGAAGATGGTTTGCCGTGGTTTCCCATTTTCACACAAGGCAAATGCTGGGGCTGTACCTTAATTAAGGCCACGGCCGCTTCCTTCCAACCCCTAGGCTTTTCCTATCCCATCGTCTCCATAAGACCTATCTGTGTCGGTGCGACGTAAAGCAACTAGCAATTACTTCGATATCTGTATACAATGTAGGATATAGTAGCGAAGCACGGGTACATTTGCTAGTTATTATTATTATTATTATTATTATTATTATTATTATTATTATTATTATTATTATTATTATTATGGTTATAATTATTATCATTAAAGATTACTGCAGATCTTCTTAAACTCTCGAACAAGAGCATTAGACTTTCGTAGATCAGGTGGCATCCTTCTATAAGTCACAACAAGGGGAACCAGTGGGTTGAAGGAGATCTGATGGTGCCAGGTATAAAACGCATGCTGGTTTTCAGTTGCGGGTCAATGCGCTGTCTATACGGGTTGTTAAGGATCACTGGAGAATAATATTCGGCAGTAGCGAACATGAGTGCCAAGTCCGAAGAGTGTAGGATGCTTGTGGCAGAATCCCAGGCAGTACCACACAGCTTCTGAATGACACTGTCTCGAGTTTTTAGTTTCTTCGATAAGTTCAAGAGTCGTTGTTTGAATGATAGAGTTCAGTCAAAGGTAATTTGGAAACCTCTGTGAGTAAGAACTCGATCGGAAAAGCTGATGCTCAGATAGTGATGGAAGGTGAACAGAAGAAATACCTACACTTAGAGTAATTGTGTGTAATGAAGAAATACCTTTTATTAGGAAATTCTGTGAATAGATTTCTTGTGGATTTTTTTGGTATTCATGGATTGGCCAAAAATGGGAGCAACAAAAGAAATTATATCTTAGCAATTGGCTGTGATAAATAAAAATTTGTTATCGATCTCAGTATTCGCTTCGAGATCTTTGCTATCAAACCCGAGGAAATAAACAGGGAAAACATTACATTTGTAAACGCACTATACGTATTTGCAAAGTTGTAAGTGCCGATTCTCTTTCCGTTTTCACTTGAATCACGCGCCACGCTAGCCGATCACAACCTCGTTTTGAACTACAAACTTCTGAGTATTGCATAGCTGGAGATTGATGGGGGAATGCTGTAGGTATGGCGAATGTGATCACAGTTTACTGTGTGATCACGGCACTGCCTGCTCGCTATGCATCCGATGGCTGCTTCATATCTAGCAGGCAGTGGATTACGGACCGCTGATATGCTTTCAATTCCTTTTCTAAAAGTTCTTTTCAAATCCCAAATATGGCAGCACGTATCGCGTAGTCCGCGGCAGTGGTTAATGAACAGAGCTGTTACCCCGGAGTGGTTGATTGCCTAACCGGCTGTTGACAGTCGCATGTGTAACATAATATTGCTTAATGAACCAAAGAGGGGACACAATATAGGATAACTGAGCTCCTGTTGACATATGGACCGACTGAGGGGCAACTTAGGCCTATACAACGGATTTTTAAAATATCCTGTCAGCTCTGTGTGAACACCGAAAGATTTTAAGCACGCGACGCCACTGTTCTGGACCTAGTGATACTTCTCAGCCGATAAGATAGTGGTCTATATCATATAAAATTTACCCGAAATCTTCGTACATTCCTAACATATATTCTTAATTTGAAGTAAGTTATGATTTACATATGCCTCTACTCCCTCATACGACAAATAACCTTATGCTTAAATAATCAATTCACAACTGCTAATCCTACGTCAGCACGGAAGTCCGATAAACGCTTCCTATTCCTATTAGCTTCCGTATCTTCCCCATACTTTCACCCATTACTTCTTCATATCCTGCTGCTCTATTTGCAGTCCTAATTGAAATCGCCCATTACCACTATACCATTCTTGTTGTTCACCCTGATGACGATGTCACTCGGCGCTTTATACAATTCATCTACGTCTTCATCATCTGTACCCTCACACGGTGAATGCATTCAGACGATTCTTGTACTATTATTGTTATTTCGTATGGCATTCATAGGATATGGTTACAAATATGAAGGTAAAACTATATGCAAATAATAAATATCTAGTAATATCCACTCATGATCACTAAAAATCACTACTTAATGTCCAAAGAAGTAATCCACTTAACTGCATCGTCATTTGCATTCTGAAGGTGTTCATATCCTCCGTTCAAGGACCGGAATGGGCATTCCGTCACAATATGATGAATTGTCTGCACTGCATCACCACAGTCACACTGAGGGCTAAGAGTTCTCCCCCACTTGTGTAGTCAGAAGTTACATCTTCCACTCTGTTCAGAGACGTCCATATCCTTCTGATGAGATCGAAACCAGGAGGTTTCCTGCAGGTATCGGTGATCAATTGTAGCTGATCAGGGTTTGATGTATTCTATTCTTCCTGCCAAATTTCGTCCATGTTGTACTTTGATTCAATCAACATTTTGCCAAGTTGCCATGAGGGATGTCGAGATTTTAATCTCCCTTGCTTCTGGAGATAGCAATCCTGATATATGGGTAAGAAAGCACTTCCAGTACATTTTAACCATTCCTTTTTAGAGCTGTTAGCATTCGAAGGTGTGGAGGATGAATGCTGGATAATACTGTTGGCCACTTGAGTGATGTCGATTTGAGAGTGCCTGATATTGTCCTTATTGTATTATTTAACTGGACATCAACTTTTCCTACGTGTGCACTGTTGATCCATACGGGACTACAATATTCGGCAACCGATTATACTAAGGTGAGAACAGTTGTACGAAGAACAGTCGCAGTTGCTCCCCAACTTTCACCACAGAGTTTGTGAAGGATGTTGTTACGTGCTCTGATTTAGCTGCTGTTCTGCAGAGATGTTCTCTGTATGTCAGAGAGCGATCCAGCAAAACACCCAGATATCTTGGTTGAGGGCAATACTTTAGCTGTTGACCTCTGAATTGTACTTGAGGAATGTAGTGGGCCCTCCTATTGTCCAGATGAAAAGCGCTGACCTCTGTTTTGCAGGTGGTGGGTTTGAGTCGCCAAGTGTTAAAGTAGCTGTCCAGTGTTAGGAGATGTTGAGTGAGAGTTGTTTCAGCACTTTCAAGGTCTGTGGATTGGACTGTCAGGGCTATGTCATCAGCATATATGAACTTTCTGCAAGCATTAGGTGGAAGATCTGCAGTGTAGAGATTGAAGTGAAGTGGAGCAAGGACTGAGCCCTGTGGTAATCAATCATTTAATCTATAGGACCTGCTTATGCTTATGTTACCATTTAGGTATATTTCAGTTAGTCGGTTGCTGAGCATGTTGTTGAGCAGTGAAGCTAATGTCTTGCAAGGAATGATTTTCAGAAATTTCAGGGTCATTCCCTTCCGCCATACCGTATCATACACTGACGATAGGTCTACGAACACTGCAATGGTGTCCGTTTTTCTTCAAAGCCCTGTTCAATATGAGTGGCTAGAGCTAAAACCTGATCGCAGCAGCTTCTTTCAGGTCTGAAACCTTCCTGTTCGACAGACATGTGCTGTAGTAGAGTAGCTAGCATTCTGTTATAAATCAATCTCTCTAACAGTTACTCAGTAGGGCAACTGGTCGGTAATCTCCCGCGCGCAGCCGCTTTTACCAGGTTTTAGTATGACAACAATTTTTGTTCTTTGAAGAAGAGGTGGAGTCTTCCTTTTCTTGGAATGTCACTAAAGAATTTGGCAAGCCATTCCAGAGTTCTAAGACCACAGTGTTTCAGAAATTCAGGGTGGATACAATCCAAGCCTGCTGTTTTTCCTGATTTTGTTTTCTTCAGAGCATGAGAAAACTCCAAGACAGAGAATTCTTCAGAAAACCGGGAGTTTGTTTCTGCCCTATATGATTCGTCTTGTCTCATTCCCGTCTGTGTCATCGTTGTTTTACGTCCGTAGGTATAACCTTAAATTGCCCTACACGTGTCCCCTAGGTGGTACTAAATAAGCAACAACATTGGCTGCTGGGCCAAAAGAATTTTCTTGCGGATATCCCAACAATTAGATGATACAACACAACTGCAATCATGAACCACAAACGGCTCTTCTCAGAGCCAAAAAAAAAAAAAAAAAAAAAAAAAAAAGGAACTAGGACATTCACTGCGAATACTGCAATTAAATATTGAGGGCATAAGCAAATCCGCCAGCGATATAATTACAGGAGTGATAAATCACAACCAAGTGTAGTACTCTTGCAGGAAACTCATTGTGAAGAACTGGATCAACTCCTGTCTAGATGCAAATTACCAGGATACAGCGTTATTTCACCTACCTTCCATAAGAGCTATGGCTCTGAGACTTACGCTAAGAACAACATCGAACAGGTGGAAGCTCTATGTACAAGCTCTGATAATAATATGTTCATAATCAAAACCGGGATTGCTGGTATAGAGGTTATTAACATCTATAAACCACCTACCCAACCCTGGGTTAACGGAACTGTTCAGAACATACAGCTCCCTATTGTCATCCTAGTAGATTTCAACAGCCATCATATGCTCTGGGGATATAATTATACCAATTCTGAAGATAATAGTATACTAGAATGGGCAGAGGTTGAAGATGTCTTTCTTGTGTATGATGCCAAAGAAAAGGGAACCATTCATTCCGCTAGATAGAATCGGGATTATAACCCAGACCTATGTTTTGTTTCCAAAGACGCACGAGGTAGACCGCTACCGTGTAGAAGAAAAGTTTTCGACAGTTTTACACGACTTTCTTTTAAAAATTGGCATTGAAGTTCCAATTGTACTATCTAACCCTTTCCCTAGGTGGAACTTCACAAAAGCTAATTGGGATTCTTTCACCAGTGAGATGGAACACAATATCCTATGGATACGACCTGTTCTTGAAAATTATACACGTTTTACTTGACTGATATGCACTATAGCAAAGAAGTATATCCCCAGAGGATTTAGGAAATAATATATCCCAGAATGGAGTGCAAAGTGTGATGAACTATATGAAGAATATCAACTCGGCAATCAGATGGAGGTCGCTGATGAATTACTACACTGCTTAGACTCTGCCAGGAAGATGAAATGTGATATTTTGACATCTAGTATGAACTTCCAACATCACAACAGGAAGGCATGGTCCCTGCTTAGAAAGCTGGACAGTAGTACCCCAGACCACTGTAGCAAGACCTCAAAAATTAAGCCTGAACGGGTAGCAAGGCGAATTCCTTCAAACGCTAAATCTATCCGCATCATTCATTCATTTGCGTACGGTACCTAACAGAAATTACTTTGCGTGCTATGGTTATTCTTATCAACAGTTCCACCAAAACTCTGCCCTTCCTCGTTTAACACTGGTTAAGAGCGCTTTATAATATCCTATCCCTTCCTCGTTATCGTAGACCCCTCCATCAGGGGTGTGCCTGAAAAGAGCTGTAACCACCTCGGGAAAAAGTTACGAGTTTACTTTTATCTCCCTCTATCCGAACATCATTAACTTTTAAGACATCCGGACACATGTTCTTTGCTGTTCTTATCCTGAGGTTGTGCAGCTCTTTTTAGGAATATCTACAAAGGAAGTGAGCAGCATATAACATTTTAACCATTCACGAGCCCTCCTGTCATTCTTAAATACCTGGTATTACCAGGAATATAACCCGGGTCTTCGAGGACGGCCGCTAATAGCACCAACCGTTACGGTACGGCTCCATCAGGGGTGTGCCTGAAAAGAGCTGCAACTACCTCGGCAGAAGGTTACGAGTTTACTTTTATCTCCCTCTATCCGAACATCATTAACTTCTAACACATCCGGACACATGCTCTTTGCTGACAGTTCTAATTTCTTTTTTCCAAAAACCCCTCTAATAGTAAGAGCTATATATCGAATTCCATTTCGTTCGCCAAGGAGTCCCTGGTCTATCAAATGAAAGCGACACTCCGTCTTTCCTATACAGTAGGTCTGAGGCTTGCTTTAAACACATTCTGAATATAAATGATTTCTATGAAGTAGGATGCTACCTTACCTACACATTGTCCCAGTAGTTACTGCACTCTGACGGTTTAAGGTTAATTGGTGGATTGTATAGTTCTATCTGCCTGAGCACAAGGAGAACCACGGTTCAGAGTGCGAAATGCCCCCTAAGGTTAAATATTGCATTTCTGAGATAGCACGTTCGAATCCCACCGTCAGCAATTCTGAAATAATAATAATAATAATAATAATAATAATAATAATAATAATAATAATAATAATAATAATAATAATAATAATAATAATAATAATAATAATAAAATATCGACTATCATAACATGACTTTAGTATAGGCTTTACGCAAAATTATTAACGTAAGCTAAATCTATAATCCATAATGGTAGTGACTTGGATATATCATCGTTGCGCCTAGAAAACCCGTTTAGAAATCTGGCCGGAAATGTTCTTCCCCCTAAGGTTATATATTGCATTCTGGAGATGGCATGTTCGAATCCCATCGTCGGCAATTCTGAAGATGGTTTTCCGTGGTTTCCCATTTTCACACCATTCCCACTTGCGTCACCGGAAACATCCGATGTGTTAGTGCGACGTTAAACAACTAGCAAAAAACAATAAGAGCAACAAACAAGTTCAATACTGTGTAATATCCAAATAATGTGTTGCAGGTCTGCATTAATTTTAACTGGCTTTTTATACAGATCCATGAACTCGCTTCTTTTCTAAAGTATTATAGAAATAAGAAAAAGTAGACATTTTACTACTTAGTATTGAACCCATGACCTTTGTGCCCTAAGAATATTATGTATTAAATTGTCAATTGAAATAAGAAGTTCGATTCTTGATAGCACGGAATTGACACGTGGCGAGGGGGTGGCTGCCTTCTGTCCCACGCTCTGGGATACGTGACGTCATTCGCACGTGTCAACGCCGGAAGAATCTTAAGTCATTTTGTGAACTATTTCAGAAGAGTGCGTGTGTATGGCGTGCCCAAGCCAAGTCGAAAAAATAGTGCCTATCAAATGAGGTCATTTATCCAGCTAACTGAACATGTATAAATTTTAAATGTCCATGAACACTACCGCCGGACATGTAGTAAGTATGTAGTCACCTTCACAACTCTTGTAATTACAGTTTAGTTAAATCAGAAAAGTTACAGAAATTTTCTTGGCGGCAAGGGGAGATGCCCGGAGAGGGGGAAGTTTCTATACATAAGAAGTAACGCCGTGATGAAGCCCCTGCATTTTGTATCACGAGGCTGAAGACAGAGGGTTGAGCTGCTCTGTAAAATCGAACGACAAAAAGTGGACTAAGTCCAACCAATACATTTTAGCCGTTGTGGCTGGGATCTTGACTCCATGTGGAGATAGTTTTCTTGAGTGGAAATAATTGTACCAAATAGGACGATCAAGGTACCGAATAAATTTGTAGTGGATAAGGAAAGTAATTCGTGTGCGGAAATAATTACAGTCCATCGTGTGCGCTCAACAAGAACAAGTGAAGGGCATTTTCTTTCTTTAATGCTTTATTTCCTGGAAACCGGAAGAATAAAATGATCTGTACAGCCAAAAATGTAAAAATGGCTAAATAGAAATGCCAGGGTCACAGGAGAGCCCAATGATGAACGATGGCGTAACTTAAGGTATGTGACTTACCATCTTACCACCTATTATATCTTGTTTCATGATGTCTAAAATATGTGTAATTGAAGGGAGTATATACAACGCAGTTGGTCGTCCCTATGTGGTTTTTGTAAATGTCAGAATACGACGAAAAAAGGGTCATTTGTTTTATTTTCCACTTGGATAAATTTTTGAAGTGCGAGTGCCGTATGATGTTGTAAAAAGTTATTAAATAGGGTTTCGAAGTGATATCACGTCCAATGTAGATCGTCATTTCCGTGTGTTTACTGCCTATATTTTGTGATGTCAAATTAAGATGTTCATTCGACGTAAAATTTTTCTGTCTGAAATTTTGACGTAAATAATATAAGAAATCCATGGTTACTCATTTTCAATCGAGTGGAAGCGCCCTGTCGGGCGAGAGTATAGAGTTATGAATTTGGTCACGGAGTGAAACGTTTTTTCTATGCCCATTTAAAATGTGTCTGACTGACAATAAAAAAAGATTTAGTAGAATTCTTCAGTCATTTTCGTGAAAATCCAGTTATTAAAATACGATATCATTTATGCGAAGTTATTCATTATTAAAGCACTGTGCGTTATTAGACGTCGTGGATTCTGGTAAGGATTTTATTCCAGTTCTTTTGTCAGTGATAGTCGTGAGTTGGGAAACAGAGGTTAGTTTTGCCGTGTGAGTCAAGATGAGATTTGTGAATCAGGTTAGAGACCTGTCAATGAAGCCGGGACTTGTGGAAGCCCGAGGAAGATTTTGTATAATGTTTGGGGATGGAAAGTAGAAGTAGGGAATCCATGGCGGTATTAATTTGCTATGTGTACAATTATTGTGGGCATGTTGAAGTATAATCTATGTGCATTTTGTTGGTTAGAATATCGTATTTGTGTAATTATGTCGGCAGAGTTTAAAGGTTGCATTCTGAGAGGCCAGTCAGGTAGAACGACCAGATGTCTCATATCACTGCCAAGCGGGGTTGGGGCGAAATGCCGTCAGCTGACAGGGGTTCGCCGATCGGATAACGGGACATGCAGAGTGTGTTACGCATGGAATTGAGATTGCATTTCTCGGCAGGGGATACCGTTAATGGCCGGTTTCTGGAACGACAGTTACCTGTAGATGCGTAGTTATCAATGACTTAAGATGATGATATGTTCAAAATGAGTTTCCGAAACAACAGTTACCGTCTTCTTCACAGTTAACTGCGCAGTGACTGGTAACTGCAGCTAAAGCTGTGGTTATCTCTATGTTAGAACTGATTCCAACAAATACCGATATGCAGCGCCACTTCATTGCTGTTTCGTACAAGGTCTTGTATTAGTTTCGTAAACATTAGTAAGTGATAATAATCTGATTATAATATATTCAGTCATTCATTGTAGTGTTTACGTGCTTTCTTTTCTTTTTTATGTTACGGTAGATAGCCTGCGGTTATAGTATTGTAGGTGGTATTACGATACTAGTTCATATCAGCAAAATGGAATTATTATTATCTTCGTCTTCCTCGTCATCATCAAATTCTGTGTCGTCAGACGAAGAAGATTTGGCTGTTTTGGGTGCTCTACAAACGCCACAAGTGTTCAGTGCTTCGACAAATCCATTCGATCACTTTAATGAAACCGAATTTCAGATGAGGTACAGGTTAAGAAAACAGACAGTGATGAGGTTAGAACATCAAATTGGTCAAAATATTAGACCTGAAACACACCGAAACCAATCTGTAAGTTCATTAAATCAAATTCTGATTACTCTAAGATTTCTAGCAACAGGAGCTTTCCAAATTTTATTAGGTGATGACATTAACCTGCATAAATCAACGACATGTCGCATATTGCAGAAGGTGCTCCCTCAAATTGCTGCTTTGCGGGACGAATTTATTTACATGCCAAGAAACCCAGTAGAAATTGCAGAAACGAAAAGGACCTTCCATGCCATTTCTGGCTTTCCCCCTGTAATAGGATGCATTGATGGGACACACGTGAAGATTCAGTCTCCGGGTGGTGAAATTGCAGAACGATATAGAAATAGAAAATCCTACTTTTCCCATAACGTTCAAGTAGTCTGCGATAAAAATCTGCGCATCATGGATATTGTTGCTCGCTGACCAGGTTCAACCCATGACAGCACAATCTTCAGTGCATCTGCACTGAATCTTAGATTTGTTCGAGGAGAATTTCCAAACTTTTTTTTGCTTGCTGACAGTGCATACCAGCAGAAGAAATTCATTCTTACGCCGATTCTAAACCCTCAAAATAATGCGCAAGAACGATACAATTCAGCACATATACGAACAAGAAATTGCATTGAACGGTGCTTTGGAGTTCTTAAGAGACGTTTCCCTATCCTGGCTTTGGGATTTCGCACCAAACGACAAACAACTTTAACAGCAATAGTGGCAGCTGCTATATTGCACAACTTAGCGATAGAAAAAAAAGAGGATATGCCGGTCATGGAAATGGATGCAGATTACGACGACCCAGTACCCACAAAAAACCTACCTGATAATGAGGGTAATGCTGTTCGTGCCGCAATTGTGGAAAGCATTTTCAGATAATGTAAATATGAAACATTTTTATTCTAATATAAATTGATGTATTAGACTATAGATTATCACAAATTATAATGTATTAAAATAGGCCAATTTTCAGATTAATATGACACGCAAATAAGGAAAATAGTATTTGTTTTAGATTGTTCTTACATCATTTCACATTGTTTTAATTTTATTTTGTAATCAAGTTCCTTAATTTTAAATTCATATTCTTGTTTTTACAACTCCTTAAGAGCACTCTTCTTTTGAATGTCTAATATTTCACATTTTTTATTATGTTTTACTTCCTTCATTTCAAATTCCTTCTTTTTATTTATCGCAAGTTCTTCATCTATATCAGTTTTGGCTTTCTTTCTATTTACAATGCTTTCACTGACGCTGTGGACAAAATCTGATTTTCTTTTACGTGCTGGTTTAGGCCTAGGGAGTGCTGGAGTCGACAACATTTCATTCACTACATTTACGTCCACCTTATCATTGGCTTCAGTCACTGATTCCACTTGGATGGTGTCATCTGTCCTAGCTGTTTCACTTACAACCTCCTCGGTACATGACGCCTCTACTGTAGACGTATTTTCGAATACGGGAACTGAATCATTAAACAAAATAGAACTGGAATCAAATGGATTTTCACCTGGTTCAAATTGATCTTTCAGTGCACCTATAATCTCAAGATCTATTTCGTCAGCCTTTGTTTCATGAGTCCCACCACCAGTTAGTGAACTCCCAATCTGAAATTAAAGAACATTCACCATTAATATTTACATTTATACTAAATAATCAACATCTTTGTTACTGGTATGCATTTAATGAGGTCTCATATACTCCCACGAAATATAAAACATCTGTACTTCTTTAATTATAAATCTTACACGAGCTGTAGTTTATGTTACCTTCTTATCTGTGTCAACATACTTCATACCCAAGGTCAGGGTTAGCTCACTTACGATTAAAATTCTCAAGTGGACAGCCAGAGCTCACGTCACCAGTTAGGAGAGTATTTTTGTCAATGCATGTTGCGTGGCCCGCGGAAGTAAAACATATCAAATGGCTGGTCCATTGCAGTTATTAAGATTACAAATCCTCAGTTCGAGGAGCATATTAGGGAACTACTATGAGAAATGTAGTGATAAGGCTAATTTCTTTCGGCTATTCTAGATTGCAGTTTGTAACGCTTTCGTGTTGTTCAAGCTGCAGCCTGAAAGACCGGATAAAGTGGATTTCTTGAAGGGTTTGGGAGCTTATCAAATAAAATTACATATAAAAGAAAAGTGCGAGTTGCCAGTTTGTTCGCAGTGTACTAAAAAAATTTGCACCAGTTACATCAAGGACGAATGAGTGTCACATATTGTGCTTTCTTGCTTTCCTTTTCATAATGAAATACAGTTCTTTTAACTGTTTTGCAGTCCGTCCTCCTGTCTGGCTGGATGCATTGAAGACTTGACGTAAGTCCTCCCAAGAACTTTTTTTCTGAGCTACTGTTGCCCCCATCAGTCTTCTTATACTCAATCAATTCTTTTCTTTGAAGAACGAGATCTATTAACAAGTTCCTCTCGAAAGAACTGATATTTTTCGCACGTTTAGAATTATCCGACATTTCCGTATTGTGTCGCACCAAATAGCTATTATTCACTGACTTTAGTGATGGGTAGCTCGTGAATGAGTCGTTCATAATGAACGCTTCACTCCTATGAAGTGTGAACTAACCATTCAATTTCAGTGAACTGGTAGTTCAAACACTTCACAGTTCTCACACTTCATATCATTCACAACTCATTCGATTTGTCTGTCGCTCGCTCACTCTCTCTCTTCCGTCCTTTGACTAGCTACGTCATTCATTTCGTCCTTTACTCCCAGTCCCATCCTACCTGTCAACTGTGTTATTACGTTATTACACTATTAAAATATACGAAGACACTGACAATCCGACAGATTGAGCACAACAGACATGCAAATAAAATGCTTGCCTTGAGAATCTGGAAGTAAAAAGTGCGCTGAATCCACAGCCGAAAGTGTATCTTCCTTGCAGGAGTGTTCATCTCATACACAACACTTAATTTATTAAACGAAACTGCACTTGGGGAATAGACTAATTAAATAATAAATCAAAATGAACGGTCTTTACATCATTTTTAAAGACCTGAAGCTGGAATGGTCTCTCATAGAGTGCTTTAAGTACGACGATGTAGCTCTTCCACTAGCTTCTCGGCCATCTGTTTCACATCACGAATTTAAGAGTTATTGGCAAGTCTGCAACACCATCTTTTCAATGACCGAATGAGGAGTATAACTTTTGACGCAGTGACCAGTCTTTCACTGCTCATTTTTCTCAGTACAATCTTTGAAAACTTCGCAGGCTTGTGTTATGCTTGCAATGTCGTCTGCACAAGCGGTTGTATTGACAAAGGGACTTCAATTAAAAATGAGAGCTACTTGTTAGTGACAGCACACTATATGAAAGGTGGTGGTGGTGGTGGTTATTGTTTTTAAGAGGAAGTACAACTAGGTAACCATCCTCTCTTAAAACTAACCAGAGAGAAAAAACGGAAGGGATCCGACACTTCGAAAAATAAAGGTATCGGCCAAAGGAAGACAAAGGCCACGAAGGGCGTGAAATGAAGGACTCCCTAGGCCTCGAGTGCTCTAATAACGTCGGGGTCGGAAAAGAACTCGAGTTGACTAAGAAGGGTCGGATAGGGTAGATGAAAGTGAGGAGCCTGGCACAAGTAAGTGGAAGCAATACCAGGACTCAGCTAAGAGCCCCTTAGTCGCCAACCCACGCTACAAAATTCAGAGCCCCTGGGGCCCCTTCTAGTCGCCTCTTACGACAGGCAGGTGGATACCGTGGGTGTTATTCTACCGTCCCCGCTCACAGGAGGATAACTATATGAAAGATTCATCAAGGTAGATAAATAGATATTTGTGGCAGTGGTAGTCATATTCATTCTATTTCGGATTGAATTTTAAGAGGAAAAAGTATTATGATATGATGAATAACATTGGTAACCCTGGTGTTTTCTGCCAGAGTACAGCTAAAACAGGTATCACGTGGCAGATAAAGACACTGTTGAGTGCATCATGCGAATAAGATGACCCCAGATTAAATGTATTTCCTTCGTTATATCTTTATATCTTTATCTTTTCCCTGTCCCTATTAACCATCATCTAGAATTCTAGATGCTGTAAGCAAGCAAGCTATTTGGTCCATAATTACATAGCTCTGCCATCTGTTGGTAATATTATTAAGTAGTGTGAAGCTTTATTAAGTGAGTGAGATACTGTGTGAACGAAGTCGCTGCTGAACGACATACTCAGCAGCTTCATCAGGCTTGATTACTTCATGAACTACTTCATTTGAATGGTTCACAGTAAAGAGTGTGAATGAGTGAAGTAGTTCATAGGAATGAACTGGTTCGACCCACCGCTAACTGACTTCTTATAATCGCATTGCGATTGAGATGTCTATGTACATGTTTGCCAACCAATTTTCATTATAGAAAACTTCTGCTAGTAAAAGTAACTAGATATTACGGTACCAAAATAACCCTAAAAACATTTGCGTAGAGACATCTATTGGAGGACGAGAGATACTAAACATGACGGTAACTGTACTGTTTATTACCAGGGCTTATAAATCTTGATTTAAGTTTACGGAAACTCATTAAAGTTAACAGCGCAGTTAAAGTTACAAGCGCATTTAGCTAACTCACAGGTAACTGTGGTGTACCAGAAACCGGCCATAAGTCGGAACTTTGCAAATACATCCGTGAGGATAGTAACGAACAACACCATACATTGTACGTTGCGGGCGGAGCCAGCGAGAAATTTTGTCTCTTTGAAGCAATCATATCTTTGGTTCTAATTGAGGTACGGAGTTATTTTGGCTTAAGAACACTCAGCGGATCAATTTCTTTCATTTCAGCTCTTAACTATTCAAATTGGTTGATTCTGAGGAAAGTTATGAGTGCACATTTAATTTGACGTCTCATTTCTTCAAAAATTTTTCTCATTGAAGCAATCCTATCTTTCGTTCTAATTGAAGTACGCAGCTGGTGTTGGTCTAGAAACACTCAGTGGATCAAGCGCTTTCTTTTGAAGTAATAACTACTTAAGTTGGTAGATCCTGAGAAAAGTTATGAGTACATTTGTCTCCATGACGAAGATCTTTGAACGACCTTTTAACAGTTCGGCGCGTAGTGTTGTTCCAAGGAACGTTTAATTCAATTTCGTTTTGTGATATATTTTCAAGTGTTTTGTTGACATAATATTACATTCTATTAGCACAGCAGATCATGTGCTTTATTTTATTAACTCGGAACATTGCAAATACATCCGTGAGGATAGTAACGAACAACACCATACTTTGTACATTGCGGGCGGAGCCAGCGGGAAACTGCTAGTAATGATAATAATAATAATAATAAAAAGTGGCGAAGACATTGCGAATGTGCAAACCCTGCGATTGTGCAGGAATAACGCAAGGAAAGAGATCATGTTTTGTATCAATGAAAATACGAATAGCTTTGAACTGACCCATCATAACAGTGCCGCGTGGTAACATAATATGCATTATAACAAACACTAAGATAATATACACGAAAAGAAAAGATAGACAAAGTACGCAAATGCAAGGGCAACTACAGTTAACGTATACGAACAGACGAAGAACAGGATGTGGAAGGTGATGGAAGACCATGGTGTTACGAATCTTCACACTTATGCCTATGTTTCCCAATCCCTTTAGGAATCATCAATCAACGCCAGTATATTCCCAGGTATTAGCAGGAACACCATTGCAAATATCAACAAGAGATCGATGCATAAGAAGTGAAACACTCCTGCGAATACGTTCTAGTGTGCAAGGCAAAGAACTCAGCAGAGCAGTACGCTGGGAAAAGTGAGATATACGAATGTCATACTTCAAATGTTGACAATCATTCAAAACATTCAACAACATGGATCATGGGCCTTTTCCCAGGAGGAATTTCCGTAGTAAGTACATGTTAAACAAAGGGAGAGGAAAAAAAAGAGAACTCCCAAAACACAGGTTTTAAAAATTGAACAAATATATTGAATCAGGTTCAATTAGATAACATATGTTTTCACAAGAGAGGGTAAAAATGGACCCAACGGGAATTTTACAAATAAATTGTTATTTGGCTTTGGCTCATATAGATAGTTACAACAGAGGGTCAATAACCCGTAAATCACACTTATCTTTGATATGCACAGGTACGAAGTGAGAAGTTAGACCAGAATAAACCAATATTCTCAACACATTCAAGTTCCAATATGACGGTATTGAACCATTCTGTTCATGGACCAATAGTATAGATTTTAGTATTGGATATTGGGATTACATAAGACCACCCATGAAGTCATTGTCTTATAGTCTATTTCATAAAAGATTCCAGAAGAAGCGTTCTCGTGTGAAGAGAGCTAGAGCGTCATTATGAAAATCTCCAGAACCTCATTAAAGGGAGTTATGTCCCAAGCCAAGCCTCTTAATGAAGATTGGGGACGCTTCCCGGATCCCGGCAAAACTAACCTTCGGAGGGAAGAAAGAATTAAATTAATATCTTTGGTTACGGAAGAGATGCATTGGATCTGATACAAGAATTGCAACCTGCATAATTTCTGCTTAATTTTGATATGCATTAGGGCTGCAGTCATAAATGCATTCGTTAAGTAGGGTACTTGACGTGCTTTGTGCGGGAAAACTTCGAGTCGCGGGCGCGCGTATCCTGCACGCGATCAAGCGGCGTGGCTACGTCAACCTGATTATAAATGCAAGGCCCCCTGGCACATCAGCCTCATTCTTTGACCGTAAGGCTGCTTGAACGAAGTCGTCATGCTACAAGTCGGCACCGCGAACAACGTTTTATCTTCGAGCTGCACATACAACTAGTACTACTGAATCTGCGAAGAAGTAAGTAATCAACTTGCATATTCAGCTAAATTCTTGATATTACCTGTGTTGATATGCTATGGTGAGATGAGGTACTGCCTATAATAGACTGATGAACTAGTAGCTTCATATTTCTGTGAGGTCAAGTTGTAACGGACGTAATGCTAGAATAAATGTAGCCTCAGGGTAGTTCTTATACCACGACATGTTGTCCGAGTGAAAGGATGGAATAACAGTGTTACTAAGAGTGGTGAATAAACTATAGTGTACCAGGTTTAAAATTCAGAACAAGACTTGGTCAATGTAACGTGTGAGGCACGATAGTAGTGGAAACAGGCATCGAGTCTGGACAGTCTGTAATAAATGAATTTGTTTTCAGTTACCCCTGCATCAAGCTATAACGAGCTTCTACATCATCATTGCGAGGAAGCCACAACGGGAGCTGAAGCCGGCACGACATCGGGAATCGATCCAGGAACGTTGGGCGTACCTGATCAGCGCGACGTCGAAGGGGACATCTTCCAACAATCTAAGGAACTGTACGAAGGACTCACGCAAGATAGAATGTCTCCAATTGTTCACCAGTATCTGCTGCAAGCGTCGCAGTTTGTCATGATGTGGTAAATTCAGTGGTCCACAGGAAGGGCCGCTCCGTCATGTCATCAATCATATAAGGTCAGAGCTTTCCAATTCTGTTTCAAGCATGCCATTTAAATTTAGATAGGAATAGGGGGGCCGTCAGCCAACAGGTTAGTTTATGGTAGGAAAATTCTTGGTAATAAAGAGCTAGGCCTCAAGCTCGAACCCCGTACATTAGGGTAGATGATAGTTTGTAGATTCCTTGTTGGTGTGTTTATATTTCATTTCGATAGTATTATATTAGCGTACGTGTTATCTTCATGGGTCAGGTCGAACTCCCTTGGTCATGGTAGGTTAGTCAAACAGGCAGGCACTATTTATTGTGTCGCGTTTAGGCATTTGTCTCTGCAGACGTAGGCTGTATAGTTGAGACCAGGATTTACCCCGTAATTCACCTAGCTTTACTGACAGGGCGAGCGAGTCCGAATGTTTGAGAGATGTGGGCATTATGCATGTAGCTGACTGTATGAATTGATATGAGAGAGCCCCAGCACAGTTTGAGAGTGTATTGGATGCATTTGAGATGCCTTATTATGGCCATGTGACTATAGCTTACTGATTTGTGCCTTTGTATTATCAAGGTTGAGCCCATGGCAGGCGGAAATAAGAATTGTTATATTGCTGGTGATATTGAGATGAGGGCGGATAGCCCGTGTGTATTTAAAAGAGTGCTTTTAGCAGCCAGATTATGTGAGGTGTTTTGAAAGGCGAAGTTTCTTAGAACTCAACTACTGGTCAGTCAGCTGGGCTCATAAATTGTGTGGGCTGCCGCTTGTCGAGTGCACGACTGGTGAGTGTTACTGTGCCTGACGTCACAGTCTTGAAACTTGGTTATATGGCTGTCTGCAGCTTGTCGAGTGTGTAAGGGGGAGAAGACGATCTTGATGTTTTGAACGCAGGGAGAGATTTTTGTTCTGTTTGTTCTACTTTAATTTTAACACTGGCCCGTTTGATATTGACCCCTTGGACATGGTGGTTGTGTCCCTTTTTATATTGTTTGTATATGAATATTCTACGCCTTACTCTTCATGGGACCAGGGTTCGAGACCGAGTCAGGATACTGTACATTATGTGTTTATATTTGTTTGCACCGGGGTTAGATGGTACGAGGCATAGTAAATTTTATGGAAATTACTGTTAGATATGTATTTCAGCAGATATCCATTTTTCTAGATTTCATTACTTACACAATTGTAACATGCTTGTTACAGCACAGCTGTTTCGTGAAGGCAGTGAACTGGTTGTCATCGGCTCAACATTATCTTTACCCCAATCATATTTGAAAGCTCTTATATTTGTAATTAGTATAGTTTTATGCAATAAATCCCTGATTGTAAAACTTTGAATGCAGCGATGTTTTCTCTTAGAGATGTTTTATTTTATTTTAGCTGATTCTTACCTGATTAGTCACATATCCTAGTGTTTTATCTTAATATTTCCCTTTGTTCACCCATGTTATCCCTGAGAAGTGCGCGATTGTGCGGCCGAGCGTGGATATGTGTTCAGGTAAGACTATGTGCACAAGCTCACGTTTGTGAGAGTTCTTTCACTACTGTACTCTGGGTTCGAGACCGGCATTCGCCAGGCCGGAACCATAGGGTCCTGTAGGGCACAGTATTCTCATATACCCAAACAAAATTAAGCAAGAACAATATCAATTATTTTATATTAAAGAGAACCTTTCAATACTAAAGGGGTTTACTTTGCGAAATGACACCACTATTCCCCCAAAAACCTAACACAGCCTAGATAAAATAGGGAAACACACAAACATCCAAAATATAAAGAATAGATACAGCGTAAAAGTTAGCAGACCACGATATTACAAATTTGCGTAGTAAACGTGAGAAAATGGGAACGGAAATGATGAAAAGGGGCGGAAAGACAGGAGCAGGACAAAATAACAGAAAAACAAAGAGAAGGGAAAAGGAGATAAAGTACTGATCAGGCTGCCAAGTCCGCTCTTTATATCAATGTAAGGCTAAAAGTTCACACATGACAGGTTAAGGTTAGAGCTGACCAAACATCGCTTGTCCTGATCACTTCCTCCATCACAATCGCACCACAAGTTCAAAGTTCTCAGTTTAACACAGCGTTAATCTCGTAGTGTCCTGAAGGGACTAAAGTTCGAACTCCAAGCAACACGTAAGCCCAAATGAAAATAATGAGAGCAAAACTGAATGGATGAATTAAAACTGAAATGCACACGGTCCAGCCGTGTACACTGCCAGATCTTCCACTGCCTATCACAACATTTCACTCACACCTGAACATCGAACAAGCAAAAGCAGGCCGTATATATACAGAAGCGAGGCGAGCTGGAGAACATGCTAGAAGCAGGTGACGTCACAGACCTCGCGTAGAGCAAAGAAATAGTCCAAGCAGTGGAGTGACAGGCTTGAAGGCAGACAGTTCGTATAGCGACGTAGTGCACTGGGTCGAGCGTAGAAGAAAAATAAGGTAAGCGAAATTGCACTCGTTACACTGGCCAGGATGGTAACTTGGTAATGCTTGAATTCATAAATAAAATTATCAGGTTCTTTAAAATACTGTTTATTAAACATAAACTCTTTAAGCTCATTTAGAAAATAATCCTAACCTTCAAAAATTGATGTTAGAACACACATAGCTTAACTATATTAATAGACAATTACACAGTGCTCGTCGACACTCGCAAAAGATTTGAAGATATCACTTATGTTATAAATCTGAAATCGTCACTTTCTTCACAAGTGGGGTGACCTTTGATATCGAAGACTATAAAATAATAAATATTACATTAAAATACTACCCTAAAAACAATTGACGAAATTTACAGCTGTTCTCGCAGACACGGGTTGTTGATAGTCCTGCCTCAGAATCCAGGTGATGTTCCGTGCATCAAATAATTGCCGTCAGCTTTTATAGGTGATATCAAAGAAATTTAAAATTTTTGAAATAAAGTTTAAACAGTACCAACTCAGGAAACTCACGTAAACTAACGGACATCAAGAGGATTCTAAGGACATGATCATGTAATTGGAAACCTATTTCGGAATTGAAATACCCTCATTGCAATGGGTTAGTGCGATTCTACCGGAGACAGGCAAACACAGATAATTAAAATGTCGTTATTTTACAAATAACATGTTAAGGTTGCTTACCCCTAAAATAAATTTGTTTTTCTGATTAAATGATAAAATCGAAGAAGGTAGTCTGCCCCGCCAAATTCCTGCAACTGGAACTTAAATATCCCGTTACCTAGGCCGGAACTCCCCTAGGAGCGAGAACTCGGAAGAGACACACCCATCTTCACAGAGGACCAAGTTGAGAATCGCCGACGCTAGCTTTGCGCCTTAGAATATAAACCCCACCCCCTATGTATACACGCCTTCCCTTCCAGAAGAAGGGAAGCAACCAACTTATCACGTGCAGGATTCGACCAGAGCAGACTTCGCGTATTTTTACCGCTAGGTTGGAATGTTCCCACACCCTCTAACAATCGCCAAAACAGTCTGACACTTGCGAGAGCCCCTGAGCAAAAGAGTTCTTTCCGGTGCCAGCGAGACATGAGAACTAAAGAGCCAGTCCTTCCATAGGGTACCTAAACAATCCCCCTCTATCTCTTGCTGTGTAGTACAAATACCCTAAATACAAATACAAATACACTATCCTTCAAACAACACCTCCTGAACTTAGCACGAAAGTTGGAAACAGCATCGTCTGTAAACTGTGTGGAACTACCTGGAGATCTTCAGCAACCACCTTGAGATCTTCAGCCTTGGGTTTGGTGTATTCAAGTGCTGAGTACTGTGCACCTGTTTGGTTGAAAAGTCTTGTTGACACCCACGTTAATACAACAATGCGCATCATATCTGGCGCAATCACATCTACTCCAGTTCATTGGCTTCCACTGCTAACTAGTATAATGCCACCTGATCTACGCCGATCTAATGTCCTTATGTAGGAATTCCACAAGATCTTGAGAAATCTTAGTCAACCCGCGCATAGTGACCTGTCAATTTTGAATCTTAATAGACTAAAATCACGCCATCCAGCTCTGCGTGATGCTGCTGACATGGATGCTAAGGAAATTGTTGATGGGAAGCAGCAACAGATGTGTACCTGCATACCTTCTTCTCAGGTCCCAGACCTAGAAGAGATCCCACCTACCACGCAAGACCTGGACTGCCCTGAATGGAATCAGAACAGGACATGGACAATGCAGAGCCGCTCCCCATAAGTGCAAAAAGCTACCTAATCCAGACTGTGACTGCGGAGCTCCCCACCAGACTATTCATCATATCGTCAGGGAATGTAAGATTAGAGCCTTTCACGGTGATGAATAAGACTTCCTGCTGGTAACTCCAGATGCTGTACGCTGGATTAAAAAACTTGATATTCAATTGTGAAGCACGCGTTACTTTGTTTCTCGTCTGTAAATATATATAACTGATATTGTCTGTATAATAGAGGTCTGCATTATCTCTGATTTTTACCGGCGAGTACCGCTCGCCTCTCTGGCTCTCGGGAGTATGCGGCCGAGCGTCCTGTGCAGCCGGTTGCGGGCTACCGATCATCAGCGACTGGCCGAGTGCGCCAAGCGCTCGGTCGGTCGCCAGTAACCGGCGGATTCAGTGCTAGCAGCCAGCGAGCTGCGCTTCGCCGGACTCGAGATCATAGGCCACTACTTGACATTAACCCTCACCTATTTCTTTTACAAATGTCTTCCGTTTTTTATTATCAGTTCTATAACCTAAATATTAAATTGAATACCGGCATGTTACATTTGAAGTGTATTAATATGTTGCAGACTATTGGATTTTCGTCTTTGAGGTGATCATGTATTCCAACATTTGTAACGTTATGAACTGTAATGTCTTCATATAGTATTTTGTTCCGTTCGCTAGATAAACGGGGACTCGGTAATAATGGGCTATGTGTAGCCTATCTCCAGACTCGGCCACATATACACTGTACTAATATCAAATGCAGGATAAACAAGGAATGCAGGATTGTTTTTAAACAAGTACTCATCACTTTTCGTTTTACAAGCGTTAATTTATGAACAAATTATGACCTGTAAATAAAATTACATGTGAATCATAACTATATAATTCGTTTTTCGTCATTGGTGCTGCCTGATGCACAGGAGTCATTTGTGTTCCTGGAGCTACTACTACAGCTGGCGGTTTACACTTCTTCCTGTGAAGTAAATGAAAGCGGAATCATACATTTATAGAGCTTGAGGAATGTTTCCTTTCTAGTGATTACGTGGTATGTTCAGAATACTTACGAAATGTTGATGGATCAATAAGAGATCATCCACCTTGTCTGATTCCAAGCACGACATTTTGCTGGACAGCAGGTGACCGGCCTGGCTAAAATTTCTCTCGCTGGCAGCACTAGTGGCAGGAATGCAGAGAACTCTTCTGGCTACTACCGACAGCCTTGGAAATAACTCCGCATGCGTTTTCCACCACTTCAAAATGTGTCCTTTGGCACAGCTACAGTCGGATTTGGAGAGCGAAAGGTACCTATCGAGATCATTAGTAGAATTTGTGTGTCCATCTTCGTCGTCCTCATCCGAACTCCAGTCCATCTTGGACTTTTTCATGGGAAGAACTTGGTCACTGTTTGCTTGAATGGGCTCTAAAAATGAACAAAAACATCCGTAATGCATTCCTGTCATCTTTAAATATGTATAAAACTTAGTTAGGATTACTGGCTACTAAAAAGCTATATTTCCAGTGAATTCCTATATATATCGCAAAAATGACATCAAAGTGCATTGTGGAATTTTTAGGCTGCGAAACCCTTCCCAAATATTGTACATTTTAGACGGCATAATTGTTGATCAAACAAAAGGTGGAAGATTAGACAAACAAACATTCGTTTACTAATTTGTTTCAGTGATTCAACCTTACCATTTACAGGCAGTTCCGAGCACAATCGTCGAATTTCAGCATACGCGACTTGCTTTTCTTCTGCTGTGACTTTCTTCAAATGACGTCGTGATGGCCATAGACCCATTGCAACGTAATGGACAGCCTCCAATTTGCACTTCTCTCTGATGAAGTATGCTGCTCTCGTCTTTATTTTCGTCATGCACTGAAAAGGATAAACAATATATACATAATTAAATTCCGATAATTCAACAGGTTTATAAACGATCGTAACTTATAAAAATATTTCTTACTTCGTTGTCACTCTCTTCTGGTTCACAATGATGTAACAGACGCGTGTACCAAGGCAGCACACGTTCCAGCGTTGTTACTTTTTCACTTTCCAAATCCAAACTCGCTTCTTTAAAGGGTGTTAAAAAAGCGATAACTTCTCGTACGCACTCTTCATGGAAAGTTTCTAAGAGTTTTGATTCTAGTAGATCTCGAATATCGTCAATTTGACTTAGGATGGAATTGAGCATTAACAGTAAACTGTTCCACCGCGTTACAGCTTCTTGTTTCACAGAGTGCTGCAGACGCCCCGAGTGATCCGATCTCTTCAAATAGCCTACTATAGCTCTTGCTGATACCAAGCACGAGAGGATTTCAGGAGCTTGAAATGTGTGACGAAGCGCAGTCATCAGGCAGTGATCAAAGCAAGGCAAACGGTCGTAAGATTCAAGTGCGTTCTTCATATTAGCTTCTTGGTCGGTGATAAAGTAACATTTTGTAAGATCATTCTTGTTAATTGCTAACTCAAGCAACCGCTCTTCGATTTCGTAACGAATGTTCTCTGCTGCCTTAGGTATGTCCGGAAATGAAATGAAATGAAATGGCGTATGGCTTTTAGTACCGGGAGTGTCCGAGGACAAGTTCGGCTCGCCAGATGGAGGCCTTTTTGATTTGACTCCCGTAGGCGACCTGCGCGTCGTGATGAGGATGAAATGATGATGAAGACGACACATAGACCCAGCCCCCGTATCAGCGAAATTAACCAATTAAGATTAAAATTCCCGACCCTGCCAGGAATCGAACCAGGGACCCCTGTTGCCAAAGGCCAGCATGCTAACCATTTAGCCATGGAGCCGGACGGTATGTCTAGAAACTCAGTTGTTAGCAAAACAAGCGTTCTTAGCTGCCACTCATCGTTAACATAATGCGTTGTCACAGTCAAAAAATTTCTCTTCTTGTAGTTATCAGACCACAGATCAGCATCTAAAGCGCACATTTTGTTCTTTAGGGCACATATTAGCTTGGGCACCATTGTCGCCCGTATTTTGTCGGCCTTTTCTTTAACATGCCGTGATACAGTGGTAGGGTGCGGAAGAACATCTTCTATATTGACTTTGCCATAAGTCGCGCCAACATTGATGAGCTCCTGCGAATAGTTCTTGAAGCCAACCTTACTACAAGTATTTAACGGTAGCAAATCTATTCCACTCATATCGACCAACTTATCAACAACAACTTTCTTTACGCTGCTTGGTACTGCACGTGTTCGGTGGAATTCTGATCCGCAGTTACTTTTGCAGCGCCAAATCATACCTGTTGTGCTTGACTGGTAAGAAAGTACAGTATCACATGTGGCACACTCCACGAAACCAGAAGAAGCCTGCGTGACAGGATCCACTACAAGTGCAAACGATTTCCAAGCTTCACTCTTCGCCTCCTCTTCCGACATATCTTTCTTCTTCAGGACTAACGAGCCGCTCCTAATTCTCTCCAGAATACTTCTCTTCCGTTTCTTGAATGCAGCGTTTACAACCTATACTTGGTTGATCCATAACGCTGTCTGCACTGCTCAAAGCCCAGTCACCAACTGATTTTACACACGATTTCTGATGCAAATCCGTACCGTTGAGCGCGCGGCGGTTTACTGTCACCGGCCGGGATTATGATTACGCTCGAGCGCCCGGCAGTGCTCGACACTTCCTCTGATCACCGAGAGGTGAAGGACGACCGGCCACATGGTGCATTAGAAGGCCACAGCCTTATCGCAACGTGAGCTTTTCCCAGCCGTCGAGCAGCGGCACGAAATGGGCAATGCTCCAGCAGTTGTTTTCCTCCAAATGCAGAGCTCTACTGTATAAGCCATACGCTAAATAATAAATACTCGGTTTTCTTAATAATAATAATAATAATAATAATAATAATAATAATAATAATAATAATGAAAACCTACAACCTGTTTTCCAGTCAGTGACCGGGTAAGGGATGGAATGAATGAAGCCCCATCTTGCGGCGAGGATAGGAATTGTGCCGGCTGCCGAGGCCTGTCGCACTCTTCTGGAGCATTTATTAATGACTGACGGATGATATGAAATGATATTGGAGAGTGTTGCTGGAATGAAAGATAACAGGGAAAACCGGAGTACCTGGAGAAAAACCTGTCCTGCCTCCGCTTTGTCCAGCACAAGTCTCACATGGAGTGACCGGGATTTGAAAAACGGTATCCAGCGGTGAGAGACCGGCGCGCTGCCGCCTGAGCCACGGGGGCAATAATAATAATAATAATAATAATAATAATAATAATAATAATAATAATAATAATAATAATAACAGTATCCTGAACTCTGTGATAAACTTCACGTCACCTTCAGAACGTCTCTCCTTGCTCACAGTTAAGTGCGCCAATAAAGCCTATACACTAATTAATGCACACGCTCCGTCAACAGTGAACCTGACGATAATAAGGTTGAACAATTTTGGTCACAACTCGAACGGGCACTTACCAAGATCCCTCAGCATCATGTAAAAATCCTCCTTGGAGATTTTAATGCGCAAATCGGCAGAGAAAGGGAACACAGGCATATCACTGGATGTTTCTCAGCACACAAGAAGACTAACGCAAATGGACACCGTTTAATCAACGTATGTGGAATGGCAAACCTCCAGCTGATGTCCACACACTTTAAGAAACTTCCACAAAAAATGACCACATGGAAGTCGCCAATCAGTCACCTAGGCGATTACCAGATCGACCATGTAGCAATTACCAGAAAATTTTCCCCAGAAATTATGTATATCAGGGTACGCAAAGGTTATGTAGAGTCAGACCACCACCTCTCACAAATCAAAATCCGTTTCAGACCCAATCGAAGGAAATACCAAAAACCTACAATCCCACGCATTGACCCAGGTTATCTGCAAGAACATGCACATGAGTTTGCACAGTCATTGCGTGCAAATGCAAAAATATGGTATGCACTCTTTGAGACTATCCAAGAATCATCTAGGAAACTTGGCCAACCACCCCGTAAACGGAAACATAGATGGTGGACTTCGGATTGTGACAGAGCACTGGAAACACGTATGCGAGCCTGGAAGAACTGGAACAGTCATCAAAAACCAGAGAATTGGCATATCTTTTCAGAAATTCAGAAGCAAACGTCCAAAAGACTCAGACGAATTAAACGTGCATACCATAACAAGATATTATAGGAGATCGATAATGACTTCAAACGGAATAACACGAGAAATTTCTACAAAACCTTTCGCGAAGAGCTGACCAGCTACAAGCCACCCACTCTTTCTTTTCGACGCCCTGACGGAACTCTCGAGACAAACACAAAGGCTAACTGTGACATCCTGAAACAACACTTCAAAAAGTTACACAACTGCGAACCACCAACTGAGAGACTTCAATTCCACATACCCACTCCAAACCCAGATGCACTTCCACCGACTCATGAGGAGATAAGGAGCATCATATTACATCTCAAAAACAATACAGCACCAGGAGAAGACGGTGTAATCGCCGAGATGCTGAAGATTGGAGGGGATCAAATGATCGACCAATTACAGGTTATCATTGCGAACATATGGAAAAGTGAAGTCATACCTGTAGATTGGAAAACTGCCCTGATCCATCCACTGCATAAGAAAGGTGACAAGATGGATCCAAACAACTACCGAGGTATTTCTCTTCTGCCAATAGCATAAAAAATTCTTTCACGTGCTCTGATTGCCAGATTGGAATAACAGACAGAAGATAAGATCGGCGAATACCAGGCGGGCTTCCGTCCACATCGATCGTGCGTGGAACAGATCTGGAACCTGAAGATGATACTCCAACACCGCCAGTCAAACCGCACAGTGGTCACTTTCGTAGATTTTAAAAAAGCATACGACTCAATAGACCGTGGTACCCTGTTCAATGTTTTTCGAGAATACGGTGTTGATAACAAAACAGTCACGTTAATCCAACAAACCTTAACAGATACAACCTCTAAGGTGAAGTTCATGGGTGAAATCTCTGCACCCTTTGAAATAAAAACAGACGTTAGACAAGGTGATGGATTGTCTCCACTTCTGCTCAACCTAGTACTGGATAACGTCATTAAAAGATGGGAGAAAGAAGTACCCGGAATAAACATGGTAACGAAAAGTAAACGGATTAACATTAAATGCCTTGCCTTTATTGACGATCTAGCAATAATTACCCGGACACCCCAAGAAGCCAGGCACGCCATCGAGAAGCTTCACGAGATTGCAATCAAAACTGGTCTCCACATCTCTTATGAAAAAAAACCCCGCAATATATGGACTCCAAGTGCACACACCTAACATCACTAGCGACCATATATGGCACCATTTTGCAAGTCAAACAATTCCAGTACTTGGGTGAAATTATTGGTAATTCAGGCAATGAAAAAGCAGCCAACAAAATGCGCGCAGAGAAACTACGTAAAGCATACCTAATCACCTGGAACTTCTACAATAAGAAATCAATATCCACAAAAGCCAAACTCCGACACTACCACACTGTTGTCCTCCCTGAGGCACTCTACGCAACTGAGACATCAGCACTTACTATTAACATCAAGGACATTGAGAAAATTGAACGACAGGTACTGAGGAAGATATTCGGGCCCAAGTTTCAAGAGGATAAATGGATGTGGAAAAGCTCGAAATAACTCTATGCATTAACTGAGCGATTCACTTCAGTCACACGCAAACGGCGTATGAAATTTTATGGATATTTAGCACGAATGGATGACTTACGACTGACTAAGAAAATATTTCTTACTATCAATGGAAACCGTCAAACCAAAGTTCGCTGGCTAGTGGATGCACAAAAGGACCTCGCAGAAGTCGACGTTGATTCAATGACAACCACAAGATATACATACAGACATAAGATCAACAGCCATAAATTTTCACCCAAGAATCCATCTGAGAAAAGCTTGAAACTCAAAAGCTCATGGACACAAGAAAGATGGCAGGCCCATAGTGAAAGGATGAGGAAATTTTGGGAAGAAAAGAACAAGAAGATGAAGAATACCAGTGCTATTTAATGGTTCCACGTGCTCCTTAAGGGGCTAAACGAATGTATATAATAATAATAATAATAATAATAATAATAATAATAATAATAATAATAATAATAATAATAATAATAATAATAATAATAATAATAATAATAATAATAATAATAATAATCTGCAGAGCATGCAATCCCACGGAAAATTTAATATGCATATTAAAAACTGGTATTATAACTCTTCTCAGACTTGAACTTCACAACTCACAATAGGAAGGAATTTTACTACTTACATAATCGCACGCGCCACTGATGCAGAATAATGAGGAGGGGTACAGTTCGGGCATACTCGGGCTCTGTAACTAGCCATCCATGGTGCTAGGCGACCAGCCAGTTAACTTAGTTCGCAGTAAATACGTTGTAGCCACTTGACTATCCAGCGTGTCTATCATTTAACACCAAGTCAGACTTGCGTCACGCAATGTTATCACAAAAACCTAATGGGACAGTCCCAATCCTATGTACACCCATACATTCTGAAATGATTATTTATTCATAGGTCAAAATCTTGCCGTTGCCGGCAAGTCCTAGTGTTTACAGTGCACTATGTCCCCCGGTGTGGGCTAGAACAAATTTGTTACTTTCATTGTCCAGTCTCAGTCTCATCGCTTGACAATATGAAAGTGACTGAGGTAAGAGCGATGCCAGTAATGCCATTCCTTATGCAGCAAGTTCCTGTTATGGAGGGTGTGAAAATGTCACCCATAGGGTCGGTAGGTGCGGGCTTGGCAGACTGAAATGTAATAGCAACTTCTGGCTCAGTGAGGAAAGTAACGGGAAACTACCTCACTCCTCATTTCCCTAGTATGTCTCCTCAGCGATGCCTGGGCCACCCATGTCGGCTGATGGCGGAGCTGTTGACGTCCAAACCAGCCCCCGGGCTGAGCACTCAACATACATACAGGTCAAAATCTTCTAAGCCACTAGAGGTTCGCTGTTTTGGAGACTTGTGAGGTGATTCAGAAGCTATTAACTATCTGCGGTTTATTTACATTCACTTGTGACAGATTTCTCACTTTCATCCTTCATTTATGACTTCTTATTTCTTTCCGTATCCACTGGTATTAAGTTTACCATATCTTTCTTTCGTCTACTATGGACCTTCCTTTTCTTCGTATGACACTCTGATTCTTTGAGACATTAGAGCACTTCTCCTTTCAGTTAATGCTACGAGGGAACGGTCATTTCCCGGTTCTTTCCCTTAATAATCACTACCTTCTTCATCACCAACACGACATCTCTAAGATATGTGTGTATATAAAATCCGTCCTTACTTTCAGGACCAAATTAATTTTCTGGTTGAAAATCATATTCTCACTTTTTGGAATACATATTGAGTAAAACAATAGTAACTGGGATGAATTACAGGTACCTGAGAAATATTTTACTGAGTTGCAATAACAGATTACTTTATTAACAAGTATAAAGTAAAGTTACAATTACTTCACAGAACGCCAGTATTTACGAGGTCATTGACATTTTTTAACAGGAAGCTGGGATTATAACAAAGTTTGCAAGGAAAAATATGTTACCTCATTTTCTGTTCTTTTGGATAGAGACATGGCAATAATCACTAAGTGAGACTAAACATGACACCTTTAAACTCTGAAAGAATTATTGCTCCCAAACAAAGTTTCATTTCACTTCCATGTTCTCATTATTTTCCGGGCCAATTAATTCAAAATATGTATTCAAATAGGATAATTGAAATTCCTTAACGCCTTCACCGTCATATATTTATTCTGGTTCCATTACTGATCGTGTGCAAACACCTCAAAGTTGTAGAACACGGGTATCTAAATCTCAGCCAGTAACCACAATAAGCTGCGAGTAAATAAACGAGCATCCTTCGTGTTAGAGATGGCTGAAAAATAACGTAGCAGTTACTTTGTCACAGTTATATGCCTGTCACTGTTACAAATGTAACCAGGACAAAAAATAACAGGTTACCGAGTAACGACAACAGAATAACGTACTAATGAAAACAGTAACTGGGAAGTGGGAACTGTCACTAGTAGCGGCTTACAGACGCAGAATGTTACCTTCAGAGTTCAGATAGTACGCATATCTTCCAAATGACAACGCTTTCGTAGGAGATTGCTTTAAGTCAAATACACTATAGTGTATAATATACTCTACAATGTATTTGCCTAAGTTGTTGCTGTCGTCTGGTAACTAAAGTGTAAAATGTTATGACATATTCAAGTGTTCAGGGGTAATCGTTGAATAAAGACATCGCGTAGGGCTACTTACATTATAATATTATTATAAGTTTCAGCGGTATAATTTTTCTTGTACCGTAAATAGTATGCTAACTTTGCATATGTTCATGTTTTCATGTCTTCTATCCTTGATCGGGACATTTTCAAACTTACTCCTCTAGAATTCAGAAAAGACGGTATGTTGTCTTCTCATTTCATCCGTTGTCTGCCTCTCTTAACTTAATAGCAAGTAGGAATGCATGTTTTGCTGCACCGATTTTCAACAGTGTAGTGTTGCGTGCGCGCATGTGCGAGTGAATGAATGGGGTCTCGCAACACAGCTGTAAGGTGACAAGCTTGAAGCCGTGACCAGTGGCGGCTCGTGGATATCAGCAGTGGGGGGCGCACCTTAGTTTCATAATTCCACAAATATCTCAAGTTCTTCAAAACATGTTATCAAGATACACAATTCGAACACTATACGGTGCAATGCATACGCAATTGTTTTGATTATTATTATTATTATTATTATTATTATTATTATTATTATTATTATTATTATTATTATTAAATGCCTTTACTGGCAGGACCTAGTGTTTACAGTGCACTATGTCTTCTGGTATGGGCTAGAGCAATTTTGTTACTTTCATTGATCTGTCTCTGTCTTATCCTTGGCTTTGACAATATGAAAGTGACTGAGGTATGAGCGATGCTAGTAATTCCATTCCTTCTGCAGCCAGTCCCTGCTATGAATGGTGTGAAAATGTTGCTCATAGGGTCGGTTGGTGCGTGCATTTCAGTGGGCTTCGCAGACTGATATGTAACAGCAACTTCTGGCTCAGTGAGGAAAGCAACGGGAAACTACCTCACTCATTTCCCTAGTATGCCTCTTCAGTGATGCCTAGGCCATCTATGACAGCTGATGGCAGAGCTGTTGAGGATCCAACCAGCCTTAGGGCTGAAGACTGAACATACATACAGATTTATTATTATTATTATTCAGTAATTATTATTCAATAATAATAATAATAATAATAATAATAATAATAATAATAATAATAATAATAATAATAATAATAATAATAATAATAATAATAATAATAATAATAATAATAATAATTGCCTGTTCTTGTCCACCATCGAGTTATGTTTACGAATAGTTTCATTGTAGTGATCACTTACACAAGACACGACATTGACTTCACCAAGCATTTCAAAGTCCATGGTACTATTGATATCACCCCTGTGGTGATCCATTTATCTCCTTTCCTAGAACGGGAGAATAGCGGGCAAGGAAAGCAGTAAAAGGTTTCTGAGATATCACTTCCACATATCCGCGAGTTCTTGTTATATACGTTAGGAGAACTAATTTGTCTTTGGAAAGCCCTATTTTCATTTTTCTTTGTCTCCGGTTTTTTCAACAAAAAGTCTGGTGTCGGCTTCAGTTCGACTTTCTTCTCGGTGGAAAGAGAAGAAAACGTTAGTTCTTTAATATGTTCGACGGTAATCATACTGTACGAAGTGCATATATAACACTACGGCTAGATATAAATCACAACCTTTCTCCTAATTTCACCTTGTCACAGTCACATCACGGTCATTCATCAACACAAAGTTAAACATCGCGCTCTCCAGTGAGTATGGCCAACATGAGTCAAGTGCGAGGAGCCAGTAGTTACAGTCGTTACTCGTTTCGTTAGTTAATAATCCTAAAAATTACAAGACTATTTTAAATGTATACCGGCACATTTAACTCAGGTAAGTGCCTCACTAAAATAGTTCCTAGTTTTAGGAGAGAAATGGCATAAACTGACCCCTGTTAAATAGAAATCATATCACCAATGTTTCGGGTGGGTTGGCTGCAACGATGGGCCGCGGCAGAAACGCGCCGGAATCTCCGTAGAACAGCACATCTCTACTGCGCCTCTGATTGGCTCCCTCAAGGCCAGTCAAGCGAGACTCGGGAGTATTTGGTCCGCTGTGAGAGAGCGCCCTCCTGCGTAGGGCCAGCAGAGCATCGCGCCGCAGCACAGTACAACTCGCGCCCTTGATAATAATCTTATAGTAAAATATTTCCCTTGTTAACATTTAAGATTAAAACTCCCAAATTTAATGGAAACCCCTGGGGGGCGCGCGCCTTAGCGCCTCCCAAACGAGCCGCCACTGGCCGTGACCAATTAAAAGGTGCGTAACGTTGGACGTTATTTTTAACTGTTACTTTTCACAATAACTTTACTGCAGTGACAGCTGTAGCAGTTACACAAAAATAACCATTTGTCACACTTCTACTTTCATGTTATACCCTAGGCGCTGCACCTCGTGAATGTACATCGATTAAATATAACAGTTACTATAATGTAACGGTTACAATGTTGTTTTAATAAGTAAATTGCGAGCTGCAAGTAAAAATTACTGAAAATCCTCCTTTCAAGTAATTCGATTACTTTTATTCGATTACTTCCTTACTCCGTACATCTCTGTGACTTTCACTCAGTTCCCAACATATAAATACATGGAAAGTCCTAGGATATGACTGTTCCAATTAGTGCTAAGGATTCCGAAAATCTAAGTGTCTCTCCATACTTACACAATAGTTCCTTCTATGATTATTCAAGGATTGTATAAAGATCCCCTTGCAGTGATCCAAACAAAGTTTCATTTCACTCTCATGTTCCCATTATCTTCCGGGCCAATCAATTCGAAATATGTGCTCAAATAAAAAAAATGAAACTCCTTTAACACCTTCACAGTCATATGTTTATTCCAGTTCCATTACTGACCGTGCGCAAATTCACAAAGTTGTAGAACACAAGTATCTAATTCTCGCGATTACCATTTCCATGATTAGACACACACTGCTTAGTAATAGCCCAATGCCTAACAGACAAAAAGAAAGTTGTATATCATTCAGGTCTAACTGATACGGGTTTACTGTCGTGATTTCAGCGTTATATTTGAAAAAGTACTTACATACGTCGATTTTTACATCTGTTAGCCATTTTAACGTAATCCCAGATGCTACAAGGCGATGCATCGCGCTGTTGTATCTTGACAGGAAAGGAGATCGGCGTGGTGCCATGTAGGACAAGAAGAACATTCGAGGACACTCTTGGACAATGTGTAAATATTTATCTGCGTCGGGTATTAGTGTCATAACCGTCTCAAGCAATTCACCAAAGAAGAGCAAGGACATGTCCTTTTGTTGAATTATACGTGTTATTATTGAGAAATCAGGGCTTACGTACTTTAGTTTACGGTCCAAGGAATGGGCTGTTTTGGAATCTAATCCACGAAAAGTCAACAAGTGATTTTGGTAATTGGTGATGATTGTTAATCCGGATTCATCTAGCTGTTCTAAAGTATTTATGTCTTGTTGATTACTCGGAGAAGTCATTGCATGAACTAATGCTGCTTGCAAGGTGCACATGATCACCAAGCTATAAATCATGCAAAACATCAAGAAAAGACGATGAGAACTTCGCTTTACCGTGAAGAGTTTCGGCCATGTTACTGCACATTCGATACGAACAATTACAAATAAATGTTCCGTAATTTTCTGGAAACCTTGCAGGGTCAACCAAGTGAGAGTGAGCACTATTGTTGTAATTGTAATACTTAACCATATCTCCCAATTAAAGCAATTGATTAGTTCCATCCATGGATCATTTGGCTCCTTAGGAACTACGATACACAACCTTCCAGAGTTAATTACTGGTAAAAGAAATGAAACCTGCGCTGAACTGAAATGTCTCAACTCGCAAGAAATTAGTGATATATCTGCCTTTGCATTTACTATATCAGCTAGCGATCCAGTAAAATTTCCTGTGTTCTCTTCGAATCCATATGGAGTAATGTATCGATGGTGTAACGATAACACGAGTGAAGTTCATAAATTGTTCTAGAGTGTCAAACAGGAACCCCTCCATTCCAGTGAAATGGTCCTTTGACACTGGTATAGCTTGGATACTTCTCGGAAATATTGAAACTCTTATGGGAAGACCATGCAAATTAGCTATTACTTTGAACATTTCATGTTCTAAATTTGAGTCTTCATCTAAATGTATGGTTCTTAATTGCCCTCTAGTATTATTAGTGATCAAAAATGGATCAAATATTGTTACTTTTTTTATTGGAAGATGGTGTTCTTTGGTACTAAATTTTACAGTGGCTACTTTCAGAAGCTTATACTTAATCCAAAACATTTCCAATACTGAATAGTCCACCTGCAGATCGCATATGTTTCTCCTGTTATCAACAACAAGAACAACGATTCTGGATTCAATGTGCCAATTATAAGCCACAGACTCCAAATGCTGAATTGAAAACTCTCCACTGTCTATCACCAAGAGATAGGCTCTTCCGGAGGGTTCCTCGGCATTCGTCTCTTTCTGAGTGAAGGAAGGTAGCTGTGATACCAATACTGGTACCTGAGATTGTTCGTGCGCTTTACTCAAGTACTCCTGTATCATTTTGTTATAACACGGTGATGATACAACTGAAGTATATAAGGACACCTCACGCGCATTACCCCTATGCCATCCATCCAGTTTTTCCAATATAAAGTACATATCTGGAAATTCGATGGATAATTCCAGGAAATTGCTTAACGAACACTGCACTGCATATATTAAAGATGTGCTCATAAAAACGTACAGTATTTCCATTTTGAATACACTGAAAGAAGTCAGAGAAATAAATTTCGTAAATCCGTTATGGGCGTTAACACGTACCTGATATGTTCAATTAGTGTCCGATTCATAGGTCGTAACCCTTGAGGGATGAAAAAGTGAGGGAAGAGGCGAATAGAGTTAGAAACGTAAAATAAGCATGCGTTAAGTGACAATTTTGGTTTGCAAGTTCGTGGAATTCGCACAAAATCATTGGACTTCTGTGCATTTTCAGTCTGCGTGTTATGATACTCAACCACTGGAGTGCATAAGTAAACTATTGTTTACTGAATAGTAATAGTAGTAGTGGAATTATAACATGTCTTCACTTCGGTTTTTAACACTTTCTCGCGATAATTTTCGGCATTCCTCTGAGGGGTCTCAAGCTCAGCGTCGGACAGTAAGTTATTTCAGTGCATCATTCCAAATGGATTAGAATTAAACTGTGATAGTTTGTAAAATAATTTCACTTGTGTTGACATAATTGATACCCATTTTTACAGTTTAATTCTTCACGACTCTTGGGTTGCAGGATTATGACTTGCACTGCTGAAATGGGCCAAAAATAATGATTGATACGGAGTTATATGTGATTACAGGATCAAACATCTTGTATATTCCTGAATTTTATATTTAAATTAATTTTGGTTTACTCGCGAACAATTCCACTGCCAATGGCCATTTCCGTTTTCTACGAACAGAAGAGGCTCACTTTCACATAACGACTGAAGTTCATACTAGTAACTGTATTGGCAATTACTAGCATTCAGATGATTTTAATCGTTATTAACACAAGAAGATCTGAGACAAGAGAATGTTCCTTTTCGTAGTTTCTCTAGAGAATAGGAAACATTTTGTCGCTAATCTACATTTTATATCTGTTTATTGCACATTACGAATACGCATTAGTCTTTGTAGGAGGGTTACGAGAAGTGTCTGATGAAAGTACTCTTTAATGAATATTAGTACTTTCAGTCATGGGAGTAGTAAATAGTTACTTATCTCTGACAGGAAACTACGCTAAACATTGAAACTTAATGCATATTCTAAAGGGACGTTTTAAACTCAGTTTAATATAATTTACTTGCAGGTACATTCATGATGAAAAATAAGAGCTAGTTAAATGATTTGTAGAGCTTCTGACTTTGGCATGACTGTGGGAATTAAGGAAGATAAGGGAAGAGAGAGCGAATTTGAGGGATATGATAAGGCTTGAAATGGAGGACAGGGTTGAAATAGGTCTGCCTCAATCAGTGTACAAGATAAGGTAAGTAGGCAAGAGGGAGGGGAAGGAAGGGGAAAAGTCGTGGAAGGCAAGCGGGGTAATCTTTCTGAGGAGATGGAAAAAGACGGAAAATGGTTTTCTTCTGGGAGTGGACCAAAGAGAGGTGTCGGTGAGAAATCGATATGAGTCATTGCTGATTGATCAGCAAAGGGAAAGACGGAGATGAGGGAATTTATAGAGAGGAGTGATGGGACAAGAGGAAAAGTAACGGTAGGAAAGGGAAACGTAGTAATAGGGAAGGGGAAGAGGGTATGGCCTTAATTTTCTCTGTTCATATTTCTACCTGTATCCTTCTATTACGCGAATCGTACGTTGAGCTTTTAGCCCAGAGGCTGGTTTGGACCTCAACAGATCCACCATCAGCGATCATAGGTGGCTCAGGCGTCACTGAAGAGGCGTACTAAGGAAATGAGGAGTGATGTAGTTTCCCGTTATTTTCCTCATCGAGCCAGAAGTTGCTATTATATATCAGTCTGCCAAGCCTACTGAAATGCACGCTCTAACCGATTCTTTGAGCGATATTTTCATACCATTCAAAACAGGGACTGACTGCATAAGGAATGGCATTACTAGCATCACTCACTCCTCGGTCACTTTCATGTTGTCAAAACCAAGGTTGAGACAGACAGATAAATGAAAGTAAAACATTTGTTCTAGCCCACACCAGAAGACATAGTGCACTGTGAACACTAGGTCTTGCTAGCAAAGGCTCGTTGAATCACTGAATGTGAAATCCGATAGATGTCTCTAATTTTAGCATAACGTCTCACAGATTTTGTAAAATGTATTTTAATGAAACTTTGTATGTTCAGAATGTAATTATCATCAAGTTAACTTATAATCAAACGTCAAATACATTGATATAATGACAGAAATGCCTAGGACAAACTGCTGTCGGTTGCAAACCCTGTGTCTTTTCAATAGTTTCCCCGAATAGTTGGAGAATTGATCCTCTTGCAACTAGAAGCTTTATCTTGGGGAACAATTTTTGATCTGCGACGATTTCACTTGTGACTGATCGCTATCGTAATCTTTCTCTAGGTCCTGCTTGCAATATTGTGATATTTTTATGTGGTTCGGTATACATTTAATACATATTTTTTTGACATATAGACTTCTACTAATTCACTTTTCTTCGAGAGATAATAGCTGAGGGAGGCAGGTGTAAGGACTGTGGGCGTGAGTGGGAATTAAGAAAGATGAGGGAAGATATAGCGAATTTGAGGGATATGATAAGGCTTGAAATGGAGGACAGGGTTGAAATAGGTCTGCCTCAATCAGTGTACAAGATAAGGTAAGTAGGCGAGAGGGAGGGGAAGGAAGGGGAGAAGTCGTGGAAGGCAAGTGGGCTAATCTTTTTAAGGAGATGGAAAAAGACGGGAAAAAATCCTCCGGGAGTGGACCCAAGAGAAGTATCGGTGAGAAATCGATGTGTGCCATTGCAGATTGACCAGCAACGGGAAAGGTGGAGATGAGGGAAGTTATAGAGAGGAGTGATGGGACGAGAGGAAAAGTAACGGTAGGAAAGGGAAACGTAGAGTAGAGGATAGTAATAGGGAAGTGGAAGAGGGCAGTAAGAGGGAGGAAGTAAATACTGCACGCGTCATGGAAGTTAAGGGAGACCAGGAGTGGAGGTGATCTAAAGACGAGGGTTGGACTGATGCTCTGGTCATGGGTAACTCAGTTGTCCGGCTCCATGGCTAAATTGTTAGTGTGCTGGCCTTTAGTCACCGGAGTCCCGGGTTCGATTCTCGGCAGGGTAGGGAATTTTAACCATAATTAGTTAATTTCCCTGGCACGGGGGCCGGGTGTATGTGTTGTCTTCTTCATCATTTCATCCTCATCACGGCGCGCTGGTCGCCTAAGGACGTCAAATCAAAAGACCTTCACCTGGTGAGCCGAACCCGTCCTGGGATCCCCCGGCACTAAAAGCCATACGCCATTTCTTTTTGGTGACTCAATTGCTAAGTATATAAAGAGAGTGTATGGATTAAAGGGAACCAGGGTAGAGTGTTATCCAGGAATTGGGTTAAGGCAGATATTGAGGAAAATAGAAGGTAAGGAGAAGGGTAAGTATAATGTGGGAGTTTTTAACGTTGGTACCAATAACGTAAGGCAAGCAGGAATACATACTAAGTTAGTTGGGGATTTGTGGGATATGATTACGGCAGCACGAAAGAAGCTTAAAGAAGCAGAGATTGTTATCAGTGGTATAATACGTAGGAGGGATACTGACTGGAGGGTGGTTGGGTATTTAAATGAGACTATGGAAAGGTGTCGTGTACCGACCTCCCAGGGGCTCGAACCGGCGGACTGTCAGTTGAATGGCAGCCGGGATACGCAGCCGAGATTCGATCTCAAGGTGTCAAGGGAAATAAACTAATATTAGAGTAATAAACAGTAATGCAGGACACCTTGTAGCATCAGAATACTTGTATGGTAATTATAGTTAGATTTAATAATTGGAAAGAAGAAGGAAGCTTTTCAGTTAAGTAGTGGAGAGCCTTATTCAGAGAGCTTGTGAAATGCGCCTACAACAACATGTTGACAACAAGCGGCTTGTTTGTTATTGACAAGCAGATTTGGTATGCGAGCCAGGCGGCCCGCCGACGCCGACAAAGGGACAAAGCCAGTACAGTTGCACTCTAATAGAGAGAAGGAAGGAAGAAGTGCAAAGTAGGACAGATACAGTAGTGCTCAGAGGGCAGCACCTATCGTGACAATTAGTAGAGGATAGTAGTTGAGGGCGCCACATACTAGGTGAGCAGACAAGTAACGCCCATAAGACCCAACCCCTAAGGTAGTGGGAAGGGATCGGCCTTTGCTTCAAAGAGAGCAGATATAACCTTAAGCCAAGATGGCGCGGGGCTCTCTCTCGACCAGTGATTCGTACTTTCAGGACCAGGCTCTTTCGAGCAGTTAATCGTGTCATTAAAATTGTACATACGTGCCGCAGGGCAGTATTCGGATATTTCGCGTAGCAGTAGTGTAGGCGCGTGAAATAAGCTCTCTCCTCAGATCGACATACTCAAACTTGTAAATGTGTTGTATAGAGTAGACTTAATCGTCCTGTTTAATAAAGGACAGTGAGTTATTTTATCTTTTATTTCGGGAGTTGCGGGACAGAGTTACACCTACAATTACCTCCCTACTTTCCGCTCGGCAGGACATGTAATACGTCAACATCCAACGGCCTGGTGACCAACCTACTAGAACTCCTCGCGGGACAGGTAGATCACGACCAAGGGTATGTGGGAAATTTGGAGTGAGGTACTAATGGGTGGATAGGCGATAGGGATCTACGTTTAGGTGGCCTTCCCATGAACCACAACGGTACATGTAAGTTAGGAGGTTTATTTAGAAGTGTTATAGGGAGGTACATTATGAGAAACGGGGTGAACTAGGGAGTGGTGATGACAACAAAGGAAGTATGAAGTCAAGTTACAATGACATGAAACTATTAGTGTTAAACTGTAAAACTATTGTAAAGAAAGGAATATAATTATGCCTTTAAATAGATATAGTACCTGGCTCACCGATCTTTGCTCGTAATCATTGTGAAATTTTATTTATACTTGATGAATAGTGATAAAGTAACATGAAAAATACTGTAATTTACGTATAAATCACTTATTGATTGTAAATGTGGGACAAAAATATGCTAACAACTTATTAGTTCGCATAAAGGAGTATAAGATCTTCATCATTGAGTGTCGCCAGGTGTCAGGGATTTCGCTCAATTTCACGCTCGCACGTTATTAGTATTAGTTATTATGTTCGTTGAAAATGCTATCAATTCATGCACCTTTCTTACCCTTCAAATAAATTATGGAATTCTTTACTTCCTCTTCGGTGAAGTCCTGAAAGAGGTTTTGTTCTCCATGTACGATATTATCTACTGTAGTTACAGATTTGTCCTTGTTCAGCACTTTCCTAAATATTCTTCCCAGTCTTCTATGTCAATATCATGAGGGAAGATTTTTTGCTACGGTATTTGCTTTAGGTCGCACTGACGTCATGAGGGAAGTGCGGCTTTCTTGGTTTTAGAGCTATAAATGGATTTAATTTAGCCTCTTAGACGAGTTTCTCTCCTTTTTTATCTACTGTATATGTTTTTCTGTTTTCTAATTTAATAAAGCCTACATGTTCTTCTTTTCATCCTGTAGATATGTGATTCGCTTTCTTAACGTGAGCGCTTTGCTTTGTGGAGAGCAATAAGAGTATTATAGCGTTCTTGATCAAACCATGATTTTGCTTTCCTCGTCCTGTCCTCTATCTTTACCATTCCCATACATATTACCTGTTCTATCTCCTGGGCTGCCTCATTTATGTTTCCTTTGGTTATGTTGCTTTGAATAATTTCCAATGTTGGAGTGATTTCCTGGAAGGCTGCTAGATTGGGTACTCTTTTGTATTTTGTTTTCACCTGTTGGCTCCTCGGTTCAAAGTATTCCGCTGTTGCAGCTATCTTGATAGGTAGTTTTTTCTGATAGGGGTCGTTGGTAAATCATCTATTACTTTGAGAGATTGTATGGTGATTTTATGGTGAATTTATTTTACGGATTGGATGAAGGGAAAGTATGAACTCAGGCACATTGTGAATGGATTAGCAACATACGGTTTCATCACCGCATGTGTGCTAACAAAACTTTTCACACCCCACGAAAGGAATGTATATGTGTACTGTGCGAGACGACTTGCTACATACATCATGTCGTGACGTGTACTAAAAGACTGATGGGAATAACCACATTCTGTTTAACGTAATTAGTCATGTAAACATATTTTAATGGCCATTGGCTCCAATAAAGTTTTATTATAAAGGGGTACAATTTTAATTATAAAAATATGTTAATGAACGTTAACGTTAATGGTTCATGTTTGTGGGTTACTGTAATCACGTCCTAGTTCGTGAACCATGGGCAACGGCTGAGTGGCCTAGTAAGTGGTCCTGAGAGTCGGGATACCAGTTGCTATGGAATGGGAGTGGGCATCTCGCACATATTCTGAGTCATGGCCCTCCTTGTGCTCAGGCGGCTAGGACTATACCATTCACCGGTGGTCCATAACCCTTTAGGGGAGAGATCCTCACTTGGACTATGTGCAAGTAGGGTAGCATCCTGCTTCATGAATTTACCGTGCTCAGAACATTTTAAGCAAGCCTCGGACCTATGGGAGTAACAGAGTCCCACTCCCATTTGAATCATGCAGGCGAGGGACTCCTTGGAAACAACTTGGCGAACGAAATTGAATTCGATGGGGAGCTATCAATATTAATGGGGCTTATGGAAGAAAGAAAGTAGAACTGGCTGATTTAGCAAAGAGGACGCATCTGGATGTGCTAGGAGTAAGTGATATTCGGGTAAGGGGAGATAACGAAGAAGAGATAGGAGATTATAAAGTGACGGGTGTTAGAAAGGGAAGGGCAGGAATACCATTGCACGCAACATAGTTTCTGTTAGGCACGTAAATGAGCGAATGATGTGGGTAGATTAGTCAGGTGGAGGAATTTGGACAAGAATTGTGTCCGTGTATTCACCATGTTAGGGTGCAGATGAGGATGAAGTTGACAGGTTTTATGAAGCATTGAGTGACATCGTGGTCAGGGTCAACAGCAAGGATAGAATAGTGCTAATGGGCGATTTCAATGCGAGAGTTGGGAATAGAACTGAAGGATACGAAAGGTGATTGGTAAATATGGGGAAGATATGGAAGCTAATGGGAATGGGAAGCGTTTGCTGGACTTCTGTGCTAGTATGGGTTTAGCTGTTACGAATATATTCTTTAAGCATAAGGTTATTCACCGCTACACATGGGAGGCTAGGGGTACCAGATCCATAATAGACTATATCTTAACCGACTTCGAATTCAGGAAATCTGTTAGGAATGTACGAGTTTTCCGGGGATTTTTCGATGATACAGACCACTATCTGATCTGTAGTGAAGTAAGTATCTCTAGGCTTAGGGTAAAAAAAGTGAAATTTGTCTGCAAACGAATACGGGTAGAAAATATCCAGGACGAGGAAATTAGACAGAAGTACATGTATATGATTAGTGAGAAGTTTCGACAGTAGACAGTAAGCAGGTTCAGGATATAGAAAGTGAATGGGTGGCATACAGGGATGCTGTAGTACAAACAGCAAGGGAATGCCTAGGAACAACTGTGTGTAAAGATGGGAAAAGGCGAACATCTTGGTGGAATGATGAAGTGAGAGCAGCCTGTAAACGTAAAAGGAAGGCTTATCAGAAATGGCTCCAAACAAGGGCCGAGGCAAACAGGGATTTTTTATGTAGATAAAAGAAACAGAGCGAAACAAATAGTTGTTGAATCCAAAAAGAAGTCATGGGAAGAATTTGGCAATAACATGGAAAGGCTAGGTCAAGCAGCAGGAAAATCTTTCTGGACAGTAATAAAGAATCTTAGGAAGGGAGGGAAAAAGGAAATGAACAGTGTTTTGAGTAATTCAGGTGAACTCATAATAGATCCCAGGGAATTACTGGAGAGATGGAGGGAATATTTTGAACATCTTCTCAATGTCAGAGGAAATCATCCTGGTGGTGTTGCCAACAGCCAAGCTCATGGGGAGGACGAAAATGATGTTGGTGAAACAATGCTTGAGGAAGTGGAAGGGATGGTAAAAAAAACTCCTTTGTCATAAGGCAGGAGGAATAGATGAAATTAGACCTGAAATGGTGAAGTATAGTGGGAAGGCAGGGATGAAATGGCTTCATAGAGTAGTAAAGTTAGCCTGGAGTGTTGGTAAGGTACCTTCAGATTGGTCAAAAGCAGTAATTGCACCTATCTATAAGCAAGGGAACAGGAGGGATTGCAACAACTATCGAGGTATCTCATTGATTAGTATACCAGGCAAAGTATTCACTGGCATCTTGGAAGGGAGGGTGCGATCAGTCGTTGAGAGGAAGTTGGATGAAAACCAGTGTGGTTTCAGACCACAGAGAGGCTGTCAGGATCAGATTTTCAGTATGCGCCAGGTAATTGAAAAAAGCTACTAGAGGAATAGGCAGTTGTGTTTATGTTTCGTAGATCTAGAGAAAGCATATGTCAGGGTACCGAGGGAAAAGATGTTCACTATACTGGGGGACTATGGAATTAAAGGTAGATTATTAAAATCATTCAAAGGCATTTATGTTGACAATTGGGCTTCAGTGAGAATTGATGGTAGAATGAGTTCTTGGTTCAGGGTACTTACAGGGGTTAGACAAGGCTGTAATCTTTCACCTTTGCTGTTCGTAGTTTACATGGATCATCTGCTGAAAGGTATAAAATGGCAGGGAGGGATTCAGTTAGGTGGAAATATAGTAAGCAGTTTGGCCTATGCTGACGACTTGGCCTTAATGGCAGACTGTGCCGAGAACCTGCAGTCTAATATCTTGGAACTTGAACATATGTGCAATGAGTATGGAATGAAAATTAGCCTCTCGAAGACTAAATTGATGTCAGTAGGCAAGAAATTCAACAGAATAGAATGTCTAATTGGTGATGCAAAGCTAAAACAGGTCGATAATTTCATGTATTTAGGTTGTGTGTTATCCCAGGATGGTAATATAGTACGTGATATTGAATCAAGGTGTAGTAAAGCTAATGCAGTGAGCTCGCAGTTGCGATCAGCAGTATTCTGTAAGAAGGAAGTCAGCTCCCAGACGAAACTATCTTTATATCGGTCTGTTTTCAGACCAACTTTGCTTTACGGGAGCGAAAGCTGGGTGGACTCAGGATACCTTATCCATAAGTTAGAAATAACAGACATGAATGTAGCAAGAATGATTGCTGGTACAAACAGGTGGGAGCAATGGCAGGAGGGTACTCGGAATGAGGAGATAAAGGCTAATTTAGGAATGAACTCGATGGATGAAGATGTACGCATAATCCGGCTTTGGTGGTGGGGTCATGTGAGGCGAATGGAGGAGGACAGTGCTTGATCTTCATAAAAACGTACCAGCATCGCATGCGTTTGTTTCGGCGTCTTGCCAAGCTTAAAACAAAACTGTACATTGATCTTTTGGACGTACATGTTCCTGTTCGCAGTTCAGAACCAACGCACTAAACACACACTGTGTCAAACAGGTCTTACACGGCACACACACGATGCTCAACTGAACAACGTTGGGAACAGATGGTCAAAACATGCTGCTACGCAGGTGCAGCGTAGTGTGTCGCCAGTGTTGCCGAATCGACCGTTCTGACTTCATTCACCGAACTTTATTGTCACAGGTTGTATATAAATGATATGAGTGAATAAGAGGAATCTTATAAATAAAGTTGTAGGGGGTCCGCTGTCTGTAATTCCTTTTGTTTTGCCAAATTTTCAAATATCTATCCGTTTTATGTCAACTCAAGACCGAATCGGTGGTTTTTACTTTTCGTGTCTGTCTGTTTGTCTGTATGTTTGTCTGTTTGTCTGTTCCACCATCACGTCGAAACGGCTGGATAGATCTGAACCAAACTTCATATTTAGAGTATACTCATCCCAGGGAAGGTTTCGATATGCATATCATTTTTAAATCTTCGAAAAGACGGGGGTTTTATAGGAAAACCACAACGGTTTTCCCTCCATTTTCTCTTATACTACGATTTTCTGTAAACTCTGTGGACCGTATGTGAAAGGTCTCTTCATTATAAACAACTTTTGTTATGTTCATAATTTACCTTACTCTTCAAATGACGGAGAAATTTACTATTTTCTGCCGATACCATGCTCTGCATTGAGTGACCGACAGACCGACAACGAATATATGGGTTACCATGGTAACGTCTCTGACTGCTTGCCAGCAGGGAAGTAACGTATTGCCATTTTCCTCATCATTCCTTTAAATTCGTGGTTGTTCTTTGGGTAGAAAGCAAGAGAGTCGTCAATCGGCCATTCTGCGGGATATTGTCGGAATATCATTGGAGGTTATAACCGTCCTCGAATAGCTTAAGTGATAACACAAATATTCATCTTCTTATCTGATTACCTAAGAATCCCTGCGCCTAAATTTCTCTCCGATTACCGCTTTCTTATATCCATAACTCACATCGGCATAATTTATTGAGGAGCATTTGATTTTCCAATACATTCACTTGGTATTTACATATTTGTCGCCATCCGGATGTCCTCAGTTATAATCCATTTTCTATCAATTTCAACTTACTAAACTGTATTATTTTCTTCCTTAATTACCACGTATGTATGCGAGTGCTAATCCCGAATGCTGGACACTCTTTTCTTTGAGGAAATATTCTATGCTATGCAAATGTATAACTTTTGGCCCAGGAAAATTCCGAAATATGGATGCAATTTTAACGACGGTGCAGACCTTCGTTTCGGGGTAATTGGTGGCTAATCAGTAAGTCGTGTCACAAGTCAGAAAGCAAATGGCGTTTCATTTTGGAGAGATCTACAACTTTTGTCCTATAACTTTTCGTCGTATTTCTATCCCTAATACGTTAAATACAGCTGTATTTCTCGATTTCAAGTTGATTTTGTACTTTTACACGTATATGTTATCATTTGGCACACTTATAGGAAAGGTAGAATCATGACATTCGGCATGCACATTGACATGACCATTGGCCATGTTATAGCCAAATTTTATGATTCTAGCTGTCACATGAGTATCAAAAATATAAAGTAGTATGTGAAAACTGTACAAAATTTCACCCCATTCAATGACTCTAAGTCAATCTAACCTATAAATATAGGAGATACGAGAAGATGTCATACGACCAACCATGTAGAGCATTGAAAGGGGCGTCTGATGATGGAGTCCGTTTGTAGATACGTCGTACAGTTTCAAAGCAGTAACTATCGAAATAAAGGTCTGCACTTCTAGAGTGTGTCTGTACATTGACAATTTTGGCGAAATTTCCGTACAGTTATCCGTTTCAGGTGTAATAATGACCATCCACATATATTCAATTTTGGTGTCTGTTTGTTTGTTTGTTTGTTTGTTTGTTTGTTTGTCTATAACTTGGAAACTACTGGATATATTTCCACCAAACTTGATATTTAGAATCCACCTGTCCTTGGTAGGTTTCAGGGCAAATATTGTTTCTAAATCCCTGAATTGACTGGGGGATTATACGAAACCGAAACCGTGATTTTGCATTCCCACAAAATATACACAACCAAACTTAATGTAAATTTACCTGCCCTAATAGGAATTAATTTCTAAGCCTTTTTCCTCATGTGCATCATTTCAGTACGAGGATTAATAAGGGAGATATCATTAACGGACCGTTTTCTGGTACAAGTCCCATCGGACTTAACTCAAGAGCGGGTGCGTGTAAAGCGTATTTTTTACTACTTGAAAACTACTGAATCCACCTGTCCAACGGTAGGTGTTAATCGTCAATAACATTTCATGTTCCCGGAATAGACTTACGGTTTATAGGGAACCGAAATGGTGATTTTACTCTTACACAGTATATACAGTACAAGACCAACCTGATTGGAAATCGACCAAACGTGATGGAATTCCATCTCTAAAGCTTTTTTTCATGTGCATTTTTTCGACAGGAGGATTAATAAGGGAGATATCATAAACGGTCCGTTTTTCAGGTTAAGTCCAGCGGATATAGCCCAAAAGGTGTTGTACGTGGAGCAGGTTCCTTATCTATCTATATAAATAAAATCGTAACGCCTGTGTGCCTGTACATTGACTATTTTGGCGAAATTTTCGTACAGCTACACGTTTAAGGGGTAATAATGTCCATCTGCATATTTTTTGGTTTTCTTGAGAGTCCTAATTTTTACACTCCTCACCGAAAACCCAGATTGCGGCATAATCTGCCAGTCGAAGAAGGATATTGAAATTTGGCAAAATTATACGTTTTAGCCAGTAACGGACGGAAAACTTCCAAGATCTTTAAATTTTTCCCTTTTCTCCCGAAAAATATCGAAAAATGGAGGCAATTTTAATGATGGTGCAGACCTTCGGGAAGTATTATCACATAACGGATGGCACAATCTCCGTTCAATTTGGAGTGATCTACAACCTTGGTCTTACGACATTTTGTCGTATTTCTATCCCTTTTACGTTTGATTTTTCTCTATTTCTCGATGTTAAGTAAATATGGACTTTCACATACATAATTCATACCTTCCATGACTTATAGGAAAGATAGAATCATCAAACTATACACTAAAATTGGTCCACCCAGTAGCCATATATGAGCTAAATGCTATGTATGTAGCTGTCACTTAATTATCCGAAAAGCAATGCAATGTGAGATAATCTTACACAAGTTTTACCCTATTCCACGTTTCTAACTCAATCTGACCCATGAATAGATGAGATATCATAAGACCAGCAATTTAGGCCACTAAATCCAGCGTCTTATGGTACAATCCTTTCTCGATATGATGTACCGTTCAGCAGCAGTTAATCTGTAAATGAAGGTCTGCAATATTGTAAACAAGCACATACTTTCGTATGTCGAACTATATATATTCAATGATGTCGATTTTGTTGCGATCGGGAAAGGGTGTGTCTGCTATTGTAATCAGTACTCCCCACACCGACTTTGACTGGCAGTAGGAATGGGGTCCTTCTCCAGTTCCTGTGTAACTGGCATTAATAAGGCAGGCGTACGATTGTAATGAATAAGTCACTTCTCGATTTGACTTGCAGAAGGCAAGGGAGCATGCAGTTTTGTTCAAAACTCCCCTTACCCGATTGTGTTTGGCTGTAGGCAAGCGTCCCCGCAGTTATAAACAGATGTACCCCAGAGTCCTGCAGCCAGACCCACCGCGCAGCACGGGCAACACTTCAAACCCACGGGCTCCGGCAACGAAATGTTCACGTCACACTACTATTCGGATTATTCACTCTACGAATTCCCGTGCGCTAATAACATACTTTAAAGTAGGCTAATCGCATTTGGAAATTAAACGGTAGAGATTTCTCCTGCACTGTAATAATAATAATAATAATAATAATAATAATAATAATAATAATAATAATAATAATAATAATAATAATAATAATAATAATAATTCAAAACACAGAAACTTTATTATAAACTAATATTCGTTTGCAATTGACACCAAGTTAACTGAAAATGAATCTAAATAACACGAAGCATATTCATAGGACTTCATTCGCGTTTACTTCAAAATAAAATACATACAGAAATGACGAGCAATATGCCAACAATAAAAATAAATCTGAACATAGCTTTTACTTAGTGTGCGTAGTTTATTGGTCATTGTTAATGGTGGTGGAATGGAATGGGTCATTTGAGATACTATTATACATAACACGGTTATGCACCTTACAAAGACAACCACAACAACAACCACCATAACCCCCATGATGACTTACCAAAATTTCTATGTCAACTAAGCTCGCCGTTACTCGTTTCGAAATAAATATCTCACTCGTAGCGTAATTGATCAGTTGATCACTTTCGGTAGCAGTTGCATAAATAACTATACAAGTGTACAGTTACGAAATAGCCAGGGTATGGGAAAACCAATGTTCCCGAGCGAATCCCATGAACACGGTGGCAACATGTCACAGTATAATTAGGATATGAATGGCATGAATAAATGCAATTCAAATTATGTTGCTAAAATAGCGAGCTGGAAATCTGTGACTTAAATAGTTCTTTTAAAAATCAATTGCGCAGTTTTAACATAATTTTATTTCTACATCTCTGATTAAAATTACAGAGCAACAATAGACTTCTCAATAATTTATCGCGGATTTTACAGTTATAGATGGTGTCATCAAAACGATTCACTAAGACTACAACCAATCTTCGCATACGGCGTCTCGCAAATCATCCATGTTTGACTCGTGCAGTGTTTTCTTTTTGTTTTGTTGTGAGTATGTTGCTAGAAAGATATAAGGCGTGTATAAATGGAGTTATTTGGTATTAAAACATCAAAATTAGTGTTCTTTTAACTTCTCAATTAGGTTCGAAACTTATATGATGAGTGTCCCTTCACAGTACTGTACCAATATGCAAGCCGTTCTCACATGGCACTCGAACAATCATATACGTACAGTATTTAGAGGCTGCCTAACCGAGGCGGTAAAGCGTGCTCGGTTCACCCGTACGGACGTGGGTTCGACTCCCTGCCAGAAGGTCGTAAAATTTTAGAAACGAGATTTCCACTTCCGGAGGTGCACATGGCCCTGAGAGGTCATTCATCCTGTACCGAAAATGAGTACCAGGTTAATTCCTGCGGCCAAACGTGGCCAGGCGTAGAGCTAACAAATCTACCTCACCAAGTGGGTTGCGGATGGTGAGAGTCTTTACCTTCCACCCCTCCAAGGGCCTTCCTGGCCTGAATGGAGATGACTTCGCTGTACTGTATAGTATTTAATTTGCTTACTAAAATTGAATCACTTGTCTCGAAGGTCTTTATATGTAATGCAGAGTTCCTTTAAGTGAAAGAAAGAAACTATTTACATAATGTACGAACAACACTTAATTTTTCTTAAAATAGATATATACAGCATGGATTGATTGATTAACTAATTAATTATTTGTTTGTTTGATTGATTGATTGATTGATTGATTTGTTGGGTTTAAGGTATTAACATCGAGATTTATATCACTGACATTTGACAAGTAGTTTATAATGCTAGGTCATTGAACGTGTAGTTTTTTATATCAGTATTTATTTTTGACCAATTAACTTAGGTATGTATCCTCTACGGGATATTTCACGATAGCATCGCAATGATGGAACATCGTTCTAGTAATCACTTAATTACAACAGCAAGTGGGGGAACACTGACATGTTACCAGGCACAGCACACGGTCCGCACAACATCGATTTATTCGTCTCCCGTTGTCATAAGTGAACTGTGCACATAGGAGCATTTTGGTGGCGTTCGTATTATCAGAACGTAATATTTCAGTAACTTTTAATAACTAACATTTTTACAGGCCAAATGTGGTCCTATTCAGATAACATTATTTCAAGTTCCTAGAAAAAATCGAGCAAATTAAACAACATACACCTTCATATGTACATATAAGTACCATTATTAACAGTGACATAGATTCATTGGAGTATATTTTAGACCGTGAAGCTGCAGGTGGAAGTTCGTACATCGGTATATTCAAACAATGTTCCTTAATGAGAGGAAACAAATCCTCTGGATATTGGTGTGTTTTGTGCAGATTGACTTGTGTACAAATCTTTCATCTAAGGAACTGAGGACCCCAGAATTACGGACTGACTCATTACAAAAAGTTGCACGTTGGCATTTACGTGAAGTTACTGAACTCGAAATATTTAGTTACTCATCTAATCCTTTCTTAACTCGAGATTTTATAAGTTTGTTTTTAACAGATACCAATAGGCAGATGAATACTCCTTTGCTAATCTCTGAATATAGTTCTAACATTTCTAACCCGCGTAGAGTCGTCGGAACATCTGGAAGGGCTTACATTGTGGTACAAGACTGTGACAAATCATTCATTCATCATGTACATTTTGTTCGTAATTGGGAAGTTAATGCGAAGATTGTTGTAGTATTGGTGAATAATTTTAATAATGACAGTATGTGTAATTGTGAAATCCACGACCAGATACTGAAAAGTCTGTGGTTGCTGTTCAATTTGATCAAAGTTGTAGTAATGGACTTATGTTATAACAGTTCGCAGTTTATTTTTAACAGAAAAGTTAGAGTTTTCAACCCATTTGTTGTTCTGAATGGGACCAGAGGTCACGTAAATCAGCTAGATGTAGACAGCACCTTATCTCTTGATCGCATATTTCGTGAAACACAGAGTAACTTACACGGTTATGCAATGCGAACAGCTCTTTTTCCATTTCCAACTGAAGTTGAACTTACTCATGACCTGAAATACCACGGATTTTCAGTAAATATTATAGAAACATTAGCGAAATTCATGAATTTTACGCCAGATTTTAAGATGTCTAAGAGGGGATTTCGGTGTGGACACGAGAATGAAACGGGATTCTACACTGGAGCTATAGGAGCGGTAGTCTATGGTGAGGCTGATGTGCTCATAAACACCTGCAAAATAAACGCCCATCAAGAGACGAACATCACAGCAATATATCCTCCAGCGCGTCAGGGGCACATTTGTATTCTTGTTCCGAAAACACAAGAAAATCCATTTTGGATGGAAGTTATACTATGCTTTGACTGGATGGTATGGACTGGAATATTCATTACCATTGTTATCAGTACTATATCATGGAAAATCTTTAATAGAAATGAGTCAGTATTTCGAAGTTTTAGTGATATATTGATAATTTTACTCTCAATGCCTTGGTTTAGAATGTTTAAAGTGACAAAGATATCAAAACGTATTTTTGTTTGTGGATGTATGTTATTTAGTATAGTGCTAATTTGTGGTTTCCAAGCGGCCCTCATGCATCTTCTTACGACACCCATTAATTACCATGAAATAAATACTCTAGAGGAATTAGATAAGTCAGGATTACCCATATATGTATTCTCCGACAGTCTTGCAGAAGTGTTCAGTGGCCATCATTCGAAAGTTTCCGATTCTCTTTATAAAAAGACTGTAATGTTTACCCAGACTTTTCATGGGCTAAACGTATCGTCGAAGAAAAGAATTTTGCAATTCTTTTTATAAAGGACGTTCTTGACCTTGAAATGAAGGCAACGCCTAATGGTGATAAACTCTTACATATTGTAGAAGAGTGCCCTCAAATGTTCTTCACGTCTCCTCTTCTTCTCAAAAGATCTCCATTTCTATCTCAATTAAACGCCGGAATGTCATTTTTATTAGAAGCGGGCATGATTGAATTGTGGTATGAATCTGCTCGGATGACGACTGTGAACAAAGTTAGAAAACAATTCGTTGATGAGATTTACAACAACAAATTTGAGATGGGACTGGCGTATTTTGTGCTGCTTATAGGTTGTGTGTGTGGTGCTATTACTTTCTTCTTTGAATTTATAGTGAATAATCACAGGAAACACCAACAAACAATTATAATAAATTATAGAACGAAGAATCATTCTCTTCGACACATTTACGCGAGTAGAGCTTTATGCATTAATTCGTATAGAAAAGTTAAGGAAAATGTGCAGTACGATTCTATACATGTTTCATCACAGATATTCAATGAGTTTCTTCAGTAACTCCTTCGGAGTCTGTTATGCTCTACCCCACCAAGTACTGAGGTTACGGATATTGGGAGTCTTTACTTTACACCCCTTCAAGGGCCTTCCTGACCTGAACGGAGATGACTTCGTTTTACTATACAGTATTTAATTTGCTGACTGAAATGGAATCAGTTTTCTAGAAAGTCTTTTTATGGCGTGCAGAGGTCTTTTTAGTGAAACAAAATAAACTATAGATGAAGGAAACAATTGATATTCTGCAAAATTACCCTAATATAAGAAAGTTTATTTTACATTTCAAGTAACGGTTGTTTGACAGCTCGATAGTTGCCAGCATTAGACGAAATGTCGATTAACTTCAGTAACTTGACCGTTAAAAGTGAACGTTACAAACTAGGCTGTCAATATTCATAAAAGTTACATTTTTAAGCATATACTGTACATTACTAATTGTTCAATGGTTAAATCTACTTCATACGAGAATGGAAACAGCCTGGGTGATAATGCGTCAATTGTGACGTTATTTTTCTCGAACAGGTCACGCCACTGCCATGTATTCGCATAGCTATGCATATTTGAATTATTCTGATCTCCAACTTGCTATTTAACTGGTGCCTTAAATGGCGTGTATTCAAGCCATTCATATATCATTATACCATAGAAGTTTGCAGTCATCATGCTTTTTGCTATGGAGTATTAGTTTTACATATCCGGTTATATTGTAATTATTTGAGTACAGGTATGTGGAAGGCGGTGGGCGTGGAATTTGCGACAGAAGATGTACGTTTGGTTGTAGTTTATAAGCTAGTACAGAAATATTCTATTCTATTCTATTCTCATATCATTCTCATATCTATCTTGGATTATTTCACTCAACTGAGGCGTATCTCTACAAATCATGGCGATGTTTATTCGATTCATACCTGGTATTGGTTTTTTGCAATAAAATTTTAATTATGAACTTTTAAAATTTTCTTCCCATGTTTTAATTTACCATGTAAGATTATATATTTTCGAGGACAGAAGAAAATCATGAAATATATGTTTAACAAGAATCTGTATATCTAGCAATGAAAACCGAGAATTCCACAAAGGCTGGCAGGAATACCGTGATTATTTTGCCAAATAAACTCCTAAAAGTGTTCACCTTGGTAATTTTCACTTGCCTAGATAAACGAAACCGATGTTTTCAAAATTCAAAATCAAATCAAATCAAAAGCAAAATCTCTTTATTTGCAAATGAGCTGTCTACCTCGGTGGCAAATGGTACACTAAAATACATTATTGTCAAGCACTAAATATTAAATTAACAAGACAATAAAATTTTCCTATAATACAATATTATATAATTTATGCTAACAATTCTTTCTATTAAACACACAGCTCATCCTTAATAAATTTACATTGTTTACAAAATTCTACTTATAATATCTCCTGTACTACTTACAAATATAGTCAACTGATATACAGTATGTGGAATTACTTCAAATGATACTGTACAACTGGTATAAGATTAAGATTTACGTTGCATTTATTTACTTTTTCTTTTCTTTACCCATTCTGGAACCTAAGTAGCATAACGACCTGCTGCGTCTTAACCAGCCCCCTTTACCACCACTTTTCAGAGTTCTTGAAGGGCCTTCACAGCTATCGTAGCAGTCCCAGGGCCCTCGAAGTCCCCACTGTACTTCACCCCTACAGGCAGTCCCCTACTTTGGCTGTCCAAACTCCTTAGGCCAGGGGATGGAATTAATTTATTCACACACATTTTTTATTTACATTAACCTGCACTGGTCGAATGCCCTCTAACATTTCATTTATTTTCTCTGTTGCTGTTTATTCTCTTTTTGAATATCTGTACAGATTTTGGAAAAGGATCAAACACTACCCCTGGTAAACTGTTCCACTCCTTCACACCCTTCCCAATGAATGAAAATTTACCCCAATCGCTTCGGTTAAAATTCCTTCTAATTTTATATTTGTGGTCAGTCCTGCCGATATAATTATTTTCCAACTGAAGCCTCTCACGGATATCTCCCCATGCTTCTTCTCTTGTATAGGCTCTATATAATCCTATAAGTCTAGTTTTCTCCCTTCTCTTACTTAAAGTTTCCCACCCTAGTTCCTTTAACATTTCTGATACACTACTCTTTCTCCTGAAATCCCCTGTTACATATCTTGCTTCTTTCCTCTGCACACTATCTATTTCTTTTATTAGGTATTCTTGGTGAGGATCCCAAACACTCTTTGCATATTCCAATAATCGACGAACCATACTTAAGTAACTTTTCTCTTTTAATTCTTTGTTGCATCCTTTAAGTAGCCTCATTATGACTTGTAACGATCTGTATGCTTTCCCAACAATGTCATCCACATGACCCTTCCAGTGCAAATTACTTTCAAATCTTACACTTAAGTATTTGCACTTGCCATCTTTTGGGATTACTACCCCATCCAAAGTATATTCAAATTCAGTTTTAAAACTCCTGTTTGTAAAAGTTGTAACAGTTCATTTGCCTCCATTAACATTCATGTTATTCTCCTCAACCCATTGTTGGATACTCTCAAGGCCCCTTTGTAATTCTGAACCATCCTCAATGGTATTTATTTCCCTATAAACAATTATGTCATCTGTATACAATCTTCTTTTTGATGTTATATTGTTCCCTAAATCATTTACGTATATTAAGAAAAGTAATGGACCGATTATACTACCCTGTGCAATTCCCATCCAAACTTTCTCTTCCTGCGATACGTTAATTCCTACTTTGACTTTCTGAACCCTTGAGTTTAGAAATGTTTTTATCCAACGTGTAACCCTTACGTCCAATCCTATTCCCTCCAATTTCTTTAATAATATTCCATGTCCCACTCTATCAAAGGCTTTGGAAAGATCTATGGCTATGCAATCTAACTGGCCTCCTGAATCCAATTGATCTGATATGTCCTGCTGAAATCCCACCAGTTGTGCCTCACAAGAAAATTTCTTTCTAAATCCATACTGGCTCCTCATGAACCAATTTTTATCATCACATATCCCTCTGATGTACTTTGATATTAAACTCTCCAGTATTTTACAAACTATACTGGTCAGGCTGATTGGTCTGTAGTTCTCTGGTTTCCTTTTTATCACCCTTTCCTTTATAAATTGGTATTGTTATAGATTCCTTCCATTCCTTTGGTTTTACACTATTATTTATGACATAGTCAAAGAGAAATTTTAAATAAGGCAGTATGTACCACCCCATTGTCTTTATCACCTCCCCAGTAATTTGATCACTTCCTGCTGCTTTTCCTTGCTGAAGCAGTTGGATTTCTCTGAGAATATCTTCATTTGTGAATGAGAAGCTTCTTTTTCCCTCTGTGTCTCTCCCTCTGTATCTTCTGTTTCGGTTTCCAACTCCTGACAATCATCTACTAAATCTTTGAATTCCCTACTAAAGAGGTTTGCTTTCCCAGTATCTGTTAAATGGTGTTCACCCCCTTCTCCCTCAATTGTGGGCCGAAATCGAATTCAAAATCTTGTAAATACTACTGCTCGCCTACCAGACTTGACACCTCATGTGCTTATTTTATTGTGAAATCATGATTAAAAGAACATTTCTTTTCTCGGCCGTTTAAAGTCAACATTTTTAGAGGTAAGACAAATGTTTACAATTATCATTCCAAACTGCAGTGTTTCATGAAATAGCCATGTGAAATAATACATTAATTTCCTGAAAATTTTATAGTGATCTATATCATCGAAAAATCGTAGGAATATCCACACATTCCCAAGAGATTCCCTAAATTCAAAGTTGGTTTGAATATAGTCTTTTATGGATCTGGTGCTCCTACCTTCCTATGTGTAGCGGTGAACAGCCGTATGTTTGAAGAATGCATTTAGAACTGATAATTCCATACTAGCCCAGATGTCCAATAAACGCTTCACATTCCTATTAGCTTCCATATCTTCCCCACATTTACCTAATCACCTTCTCATAACATTCAGTTCTATTCGTAGCTCTCGTATTGAAATGGGCCAGTAGCGCAATCCTATCGTTGCTGGTGACTCTGACTCAGTGCTTCATAAAATTTGTCAACTTTATCCTCATCTGCACCTGCACTTGGTGAATACACTGGGACAATTCTTGTCCTAATTAGCCCAACTGCGAAAGGTACCTAACATCATTCATTCACGTACGTGCCTAACGGAAACTATGTTGCGTACAATAATATTCCTGATGAACATTCCTACTCCACACTCTGCCCTTCCCTTTAAAAAAAAAGCGAACTCACATTACAGAACACATTCGTGGTGCACGTGTTTACGTATTTGCATCATAGATGGTGCTACTAGTTACTCGGGATTACAGCGACTCTGTTTGTACATATAGAATCTATTTCGGAATCGGGTACCCAATTCCTCGGGCATATGGAATCGACTCTTCGCCATTCCAGTCGCAACCCATCACTACAGTAGCAGAGCATTTCATCGATCACGCATGGCTGTGTCAAAGAGCAATTCTTGCTCCAAGAGTCCAGCACTGCAGGCTCAAGTTTTCGACGCTTTCCTAGCAGTCTCATTTGTTCTGCCGATTCTTACATCGTCTTATTCGATCCCTTGCCGAGTCTAGTGTCCTCCCTCATACGTTTTCTATAGCCTTCTACCCACTCATTAGTAATGTGTTTGGATATTTTTGTGAAGGCAATTCATCAATTTTCGGTCATAAAACTTCCAATACTTTATTTAGTCACATTTTACTTTTTCTGATGTTTTTTTAATAGATCATGTCGAGACGAATCAAGTGACACCCCATTGAACTTTGTGTGACATCTACACGCCAAGTTACAACTCGCGAGATGTGACTTTCGACCACCAAAAACATATCTTAAACGGTCGGCGATCTTGTGATGACGTCATGCGCAGTACGTCAGCTACCGGCTGGCGAATTCCTCCTTCTACTTTTAGGTAATATGTAAATCATTCCCGTATAAGTGTTACTTTTTGAGCTACGTACAAGAAATAGATCTCGTATGGACCTGTGACTTGTATGCTAGGAACATAAAAATAATGGTGAACAGTGAATAAGTATAGCAGTATGGAAAGCCATTGATTTCACTATTTCTTTAGGACCATGAAATTAATTATTGTTTGTGTAATATTTATTTTTTATACTATTGAAAGTGTTTATATTTATCAACAACCATTGATTTCATTATAGCGAACTTCGCAGTTAGCCCGTTTTCCCTCAGAAATTCATGTACCGTATTTGTGAATCAATTAGAATATTTTTCTAAATCTACTAACTGTATTTGAATTCTAATCACCACTAACATCATCTGCGTATATACGTACATTCAATTGAAAAAAAAGAAGAATTAAATTATAGAGTTTCAAACTTTAAAATGTCTCTCTTCGAAAATTAATTGTCTTGGGAAAGGCTGTTTTTCTTTTGGGCTCTTCACGTGCTGTAATTACATACCATAAATAAATAAATAAATAAATAAATAAATAAATAAATAAATAAATAAATAAATAAATAAATAAATAAATAAATAAATAAATAAATAAATAAATAAATAAATAAATAAATAAATAAATAAATAAATGAGTGATTGAAACTACATAAAATACGCCCGTTCGTCCATCTGCCTTCGGCAACGATATCACGTTTAAACAGGCACCTTGCACAAACATTGTCACAGAGATCTATCAGAGAACTAACTGCATTTTATTTCAAATTACAGACACAGACATACCGGTATAATACTGACAAAAATTCACGTAGTAGTTTACTTCCAGACCAGGTACCATTGTTACGCGAGCACAGCATTGGAATAAATTAATTGATACGAAGAGGATCGCCGACATCTTTTTAGTCTAGGGTATTTTCGAGCGTGATGAAAGTACGTCTGTTTGTGTAAAGGTTTCCTACACCAAACAAGAGAGATTTAGTCCTATATTTTTATATACCGTTACTCATAATAAACAAGTGGCTATCGGACGACACTACCTTTACATTGGTTTTGAAACCGACTTTGCTGTACAGGAGGGAGATAGGGTGGATCCAGAATATCTTATTCGTAAGTTAGTTATAACATACATGAAAGTACCGAGAATGATTTCTGGTACAAACAAGTGAGAACACTATTGTAGGAAAGTACTCGAAATGAGGACACACAGGCTAAATTAGGAGAAGAAAAATTATGGCTAGAGCTGTAACCTACGTATCAACCTGCTTCGGCTGTGGTAGATTTTGTACTCTACGGGAAGTTTGGCAGTGATATCATTGTTAATTCTATCGATGTCTTTGTTGAGTGGCGCGAGTATTACTATATCTTTCCCTCCTTCATAATTTTCAGTGACATAGCAGTTTTCGATAAAGTCATCAATAAGATTGTCATTTGGAATGGTATGTTGTGGCAATTCAATTTCTTTCATTGTATTGAGCGGTAATTTCCCATTGCCTAGCTTTAGTAAATATTCAGCAAATTGGCGTTGCTCCGAATCAACATGTATGTTTCTTCTAGCGTAAACATCTTGAATGATGGCCATAGAGAGCATATTTTAAGGGAAAGATCGAATAATCTGTTTCTGTTCGCTTGTGTTTGTACAGGAAGACATTGACGAAAGTCACCTCCCAGTACCATCACTTTGCCACATTAAGAGGAGGTCAGAACTTCCAACTCTTCGTAAGAGTTGATAAATGATATTCAGTCAGTATTTTGGAAGCACTGGAGCTTCATCCACAAGAAAATTGTATTTTACTGCTAATTTCCTGGCTTTGGACGATCCTGGTTTTGATACTCGGAACTGACTACGATGATTGTGGTTCTTTGAATCCAAAGGTTTTATGAGAAGTACGACCATTAGGGAGTATGGATGCGACACCAGTAAATCCCATAAATTTTACATTAAATGTCTTCCAATAACCATGTAGTAGAGAGTTTTATGGATAAATGTCTTCTTCCTAATGCCACTTGGACCATAACAGAAATATAATTTTATTTCAAAATTTGCCTCATTTACTGCGATTTCTCTTTGTTTCCCTCTGAGAAGCCGATATACGTATTTGCTCTCACAGGGCTGTTGACTGGTCGGCGTTCAGAATATCCTGATATATTTCATTCTCGTAATCGGCATTGTCCTCAAAGCCAAAAGTTTGTACCCAGTCTGTTGCTTAAGCACGCTTAATTGCGTGTTCTGTAGACTGTCCATTTCGCCGAGCTGCATGTGTACAATCTTCTGCCATATTTTCTTTAAATGTTTCCCAGAGTCGCTTATGGATTTCAGGAGATCTAAAATTTAATATTAGCGTAAAAGGGCTTCGCATCGCTGTGAGTATTTTAAATAGGACGGATAGGAACGGTAGGAAGGGAAGTATTCATACTGGCGAAATAATTTGTAAGCTACGAAAAAGTTCAGAACGAGCAACATGGCATTCTAGCTGTAATACTTCTAAATATAATAGGCAACTTGATGCTTTTGGGGTGTACAGACCTGGTAATGACTGGCGTTGACACTGATGCGTAATTACTCAATAAGATCATCAGCTATGTGGAGAACTACGCAGAGAGGAACGTTATTGTAGTGGGTGATCTGAATTTACTAAGTGTTGACTGGGAAAGGAATGTGAACGACACAAAATATGACCCACAAATTGTGAATAAGTTTGTGTGGGAAGGACAACTGAATAAAAAATGACGGGATCAACTAGAGGGGAAATATTCTCGACATGGTGCTGATAAAACCAAATGGACCCTATAGGGAGACTGAAGTGATAGATGGTGTAAGTGATCATGAATGTGTTTTGTCGTAATTAAAAATAAATGTTATAGAAAGGAACGTTGCAAAAGGCAATACCGTATGGTTGATGTGAGGGAAATGGAGACATTTTATAAAGCAATTATGATCAATGAAAACTTAAAATGGAAACAGCCTGTTTTAGAGCAATTCCTGATGAACATGAAAGCAGGTATGCACCTTTTGAAAGTGGACTCATTACATTACAACAGGGAACGCAGATATTACGAAGTAGGTGTAAATTAAAAAGAAATAGAGTTAGGGATGTTTGCGGAAGAAAGGAGAGATTGAAGGAACTTACTAGAAATAGAATTTAGCTAAAAAGGCAGCAAAGGATAACTTGATGATAAACATAATTGGTAGTAATACGAATTTTAGTGATCGATGGAAGAATATGTACAGATGCTAAAAGGATGAAACAGATTCCAGGGAGGATATCACAGTGATAATTATGAACAATGCGAGTGTATATGTTGGGTGTTACAGAAGGCAGGCAATATGTAAAGGTAGACGTATGTAAGGATAATATTCGGATAGAGAAGGTAATTAATACTGGCGAGTTACTGAAAGGCGTTGCCTATGATAATAAAGACATTTACAAATAGATCCGCAATTTGAAGGCTAGAAAAGCAGCTGGGATTGATAAGATTTCTGGGAATATACACGGCGTATCAGAACTATGCCGACAAAAAATCAACCTATAGTATTTTAAGCCGTGGTGTTGAGTATTGGAAATAGTTAAGTTGTGTGTGAATTTGTAGATGATGGTGATGATGCTGAATTTAGAATGTTAAACTTTTAGAACATCTTCTAATATTTTCTTTCTGGAAACGCTTGTTTTACCCTTGTTGTTTTGGTGTAATTGTGTTAGCTTTACTTTATTATTACACTACTGTGAGTGACCATTGCCATGGCGACATTTCCCATTTGCGATATATTTGTTAATAATAATTATAGTAATAATGATAATAAATATTTTCAGTGATACTCTTCGTGTTATGCTAAGAACGAAGGTGCAATCGGATTGTCAGAGAAAATTTTCCTTTTTGAGAAAATGATGTTACTTTGTTACTTACGAGCGTGCGATTCAAATTGACGAATTTGCCGTATTTGCTATTCCAGAGGGCCAGCCGCTGCCTGTTGTTGTGCGTGAGAGGAGGAAGGGAAGGGAGGGGAAGTGTCGGACAGAGGTAGTGCTCGGTGCAAATGCACAATTTTATTTTTCGTTTCGCATAATCGCTTCTCAGCCGCTTGGCAGTGTACACTTTGTTCTTCACAAATTGACTACTATGCGAAATCCGTAGAAAGAGAAGATGAATTTGTACTAAGAATAAAGGCAGCTTTCCAGGTCGTTCCCGACACAACAAACAATCTGGACAGAGTCCAAGGATCACTAGTATACCGTTGTGAACTGTGCATCGGAGGATTTACATTTACTGTAATCAAACCATTGGGCGTATTGTACCTTCATTTAGCATTTCATTCCATTTAAAATGTTGTGAGTGAAAGAATACCCAATCTTGGGGCGGCAGCGTTGCATCTACTACTACTACTAGTACTAGAAAACCTTTTCGTTCCTCCACTGAAGAGTAAGGCGGCCCTCGTAGAAGACGGTGACGTCATCTCTCGGGCCGGGAGATTTGTTACGGTGAGGGAGATGCACTGAGAAGGTGAAGGGGTTGGCGGCCGTTGCCTGTAATAATAGGAACTGTCCGGCATTCGCCTTAGTTCAGGAGAATGGGAAATCACGGAGAACCATTTTCAAGGACAGCGGATGGTTGGGGCCAGCCGTGAGGTCCAGCCCTGTCCCGTCTTCCGAATGCAGAGGCATTGAGGCACGGTAGGACCGTGACTACCCTTCTCTGCTCGGTTGGCCGGTAAGAGTGCAAAGCTGTTGGATCACGGACTAGCTGTGACCACTCGAGGGCCTAGACCCATTTTGCATCTACCGACAGCATTGCACCTTCGAGCATGTTAAATAATAACGAACGTTACTGTGACCTACAGACTTTCCTTGACTGACAAGTGTGTCTTAATTACAGTGTGTTCTTGTACTGTGTGTGCAGTTACGTCCGTTTTATAAACGAACTGTGGATATTGCCTGTAAGAGACAAGGACAATACTGTGCTAGTCGAACGAGGACACTTATGCATACGCGTGGAGCATTATCTCTGTGTCCATCATACACCCCAATTCCCCTCCCTCCCTTTCTGTTCCCTGAAGAATGGCAGCGGCTTGTGCTCTGGCATAGCAAATACGGCGAGTACGTCAATTTGAATCGTCACCCGGAAATAACAATGTAACCTTATTTTCTCGAAAAGAAAAAATCCGCCAATTCGATTCCACCTTCGTTCTTAACATAACAGGAAGAGCATCCTTGAGGTTTTTTCTTGGTATAGTTATGATACACCCTTTATTAAAAGCAATGGGTTGAGACATAGAGCCATGTCTAAAATACCTATGTGATTATTGTTTGCTTGAAGATTTGTAATATTACCCTCACTGTGGAAGGGAAAGGGTTACAAATAGGGCCAGGATGTTTATGCTGTAATAGGTTAGAATGCAAACTTGCTGAAGCGAGTAATAAGTAGAGTCTACCCGCACGACGGTAACGCTATATGGTTTGCATAAACATCAGGGGTTCGTCTGATTAGAACTCCTAGAATTTATGTTACTCCAACTACATTACGTTAGGGCGGGATAGTCGACATTTCCTAGTAACAAAATTATTTAGTAACACAATTATATAGTAAAAAAATTATTTAGTAGGAAATGTCGACTAGTCCGCTCTAGCGTAGTGTGGTGGGAGTAACATAAATTCTAGGGGGTCTAATGGGCCGAACCCCTAATGTTTATGCAAACCTCATAGCACTACCATCGTACGGGTAGACTACTTATTACTCGCTTCAGTAATAATAATAATGTTATTTGTTTTACGTCCCACTAACTACTCTTTTACGGTTTTAGGAGACGCCGAGGTGCCGGAATTTAGTCCCGCAGGAGTTCTTTTACGTGCCAGTAAATCTACCGACACGAGGCTGCCGTATTTGAGCACCTTCAAGTACCACCGGACTGAGCCAGGATCGAACCTGCCAAGTTGGGACCAGAAGGCCAGCGCCTTAACCGTCTGAGCCACTCAGCCCGGCTCTCGCTTCAGTAAGATAGCATTCTAACCTATTACAGCATAAACTTCCGGGCCCTATATAGAAATAAAGCGGTAAATATTACAGGCCAGTCAGCTTGAGAGACGTTGTTTGTAAGGCCTGGGAAAACATTCTTTCTGATTATATTAGACATGTTTGCGAAGTGGTGGCTGGTATGCTTGCTATTTGCTTGTCCTGAGTGCTGATGGGTTGGTGTGAATTTGTGCCTTGGGCAAGGAGTTTTGTTGCTTTTGTAAGGAATATTTAAAGCTATCCGTCTTAAGCTCAATTCTCTGATATTTTTCTCTATGACATGCTTCAACCACCTTTGTTGAAGCTATGCTTGTGGCAAGGTTGTGTATTCTTCGAGTACGAGAAGGTAAGATGTAGCATGGTAGACCCGCGATGTTGGAAATTGATCGACAACACACATTTTGGACTAGGCCGTTTCATATCATTTTCATGGATAATTATTTGAATATTAAGCATTATGCGACCTGTCAAATTAAGGCACTGACTATGTGATTGTGATCTCGTTTCGGGATTTGAGTGTGGATGAGGGAAATAATTTAAGAGTAGTTTCTTTTTCATTAATTTATTGCTCGTTTTACTGAGATGTATGCCTTGGTTTCTATTTATATTTTCTTTTAGTGGGTCCCTTATTGTTATCTGTTTTAACTCATATTTCGTCGCTATGGAAAAATTGTTTATTTGGCAGCTAACATTTCGTTGGATGGCCGTCCTTATTTATTCTTACGGACGCTGCGTGAGGCACTCAGTTTTCATTGCGCTACTGATCTTTTATTTCGTTATCTTTCACTCACTTATTACTTTTTTGCTAGGGACGTATCTTGGCGACAACAATGACCTTTTGATGTGTGGGCGATATTGTTCTCATGAACCCATCCCTTTCTTTTATTATATTTCAACGAGGCTTAAGGTAAATATTTCTATGATACGTTGATTTTTTCTTTTGGTGGTTATCGGGAACATTTATCGAGGTAGAAAATAAATGTACTATGCAAGGTTTAACAAATGGAAAGAGCTGGCAACACAGCATTTGCGTTGCCACACTGTTATGATTTTCGTCCTAAAAGGGGAGAAATTTACGTATAAGAGTGCCTTCAAGTTTATTTAAATGTTGTCTTGTTTGATCTACCTACCTTTTTCACCTTTCCCATTTGTTTTTTGTATTCTCTCTATTGTGTAGTTCTTGTGTATTACTTTCAATATTCAGTAATTAACATCAGTTTTTATCCTGTTAGGATAAAAATAGAGTACGACAAAGTAGTATTGTAGTGTAGTCGTATATTCATTACCGTATCGTTGTGTGATCTTTGAGTACTATCCCAGATAATATATACCTCCATTCTTTTATTTTTTGCAAATAAGTTATTTTATTTTTATTTTCATTTTTTCCATAAGAATGGCTAAGGAGCGCGAGTGTACGAACTGTGGGTGTGGCGAGGCATTGATGGGTATGAGGGAGGAGTTGGAGAGTTTGAGGGAGATAATTAGGATTCTCACAGAAGACAGGAAGGAAGATAGGACTCCCTCAAACAATGTACAGGTTACAGTAGGTGTACAGGAGGGAGGGGAAGTAAAGGGGAGAGTTGTAGAAGACAGGTGGTCTAATGTTCTAAGGGGAAGGAGATTGCAGGCTAAGGGTTCTATTCAGGATCAGAATTCAGGTCAGGTGTCTGTGCGAAATCGGTACGAGTCACTCCAGGTAGAACAACAGAGGGAAGATGAGGGACAGGGAGCTGTTGCTGAGATGTGTGGAAGTAGGAGGAAGGGAAAAATTGGGAAAGGGAAATGTAGAGTAGAGGATAGGAAACGACAGGTGGAACAGGGTCATGGGAAGGAGAAAAGAGAGGAGGAAGTAGCTTCTGCAGCTATCAGTAAAGATAGGGCTGACCAGGAGGGGAGGGGATCAAATGAGGTGGGTAGGGTTGAGGCTCTGGTCATGGGGGATACCATCGTTAGAAACGTGGGGAAAGTGTGTGGAGGAAAGGGAACCAGGGTAGAATGTTATCCAGGAATTAGGTTGAGGCAGGTGTTGAGGAAAGTAGAAGAAAGGGAGGAAGGGAAGGAGAAGGTGGTAGTGTTTCACATTGGTACCAACAACGTAAGGCAAGCTGATATAAGTACCAACATAGTTGGAGATGTGTGGGATCTGGTAAATGCAGCACGGGTGAAGTTTAAGAAAGCGGAGATTGTTATTAGTGGAATACTGTGTAGGAAGGATACTGACTGGAGGGTGATTGGGGATTTAAATGAGACTATGGAGTGGGTATATGGGAAACTGGGAGTGAAAATTCTAGATCCTAATGGGTGGGTAGGAGATAGGGATCTGCGCTCTGATGGCCTTCACTTAAACCGCAGTGGTACGTATAAGTTAGGAAATTTGTTTGGAAGGGTAATAGGGAGGTACATTCAGGAAACAGGGTGGCCTAGGGAGCGGTGATAAGGGAACAGGGAACTGGAAATCAAGTGGGGATGACATAAAATTGTTAGTGTTAAACTGTAGAAGTATTGTAAAGAAAGAATAGAATTAAGTAATTTAATAGATATATATTTACCAGATATTGTAATAGGAGTTGAATCATGGCTGAGAAATGATATAATGGATGCAGAAATTTTCTCACGGCACTGGAGTGTGTATCGAAAAGATAGGATAGGAATGGTGGGAGGGGGAGTATTCATTCTGGTGAAAGAAGAATTTGTAAGCTACGAAAAAGTTAATGAGACACATGAAATTCTAGGTGTAAGGCGCATTTCTAAAGATAATGGGCAACTTGATATATTTGGAGTGTAGAGACCAGGAAAGGGTAGCACTGACGCGGATTCGGAATTATTTGATAGGATAGTCGGCTATGTGGGAAATGACATGGAAAGAAATGTGATTGTAGCGGGAGATCTGAATTTTCCAGATGTAAATTGGTAAGGAAATGCGAACGACAGGAAGCATGACCAACAAATGGCAAATAAGTTAATATGG